>NC_082708.1:193920666-194625464 GCF_030144855.1 Hypanus sabinus
TCACCAAGAATAGAACATAGAAAACCTACAGCACAATACAGGCCCTTCAACCCACAAAGCTGTGCCGAACATGTCCTTACCTTAGAAATTAACTAGGGTTACCCATAGCTGTCTGTTTTTCTAAGCTCCATGTACCTATCCAGCAGTCTTTTAAAAGACCCTATCATATCCGCCTCCACCACTGTCGCCGGCAGCCCATTCCACGTACTCATCGCTCTCTGCATCTATAAAAAAAATACTTACCCCTGACATCTCCTCTGTACCTACTTCCAAGCACCTTAAAACTGTGCCCTCTCGTGTTAGCCATTTCAGCCCTGGGAAAAAGCCTCTGATTATCCACACGATCAGTGCCTTTCATCATCTTGTACACCTCTATCAGGTCACCTCTCATCCTCTGTCACTCCAAGGAGAAAAGGCCGAGTTCACTCAACCTGTTCTCATAAGGCATGCTCCCCAATCCAGGCAATATCTTTGTAAATCTCCTCTGCACCCTTTCTATGGTTTCTACCTCCTTCCTGTAGTGAGGCGACCAGAACTGAGCACAGTACTCCAAGTGGGGTCTGACCAGGGTCCTATATCGCTGCAACATTATCTCTTGTCTCCTAAACTCAATCCCATGATTGATGAAGGCCAAAGCACCGTATGCCTTCTTAACCACAGTCAACCTGTGCAGCAGCTTTGAGTGTCCTATGCACTCACTGTAACCTCTGACAGCACTCCACACTATCCACAAAACCCCCAACCTTTGTGTCAATAGCATATTTACTAACTCATCCCTCCACTTCCTCATCCAGGTTATTTATAAATATCACGAAGAGTAAGGGTCCTAGAACAGATCCCTGAGGCACACCACTGGTCACCAACCTCCATGCAGAATATGACCCGTCTGCAACCACTCTTTGCATTCTGTGGGCAAGCCAGTTCTGGATCCACAAAGCAATGTCCCCCTGGATCCCATGTCTCCTTACTTACATGGGGTACCTTGTCAAATGCCTTGCACAAATCTATATACACTACCTTTACTGCTCTACCTTCATCAATGTGTTTAGTCACATCCCCAAAAAATTTAATCCAGCTTGTCAGGCATGACCTTCCTTTGACAAAGCCATGCGGACTATTTCTAATCACATTATACCTCTCCAAATGTTCATAAATCCTGCCTCTCTGGATCTTCATCAAATTACCAACCACTGAATAAGACTCACTGGTCTATAATTTCCTGCGCTATCTCTACTCCCTTTCTTGAATAAGGGAACAACATCAGCAACCCTCTAATCCTCTGGAACCTCTCCCGTCCCCATTGATGATGCAAAGATCATTGCCAGAGCTCAGCAATCTCCTCCCTCACCTCCCACAGTAGCCTGGGGTACATCTCATCTGGTTCGGGTGACTTATCCAACTTGATGTTTCCAAAAGTTCCAGCACATCCTCTGTCTTAATATCTACATGCTCAAGCTTTTCAGTCCACTATAAATCATCACTACAATCATCAAGATCCTTTTCCATAGTGAATACTGAAGTACCTCTGCTATTTCCTCCGGTTCCATACACAGTTTCCCACTGTCGCACTTTATAGGTCCTTTCTTTCACATCTTATCCTCTTGCTCTTGACATACTTGTAGAATGTCTTGGGGTTTTCCTTAATCCTGCCCACCAAGGCCTTCTCATGGCCCCTTCTGGCTCTCCTAATTTCCTTCTTAAGCTCCTTCCTGTTAGCCTTATAATCATATAGATCTCTAACATGACCTAGCTCTCTGAACCTTTTGTAAGCTTTTCCTTTCTTCTTGACTAGATTTATTATAGCCTTTGTACACCATGGTTCCTGTACCCTACCATATCATCCCTGTCTCATTGGAACGTACCTATACAGAACTCCACACAAATATCCCCTGACCAGGTTCATTTCCCAATACCAAATCAAGTACAGTGATAAGCTACTGTTGGTGATAATCCATACGTGGATTCTGTTTGAGTATCCTGTGGCCACCACGTTGGGATGACCTGTAGCTGAATTTGGGTGTGGTACCACTTGTGTTGAAAGGATATTTGTTGAAGATCATTGTCGATGATACTTTGTGTGTGGAGTGGAACAACTCCGGAGATAAAACCTACTGCTATTGTTATTTTGGAATATCAACATAATTGCCTTCTTATAAAATACACCTTTGGATTACAAATCTCTCTCTCTCTCTTACCAACAACAACAACCTCGTGCATTGAACTGACCTTTCTTACATATCATCGTAGGGCTGAACGATGGCAGATGGAGTTTAATGCTGATGTGTGAGGTGCTACATTTTGGTAGGACTAATCTAAAAGGACATACATGGTAAATGTTTGGGCATTGAAGAATGCAGTAGAACAGAGTGATCTAGGAATAATGGTGCATAGTTCCCGGAAGGTGGAATCTCATGTGGGTGGTGAAGAAAGCTTTTGGTATGTTGGCCTTTATAAATCAGAGCATTGAGTATAGGAGTTAATGTTAAAATTGTACAAGGCATTGGTAAGGCCGAATTTGGAGTATTGTGTACAGTTCTGTCACTGAATTATAGGAAAGATGTCAACAAACTAGAGAGAGTACAGAGAAGATTTAGTAGAATGTTACGTGTGTTTCAGCACCTAAGTTACAGGGAAAGGTTGAACAAGTTAGGTCTTTATTCTTTGGAGCGTAGAAGGGTGAGGGGGGACTTGATAGGCTTGATAGGCTTTTACCACTGAGAGTAGGAAAATTCAAACAAGAGGACATGAGTTGAGAGTTAAGGGGCAAAAGTTTAGTGGTAACACGAGGGTGAACTTCTTTACTCAGAGAGTGGTGGCTGTGCAGAACGAGCTTCCAGTAGGAGTGGTAGAGGCAGGTTTGATTTTTTTCATTTAAAAAAAAATTTGGATAGGTATATGGACAGGAAAGGAATGGAGGGTTATGGGCTGAGTGCAGGTAGGTGGGACTAGGTGAGAGTAAGCGTTCAGCACGGACTAGAAGGGCCGAGGTGGCCTGTTTCCGAGCTGTGATTGTTATATAGTTAAATGTACTTCGGCCGCGAAGAAGAAAGCCAAGGAAACATTTCTGATTGGTTAATTGTGAGGTGCGTCAGCCAAGGCGAAGCGAAGTGGCCTTTGAAACAGAGGCATTGGGAGTGGCTGTGGTTCGAGGTGCCGTGCGCGAGGAGTAGGTGCTGGTAAGAGCAGGTAAAATCTTCTCAAACCTTATACTTCGCAAACACGGCGCAGTTGGGGCAGCGGCTGTTCCTTCTGGGGCATGTGGCCGGTTAGGGACACCACCGGTTATCTCTACCTCACAATCTATCATGAAAATCTGCATTTTATTGTCTACCTGCATCGAACCTTCTCCGTATATTGTTTACCGTGTTCTACCTCAATGCACTGTGTAATGACTAGATAAAACAGTCTGTAAAACGAACTCCTCCACACGGTACCTGTACATGAGATAGCGATAAACCAATTTAGTAGTTTAATCTCCCTGTTGACTACACCTACAACCGAATGCAGTTCCTGCCACCTTGAGCGGAGACCCGGTCTGGGGTAGGGCCGGGGAAGATTTGCAGGGCTGCTTGTGAGGGTTTAAACCAGCTCGCCGGGGGGTGTTTCCCTGCACGGAAATGAAGCCTCTAGGAGCCACAATGCGAGCAACAGAACAGCCAAGAGCGAAGAAAGGCAGGAGATTTAAACTGGACTTATTTTTATACACGAGGCTTAACAGTGAGGTGGATATACTTGGGTGGGTTGGATCTGGAGACTGGGACGTTTGTGGGGATCGTTCAGACAGACCATTTGGTAGAGCTGAGAAGCAAAAGCAGGAAGGTCTCTATTTAAGACATGCCTCGTTACTGGAGCGTTTGTTTTCAGAGAAGTGAGAGTGAGATGGGGAAAGATTTGAGTTAACAAGTTTCGATGCTGATGAGTTTCGTTTTTACGGAAGTGAAAGTGAGATTGGGAAAGATCTGAGTCAGGTGCGAGAACGGAAACGAACGAAAACCGTTCGTGGCTCGTTGGGCAGCCGCTGCCAGTAAAAGGAAGGTAAATGAAGCAGATCAGTCATTACAGGAGAAGATCATTGGACCGTGAGGCTTTGGATCGAGAGACCTGCATCAGGCAGGTCCCTCACCCTTTCTTTAAACTACTCAGATGGACTTAATTTTGTAAGTTTGTAATTGAGATTAAATTAGGTTACTAACAATATCATAATTTAAAGCAAGAAGGCTGCAAACGGACGTCATCCGGTAGAGCGCGAAAAGTTAACAAAGAAGACCGCCATAGTCAGGGAGACCGAGGAGGTGATAGACAAGAGTTCGAGGCAGGTGGTCACTCCAGGGCCACTGGAGACAGGCAAGTGGGTAAAAGTCAGGAGAGGTAAGGGGAAGAGTCAGGTACCAGAGAGTACCCCTGTGGCTGTACCCCTTGACAATAAGTACTCCTGTTTGAGTACTGTTGAGGGGGGACAGCCTACCTGGGGGAACCAACAGTGGCCGTGCTGAGCCTGTGGCTCAGAAGGGTAGGGAAAGGAAGAGGAAGGCAGTAGTGATAGGGGACTCGATAGTTAGGGGGTCAGACAGGCGATTCTGTGGACACAGGAAAGAAACTCGGATGGTAATTTGCCTCCCAGGTGCCAGGGTCCGGGATGTTTCTGATCACGTCCAAGATATCCTGCGGTGGGAGGGAGAACAGCCAGAGGTCGTGGTACATATTGGTACCAATGACATAGGTAGGAAAAGGGAAGAGGTCCTGAAAGAAGACTACAGGGAGTTAGGAAGGAAGTTGAAAAGCAGGACCTCAAAGGTAGTAATCTTGGGATTACTGCCTGTGTCACGTGACAATGAGTACAGGAATAGAATGAGGTGGAGGATAAATGCGTGGCTGAGGGATTGGAGCAGGGGGCAGGGATACAGATTTCTGGATCATTGGGACCTCTTTTGGGGCAGTTGTGACCTGTACAAAAAGGACGGGTTGCACTTGAATCCCAGGGGGACCAATATCCTGTCAGGCTAGCAGGGGTGTCAAACTCATTTTAGGTCACGGGCCGGATTGGGCAAAATGCAGCTTCATGCGGGCCGGATCAGCCGGGCACGTGCGAACGCAGCTTTCATTGCCTCCGTTTCTTCAGCCTGTTCTCATGTGTCTCAGTCTCTGCTATAACTACAAAGTGTTTCACTTCACAGATTCCGTTTCTTATGAAGAAGACTGCTGAACAAGCATTATTTTTATGATTGGTATTAACTTACAATCATAAGCTTCATATCACCGGGCCATCAATAATTAAAATAATAGATCTATCTAAAATGATCTCGCGGGCCGGATTTGTGAGTTTGACACCTAAGGGGTAAGCAGGCAACTGGGGAGAGTTTAAACTAGAACTGTTGGGGGTTGGGAACCGAATAGAAGAGAGTGGGGAAGAGGCAGTTGGCTCACAAATAGAGAAAGCTTGAAGACGATGTGTGAGGGAGGATAGGCAGGTGATAGAGAAGGGATGTGCTCAGACCGAAGGTTTGAGATGTGACTTTTAACACGAGTATTGTGAACAAAGCGGATGAGCTTAGAGCGTGGATCAGTATTTGGAGATACGATGTGATGGCCATTACAGAGACTTGGATGGCTCAGGGACAGGAATGGTTACTTTAAGTGTCGGGTTTTAGATGTTTCAGAAAGGACAGGGAGGGAGGCAAAAGAGGTGGGGGCGTGACACTATTGATCAGAGATAGAGTCACAGCGGCAGAAAAGGTGGATGTCATGGAGGGATTGTCTACAGAATCTCTGTGGGTGGAGGTTAGGAACAGGAAATGGTCAGTGACTCTACTGGGTGTTTTTATAGGCTGCCCAATATAAACAGGGATATCAAAGAGCAGATAGGGAAACAGATCCTGGAAAGGTGTAATAATAACAGAGTTGTCATGGTGGGAGATTTTAATTTCCCAAATATCAATTGGCATCTGTCTCGAGCAAGAGGTTTAGATGGGGTGGTGTTTGTTAGGTGTGTTCAGGAAGGTTTCTACAAGAGGAGAGACTGTACTTGATTTGGTATTGGGAAATGAACCTGGTCAAGGGATATTTGTGTGGAGTTCTGTATAGGTACTTTCCAATGAGACAGGGATGTTATGGTAGGGTACAGGAACAATGGTGTACAAAGGCTGTAGTAAATCTAGTCAAGAAGAAAAGAAAAGCTTACGAAAGGTTCAGAGAGCTAGGTAACGTTAGAGATCTATATGATTATAAGGCTAACAGGAAGGAGCTTAAGAAGGAAATTAGGAGAGCCAGAAGGGGCCATGAGAAGGCCTTGGTGGGTGGAGTTAAGGAAAACCCCAAGGCATTCTACATGTACGTCAAGAGCAAGAGGATACGATGTGAAAGAAAGGACCTATAAAGTGCGACAGTGGGAAAGTGTGTATGGAAGCGTAGGAAATAGCAGAGGTACTTAATGAATACTTCAGTATTCACTATGGAAAAGGATCTTGATGATTGTAGTGATGATTTATAGTGGACTGAAAAGCTTGAGCATGTAGATATTAAGACAGAGGCTGTGCTGGAACTTTTGGAAGCATCAAGTTGGATAAGTCACTGGGACCAGATGAGATGTACCCCAGGCTTCTGTGGGAGGTGAGGGAGGAGATTGCTGTGCCTCTGGCAATGATCTTTGCATCATCAATGGGGACGGGAGAGGTTCCAGAGGATTAGAGGGTTGCTGATGTTGTTCCCTTATTCAAGAAAGGGAGTAGAGATAGCCCAGAAAATTATAGACCAGTGAGTCTTACCTCAGTGGTTGGTAAGTTGATGGAGAAGATCCTGAGAGGCAGGATTTATGAACATTAGGAGAGGTATAATATGATTAGGAATAGTCAGCATGGCTTTGTCAAAGGCAGGTTGTGCCTTATGAGCCTGATTGAGTTTTTTGAGGATGCGACTAAACACATTGATGAAGGAAGAGCAGTAGATGTAGTGTACATGGATTTCAGCAAGGCATTTGGTAAGGTACCCCATGCAAGGCTTACTGAGAAAGTAAGGAGGCATGGGATCCAAGTGGACATCGCTTTGTGGATCCAGAACTGGCTTGCTCACAGAAGGCAAAACGTGGTTGTAGACGGGTCATATTCTGCATGGAGGTCGGTCACCAGTGGAGTGCCTCAGGGATCTGTTCTGGGACCCTTACTCTTCGTGATTTTTATAAATGACCTGGATGAGGAAGTGGAGGGATGGGTTAGTAAGTTTACTGATGACACAAAGGTTGGAGGTGTTGTGGATAATGTGGAGGGCTGTCAGAGGTTACAGTGGGAGATCAATAGGATGCAAAACCGGGCTGAGAAGTGACAGATGGAGTTCAACCCAGATAAGTGTGAAGTGGTTCATTTTGGTAGGTCAAGTATGATGGTAGAATATAGTATTAATGGTAAGACTCTTGGCAGTGTGGAGGATCAGAGGGATCTTGGGGTCCAAGTCCATATGATGCTCAAAGCAGCTGCGCAGGTTGACTCTGGTTAAGAAGGCATAGGGTGCATTGACCTTCATCAATCGTGGAATTGAATTTAGGAGTTGAGAGGTGATGCTACAGCTTTTTAGGATCCTGGTCAGACCCCACTTGGAGTTCTGTGCGCATTTCTGTTCGCCTCACTATAGGAAGGATGTGGAAACCTTAGGAAGGGTGGAGAGGTGATTTACAAGGATGTTGCCTGGATTGGGGAGCATGCCTTATGAGAACAGGTTGAGTGAACTTGGCCTTTTCTCCTTGGAGCGACGGAAAATGAGAAGTGACCTGACAGAGGTGTGTAAGATGATGAGAGGCATTGATCATGTGGATAGTCAGAGGCTTTTTCCCAGGGCTGAAATGGCTGCCACAAGAGGGCACAGGTTTAAGGTGCTGGGGGATAGATACAGAGGAGATGACAGGGGTAAGTTTTTTTACACAGAGTGGTGAGTGCGTGGAATGGGCTGCCAGCAACAGTGGTGGAGGTGGATATGATAGGGTCTTCTAAGAGACTTTTGGATAGGAACATGGAGCTTAGAAAAATAGAGGGTTGTGGGTAAGCCTAGTAATTTCTAAGGTAGGGACATGTTCAGCACAACTTTGTGGGCTGAATGACCTGTATTGTGCAGTTGGTTTTCTATGTTTCTAAAGGAAATGACAATTAATTAAATAAAGCACAACATAGCACAGGCCCTTCGGCCCACAATGTTGGGCTGACATTTACCCTACTCCAAGATCAATCTAACCCTCTCTCCTACATAGCCCTCCATGTTTCTGTCATCCATGTGCCTATATAAGTGTTGCTTAAATGTCCCTAATGTATCTGCCTCTACAACCATACCTGGTGGAGCATCCCACACGCCCACCATTCTCAGTGTAAAAAAAATTAAAAATCTTACTTCCAACATGCCACCCCCCCCCATACTTTACCCCAATCACTTTAAATAGATGTCCTCTGATATTATCCATTTCTGTCCTGGGGGTAAATGTCTTGGGCAGTCCACTCAATCCATGCCTCTTACCATTTTGTACAGTCCAATCAATTCACCTCTCAGCCTCTGTCACTCCAGAGAGAAAAGCCCCAGCTCACTCAACCTATCCTCATAAGGCATGCTCTGTAATCCAGCCAGCATCCTGGTAAATCTCCTTTGCCCCCTCTGAAGTTTCCACATCCTTCCTACAAGGAGATGACCAGAACTGAACACAATATTCCAAGTGTGGTCTAACCAGGGTTTCATAGAGCTGCAACATAGCTCTTGAACGCAATCCCCCAACTGATAAAGGTCAACACAGCATACGTCCTTTTAACCACCCTATTAACCTACAAAATTCATCGAAGTACATATACGTCACCTTATACTATCCTGAAGTTCATTTTCTTGTGGGCATTCAGAGTAAATACAAATAAACACAACAGAATCAAAGAAAATTGCACTCAAGATGGACAGGCAACCAGAGTGCAAAAGACAACAAACTGTAAATAAAAAAGAGGAATAATAAATATTGAGAACATGAGTTCTGAAGTCCTCAGAAGTGTGTCCAAAGTTTGTCGATAGGTTGTGGGAACAGTTGAATGATGAGGTGAGTGAAGTTATTCCCTCTGGTTCAAAAGCCTGATGGTTGAGGAATAATAACTGTTCCTGAACCTGGTGGTGTTAGTCCTGAGGCTCCTGTACCTTCTCCCTGACGGCAGCAGTGAGAAGAGAGCATGTCCAGGGTGGTGGAGGTCCCTGATGATGGATGCTCCTTTCCTGCAACACCGTTGATGGATGCTCAATGGTGAGCAGGGCCTTACCTGTGATGGACTATTTGTAGGAGTTGCACTACCAGGCTGTGATGAACCCAGTCAGTATACTCTTCCCCCATGCATTTATAGAAGTTTCTCGAAGCTTTAGATGTCATGGATAATTTGTGCAAACTTCTAAGAAGATCAAGGTTCTGCTCTCCCTTCACTTCAATGGCAGTTACGTGCTGGGCCCTCGACACATTCTCTGAAAAAGTAACAGCAAGGAACTTAAAGTTGCTGTTCTCTCCACCTATACTCCCTTCATGGACCTTCAATTTCCTCCTTCTGTGGTCAATAGTCAGCTCTTTAATCTTTCTGAGATTGAATGAGCATGGCAACTTTGAGCAACCTATAAACTTGGAATAGAAGATTTTGTTCCTTCACACTGCTATGAATCCCATCATTAACTCTGTACTGTGCCTTCAAGTTCAAACTTCCCAAAGTGAATCTCTCAGGATAAACTCCATCTGTTACTTCTCAGCTCAGCTCTGCATCCTGTCAATGTCCTGTTGTAATGTATGATAACTCTCCACAACTCCATAAAACTTTTGTGTCATCCACAAACTTACTAACCCACCTTTCCACTTCCTCATCCATACAAATCAAAGAGCTGGGATCCCAGAACAGATCCCTGTGGAACACCACTGGTCACCAACTTTGACTTGATAACTAATTAAACTAATGATGCCTAATTAAATGAATCTCTTCCTCTTTCAGAATCAGAATCATATTTGATATCACTGGCATATGTCATGAAATTTGTTGTTTTGTGGTGGCAGTGCATTGCAACACAGAATAATAAAGCTATAAATTACAATAGATATATGTAAAATAAATTAAGTAGTGCAAAAAAGAGGAAAAATAGTGAGGTAGTGTTCATAGGTTCATTGACCGTTCAGAATCTGATGTCGGAGGGGAAGAAGCTGAAACGTTGAGTGTGGATCTTCAGGCTCCTGCACCACCTCTGTGATGGTAGCAATGGGAAGAGGGCAAGTCCTGGGTGAATGATGCCACCTTTTCGAGGCAGCTTCTTTCGAAGGTATCCTAGATGTAGGAGAGGCTAGTGTCCATGGAACTAGTTGTTCATAATCAGCCCCACTAGCAACAAGAAGATTGAAGATCAAATTTATTGGTCTCTCTCATGTATACCATCACAAGAGACAAGGCTCCTGCAGACCGGAGGTAACACAAAGGTTTTGGAAGTGAGTGTGAGTACTTGTCTGTTCTGTTTCAGCTGCCCTCTGTGTTTTGTGCCCAGGAACAAGATGACTGTCCTTCCTGCTCTGGCTTTAATGTTCCTTCTGCTGGGATTGGGTGAAGGTGAGACTCATCTGGTGTACATTCCTAAGTGGAATCCAGTCTTGCGACCCACCTGCCTGTCCCCGGGTCAGGCGCGTGTCTTCCCCCACTCACCACCTGTCCCCGGGGTCAGACCATGTTACATTCCACCCCCCCCCAACCCGAGGTCAGGCTGCGTAACATTCCTCCCCCTCACACCCATCCCCAGGGTCAGGCCGTGCGACATTCCCCCCTCACCCTCCCATCTCCAGGGTCAGAACATCTGACATTCCCCCCCACCCCGGGGTCAGGACGTGTGACATTCCCCCCCTCACACCCCTCACCCTGGAGTCAGACCGTCTAACATTCCCCCCTCACCCTCCCATCCCCAGGGTCAGAACGTCTGACATTCCCCCCTCACCCTCCCATCCCCAGGGTCAGAACGTCTGACATTCCCCCCTCACCCTCCCATCCCCAGGGTCAGGCCATGTGACATTCCCCCCTCACCCTCCCATCCCCAGGGTCAGAACGTCTGACATTCCCCCCTCACCCTCCCATCCCCAGGGTCAGGCCGTGTGACATTCCCCCCTCACCCTCCCATCCCCAGGGTCAGAACGTCTGACATTCCCCCCTCACCCTCCCATCCCCAGGGTCAGGCCATGTGACATTCCACCCCTCACCCCCACCCTGGGGTCAGACTGTCTGACAATCCCCCCCACCCCGGGGTCAGGCCGTGTGACACTCTCCCCCCCACACCAATCCCCAGGGTCAGGCTGTGTGACATTCCCCCCCCACTCCAGGGTCAGACCATCTGACATTCACCCCCACCCTCATGTCCCCGGGGTCAGGCTGTGTGATATTCCTCTCACCCCCCGACCCCGAGGTCAGACCGTCTGACATACTCCCCAACCCCGGGGTCAGACAGTCTGACATTTCCCCCCCTCACCCCCAGGTCCCCAGAGTCAGGCCATGTGAAATTTCCCCCATTCACCCCCCACGAACCCGGCTGGGAGACCGGGGGCGACAGTGTAATCCCAGATCCGGGTGGGAGACCGGGGAGACGGTGTAAACCCAGATCTGGGTGGGAGACCGGGGAGATGGTGTAATCCCAGATCCAGGTGGGAGACTGGGGAGACAGTGTAATCCCAGATCCAGGTGGGAGACTGGGGAGACAGTGTAATGCCAGATCCGGGTGGGAGACCGGGGAGACAGTGTAATCCCAGATCCGGGTGGGAGACCGAGGAGACAGTGTAATCCCAGATCCGGGTGGGAGACCGGAGAGACAGTGTAATCCCAGATCCGGGTGGGAGACCGGGGAGACAGTGTAATCCCAGATCCGGGTTGGAGACCGGAGAGACAGTGTAATCTCAGATCCGGGTGGGAGACTGGGGAGACAGTGTAATCCCAGACCCGGCTGGGAGACTGGGGAGACAGTGTAATCCCAGACCCGGCTGGGAGACTGGGGAGACAGTGTAATCCCAGATCTGGTTGGGAGACCGGGGAGACAGTGTAATCCCGGACCCGCATGGGAGACCGGGGAGACAGTGTAATCCCAGATCCGGGTGGGAGACCGGGGAGACAGTGTAATCCCAGATCCGGGTGGGAGACCGGGGAGACGGTGTAATCCCAGACCCGCCTGGGAGAATGGGGAGACAGTGTAATCCCAGATCCGGGTGGGAGACCGAGGAGACAGTGTAATCCCAGATCCGGGTGGGAGACCGGGGAGACAATGTAATCCCAGATCCGGGTTGGAGACTGGAGAGACAGTGTAATCTCAGATCCGGGTGGGAGACTGGGGAGACAGTGTAATCCCAGACCCGGCTGGGAGACTGGGGAGACAGTGTAATCCCAGACCCGGCTGGGAGACTGGGGAGACAGTGTAATCCCAGATCTGGTTGGGAGACCGGGGAGACAGTGTAATCCCGGACCCGCATGGGAGACCGGGGAGACAGTGTAATCCCAGATCCGGGTGGGAGACCGGGGAGACAGTGTAATCCCAGATCCGGGTGGGAGACCGGGGAGACGGTGTAATCCCAGACCCGCCTGGGAGAATGGGGAGACAGTGTAATCCCGGACCCGCCTGGGAGACAGGGAGTCAGTGTAATCCCAGATCTGGATGGGAGACCGGGGAGTCAGTGTAATCCCAGATCTGGATGGGAGACCGGGGAGTCAGTGTAATCCCGGACCCAGCTGATGCTGCTTTCTCAAGCTGACGTGTGCTTGTCCCCAGGGCTGGAGTCCGGAGAGCTGCGTCTGTCCAGCGGCCGACTGCCCAGCGAGGGCCGAGTGGAGGTTTACTACGATGGAGAGTGGGGCACCGTGTGTGATGATGGTTGGGACCTCACTGATGCTCACGTTGTCTGCCGCAGCCTCGGCTACCTCAATGCCACGGAGGCTGTTGCCGGAGGCTTCTTCGGATCAGGTGAGGGGTCTGGGGGGGGATCTCTATATTTCCCTGATCACCAGAGGGAACGACTGGTGAGCAGTAGGTGGCCACAGTGTGATTTTGCTGAGAACCGAGATTGACTGGCTAGTGGGGAATGGGGTCCCTAATGCTCCTCTTCCTCGGCTCCTGCCCATACCCAGCGCCGCTCCACCTCGGGCCCGCCTGGACCCCAGTGCCCCCTCACTCTGCCCTGCCCAGACCCAGCACTCCTCTCCCTCGGCCCTTGCCTGGACCCAGTGCCCCTCCGCCTTGGCCTTGGCCCCACATGGACCCCAGTGCCCCCTCACTCTGCCCTGCCCAGTCCCAGCAGTCCTCTCCCTCGGCCCTTGCCTGGACCCAGTGCCCCTCCGCCTTGGCCTTGGCCCCACATGGACCCCAGTGCCCCCTCACTCTGCCCTGCCCAGACCCAGCACTCCTCTCCCTCGGCCTTGCCTGGACCCAGTGCCCCTCCGCCTTGGCCTTGGCCCCACATGGACCCCAGTGCCCCCTCACTCTGCCCTGCCCAGACCCAGCAGTCCTCTCCCTCGGCCCTTGCCTGGACCCAGTGCCCCTCCGCCTTGGCCTTGGCCCCACATGGACCCCAGTGCCCCCTCACTCTGCCCTGCCCAGACCCAGCACTCCTCTCCCTCGGCCTTGCCTGGACCCAGTGCCCCTCCGCCTTGGCCTTGGCCCCACATGGACCCCAGTGCCCCCTCACTCGGCCCTGCCCAAACCCAGCAGTCCTCTCCCTCGGCCCTTGCCTGGACCCTGTGCCCCTCCGCCTTGGCCTTGGCCCCACATGGACCCCAGTGCCCCCTCACTCGGCCCTGCCCAAACCCAGCAGTCCTCTCCCTCGGCCCTTGCCTGGACCCAGTGCCCCTCCGCCTTGGCCTTGGCCCCACATGGACCCCAGTGCCCCCTCACTCGGCCCTGTCAAGATGCTTGAACCCTACTCTTTTGCCTCACCCGGACCCCATGAACCCTGATATCTGTCTCCCCGTGACCCCAGTTTCACTCTTTGACCGCAACACTGCTGCAGGCCCATGCTGTTGTGACCCAGAGATGTGGATCCCTGAGGAGAAGGACATGACACTAAGGTGAGGGGGTGACCCTGAGGCTGTGCTGACTCCAATCTGCCTCTCCCCCAGGGTCAGGCCCAATCCTGCTGGATGATGTGTCCTGTACTGGAACCGAGACGTCTCTTGCTGACTGCAAGACCAAAGGCTGGAAGATCCACGACTGCCAACACTCAGAGGATGCTGGCGTTCGATGTGACCCCCGTGAGCAGCAGCCCGTGAATGGGGGGGGTGGGAATGGGGTGCTGGCGTTCGATGTGACCCCCGTGAGCAGCAGCCCGTGAATGGGGGGGTGGGAATGGGGTGCTGGCGTTCGATGTGACCCCCGTGAGCAGCAGCCCGTGAATGGGGGGGTGGGAATGGGGTGCTGGCGTTCGATGTGACCCCCGTGAGCAGCAGCCCGTGAATGGGGGGGTGGGAATGGGGTGCTGGCGTTCGATGTGACCCCCGTGAGCAGCAGCCCGTGAATGGGGGGGTGGGAATGGGGCGCTGGCGTTCGATGTGACCCCCGTGAGCAGCAGCCCGTGAATGGGGGGGTGGGAATGGGGCGCTGGCGTTCGATGTGACCCCCGTGAGCAGCAGCCCGTGAATGGGGGGGGTGGGAATGGGGTGCTGGTGTTCGATGTGACCCCCGTGAGCAGCAGCCGTCGAATGGAGGGGGTGGGAATGTGGTCCATGACAGACGGTGAGGAGGGATCAATGACAGATGGTGGGAAGTGAGTGACAGACAGAGGGGAGCGGTCCGTGACGGACGGTGAGGAGTGAGTGACATGACGGACGGTGGGGAGGGGTCAGTGACAGAGGGTGGGGAGGGAATGACGTGACAGACGGTGGGGAGGGGTCAGTGACAGAGGGTGGGGAGGGAATGACGTGACGGACGGTGGGGAGAGGTCAGTGACAGATGGTGGGGAGGGGTAAGTGATGGACGGTGGGGAGGGAGTGACAGACAGAGGACAGGGGTCCGTGATGGATGGTGGGGAGGGGTCAGTGATGCACGGTGTGGAGGGAATGACGTGACAGACGGTGGGGAGGGGTCCGTGATGGACAGTGGGGAGGGGTCAGTAATGCACGGTGGGGAGGGGTCAGTGATGCATGGTAGGGAGGGAATGATCTGACGGATGGTGAGGAGGGGTCAGTGACAGACGGTGTGGAGTGGTCTGTGATGTGACAGACGGTGGGGAGGGAGTGATGTGAGGGACAGTGAGGAGAGGTCAATGACAGACGGTGGGGAGGGGACCGTGACAGACAGTGAGGAGGGGTAAGTGATGGACAGTGGGGAGGGGTCAGTGATGCACGGTGGGGAGGGAATGACGTGACAGATGCTGGGGAGGGGTCAGTGATGCATGGTGGGGAGGGAATGATCTGATGGATGGTGGGGAGGGGTCAGTGACAGATGGTGGGGAGGGAGTGACAGACAGAGGGCAGGGGTCCATGATGGATGATGGGGAGGGGTCAGTGATGCATGGCGGGGAGGGAGTGATGTGAGGGACAGTGGGGAGGGGTCAGTGACAGATGGTGGGGAGGGAATGATGTGACGGACGGTGAGGAGGGGTCAATGACAGACGGTGGGGAGGGAGTGACAGACAGAGGGCAGGGGTCAGTGATGGACGGTGGGGAGGGGTCAGTGACAGATAGTGAGGAGGGGTAAGTGATGGACAGTGAGGAGGGGTCAGTGATGCATGGTAGGGAGGGAATGACGTCACAGACGGTGGGGAGGGAGTGACGGAAGGTGGGGAGGGGACCGTGACAGATGGTGAGGAGGGGTAAGTGATGGACAGTGGGGAGGGGTCAGTGATGCATGGTAGGGAGGGAATGACGTGACAGACGGTGGGGAGGGTCCATGATGGACGGTGGGGAGGGAGTGATGTGACGGACGGTGGGGAGGGAGTGACAGACAGAGGGCAGGGGTCCATGATGGACGGTGGGGAGGGGTCAGTGACAGACGGTGGGGAGGGAGTGACAGACGGTGGGGAGGGAGTGACAGACGGTGGGGAGGGAGTGACAGACGGTGAGGAAGGGTAAGTGATGGACAGTGAGGAGGGGTCAGTGATGCACGGTGGGGAGGGAATGATGTGACAGACGGTGGGGAGGGGTCAGTGACAGACGGTGGGGAGGGGTCTATGACAGACAGTGGGGAGGGGTCTGTGACGGACGGTTTGGAGAGGTCTGTGACGTGATGGACGGTGGGGAGGGAGTGATGTGAGGGACAGTGGGGAGGGGTCAGTGACAGACGGTGGGGAGGGAATGACGTGACACAGTGGGGAGGGGTCAGTGATGGACGGTGGGGAGGGGTCTGTGACGGACGGTTTGGAGAGGTCTGTGACGTGACGGACGGTGGGGAGGGAGTAATGTGAGGGACAGTGGGGAGGGGTCAGTGACAAATGGTGGGGAGGGGACTGTGACAGACAGTGAGGAAGGGTAAGTGATGGACAGTGGGGAGGGGTCAGTGATGCACGGTGGGGAGGGAATGACATGACAGACGGTGGGGAGGGGTCCGGGACGGATGGTGGGGACGGGTCTGTGACGGACAGTTTGGAGAGGTCTGTGACGTGACGGACGGTGGGGAGGGAGTGATGTGAGGGACAGTGGGGAGGGGTCAGTGACAGATGGTGGGGAGGGGACTGTGACGGACGGTGAGGAAGGGTAAGTGATGGACAGTGGGGAGGGGTCAGTGATGCACGGTGGGGAGGGAATGACGTGACAGACGGTGGGGAGGGGTCCGTGACGGATGGTGGGGAGGGGTCTGTGAAGGACGGTTTGGAGAGGTCTCTGACGTGATGGATGGTGGGGAGGGAGTAATGTGAGGGACAGCGGGGAGGGGTCAGTGACAGATGGTGGGGAGGGGTCCGTGACGGATGTGGGGAGGGGTCCGTGACGGATGGTGGGGAGGGGTCCGTGACGGATGGTGGGGAGGGGTCCGTGACGGATTTGGGGAGGGGTCAGTGACAGATGGTGGGGAGGGGTCCGTGACGGATGGTGGGGAGGGGTCCGTGACGGATGGTGGGGAGGGGTCTGTGACGGACGGTTTGGAGAGGTCTCTGAAGTGATGGATGGTGGGGAGGGAGTAATGTGAGGGACAGCGGGGAGGGGTCCATGATGGAAAGTGAGTTGGGAGTGACGTGATGGACAGTGAGGAGGGAGTGATGTGATGGACTATGGGGAGGGAGTGACGTGGCGGGCGGCGTGGAGGGAGTGGGATGGCTGAGTGGGGAGTGACTGGACTGCTGGACGTTAAGGACAATACAGAGAGTGGGGAGGGGTGGGTTCACTGGGAAGGAATGAACAGACCATTGGAGATGAGGGAGTGGGTGATGTGACGATTGCTGGAGTGGGGAGGGTTGGGTTCACTGGGAAGGGAATAAACAGATCATTGGAGATGAGGGAGTGGGTGATGTGACGATTGCTGGGGTGGGGTGGTGGAACTGCTGACTACCGCAGAGTCTGGAGCTGATCTGAGGTTGGCAGTTTGACGGTACATGGTTGTTTGTGGTTTGTTTTGTCATTGACACAGGCTCTTCCACCTGTTTAAGCCATGCATACCATTGCCACCCATTTTACATTAATGTTTATTCACAGAATGTAGCCCTGAACAGGATCTTCGGCGCATGATGTCTGTGCTGAGCACAATGTTAAATTAAACTTAATTCCGCAGGGGTCGGTGTTGGGACCCCAACTCTTTACAATCTATATTAATGATTTGGAGAAAAGGACTAAGTGCAATGTATCGAAGTTTGCTGATGACACAAAGATGGGAGGGAGTGTAATGAGTGCGGAGGACATTGAAACCCTGCAGGGGGACATAGATAGGCTGAGTGATTGGGCAGACATTTGGCAGATGAAATATAATACTGACAAGTGTGAGGTCTTGCACTTTGGCAGGAAAAATAATAGAGAAAGTTATTATCTAAATGGAGAGAAACTGGAAAGTGCTTCTGTGCAAAGGGATCTGGGGGTCCTGGTGCAGGAAACACAAAAAGTTAGTATGCAAGTGCAGCAGGTGGTCAAGAAGGCCAATGGAATGCTGGCTTTTATTGCTAGGGGGATGGAGTATAAGAACAGGGAGGTCTTACTGCAGTTGTACCGGGTATTGGTGAGACCACACCTGGAGTACTGCGTGCAGTTCTGGTGTCCATATTTAAGAAAGGACATACTGGCTCTCGAGGCAGTACAGAGAAGGTTCACTAGGTTAATTCCGGGGATGGGTGGGTTGATGTACTCATTGGAGTTCCGAAAAATGAGAGGCGATCTTATTGAAACATATAAGATTGTGAAGGGGCTTGATCGGGTGGATGCGGGGAGAATGTTCCCAATGATGGGTGAAACTAGGACTAGGGGGCATAATCTTAAAATAAGGGAATGCCGTTCCAGGACTGAGATGAGGAGAAATTTCTTCACTCAGAGGGTAGTGGGGCTGTGGAATTTACTGCCCCAGAGAGCTGTGGAAGCTACTACACTCAATAAATTCAAAACGGAGATAGACATTTTCCTGGATAAAAATGGCATTAGGGGATACAGTGAGCGAGCAGGTAAGTGGACATGAGGCTAGGTTTAGATCAGCCATGTGATCTCCTGGACCAGTTTTCGATAGCCTGGATGGGTCGGAGAGGAATTTTCCAGATTTTTTCTCCTCAATTGGCAAATCGTTTTTTTTTCCCCGGGTGATCACATGGGTTTGGGCGGGATGAATAATAAAATAAAATGTGCGGCATGGTGCCCTATTGGTTGGCACTGTTGCCTTGTGGGATTCGGTGAAAACTAGAGTTAAGATTGGATCAGCCATGATCTTGTTGAATGGCAGAGCAGGCTTGAGGGGCCGATTGGCCTCTTGCTCCTATCTCTTATGTTCTTATGTTTATGTTCTTTCCTACTGCACATGAACCTTTCCCCTCTCATTTCAGTTTGAACATAGAACAGCCCATTCCGCCCACAATATCTGTGCTGAATACAAAGTAAATCCCTTCTTGCAGAAGCCTACATTCCGACACTGGCTGCTGTTTATGTGTTAACTGTCTCTCTAATACCACTATCAAACCAGCTTACAACACCACCCCAGGCACCCACCAATCTCCGTAAAAATAAAAAAAACCTTCCCCCTTCCCCATCACGTAAACTAACTTTCCTCTGGTAACTCTGGTACTTGGCATTTCTACCCTGTAAAAAGGCTGTGATTCTCTACCCCTCTCTCTCATACACTCCATACTTCTCAATTTGATATTCTAGAGAACTTAGAACATTACAGCACAGTACAGGCCCTTCAGCCCACAATGTTGTGCTGTCCCTTTAACCCTTCTCTTACACATAGCCTCCATTTTTCTATCATTCATGTGCCTGTCTAAGAGTTGCTTACAGTCCCTAATATATCTGCCTCCACCTCCACCCCTGCCAGGATGTTCCATGCAACCACTGCTCTCTGTATTTCTTAAAAATAAATTACTTCTGACGTTCCCACCCCCACATTCTTCCAATTACCTTACAATTATGCCCCCTCATATTAGCATTTTTGCCTATTACATCTGTGCTGCTTGAGTATATTTTTATCAAGTCACCGCTCATTCTCCTTCACTCCAAAGAGAAAAGCCTGAGCTCACTTCACTTTTCCTCATAAGACATGCCTTCAAGTCCAGGCAACGTCCTGATAAAACTCTCCTGCACCCTCTCAAAAACTTCCACTTTCTTCTTGTAATGAGGCAACCAGAACTGAACACAATATTCCGTGACCATGGTTTTGTAGATCTGCAACATTACCTCATGGCTCTTGAACTTAATAAAGCTCAAACACCATACAGCTTCTTAACCACCCTATCAACATGTGTGCCAACTTTGAAAGATCTATCAAGATGGACCCCAAGATCCCTCTATTCCACCACACTGCTAAGAACTCTGCCATTAACCCTGTACTTGCCTTCAAATTAGACCTTTAATTTTCTGGCTGAATTCCCTCTGCCACTTAGCCCAGCTCTGCACATTGTCAGTGACCCCTAACAATGTTCCAGACTATCCACAACTGCACCAACTTTCATGCCAGTGAGACTGGCTGTCCCCACTGCACCACTTTACCACTCTGAGCTGCGGTGTTCCTGTTTCTGGGAAGGTGTGTTTTCAGAATTATGAGAAGAATGTTTTGTTCTCCAGGGCGGCTGGACCAGCTGTTTGGCTACAGACTAGACCTCACTTCAGAGTTCTACAAATCTTTAGAAGAATTATACGAGAGTCACAGGGACTGTGACATGAACATCACAGTGAGCAGCCTGGAGGACGGCGGTGAAGAGGCGCGCTTCTGTGTTCACAGACTAATCCTGTCACTGCACACAGATGGAAATCTGCTCAGCCAGAGTCAAGGCAGCTGCTTCAATTTGTTGGTGTCTCAGGACTGTGTGCAGTATGTTGATGACATCATCAGGTAATTACTGCTCGCCCCTCACCCCCGGTCACTGGGTAGACACAGGGTAGGGGGAGAGTACCCAGGGGATGGACGAGTTGTCACCCCCCTGGTCACTGGGTAGAGACAAGGCAGGGAGTGAGTACCCAGGGGAAGGAACAAGTTGTCACTCTCAGTCACTTGGTAGACACATGACAAGGACTAGTTCTCACCCCGGACACTGGGTAGACACAGGGCAGGGAGAGGGTACCCAGGGAAGGGAATATTTGTACAAACAACATGGGGTAGACTGCTCTTGGAGAATTGTGTACAGACATAACACAGGGACACGATGTTCAGAGTATTGCGTACAGCAACAATAAGGGGTAAACTGCACTTGAAGTATTGTGTAAAGGAACAATAAGGGATAGAGAGCAGTCAGAGTATTGTGTACAGACACACTATGGGGTAGACTGTGTTCAGAGTATTGTGTACAGACACACTATGGGGTAGACTGTGTTCAGAGTATTGTGTACAGACACAGTACGAGGTAGATAGCGCTCAGAGTATTGTGTACAGACACAGTGTGGGGTAGACTGTGTTCAGAGTATTGTGTACGGACACAATATGGGGTAGATCGCGCTCAGAGTACTGTATTCTGCAACTTCATCAAAATGCTATTGATTTCCATTCACAATATTTTGAGACACACCGCAGATAAGCAGCAGTTTTGGGCAAAGTGGATTATGTCAACAAAATCAGTCGAATTTGACTACAATAGGCCCATATCTCAGTCTAAACCTTTCATATCCATGTACCTGTACAAACATTTCCAAAATGATGTTAATATACCCCCCTTGACCACTTCCTCTGGAAGCTGATTCATGTACTGGTCATTCTTGCAGGAGTGTTTGCCAGTGCTGCTCGGGGGGGGTTTAAACTAGATGTGCAGGGGGCAGGGATCCAGATCCAGAGGGTTGGTCAGAAGGAGCATGGGGTTAAATGTGTAGAAGGTTTGGGTGATCTTGAGAAGGTCATCAAAATTCAGGGTGCAATTAGCCCGATGGAAGTTCAAGGAGCTGGGTTAGGTACAGTAGACAGTGTTTTAAGCAAAGAGAGGAGGAATGGGCTAAGAATTCTATACTTGAATGCGCGTCGTGTCAGAAATAAGACAGTTGAGCTTGAAGCTCAGATGAAAATGGGGAACTACGATATTGTTGGAATAACGGAGACATGGCTGCAAGGGGATCAGGCCTGGGAATTGAGTGTACCAGGGTATACGTGCTATCGTAGAGACAGAAATATGGGAAGAGGGGGTGGGGTGGCACTGTTGGTGAGGAATGAGATTCAGTCCTTAGCAAGAGGTGACTTGGGAACAGGGGAAGTAGAATCTGTGTGGATTGAGCTGAGGAACAGCAAGGGTAAAAAGACCCTAATGGGTGTTGTGTACAGGCCCCCAAACAGTAGCGTGGATATTGGGTACAAGTTGATTAGGGAGTTAACATTGGCATGTGCTAAAGGTAATGTAGTCGTTATGGGAGATTTCAACATGCAGGTGGACTGGGAGAATCAGGTAGGTGCTGGACCCCAGGATAGGGAGTTTGTGGAGTGTCTAAGGGATGTATTTTTGGAACAGCTTGTGCTTGAGCCAACCAGGAACGAGGCTATTTTGGACTTGGTGATGTGTAATGAACAGGAATTGATAAGTGATCTTGAAGTAAAGGAGCCATTAGGAAGTAGTGATCATAACATGATAAGTTTTTATCTACAATTTGAGAGGGATAGGGGCAGATCAGAGGTGTCAGTGTTGCAATTAAATAAAGGAGACTACGGAGCCATGAGGGAAGAGCTGGCCAAAGTTAAATGGGCGGATGCCCTGGCAGGAATGACAGTGGATCAGCAGTGGCAGATATTCTTGGGCATAATACAAAAGATGCAAAAGCAGTTCATTCCAATGAGAAGGAAGGATTCAAAGAGGGGGAAGGGGCCACAGTGGTTGACAAAGGAAGTCAGAGATTGTATAGTATTAAAGAAAAAGAAGTATGACAGGGCTAAGATGAGTGGGAATACAGATGATTGGGAAAGTTTTAAGGAGCAGCAGATCTTAACTAAAAAAGCAATACGGAGAGAAAAAATCAGGTATGAGCTCAGTCTAGCCAGGAATATAAAAGGGGATAGCAAAAGCTTTTTTAGCTATGTGAAGAGAAAGAAGATAGTTAAGAACAATGTTGGCCCCTTGAAGAATGAATTGGGAGAAATTGTTATGGGAAACAGGGAAATGGCAACAGAATTTAATGCGTACTTTAGATCTGTCTTCACCAGGGAGGACACAAGCAATCTCCCAGATGTATGGATGGGCCAGGGTCATAAGATATCAGAGGAATTGAGACAGATTGACATTAGGAAAGAAACTGTGATGAGTAGACTGGTAGGACTGAAGGCTAATAAATCCCTGGGTCCAGATGGTCTGCATCCGAGGGTTCTAAAAGAGGTGGCTCAGGAAATTGCGGATGCATTGGTAATCATTTTCCAATGTTCCTTAGATTCAGGATCAGTTCCTGAAGGTTGGAGAGTGGCTAATGTTATCCCACTCTTCAAGAAGGGAGGGAAGGAGAAAACGGAGAACTATCGCCCTGTTAGCCTAACGTCAGTCGTGGGGAAGATGCTTGAGTCCATTATTAAGGACGAAATAGTGGCACATCTAGATGGCAGAAATAGGATTAGGCCGAGCCAGCATGGATTTACCAAGGGCAAATCATGCTTGACTAATCTGTTGGAGTTTTTTGAGGGTGTAACAAGGATGTTAGACGAGGGTAAGCCAGTGGATGTTGTATACCTAGATTTTCAGAAGGCATTCGATAAGGTGCCACATAGGAGATTGGTGAGTAAAATCAGAGCTCATGGCATTGGGGGCAGGGTTTCAACATGGATAGAAAACTGGTTGGCAGATAGAAAGCAAAGGGTAGCAGTGAATGGGTGTTTCTCGGACTGGCTGGAGGTGACTAGTGGGGTACCACAGGGCTCTATACTGGGACCACAGCTCTTTACGATTTATGTCAATGATTTAGATGAGGGCATTGAAAACTATATCAGCAAGTTTGCTGATGATACTAAACTGGGTGGCAGTGTGACATGCGAAGAGGACGTTAGGAGAATACAGGGAGACTTGGATAGGCTGGGTGAGTGGGCAGATACTTGGCAGATGTCATTCAATGTGAATAAATGTGAAGTTATCCACTTTGGAAGCAGGAACAAGAGGGCAGAGTATTGTCTGAACGGTGTCGAGTTAGGTAAGGGAGAAATGCAAAGAGACCTAGGAGTCCTAGTTCACCAGTCAATGAAGGTGAATGAGCAAGTGCAACAGGCAGTGAAGAGGGCAAATGGAATGTTGGCCTTTGTTACAAGGGGAATTGAATACAAGAGCAAGGATGTTCTTTTGCATTTGTACAGGGCCCTGGTGAGACCACACCTGGAATATTGTGTACAGTTTTGGTCTCCAGGTTTAAGGAAGGACATTCTGGCAGTTGAGGAAATGCAGCGTAGATTCACTAGGTTGATTCCTGGGATGGCAGGGCTGTCTTACGCAGAGAGATTGGAGAGATTGGGCTTGTACACGCTGGAATTGAGGAGATTGAGAGGGGATCTGATTGAAACGTTTAAGATAATTAAAGGATTTGATAGGATTGAGGCAGGAAATATATTCCAGATGTTGGGAGAGTCCAGTACCAGAGGGCATGGATTGAGAATACGAGGTCAGTTATTTAAAACAGAGTTGAGGAAGAGCTTCTTCTCCCAGAGAGTTGTGCAGGTGTGGAATGCACTGCCTCGGAAGACTGTGGAAGCCAATTCTCTGGATGCTTTCAAGAAGGAGCTAGATAGATATCTGATGGCTAGGGGAATCAAGGGATATGGGGACAAGGCAGGGACTGGGTATTGATAGTGAATGATCAGCCATGATCTCAGAATGGCGGTGCAGACTCGAGGGGCTGAATGGTCTACTTCTGCACCTATTGTCCATTGTCTATTGTCTCTCTGGGTGAAGTTGATGAGGGTAAAGCGGTGGATGTTGTCTATATGGTCTTCAGTAAGGCCTTTGACAAGGTTCTGCACGGAAGGTTAGTTAGGAAGGTTCAATCGTTAGGTATTAATATTGAAGTAGTAAAATGGATTCAACAGTGGCTGGATGGGAGATGCCAGAGAGTAGTGGTGGATAACTGTTTGTCAGGTTGGAGGCCAGTGACTAGTGGTGTGCCTCAGGGATCTGTACTGGGTCCAATGTTGTTTGTCATATACATTAATGATCTGGACGATGGGGTGATAAATTGGATTAGTAAGTATGCAGATGATACTAAGGTAGGTGGTGTTGTGGATAATGAAGTAGGTTTTCAAAGCTTGTAGAGAGATTTAGGCCAGTTAGAAAAGTGGGCTGAAAGATGGCAGATGGAGTTTAATGCTAGTAAGTGTGAGGTGCTACATTTTGGTAGGAATAATCCAAATAGGATATACATGGTAAATGGTAGGGCATTGAGGAATGCAGTAGAACAGAATGATCTAGGAATAATGATGCATAGTTCCCTGAAGGTGAAATCTCATGTGGATAGGGTGGTGAAGAAAGCTATTGGTATACTGGCCTTTATAAATCAGAGCATTGAGTATAGGAGTTGGGATGTAATGTTAAAATTGTACAAGGCATTGGTGAGGCCAAATTTGGAGTATTTTGTACAGTTCTGGTCACCAAATTATAGGAAAGATGTCAACAAATTAGAGAGAGTATAGAGAAGATTTACTAGAATGTTACCTGGGTTTCAGCACCCAAGTTACAGAGAAAGGTTGAACAAGTTAGGTCTTTATTCTTTGGAGTGTAGAAGGTTGAGGGGGGACTTGATAGAGATATTTAAAATTATGAGGGGGATAGATAGAGTTGACATGGATAGGCTTTTTCCATTGAGAGTAGGGGAGATTCAAACAAGAGGACATGATTTGAGAGTTAGGGGGCAAAAATTTAGGGGTAACACAGGGGGGATCTTCTTTACTCAGAGAGTGGTGGCTGTGTGGAACGAGCTTCCAGTAGAAGTGGCAGAGGCAGGTTCGATTTTGTCATTTAAAAAAAATTGGATAGGTATATAGAGCATATACTTTTCTTTGGCAGTTTAACGGGGGCACGACTGCACAAGATCGTGTAAGTCAGACCGTGAGGCAGCAGGAGTATTTAAAGAGAGCAGCAGATAGAGTGGGCGATGTTGTAGTGGGTGACGGAGTAGAGGGGGACAGTAGGAAGGCTTTGTCTTGAGAGGTTTTGGCGAGCAAAGGCTGAGGACGAGCTTCACTCCAAGTGAGGTAAGGCCAGGTAAGTTCCTTTCAAAGGCGAAAGTTTCAAATGTTAAGGCAAGTATTGGGTAGGTCATGGCAGCTGAGATCAGCCCCGTGGTTCGTTCATCCTGCAGCATGTGGGAAATCAGGGATACTTCCAGTGTCCCTGACGACTGTGTGTGCAGGAGATGTGTCCAGGTGCAGCTTCTGGCAGACCGCATTGAGTGTCTGGAGCTGCGATTGGATTCATACTGGAGCATCCGTGATGCTGAGAAAGTCATGAATAGCACGTTCAGTGAGTTGGCCACACCGCAGGTAAAGGCTACACAGGCAGAAAGGGAAGGGGTGGCCACTAGACAGTGTAGCAGTAGGCAGGTAGTGCAGGAGTCCCCTGAGGTCATCTCCCTCCTAAACAGATATACTGTTTTGGATACTGTTGGGGGAGATGTCTCATCAGGGGAAGGCAGCAGCAGCCGAGTTCATTGCACCATGGGTGGCTCTGTGGCACAGGAGGGAAGGAAAAGGAGTGGGAGAGCTATAGTGATAGGGGATTCGATTGTAAGGGGAATAGATAAGCATTTCGGCAGCCGCCAATGAGACTCCAGGATGTTATGTTGCCTCCCTGGTGCAAGGGTCAAGGATGTCTCTGAGTGGCTGCAGGACATTCTGGAATGGGAGGGTGAACAGCCAGTGGTCGTGGTGCACATAGGTACCAACAATATAAGTAAAAAATGGGATGAGGTCCTACAAGGTGAATTTAGGGAGTTAGGAGATAAACTAAAAAGTAGGACCACAAAGGTAATAATCTCTGGATTACTACCAGTGCCATGTGCTAGTCAGAGTAGAAATAGGAGGATATTTCAGATGAATACGTGGCTTGAAAAATGGTGCAAGGGGGAGGGATTCAAATTTCTGGGACATTGGAATTAGTTCTGGGGGAGGTGGAACCGGTATAAACAGGACGGTCTGCACCTGGGCTGGACTGGAACCAATGTCCTATGGGGAGTGTTTGCTACTGCTGTTCAGGAGGATTTAAACTAATGTGGCAGGGGGATGGGAACAAGTGCAGAGAGACAGAGGGGTGTAAAATGAGGGTAGAAGCAAAAAGTAGTAAGGTGAAAAGTAAAAGTGGCAGGCAGGCAAACCCAGGGCAAAAAGCAAAAAGGGCCACTTTTCAACATAATTGTATAAGGGCTAAGAGTGTTGTAAAAACAAGCCTGAAGGCTTTGTGTGTCAATGCGAGGAGCATTCGTAACAAGGCGGATGAATTGAACGTGCAGATAGTTATTAATGAATATGATATAGTTGGGATCACAGATACATGGCTCCAGGGTGACTAAGGATGGGAGCTCAACATCCAGGGATATTCAATATTCAGGAGGGATAGCCAGGAAAGAAAAGGAGGTGGGGTAGCATTGCTGGTTAGAGAGGAGATTAACGCAATAGAAAGGAAGGACATTAGCCTGGAGGATGTGGAATCGATATGGGTAGAGTTGCATAACACTAAGGGGCAGAAAACGCTGGTGGGAGTTGTGTACAGGCCACCTAACAGTAGTAGTGAGATTGGGGATGGCATTAAACAGGAAATTAGAAATGTGTGCGATAAAGGAACAGTAGTTATAATGGGTGACTTCAATCTACATATAGATTGGGTGAACCAAATTGGTAAGGGTGCTGAGGAAGAGGATTTCTGAACCAACATGTCGAGGAACCAACTAGAGAGCAGGCCATGGTAGATTGGGTATTGAGCAATGAGGAAGTGTTAGTTAGGAATCTTGTTGTGCGAGGCCCCTTGGGTAAGAATGACCATAATATGGTGGAATTCTTCATTAAGATGGAGAGTGACATAGTTAATTCAGAAACAAAGGTTCTGAACTTAAAGAAGGGTAACTTTGAAGGTATGAGATGTGAATTAGCTAAGATAGACTGGCAAATGGTATTAAAGGGTTGACGGTGGATATGCAATGGCAAGCATTTAAAGATCGCATGGATGAACTACAACAATTGTTCGTCCCAGTTTGGCAAAAGAATAAACCAGGGAAGGTAGTGCACCCGTGGCTGACAAGGGAAATTAGGGATAGTATTAAGTCCGAAGAAGAAACATATAAATTAGCAGCAAAAAGCAGCACACCTGAGGACTGGGAGAAATTCAGAGTCCAGCAGAGAAGGACAAAGGGCTTAATTAGGAAAGGGAAAAAAGATTATGAGAGAAAGCTGGCAGGGAACGTAAAAACTGACTGTAAAAGCTTTTACAGATATGTGAAAAGAAAATGATTGGTCAAGACAAATGTAGGAAACAGTCAGAAACAGGTGAATTAATCATAGGGAACAAAGACATGGCAGAGCAATTGAATAACTACTTTAGTTCTGTCTTCACTAAGGAGGACATAAATAATCTTCCGGAAATAGTAGGGGACCGAGGGTCTAGTGAGGTGGAGGAACTGAAGGAAATGCATGTTAGTAGGGAAGTGGTAGGTAAATTGAAGGGATTAAAGGCAGATAAGTCCCCAGGGCCAGATGGTCTGCATCCCAGAGTGCTTAAGGAAGTAGCCCAAGAAATACTGGATGTATTAGTGATAACTTTTCAAATCTCCTTAGATCCTGGATTAGTTCCTGAGGGTGGCTAATGTAACCCCACTTTTTAAAAAAGGAGGGAGAGAAAAACTAGGAATTATGGACCGGTGAGTCTGACATCAGTGGTGGGGAAAATGCTAGAGTCGGTTATCAAAGCTGTAATACCAGCACATTTGGAAAGTGAAATCATCGGACAAAGTCAGCATGGATTTGTGAAAGGAAAATCGTGTCTGACGAATCTTATAGAATTTTTTGAAGATGTAACTAGTAGAGTGGATGGGGAGAGCCAGTGGATGTGGAATATTTAGATTTTCAAAAGGACAAGGTCCCACACAGGAGATTAGTGTACAAACTTAAAGCACGTGGTATTGGGGGTGTGGTATTGATGTGGATAGAAAATTGGTTGGCAGACAGGAAATAAAGAGTGGGAGTAGATGGGACCTTTTCAGAATGGCAGGCAGTGACTAGTGGGGTACCACAAGGCTCAGTGCTGGGACCCCAGATGTTTACAATATATATTAATAGACAATAGAAAATAGGTGCAGAAGTAGACCATTTGGCCCTTCGAGCCTGCTGATTTAGATGAGGGAATTAAATGCAACATCTCCAAGTTTGCGGATGACACGAAGCTGGGTGGCGGTGTTAGCTGTGAGGAGGATGCTAAGAGGATGCAGGGTGACTGGGATAGGTTAGGTGAGTGGGCAAATTCATGGCAGATGCAATTTAATGTGGATAAATGTGAGGTTATCCACTTTGGTTGCAAGAACAGGAAAACAGATTATTATCTGAATGGTGGCCGATTAGGAAAAGGGGAGGTGCAACGAGACCTGGGTGTCATTGTACACCAGTCATTGAAGGTGAGCATGCAGGTACAACAGATGGTGAAAAAGGCAAATGGTATGTTGGCATTCATAGCAAAAGGATTTGAGTACAGGAGCAGGGAGGTTCTAATGCAGTTGTACAAGGCCTTGGTGAGACCGCACCTAGAGTATTGTGTGCAGTTTTGGTCCTCTAATCTGAGGAAAGACATTCTTGCCATAGAGGGAGTACAAAGAAGGTTCACCAGATTGATTCCTGGGATGGCAGGACTTTCATATGAAGAAAGACTGGATCGACTAGGCTTATACTCACTAGAATTTAGAAGATTGAGGGGGGATCTTATTGAAATGTATAAAATTCTAAAGGGATTGGACAGGCTAGATGCAGGAAGATTGTTTCCGATGTTGGGGGAATCCAGAACGAGGGGTCACAGTTTAAGGATAAAGGGGAAGCCTTTTAGGACCGAGATGAGGAAAAACTTCTTCACACAGAGAGTGGTGAATCTGTGGAATTCTCTGCCACAGGAAACAGTTGAGGCCAGTTCATTGGCTATATTTAAGAGCAAGTTAGGTATGGCCCCTGTGGCTAAAGGGATCAGGGGGTATGGAGAGAAAGCAGGTACAGGGTTCTGAGTTGGATGATCACCCATGATCATATTGAATGGCGGTGCAGGCTCGAAGAGCCGGATGGCCTACTCCAGCACCTATTTTCTATGTTTCTACATAGGATAGTACAGCACATTACAGGCCCTTCGGCCCACAATGTTGTGCCGACCCTCAAAATCTGACTCCCATATAACCCCCCACCTTAAATTCCTCCATGTACCTGTCTAGTAGTCTCTTAAACTTCACTAGTGTATCTGCCTCCACCACTGACTCAGGCAGTGCATTCCACGCACCAACCACTCTCTGAGTGAAAAACCTTCCTCTAATATCCCCCTTGAACTTCCCTCCCCTTACCTTAAAGCCATGTACTCTTGTACTGAGCAGTGGTGCCCTGGGAAAGAGGCACTGGCTGTCCACTCTGTCTATTCCTCTTAATATCTCGTACACCTCAATCATGTCTCCTCTCATCCTCCTTCTCTCCAAAGAGTAAAGCCCTAGCTCCCTTAATCTCTGATCATAATCCATGCTCTCTAAACCAGACAGCATCCTGGTAAATCTCCTCTGTACCCTTTCCAATGCTTCCACATCCTTCCTATACTGAGGCGACCAGAACTGGACACAGTACTCCAAGTGTGGCCTAACTAGAGTTTTATAGAGCTGCATCATTACATCGCATCTCTTAAACTCTATCCCTCGACTTATAAAAGCTAAACCCCCATAAGCTTTCTTAACTACCCTATCTACCTGTGAGGCAACTTTCAGGGATCTGTGGACATGTACCCCCAGATCCCTCTGCTCCTCCACGCTACCAAGTATCCTGCCATTTACTTTGGAGTTTGTCCTTCCAAAGTGTACCACCTCACACTTCTCTGGGTTGAACTCCATCTGCCACTTCTCAGCCCACTACTGCATCCTATCAATGTCTATCTTCAATCTTCGACAATCCTCTACATTATCTACAACACCACCAACCTTTGAGTCGTCTGCAAACTTGCCAACCCACCCTTCTACCCCCACATGCAGGCTGTTAATAAAAATCACAAAAAGTAGAGGTCCCAGAACAGATCCTTGTGGGACACCACTAGTCACAACCCTCCAATCTGAATGTACTCCCTCCACCACAACCCTCTGCTTTCTGCAGGCAAACCAATTCTGAATCCACCTGGCCAAACTTCCCTGGATCCCATGCCTTCTGACTTTCTGAATAAGCCTACCGTGTGGAACCTTGTCAAATGCCTTACTAAAATCCATGTAGATCACATCCACTACACTACCCTCATCTATATGCCTGGTCACCTCCTCAAAGAACTCTATCAGGCTTGTTAGGCATGATCTGCCCTTCACAAAGCCATGCTGACTATCCCTGATCAGACGATGATTCTCTAAATGCCCATAGATCCTATCTCTAAGAATCTTTTCCAACAGCTTTCCCACCACAGATGTAAGGCTCACTGGTCTATAATTACCTGGACTATCCCTACTACCTTTTTTGAACAAGGGGACAACATTTGCTTCCCTCCAATCCTCCGGTACCATTCCCGTGGACAACGAGGACATAAAGATCCTAGCCAGAGTTTCAGCAATCTCTTCCCTCACCTCGTGGAGCAGCCTGGGGAATATTCCGTCAGGCCCCAGGGACTTAACTGTCCTAATGTATTTTAACAACTCCAACATCTCCTCACCCTTAATATCAACATGCTCCAGAACATCAACCTCACTCATATTGTCCTCACCATCATCAAGTTCCCTCTCAGTGGTGAATATCGAAGAAAAGTATTCACTGAGGATCTCGCTCACTTCCACAGCCTCCAGGCACATCTTCCCACTTTTATCTCTAATTGGTCCTACCTTCACTCCTGTCATCCTTTTGTTCTTCACATAATTGAAGAATGCCTTGGGGTTTTCCTTTACCCTACTCGCCAAGGCCTTCTCATGTCCCCTTCTTGCTCTTCTCAGCCCCTTCTTAAGCTCCTTTCTTGCTACCCTATATTCCTCAATAGACCCATCTGATCCTTGCCTCCTAAACCTCATGTATGCTGCCTTCTTCCACCTGACTAGATTTTCCACTTCACTTTTCACCCATGGTTTCTTCACCCTACCATTCTTTATCTTCCTTACTGGGACAAATTTATCCCTAACATCCTACAAGAGATTGTTTTTTTTTAAAAAAAATAATTTAATTTTAATGTATAATTTTAATACATTCATAAGTACACATTGAGATAATATGAAAAGTAATAAGGCACTTAAATAGATAATTTTGTAATTCCACTGTATTTGACTAAGTAATGACAATAATTGTTAAGAAGAATAGTAATAATAGTGGATTAATAATAATTTCCATGTATCTTTTCTGAACCATTACTTCTGGTCCAAAATATTATATGTAACCCTATGTAACTACCATTGTAGGATTTTATATCCTAACTCGTTCATGTTTGCTCCACCTCCAAACATAATTATCCAATCCCTATGTACTTATTTACTTAATTTTTTAAATATTTTTCCCCTTTCCCAAATCTTTCCCTTGTGTTAATTCCCTATTTTCCAAAACAAAACAGTAAACAATTGAATCCAGGGTGCTTACATTAGTAATATTACTGTGTTAATGAGAAAAGCAGTATAAATCATTAGGAGAGACGTCCAAAGTCTGCTTGCTTTGGGGTTATGAATTCAATCCATTTATTCCAAATTTGATTAAATCTTTCTTTTTGAATTCTCAAAGAGTAGGTCATCTTTCCATTTTAAATATTTCCAAAATAATTTCATGCCTATCTTCTAATGTAGGTGATATTGGCTGCAAGAGATCCTTAAACATCAACCACATGTCCATAGTACAAAATTTGTGCATTTGCCTGCAAAAGCATCATCCCAATTCACACCCGCAAGTTCTAGCCTTATAGCCTCATAATTTGCCCTTCCCCAATTAAACATTTTTCTGTCTTCTCTGATTCTACCTTTTTCCATGATAATGCTAAAGGTCAGGGAGCGGTGATCACTGTCCCCCAGATGCTCACCCACTGACAGATCTGTGACCTGACTCGGTTCATTACCTAATACTAGATCTAGTATGGCATTCCCCCAGTCAGCCTGTCAACATACTGTGACAAGAATCCATCCTGGACACACTTAACAAACTCTGCCCGATCTAAACCCTTGGCACTAATCAAGTGCCAATCAATATTAGGGAAGTTAAAGTTACCCATGATAGCAATCCTGTTATTTTTGCATATTTCATATGGACAGGAAAGGAATGGAGGGTTATGGGCTGAGTGCAGGTAGGTGGGACTAGGTGAGAGTAAGCGTTCGGCACGGACTAGAAGGGCCAAGATGGCCTGTTTCCATGCTGTAATTGTTATATGGTTATATGAAGTAGTTGTTCGTTGGGTCCTTATCCGATCTCTCCCCGCTCCCCTGAAGCCTGTACTGTTCAGTGTTTGATACCCAACATGGGAAAAGACTGCGCATCATCCTCATGATCATAATAAGGTCACCCCTCAGTCTTCTGCACACCAAGGAATAAGGTACAAAGTACATTTATTCGTAAAGTATGTTGACCATATACACCCTGAGATTCCTCTTCTTACAGGCAGTCACAAAACAAAGAAACATATTGGAACCATTTAAAATATTCCACACAATATCCTTCAGGCATCCAACGTGTGGAAAAAGAACAAATTGTGCAACTTATAAACTAAGTAACACAGAGAGCACCAACCACAGAGTCCCCAAAGCTGACTGCACAGCCATGGAGTTGGCTCGGCACTGCAGCTGGTCCAGTAACCCGATGACTGTGGGTCACAACCGCAGAGTCGGCTCAGCGCTACGGCAAGTAAAACCTCATGGAGTAGGAATTTGTTCTGCCTCCTTTTAATCTGGCTCAGTACTTAAATCAACTCAACAGCAGTTTGTTTTGTGCTCTCGGGCCGGGCCCTGTCATCTCAGTCAGCCCAGACTCCGATTCCAGCAATGGACACCAAGGTTGTAATTGCATTCTCAAGAGTCCAGTTCGCCAAATCCTTCAAAACTGCCAGATCGTACAGATGGTTGAAAGGCACAACTGCCAAAGGGAAGTTATAGGCTGTGGATTTCAGTGATCATAGTCCACTGTGTAATTAATAGAATAGTTAGTAGTTCTGTTTGTTGCCCAAAAAACATTGCAGTGTCTCACCAGTGCCATCTTTGTAGGATCTTTCTACTCTTAGCCTTCCCAATAACTCCAGTCCCTTGAATCCTGGCAACCTCCTTGTAAATCTCCTCTGAATTCTTTCCAGCTGAATGTTGTCCCTCCTTTAGCAGAGTGACCCAAACTGAAGACAATACTCCCAATGCCAGCAATGATTTGCACAACTTTGACTTCCACACTCAGTCCCTCACTGCTGAAGCTTTTCTCAGCACTCTGTCTGACCTGGGATGCCACTTCCAGGGTAGCATGTCCTTGTACTCCAAGGCTCTCTCTTCTACAACAGTCCCATGGCACTGCCACTCTCAGTAAATTGGTGCATTATTGTCACATACTAATATATCTTAGCAAAGTTTATATTTTGCATGCAATCCATACAGATCAGTTTATTATAGCAGCATGTTGATGCAGAACAAGGTAAAACAAGAACAGAATGCAGAATAAAGTGAGATACTGAGAGAATGCAGCGCAGGTCAACAATAAAGGGCGAGACCTTTATTGTGAGGTGGAGTCCATCTTATCACACTAGGGAACCATTCAATAGTCTTATAACAGCAAGATAGAAGCTGTTCTTGAACCTGGTGGTATGTGCTTTCAGGCTTTTGAACCTTCTGCCCAGTGGAAGCCCGAAAAAGGGAGAATGTCTGGGGTGGCTGGGGTCTTTCATATTTGTTGCTTCACTGAGGCAGTCCTACCCTTGTCTTCCCAAAATGTAACATCTGGCACTTACCGAGGCATGTCTGTGTAAGCGTGTGGATGTCAGCGAGTTAGACTGGCAGGAAGGGTTTAAGAGAAGACAGCTTTGTAGAGCGAGCGGGTGAGTCGAGGTAGACAGAGTAGGAGGGCTTCGGTTCAACAGGGCTTCGGTGCTAGTGGGTTGAGGCAAGGTGAGGAATAGAAAGTATGTGTGTGAGGCCGGTATTCTGTACTGCGTGTCAGATGTGGGAGGTCTGGGAGACTCCCAGCCTCCTGGACTGCCACATCTGCATCAGATGCGTAGCACTGCAGCTCCTTAGGGACTGCATTAGGGAACTGGAGACAGCTCAATGACGTTCATCTGGTCGGGGAGAGTAAAGCGGTGATAGAGAGCAGCTAAAGGCAGGTAGTCACAGTAGGTAGTAGGTAGACCTCGGGAGACAGATAAGTTGGTAACAGTCAGGAGAGGGAAGAGTAGGAGTCAGGTAGTAGAGAGTACCCCTGTGGCTGTCCCCCTCAACAATAAGTACTCCTGTTTGAGTACTGCTGGGGGAGGGGGAAGCAACAGTGGCCGTGCCTCTGGCACAGAGTCTGGCCCTGTGGCTCAGAAGGGTAGGGAAAGGAAGAGGATGGCAGTAGTGATAGGGGACTATAGTCAGGAGATCAGATAGGCGATTCTGTGGATGCTGAAAGAAACTTGGATGGTAGTTTGCCTCCCAGGTGCCAGGGTCCGGGATGCTTCTGACTGTGTCCCTGATATCCTGAAGTGGGAAGGAGAACAGCCAGAGGTCATGGTACATACTGGTACCAATGAAATAGGTAGGAAAAGAGAAGAGGTCCTGAAAGAAGACAACCTGGAGTTAGGAAGGCAGTTGAGAAGAAGGACTACAAAGGTAGTAATCTTGGGATTACTGCCTGCGCCACGTGACTGAGTATAGGAGTAGAATGAGGTGGAGGATAAATGCATGGCTGAGTGATTGGGGCAGGGGGCAGGGATTCAAGTTTCTGGATCATTGGGACCTCTTTTAGGGCAGGGGTGACCTGTACAAAAAGGACGGGTTGCACTTGAATCCCAGGGGTTCCAATATCCTGGCAGAGAGATTTGTTTAGGCTATTGCGGAGAGTCTAAACTAGAATTGCTGGGGGTGAGAACTGAACTGAAGAGATGGAGGAAGGAGTGGTTGGCTCACAAATACAGAAAGCTTGTAGGCAGTGCGAGAGGGAGGATAGGTAGGTGATAGAGAAGGGATATGCTCAGATTGATGGTTTGAGATGTGTCTACTTTAACGCAAGAAGCATCATGAGCAAAGCAGATGAGCTTAGAGTGTGGATCAGTACTTGGAGCTATGATGTGGCCATTACAGAGACTTGAATGGCTCAGGGGCAGGAATGGCTACTTTGAGTGCCAGGCTTTAGACGTTTCAGAAAGGAAAGGGAGGGGGGCAAGAGAAGTGGGGGCATGGCACTGCTGATCAGAGATAGTGTCATGGCTGCAGAAAAGGAGGACATCATGGAGGGATTGTCTACGGAGTCCCTGTGGGTGGAGGTTAGGAACAGGAAAGGGTCAATATCTTTACTGGGTGTTTTTTATAGGCTGCTCAATAGTAACAGGGACATCGAGGAGCAGATAGGGAGACAGATTCTGGAAAGGTGTAATAATAACAGGGTCGTTGTGGTGGGAGATTTTAATTTTCCAAAAATTGATTGGCATTTTCCTAGAGCAAGGGGTATAGATGGTGTGGAATTTGTTAGGTGTGTTCAGGAAGGTTTCTTGACACAATATGCATATAAACCTACAAGAGGAGAGACTGTTCTTGATCTGGTATTGGGAAATGAACCTGGTCAGGTATCAAGTCTTGGCAAGAGAGCATTTTGGAGACAGTGATCACAATTCTATCTCCTTTACCATAGCATTGGGGAGGAATAGGAACAGACAAGTTAGGAAAGTGTTTAGTTGGAATAAGGGGAAATGTGAAGCTATCAGGCAGAAACTTGGAAGTGTAAATTGGAAACAGATGTTCTCAGGGAAATGTACAGCAAAAATTTGGCAAATATGCAGGGGATAATTGCGTGATATTATGCATAGGTACATTCCAGTGATACCGGGAAAGAATGGTAGGGTACTGGAACTGTGGTGCACAAAAGCTGTTGAAAATCTTGTCAAGAAGAAAAGAAAAGCTCATGAAAGGTTCAGAAAACTAGATAATGATAGCGATCTAGAAAATTATAAGGCTAGCAGGAAGGAGTTTAGGAATGAAATTAGGAGAGCCAGAAGGGGCCATGAGAAGGCCTTGGTGAGCAGGATTAAGGAAAACCCCAAGGCATTCCAGAAGTATGTGAAGAGCAAGAGGATAAGGCGTGAGAGAATAGGACCAATCAAGTGTGACAGTGGAAAAGTGTGTATGGAACTGGAGGAGATTCACTACAGAAAAGGATTTTGGCAATTATAGGGATGACTTACAGCAGACTGAAAAGCTTGAACATGTAGACATTAAGATAGAGGATATGCTGGAGCTTTTGGAAAGCATTAAATTCGATAAGTCACTGGGACCCAATGAGTTATACCCCAGGCTACTGTGGGAAGCGAGGGAGGAGATTGCTGAGCCTCTGGCAATGATCTTTGCATCATCAGTGGGGACGGGAGAGGTTCTGGAGGATTGGAGGGTCGCAGATGTTGTTCCCTTATTCAAGAAAGGGAGTAGAGATAGCCCAGGAAATTATAGAACAGTGAGTTTTACTTCAATGGTTGGTAAATTGATGGAGAAGATCCTGAGAGACAGAATTGATGGACATTTGGAGAGGCATAATATGACTAGGAATAGTCAGCATGGCTTTGTCAAAGGCAAGTCATGCCTTATGAAGCTGACTGAATTATTTGAGGATGTGACTAAACACATTGATGAAGGAAGAGCAGGAGATGTAGTGTATATGGATTTCAGCAAGGCATTTGATAAGCTACCCATGCAAGGCTTATTGAGAAGGTAAGGAGTCAGGGGATCCAAAGGGACCTTGCTTTGTGGATCCAGAATTGGCTTGCCCACAGAAGGCAAAGAGTGGTTGTAGACGGGTCATATTCTGCATAGAGGTTGGTTTGGTGACCAGTGGAGTGCCTCAGGGATGTGTTCTGGGAGCCCTTCCCTTTGTGATTTTTATAAGTGACCTGGATGAGGAAGTGGAGGGATGGGTTAGTAAATTTGCTGATGACACAAAGGTTGGGGGGGTGTTGTGGATAGTGTTGAGGGCTGTCAGAGGTTACAGTGGGACATCGATAGGGTGCAAAACTGGGCTGAGAAGTGGCAGATGTAGTTCAACCCAGGTAAGTGTGAAGCGCTTCATTTTGGTAGGTCAAATATGATGGCAGAATATAGTATTAATGATAAGACTCTTGGCAGTGTGGAGGATCAGAGGGATCTTGGGGTCTGAGTCTATAGGATGCTTAAAGCTGCTGCGCAGGTTGACTGTGGGGTTATGAAGGCAAACGGTGTATTGGCCTTCATCAATTGTTGAATTGAATTTAGGGGCTGAGAGGTAATGTTGCAGCGATATAGGATCCTGGTCAGACCCCACTTGGAGTACTGTGCTCAGTTCTGGTCATCTCACTACAGGAAGGATGTGGAAGCCATCCTGCAGAGGAGACTTACAAGAATGTTGCCTGGATTGGGGAATATGTCTGATGAGAATAGGTTGAGTGAACTCGACCTTTTCCCCTTGGAGCGACGGAGGATAAGAGGTGACCTGATTGAGGTGTATAAGATGATGAGAGGCATTGATCGTGTGGATAGTCAGAGACTTTTTCCCTGGGCTGAAATGGCTAACATGAGAGGGCAGTTTTCATGTGCTTGGAAGTAGGTACAGAGGAGATATCAGAGTCAAGTTCTTTTTTACGCAGAGAGTGGTGAGTGTGTGGAATGGGCTGCCGGCAGCGGTGGTGAATGCGGATATGATTGGGTCTTTTAACAGATTCCTGGATAGGTACATGGAGCTTATAAAATAGAGGGCTATGGGTAACCCTAGGTAATTTCTAAAATAAGTACATGTTCGGAACGGAATTGTGGGTGGAAGGACATGTATTGTGCTGTAGATTTTCTGTGTTTCTATGAATTAAACTTCTTTTGCCAGTCCTTAATCCTCGGCCCAATTAATTGGATGATCAAGACTCCCTCCTGTAATTTTTGATAATCTTTTGTCTATGATGTCACCTGGGGTGTTTGTAAATTTACTAACTCTGCCTTGTACTTTCTCATCCAAACTATTTACCCAAATAATGAACAAGAGATGTACTAGCTCAGATGATTTTAACAAATTCAGACTGGCTTCTCTAATCATCTACACTGTTCAAGTGTCATTAAGTGGCAGAAACAATGTTTGTAGATGAAGATTTGAACAAGTGAATGATGGAAAAGATTTAGAATCTATGGCCAGAATGTGGGCAAATCAGACTACCCCTGATGGACACCTTGTTCGGCATGATGGATTGCGGAAATGCCTGACTGACTCCAGTACTTAGTGGGAAGTAGGTTTAGAGTAGAGAGAAGATTTGGAAGGGATGTGCCAGGGTATTTTTCAGCCAGAAAGCAGTTAATGTCTGGAGCACAGTTACTGATAGTGTTTGAGAAGTGTCTTGTGAGCATTTCAAACACATGGACATTTTGATATTGGGCTATGATATGAATATGGAAGGGTGCTCATTGCCCAACATGGATGAGTTGAGTTGAATGGCCAGTTTCCACGCCAGGTGCGGGGTTGGAGAATGAAATCCACTCACGTCCCCTTTCTGTCACTCTTTACCCGCAGGTATTTTTACACAAAGACCATCTCTGTCACTCTGTCTTCAGTGAAGTGCATCCACAACATAGCATCGGACTACAGGATCACTGCAGTACGTGATTACTGTGATCAGCTCTTCTACAAACTCATGCCCCAGGACAGTTCATTTCAGCAGCAGCTGGAGCTTTACAAGTATGCAGTAAGAGTGAAGGACCCTGTGCTGCAGGAGATCTGCCTGCAGTACTTCTCCTGGAACTGTGAGACCTTCAGCCAGACAGTGGCATGGGATGAGCTGTCAGTCACGGACTTGGCTGCCCTGCTCCAGCGTTCAGATCTGGTCATTGAGAGTGAATTCACGCTGTTCCAGGCAGTGGAGTCCTGGATCTCCCGCAGTGGGCAGACTGATGCCATTGGCCTGTTGATGAAGGGCATCCGCTTCCCAATGATGTCTCCCGAGGAGCTCATCTCCTTGTCTTTCAACTCCAGCCTGTACCAGCAGTTTGAGAGCGTGTTCACGCAGGGGGTGCTGGAAGCTTTTGAGTTCCATTCGGTCCGTCCACAGGTGCTGAAATACTTCAAGGATTTGAACACCCCTGACTTCCAGCCACGCATCTACACCTCCAAACAATGGAGCAGGACCCTGGCCATCCCCGGCCTCAGGGACTCTGCCTACCAGCGCACTGGTCTGTACGGACCCACGCCCTCATACTACAACAGGCAACAGAAGTATTATGGCCACTACAACTCCTACTACTACTCCTCCCCACGCGTCTCCTTTCGGACCAAGCAACACATGAGCCAGCTGTTCAGCTCCAGCACGCTCCAATGGACCGCCTACTACCACAGCACAGCACAGCATTGCCGCAACAGCTACGTGTCATGTCCGTACGATACCTACCCTGTGGCAGTGCTGACCACGTACAACACCCCGGAAACCGTCACCTACCGCAACTCTCTGCTACTGCTCTGCAACAATAGCACCGTCTCCTATGTGCAGGAGATGAAGAACTCAACAGCTGTGTTGCCCTCCCACAACAACACTGACTTTTCTCTCTTTGCCTGTGATGACGGCATTTCCACCCTCCAGTTTGTCGTCCGGCCCTTTTATGTTTGACCCATTCAGAATTTGACCACCAACTGCCCAGTAGCAACAATGTAAACCCACATGTTTCCCCAGTCCTTCTGTCTCTCTGTCCATTCCCAGTCCCTTGCCCTCTCTCTCCCCACCCCCAGTCCCTCCGGCTCTGTGTCCATCCCCAGTCCCTTGCCCTCTCTCTCCCCACCCCCAGTCCCTCTGGCTCTGTGTCCATCCCCAGTCCCTTGCCCTCTCTCTCCCCACCCCCAGTCCTTCTGGCTCTGTGTCCATCCCCAGTCCCTTGCCCTCTCTCTCCCCACCCCCAGTCCCTCCGGCTCTGTGTCCATCCCCAGTCCCTTGCCCTCTCTCTCCCCACCCCCAGTCCCTCCGTCTCTGTGTCCATCCCCAGTCCCTTGCCCTCTCTCTCCCCACCCCCAGTCCCTCCGGCTCTGTGTCCATCCCCAGTCCCTTGCCCTCTCTCTCCCCACCCCCAGTCCCTCCGGCTCTGTGTCCATCCCCAGTCCCTTGCCCTCTCTCTCCCCACCCCCAGTCCCTCCGGCTCTGTGTCCATCCCCAGTCCCTTGCCCTCTCTCTCCCCACCCCCAGTCCCTCCGGCTCTGTGTCCATTCCCAGTCCCTTGCCCTCTCTCTCCCCACCCCCAGTCCCTTCGGCTCTGTGTCCATCCCCAGTCCTTTGCCCTCTCTCTCCCCACCCCCAGTCCCTCTGGCTCTGTGTCCATCCCCAGTCCCTTGCCCTCTCTCTCCCCACCCCCAGTCCTTCTGGCTCTGTGTCCATCCCCAGTCCCTTGCCCTCTCTCTCCCCACCCCCAGTCCCTCTGGCTCTGTGTCCATCCCCAGTCCCTTGCCCTCTCTCTCCCCACCCCCAGTCCCTCCGGCTCTGTGTCCATCCCCAGTCCTTTGCCCTCTCTCTCCCCACCCCCAGTCCTTCTGTTTCTGTGTCCATCCCCAGTCCCTTGCCCTCTCTCTCCCCACCCCCAGTCCCTCCGGCTCTGTGTCCATCCCCAGTCCTTTGCCCTCTCTCTCCCCACCCCCAGTCCATCCATCTCTTGCCTCATCCCCAGACTTGCCCTACTGCCTCTCTTCCTACCGCAGACCCTCTTCCTGTCTCCCCTCCGACTCTCTCCCCACCCCTAGTTTATCCTTTCCTTAGTACTCCACACCAGTCTCTCAGTCTCTCTCCTCACCCCTCACTCTTCATCCATTTCTGTCTCAGAGGACAGTCTGGGCCCCAGTGTGCACAGTCGACCATGGACCTGCATAATTTATCAGTCACTGAAGTGTGACATGAAAGACATAGGTCCTCCTGCCCACCACTTCCACGCCCATCTGCAATGATCCCATTCACCCATATTAACGCCGATCCTAATTAATTATCAAGGCTGTCTAAATGCCTCTTAATCTAGGTGACAGCCATTGCCCTCCTCACCCACAGCCCTGGCAGTGAGTTCCTGATACAAACCACTCTGCAAAACTCTACCTCTCAGGTCCCCTTTAAATTTTCTTCATTGAGGTCAATGCCGTATAAAGCCTCAGTATTATGTCCCTGCTTTAATATTCTAGTTCTCTCAAAATGAATGCTAACATTGCATTTGCCTTCCTCGCCACTGACTCAACTTGCAAGTTAACCTTCAGGGTGTTCTGCAGAAGGACTCACAGTCCCTTTGCACCTCAAGAGTTTTGAATTTTCAACCCACTTTGAAAATAGTCTTCCCATTTATTTCTTCTACCAAAATACATGACCACACACTTCCCGACACTATTCCATCTGCGACTTCTTTGCCCATTCTCCTAATCTGTCTAGGTCCCCCTGTGGCTTCCATGTCTCCTCAACACTACCCGCCCCTCCACCTATCTTCAAATCATCTACTAATTTGGCCACAAAGACATCAATTCTGTCATCCAAATAACATGAAAAGAATTGGTGGAACACCACTAGTCACTGGCTGCCGGTCAGAAAAGGCTCCCTTTATTCCCACTCATTGCCACTGGACATTCAGCCACGCCTTTGTCCATACTAGAATCTTTCCTGTGATGCTGTGGGCTCTTGGTGTGGCACCTTATCAAATGCCTTCTTAAAATCCAAATACACAACATCCATTAATTCTTTGTCTATCCTGCCAGTTATTTCCTCAAAGAATCCCAGGAGATCTCCAGCATCTACAGCCTCAATCACTTCTCACTGAAGTTGGTAGGTACAATAGCACCCCACACTCTTAGGCCCCCGCTGATAAATCTTTGTATCTCACTCCTCCTGAAAGCAGTGACTAGAATGGAACTCAGTACACCAAACATTCAGGTATCCTCCCTGAGGGTGCACAAAATCTGTGTCCTGTGATCAGCAGAGACCCACAGAGCAACTAACTCTTTGCCACATCTCCCGGGCTACACATTGTGGATTGTGAATTGTCTTCCCCATCACTTCCCCTCCCATACGTCTCTACTAACTGTCCTGTCTCATCACCTCCATTGCCATTGCATCTCCCCAGATCCTCCTCCTACCCCAGGATCATGCAATGTCTCTCTTGACCATTCCCCTTCCCTCTCTCCCTAAGATCACCTTCTTCCATCCCAACTCCAGGGTCACACATTGCTTCTGCTGTCCGCTCCACCCTAGGGGCACTAGTGGTCCATAGGTGCCATCCAAGCCCCATTGAAGCCCAACCCTTGCTCTGGTATACTCACCCCACCCTCTGCCTGGCTGTGGGTTCTCTCACTGCCCCAATTCAGAGGTCACTGTCACACCCTGTTCTGTGTGTATAGGAACCTTACAGAATGATTAGCTGCTCTGGTCCCTGCTGTCTCTTCAGCCGCCACCAGTCCCCCACTTCCCTTCAGCCGCCAGTCCCTCCCATCCCTTTGGCCACCACCGGTCCCTCCCTTATCTTCAGCCACCACCGGTCCCTCCCTTATCTTCGGCCACCACCGGTCCCTCCCTTCCCTTCGGCCGCCGCCTGTCCCCCACTTCCCTTCGGCCGCCGCCTGTCCCCCACTTCCCTTCGGCCGCCGCCTGTCCCCCACTTCCCTTCGGCCGCCGCCTGTCCCCCACTTCCCTTCGGCCGCCGCCTGTCCCCCACTTCCCTTCGGCCGCCGCCTGTCCCCCACTTCCCTTCGGCCGCCGCCTGTCCCCCACTTCCCTTCGGCCGCCGCCTGTCCCCCACTTCCCTTCGGCCGCCGCCTGTCCCCCACTTCCCTTCGGCCGCCGCCTGTCCCCCACTTCCCTTCGGCCGCCGCCTGTCCCTCCCTTCCCTTCGGCTGCTGCCTGTCCCTCCCTTCCCTTCGGCTGCTGCCGGTCCCTCCCTTCCCTTCGGCCGCCGCCGGTCCCCCACTTCCCTTCGGCTGCTGCCAGTCCCTCCCGTCTCTTTGTCGTTGCTGTCTACTCCTTCAATAAATGACCTTGCCTGATGCTATGTGTCCTTGTCCACTTGTGGGTGGAGCCTGTGGACTTCACCCTGGCAACAGGTTTGGGGTGCTGGCCCAGAATGTGGAGAGGATAATGATGAGGTGGGGGGAGCAGAGATTGGGGGTGGGGAATGGGTAGCACTAGCAGTATGACAATTTGGGAGGGAGAGTAGGGGAACAGAAGAGTGGAGCTCTGGAGGGTGGGAGGAGAGTGAATCTGGGATCAATGATGTATGGGAATGGCATTTGCTCTTGGGAATCATTCCCAGGTGCCTGACGGAGATTATGGAACACAGCAGGGTAACAGAAGGCCAGGAGGAGCAGGTGTGGTCAAGGTAGGTGGAAGGGTGCTTGCAGAACTGCTTTGAGTCTGGGGACTGGACAATATTGATATGAATGAATATGCCACAGTCATCACTGACAATCAGGACCTGTGTGGGTGAGTGTGTGCCTTTGAGAACACACCAGACATACCCAAAGCAAAGGCCGTGGGTGAAACAGGAGCTTCCGGGTCTACTGAAGGCGAGACCTATGGTGCTCAAAGCCGTTCATTTAGAATGGTGATCTAGGTTCAGTGGCTGGCTTGGCATTCAAGGTGACGTACTCAATTGGATTTGACATTGGCTTTGTGGGAGAAGCCAGAGAGTGTTAGTAGATGGTCACTTCTCTGCATGGAGGGCTGTGACTAGTGGAGTGACTCGTATCGGTGCTGGGTCCTTTGTTGCTATAACGAGGTTCACTGGATCAGCAGATTTGCAGCTGCCACCAAGTGTGGGGATGTAGGGGACAGTCAGGAAGACTTGCTTGCATGGATTGCAGTGGGATACGGAGCAGCTAGAAAAATAGGTTTAAAAATGGCAGATGGAATTTAATGCAGACAAGTGCAAAGTAGGTCTCACACGGTGAATACAGGGTACTGTGGAGTGTGGTAAAACAAAGGGAACTGGGATTATAGGCCCAGAATTCATTGATAGTAAAGAAAACTTTTGGTACATTGGCCTTCATAGAATGTACTGAGTACAGGAGATGGGATGTTTAAGTTGTTCAAGTCTATAAGACATAGGAGGAATAGAGAGCATGTCTGTAGGGTTAGTACTTTGCTCTGCGTGTCAGATATGGGAATCCTGGGAATTCTCCAGTCTCCCAGATGAACACATCTGCGCCTGGTGCACCGAGATGCAGCTCCTGAGAAACCGTGTTAGGGATCTGGCACTGTGGCTTGATAACCTATGGCTTATTAGGGAAAGTGAGCAGGAGATAGGAACTACAGGGAGTTAGTCACCTCGAAGCTGCTGGAGTTAGATAAGTGGGCTAGATCAGAGAAAGGAAGGGAAGAGCTCAGATAGAAGAGAGCACCTCTGTGGCCAACCCCTCCATATTCATTATCTCATTTTGGATACTGTTGAGGTGGGATGACCTGACAAAGGACGACCACAGTGATCGAGTCTCTGGCACTGTCTGGTTTCATGGTGCAGAAGGGAGCGAAGAAGATGAGGAATGCGGTAGTCATAGGGGATTCCACAGTGAAGGGAATAGACAGGAGGTTCTGTCACCCTGACAGAGATACCCACATGGTGTGTTGCCTCCCAGGTGGCAGAGTTTGTGAAGAGTATTCTGAAGGGAGAGAGTGACCAGCCAGAAGTCTTTGTACACATTGGTACCAATGACATAGATAGAAAAAGGGAGAAAGTCCTGATGAGAGAATTCAGTGAGTTGGGTAAGAAGCTGAAAAGCTTCTGTAAGGTAGTAATCTGAGGATTGCTGCTTGTGCTACATGCTAGCGAGCACAAGAACAGCATGATCAGGCATGTTATTGTGTGGCTGACAGACTGGTGTGGGGGGCAGGGCTTCAGATTCATGGATCATTGGGGCCTCTTGTGGGGGATGTATGACCTGTACAAAAAGGATGGGTTACACCTGAACCTAAAGGGGTCCAATAACCTAGCAGGCAGGCTTAATAGCACTGTTAGGGAGGGTTTAAACTAATTTAGCAGGGGAATGGGAAGTGGAGTGATAGGGCTGAGGAAGGGAGAAAACAAATATATAAAAGATAGCATGCAACAGATGATAGAAAGGACAGACAGGAGATAAGGCATAATCACAGCCAGTGGGATGAGTTACAGGGCAATAGAGGCGTGGTGCAGTTATAATAGAAAGCAACAAATACTGGACTGAAAGTGTCATATTTGAATGCACACAGCATAAGAAATAAAATGGACAATCTTGAAATTCAGATACCAGATTGGCAAATATGACATTGTGGCCATTTCTGAAACTTGGCTGAAGGATGGCTGTCATTGGGAGCTGAACGTCCAAGTATATACGGTGTATCAGAAAGCTAGGTTAGTAGGCAGAGGGGGTGGTGTGGCTCTGTATAAGAAATAATATTAAATCATTAGAAAGGGATGCAATCGGATTGGAAGGTGTAGGGTCTCTATGGGTTGAGTTAAGGATTGACAAGGGTAAAAGGACCCTAATGGCAGTTGTATACAGGTCTCCAAACAGTAGCCAGGATGTGGATTATAAATTACAGCAGGAGATAGAAAAGGTGTGTCAGAAAGGCAATGTCATGATAATTGTTGGGGATTTTAACATGAAAATGGATTGGGAAAACCAGGCCTGTACTGGACCTCAGGAGAAAGAATTTGTAGAACGTCTAAGGGATGGCTTTTTAGAACAGCTTGTTGTTGAGCCCACTAGAGGATTGGCTATGCTGGATTGGGTGTTGTGCAATGATCTGGAAGTGATAAGAGAGGTTCAGGAACCCTTAGGGAACAGTGATCACAATATGATTGAGCTCATTTTGAAATTTGAGAAGGAGAAACTAAATTCCAATGTGTCAGTATTTCAGTGGAATAAAGGAAATTACAATGGCATGAGAGGATACTGCCATAGCTGACAAGTGAAGTCAGAGCGAAAGTAAAAGCAAAAGAGAGGACATACAAGGAAGTCAAAGCTAGTGGGGAGATAGAGGATTGGGAAGCTTTTAAAGGGAAACCAAGAAGGTCATTCAGCAGGAAAAGATGTATTATGAAAGGAAGCTGGTGACTAATATCAAATAAGATACTAAAAGCTTTTTAAAGTATATCAAGAGTAAAAGAGAGTTGAAGGTAGAAAATGACGCTGGAGATATTGTAATGAGAGATGCAGAGATGACAGAGGAATTGAGCGTGTATTTTGCCTCAGTCTCATGGACATTCAAGAGTGTCAGGGAAGTGAGGTTTGTGCAGTGAAAATTACGACTGAGAAGGTGCTCAGGAAGCTTAATGGTCTGAGGGTGGATAAATCTCCTGGACCTGATGGAATGCACCCTCGGGTTCTGAAGGAAGTAGCTGGAGAGATTGCAGCTGCATTAATGATTATCTTTCAAGAATTGATAGATTCTGGCATTGTACTGCACGACTGGAAAATTGCAAATGTTACTACTCTATTTAAGAAGGGTGGGAGGCAGCAGAAAGGAAACTATAGACCTGTTAGTCTGACATCAGTGGTTGGGAAGTTGTTCGAATCGATTGTTAGGGATGAGATTATGGAGTACCTGGAGGCACATGACAAGACAGGCCAAAGCCAGCATGGTTTCCCGAAAGGAAAATCCTGCCTGACAAACCTACTGCAATTTTTTGAGGAAGTTACAAGCAGGGTAGACAAAGGAAATGCAGTTGACATGGTGTACTTGGATTTTCAGAAGGCCTTTGACAAGGTGCCACACATGAGGCTGCTTAGCAAGATAAGAGCCCATGGAATTACAAGGAAGTTACTCGCATGGGTGGAGCATTGGCTGATTGGCAGAAAACAGAGAGTGGGAATAAAGGAGTCCTATTCTAGCTGGCTGCCAGTTACCAGTGGATTTCCACAGGGGTCGGTGTTGGGACCGCTGCTTTTTACGATGTATGTCAATGACTTGGTCTATGAAATTAATGGATTTGTGGCTAAACTTGCCGATGATACAAAGATAGGTGGAGGTGCAGGTAGTGTTGAGGAAACAGAGAGCTCGCAGAAAGATTTAGACAGTTTAGGGGAATGGGCAAAGAAGTGGCAAATGAAATACAATGTTGGAAAGTGTATGGTCATGCACTTTGCTGGGAGAAATAAACGGGCAGACTATTATTTTGATGGGGAGATGCAGAGGGACTTGGGAGTCCTTGTGCAGGATACCCTAAAGGTTAACCTAGAGGTTGAGTCAGTGGTGAAGAAGGCAAATGCAATGTTGGCATTCATTTCTAGAGGTATAGGATATAAGAGCAGGGATGTGATATTGAGGCTCTATGAGGCATTTGTGAGACCACACTTAGAGTACTGTGGGCAGTTTTCGGCCTTATTTTAGAAAGGCTATACTGACAATGGAGACAGTTCAGAGAAGATTCACAAAAACTATTCCAGGAGTGAAAGGTTTACTGCACGAGGCGCGTCTGGCAGCTCTTGGGCTGTATTCCCTGGAGTTCAGGAAAATGAGGGGGGATCTCATAGAAACATTCTGAATGTTAAAAGGACTGAACAGATTAGATATGGCAAAGTTATTTCCCATGGTAGGGGTGTCTAGGACAAGAGGGCACAACTTCAGGATTTAAGGACGTCCATTTAGAACAGAGATGCAGATAAATTACTTTAGTCAGAGGGTGGTAAATCTGTGGAATTTGTTGCCACAGGTGGCTATGGAAGCCAGGTAAGTGGGTGCAATTAAGGCTGAGATAGATAGGTTCTTGATTAGCTAGGGCATGAAAGGGTATGGAGAGAAGGCGGGGGAGTGGAGATGACTGGAAGAATTGGATCAGCCCATGATTGAATGCAGACTTGATGGGCCAAATGGCCTACTTCTGATCCTGTATCTTATGGTGTTATAGGAGCAGAATTAGGCCTTTTGGCCTATTGAGTCTGCTCCACTGTTCATTCATGGCTGAACCTTTTTTCCTTCTCCTCAGTCCCACCTCCTGGCCTCCTCCCTATAACCTTTGATTCCGTGTCCCATCAAGAACCTATCAAGCTCTGCCTTAAAAACACCAATGACCTGACCTCCACAGCTGTCTATGGTAATAAATTCCACAAATTCACCAACCTCTGGCTAAAGAATGTTCTCTGCATCTCTGTTTTAAATGGACGCCCCTCTGCCCTGAGGCTGTGCCCTCTTGTCCTGGACTCTCCCACCACGGGAAACATCCTTTCCACGTCTACCCTGTCAAGGCCTTTCAACATTTGAAAGGTTTCAATGAGATTCCCCCCACCCCCATTCTTCTAAATTCCAGTGAGTACAGACCCAGAGCTATCAAACATTCAGCTCCTGACCTCATCACCTCCTTGGTTCAAAAATGGACCAAAGAGTTCAATACAGAGGTGAGAGTGATAGCCCTCAACATCAAGGCAGCATTTGACCGAGTATGGCATCAAGGTGCCCAGCTAAAAAGGAGTCAAGGGGAATTAGGAGGAAAACCCTCTGCTGGCTGGAATCATACCTGACACAAAGGAAGATGGTTGGAGGTCAATCATCTCATCCTCAGGACATCATTGCAGGAGTTTTTTAGGGAAGTGTCATAGGCCTAATCATCTTCAGCTGCTTCCTTCTGTCAGAAAGTCAGAAGTGGGGATGTTTGCAGATGACTGCACAATATTCTACACCTTTCATGGCTCCTCAGATAGTGAAGCAGTTCATGCCTAAATGCAGCAGGACCTGAACAATATCTGGGCTTTGGCTGACAAGTGGCCAGTAACATTCGAGCCACACAAGTGCCAGGCAATGACAAGAGAGAGGCTCTAACCATCATCCCTTGACATTCAGTGAAATCAGCATCACTGAATCCCCTACTATCAACATTCTGGGGGTTACCATTGGCAGGAAACTGAACTGGTCTAGCCATATAAACACAGTGGCTGCCAGAGCAGGTCAAAGGCTAGGAACTCAGCTTCTGACTTCCCAAAGCCTGTCCACAATCGACAAGGTTCGGGTCAGGAATACTCACCACTTACCTGGATGAGTACAGCTCCAACAACAGTCAAGAAGCTCAACATCATCCAGTACAAGACAGCCCATTTGATTGGTACCCCTTCCCAAAGCATCCAATCCCTCCACCATTGACGAACAGTTGGAGCAGTGTGTACTCTCTACAAGATGCACTGCAACAACACACCAAAGTTCCTAAGGCAGCACCTTCCAGACCCACGACCACTACCAACTAGAAGGACAAGAACAGCAGACAGCTGGGAACACCACCACTTGGAAATCCCCCTCCAAGTCACTCACCATCCTGACTTGGAAACGTATCACTGTTCCTTCATTGATGCTGGATCAAAATCATGGAATTCCCTCCTTAACAGCACTGTGGGTGTACCTACCCCTCAGAGACTGCAGTAGATCAAGATGGCAGCTCATCATCATCTTCTCAAGGCGAACAAGGAATGGGCAATAAATGCTGGCTTAGCTGGCAACACCCACATCCTGTAAATGAATTTAAAAAGTCCTCATATGATAACACTTTCATTCCCAGAATCACTCTTGTGCACCTCAGCTGTACTCTCTCCAATGTCAGCATATCTTTCCACAGATGAGGAGCGTAAAGCTGTTCACAGTACTCAAAGTGAGGATTCACCAGAACTTTATAAAGCACTGCATTCCTGCTCTTGTATTCTGGTCCTCTTGAGATGAATGCTAACATTGCACTTGCCTTCCTCACACTGACTCAACCTGCAAGGTAACCTCTAGGTTGTTCTGCATAAGGACTCACAAGTCCCTTTGCATCTCAGATTTTTGCATTTTCTCCCCATTTAGAAAATGGTCTGCATGATTATTTCTATTATCAAACTGCACAATCATTCTTTTTCCAACATTGTATTTCATTTGTCACATTCTTGCTCATTCTCCTAATCTGTCTAAATCTTTTTGCAGCCTACGTGCTTCTTCAACACTACTGGCCCCTCCACCAATCTTTGTATCATCTGCAAACTTGGCAACAAAGCCATCTATTCCATCATCTAAATCATTCATACACAGCATAAAAAGAAGCGGTCCCAACACCAACCCCTACGGAATACCACTAGTAACTGGCAGCCAACCAGAAAAGGATCTTGCTGCCTCCTGCCTGTTGGCCAGAAGAAACTTCAGTCTGATCAAGGACAAGGAAGCAGACAAGCCACGCTGCCCCCATTTTGTGGACTCTGTGAAGAGCCTTTCTTGCTCTTGGATATCAGAGCAACCGAATGTGGACACAGGAAGCTTCAGGTATTGATCTGCTAAACCTGAGACCATTCTCGAACAAATAGCCATTAGTTATGTAAAGGGAATGGACTCTGAACTGATCCTTGCGCTGGGACAATCTTATCAGAGCAATAAACCTGAGACCATTCTCAGAGGAGTAGGTACCTGTTCTGTAAAATGCCAGACCTGCAATTAGTAATCTCGTTAAACTCTGTCTGGGTTGCCTCATTTACTGGTTTGGACCAGTCAGAGTGTAAACACACAAATACACAAGGCTGGGGTAGACAGAACCATGAAACAATGTTGGCTGTAGTCCTCTACAATGACCAGTAATAAGGTGACCCAAGTAGGTCAGGTGACCCTGAGCCAATGGGATGGAGATCCAATGGTTCAATTGATGAGGAACCGTACAAGACTCAGGAGCTCCAAATACGCAGGGTCAATAACTCTCCAGCAGCCAGACCAACCATCGCGGACCCAACGGACACGTGGAGATCAGAACCACGAGGAACCCGGCCAGCGTAGACTCCTTTCCCTGGTAATGCCTTTTCTCTTCATTGCCTGTTCATGGACTGTCAGGGAATTCTAGTAGGGAGTACACAGGTAGACAAGAGTGTGAACCCACCTGATTTTTAAGTTGAAATAATAAAAGTTACTTGTCAGTAACTACAGATTCTCTGTGCCTCACTGATCATTATTACAAGGGGTGATTCTTGTAACATACCGATCAGCCAATGCTCTAACCATGCCAGTAAATTTCCTGTAATACCATGGGCTCTTATCTTGATAAGCAGCCTCATGTGAGGCTCTTTGTCAAAGGCCTTCTGAAAGTCCAAATATACAACGTCCACGGCCTACCCTTTATCTATCCTGTTTGTAATCTCCTCAAAGAATTCCAACAGGTCCATCAGGCAGAATTTTTCCTTAAGGAAACCATGCTGGCTTGTACTATCTTGTCCTGTGTCACCAAATAATCCATAACCTCATCCTTAAGAATTGACTCCAACATAGTCCCAACTGCTGAGGTCAGGTTAACTGGTCTTTAATTTCCTTTCAGCTGCCTTCCTCTTTTGTTAAAGAGTGGAGTGTCATTTGCAATTTTCCAATCCAAAGTCAATTTCCATTGGCCAGAGTCCAATGATATTTAAAAGATCATTACTATTGCTTCCACAATCTCTACCGCTACCTTTTCAGAACCCTAGGGTGCAGTTTATCTGGTCTTGGTGACCAATGTGTGCTTGGGTATTTCAACTTCGAGCACCTTCTCCCTTGTAATAGTAACTGCATTCACATCTCTTCCCTTGCACCCTTCAACATCAGGCACACAGCTAGTGTCATCCACAGTGAAGACTCATTTACATATCCTTGTCCCCTGTTATTATTTCTCCTGCCTCATTTTCTCGTGGTCCTATATTCACTCTCACTTCTCTTTTACATACCTAAAAAAAACTTTTACTATCCACTCTGATATTATATGCTAGCTTGCTTCCAGATTTCAACTCCCCCTCCCACTTATTATTTTAGTTGCTTTTTATAGGGTTTTCAAAGCTGCCCAATGCTCTGTCTTCCTGCTGAGTTTTGCCATGTTGTCTGCCCTCTTTTGCTCTTACATTAGCCTTGACTTCCCTTGTCAACCATGGTTGTACTATTTTGCCATTTGAGTATTCATTTTTGAAATATATCTGTTCTGGACCTTCCTCATTTTCCCCAGAAATGCACGCCATTGTTGTTCCACTGTCATCCCTGCCAGCATCTCCTTCCAATTTACTTTGGCCAACTCCTCTCTCATAGCACTAATTTCCTTTACTCCACTGAAATGCTGCTACATCAGACTTTACTTTCCCCTTATCAAATTTCAAGTTGAACTCAGTTATATCGTGATCACTGCCTCCTGATGGTTCATTTACCTAAAGCTCTCTCATCACCTCCAGTTCATTATGAAACACCCTGGTTTCCTCAGCTGCATAAGTTTAGGGAAGACAACCTCTAGCCCCGCTAAACATGTGAGATTGAGGTGCAATTCCACTGTAAAACCCCTGCTTGTGTGGATGCTGTGTAATTCACTACCCTGTTACAAATTAGTGCCACACAATAACACACAGACACTGCATATGATTAAAAGATTTATCTTTATAATTCTTATCTTGACTAAAGGGTTATTAAAGAAAAGAACAAAAGAGAGTAAAGGGCTCATTTGAACGAAACAGTCCAATGTGCACAGATTGGAGCTCACAGCTTCACCAAGCCACCGACCCTCAATCGATCTCACTCCAGGCTTTGTCGAATCACGGTCCCGCTCCAGGTCAAATCATATGACCTCTTCTCTCTGGCATCTTCCCTCTTCATCTCCTCTCAAACAAAAGCCCCAAGCCCAACCTTAGTGTCCCTCACCAGAGAAACCGCCCCTTAAATCTAACCATCCTAATTGGATGTCACCCATTTCTCCATATCTCTTACCTTCAACAATAACCCAAACATAAGCTGAAAACAGGCATCTCACACAGAAATGCCAAATGAATTACATACAGCACAAAATGAAATACATACAGCATAACAGAATTCTGAGTAATATGAATAACTAAAGTGGCATTCTTATCTGGCTTGTCTAAAACATGTCTTGCAAGCAAAGTGCAGCGACACTCAATCTTGCACATTTTGATACTTATTTCAAGTCTCGTAGTACTAAGTCCTGTGCCCAAAGATGTCCAAGAGATTGTTATGTGGAGACTACTGGATTACTGGAGACTCAAATAACAGCACATGGTTTCCCTCTATTTTGTTTTCTCAGAATCTCTATACATAACTAAATTGATAGGGTAGGGTTTTTCATTCCTTAGAACAGCATTTGTTGGGCCAACTGTACTCTTCTCCATTGATGCTGACTGGTCTGCCGAGTTCTTCCAACATTTTGGGTGTTGCTTGGATTTCCAGCATCTACAGATTTTCTCTTGTTCAAAAAAAATGGATAGGTATATGGACAGGAAAGGAATGGAGGGTTATGGGCAGAGCGCAGGTAGGTGGGACTAGGTGAAAGTAAACATTCTGCACGGACTAGAAGGGCTGAGATGGCCTGTTTCTGTGCTGTAATTGTTATATGGTTATATAACAGTAAGAATATGAAACGGCATTACAGTTACACAGCACCCGGTGCGGTATAGCTGAGCCCCTAGTCGTCTCACTGTGTTCACACGTGGCCCAAATGTGGAGTGAGAGACACTGATGCTGGTCACTAGTAGTCTTTAATACGAACAAAAAACAATAAATTCTAGGCCAAACAGGGCCATTATCTAAAACTCTCAAATGGAAAATGAAGCCAACACTGCGGCTGAAAGGAGTAACTAAATATAAAACAAATACCGTTAGTCTTCAGAGTCAGTTGACTTGACAGTCCAATTTCTCAGGCAAGGCCGAATGCAATCAGGCAGGGAAACATTGCTCTGCATTGCTCACGTCTTGACAAGCACTACGACCAAAAGAATGTGAAAATGAATGAATGGATGAGGAGATGGTGCAGGGGGCAGAGTTTCAAGTTCTTGGATCATTGGAACCTTTTCTGGGGAAGAGCTGACCTGTACAAGTGGTAGGAGAGGGCAACCAATATCCTGGCTGGGAGAATTGCTAACGCTATTGTGAAGGGTTTGAATTAGATTTTCAGGGGGATGGGAACCGAAGTAAAGAGGCAGAGGATGGGAAGTTTTCTTACATAGCTTGTAGGGAGTTTATGAAGAAGGATCGTAGGTAGATGATAGAGCAAAGATGCACCCAGCCGGATGGTATAAGAGGTGTCTATTTTAATGCATGGAGTATCATGAGCAAGGCAGATGAACAGAGTATGGATCAATATGTGGAACTATGATGTCGTGGCCATTACAGAGACTTGGATGTCTCAGGGGCAGGAATGTCTGCTGAGTCTGCTAGGCCCTAGATATTACAAAAAGGACAGGGAGGCAGGCAAAAGAGGTGGGGGAGTGGCACTACTAATCAGGGATAGTATCATGGCTGCAGAAAAGGAGAAAGTTTTGGAGGGATTGGCTACTGAGTGATTGTGGATGGAAGTCAGAAACAGGAAGGGGGCAATAACTCTACTAGGTGTTTTTTATAGACCACTCCCAATAGTAACACGAATATTGAGGAGCAGATAGGGATGCATATTCGGGAATGGTGCTATAATAATGGGATTGTTGTGATGGGTGATTTTAACTTTTCTAATATTGACTGACATCTCCTAAGACCAAGAGGTTTAGATGGGGTGGAGTTTGAAATTGGAGTTTTCCCTCTACTAGATGAGCTACCATCCGTGGTTAACAAACCCCATCTGCCCGGAGCAACTGGTTTTAAGGCGCAAGTGGTCCATCTTTGCCCCTTCTCCTGTCAGTGAGAACAGCTCTGCCGGGCATAAGAAGCATGCCACACATGAAGGCCAGGAGTTGGAGTTGGACTTGGACTTGGACTTGGTCAGAGACTGTTTGAGATGCACGCCATGAAGAGCATTTGTTTAGCAGTGGGAGCCCGTCCCCATTACCACCCTTCGGCTATGACTACCCTTGGAGCCAAGCTTTAAGAAAAGCTTAAAGGTCCAAGAAACTAGGCACTGTTAGAACTCTAGGAAATTACAAGGGTGCCAAGAAGGAACTCAGTAATGAAATTAGGAGAGCTAGAAAGGAATGTTATTATGGCATTACTGGTCAGGGATACTATTACAGCTGCAGAAAGAGTGGGTGATGTAGCAGGATACTCTTTTGAGTCAGTATGGGTGGAAGACAGGAACAGGAAGGGAGCAGTTACTCTACTGGGGATATTCTATAGGCCCCCTAGTAGCAGCAGAGATACTGAGGAGCAGATTGGGAGGCAGATTTTGGAAAGGTGCAAAACTAACAGGGTTGTTATCATGGGTGACTTTAACTTCCCTAATACTGATTGGCACTTGATTAGTTCCAAGGGTTTATATGGGGCAGAGTTTGTTAAGTCTGTCCAGGATGGATTCCTGTCACAGTATGTTGACAGGCCAACTAGGGGGAGTGCCATACTAGATCTAGTATTAGGTAACGAACTGGGTCAGGTCACTGATCTGTCAGTGGGTGAGCATCTGGGGGACAGTGATCACTGCTCCCTGACCTGTAGCATTATCGTGGAAAAAGATAGGATCAGAGAGGACAGGAAAATTTTTAATTGGGGAAGGGCAAATTATGAGGCTATAAGGCTAGAACTTGCGGGTGTGAATTGGAATGATGTTTTTGCAGGGAAATGTACTATGGACTTGTGGTCGATGTTTAAGGATCTCTTGCAGGATGTTAGGGATAAATTTGTCTTGGTGAAGAAGATAAAGAATGGTAGGGTGAAAGAACCATGGGTGACAAGTGAGGTGGAAAATCTAGTCAGGTGGAAGAAGGCAGCGTACATGAGGTTTAGGAAGCAAGGATCAGATGGGTCTATTGAGGAATATAGGGTAGCAATAAAGGAGCTTAAGAAAGAGCTGAGAAGAGCAAGAAGGGGGCATGAGAAGGCCTTGGCAAGTAGGGTAAAGGAAAACCCCAAGGCATTCTTCAATTATGTGAAGAACAAAAGGATGACAGGAGTGAAGGTAGGACCAATTAAAGATAGAAGTGGGAAGATGTGCCTGGAGGTTGTGGAAGTGAGCGAGGTCCTCAATGAATACTTCTCTTGGGTATTCACCATAGAGGGAACTTGATGACAGTGAGGACAATATGAGTGAGGTTGATGTTCTGGAGCATGTTGATATTAAGGGAGAGGAGGTGTTGGAGTTGTTAAAATACATTAGGACGGGTAAGTCCCCGGGGCCTGACGGAATATTCCCCAGGCTGCTCCATGAGGCAAGGGAAGAGATTGCTGAACCTCTGGCTAGGATTTTTATGTCCTCATTGTCCACGGGAATGGTACCAGAGGATTGGAGGGAGGCGAATGTTGTCCCCTTGTTCAAAAAAGGTAGTAGGGATAGTCCAGGTAATTATAGACCAGTGAGCCTTGCATCTGTGGTGGGAAAGCTGTTGGAAAAGATTCTTAGAGATAGGATCTATGGGCATTTAGAAAATCATGGTCTGATCAGGGACAGTCAGCATGGCTTTGTGAAGGGCAGATCGTGCCTAACAAGCCTGATAGAGTTCTTTGAGGAGGTGACCAGGCATATAGATGAGGGTAGTGCAGTGGATGTGATCTACATGGATTTTAGTAAAACATTTGACAAGGTTCCACACGGTAGGCTTATTCAGAAAGTCGAAAGGCATGGGATCCAGGGAAGTTTGATCAGGTGGATTCAGAATTGGCTTGCCTGCAGAAGGCAGAGGGTCATGGTGGAGGGAGTACATTCAGATTGGAGGGTTGTGACTAGTGGTGTCCCACAAGGATCTGTTCTGGGACCTCTACTTTTCGTGATTTTTATTAACAAGCTGGATGTGGGAGTAGAAGGGTGGGTTGGCAAATTTGCAGACAACACAAAGGTTGGTGATGTTGTAGATAGTGTAGAGGATTGTCGAAGATTGCAGAGAGACATTGATAGGATGCAGAAGTGGGCTGAGAAGTGGCAGATGGAGTTCAACCCAGAGAAGTGTGAGGTGGTACACTTTGGAAGGACAAACTCCAAGGCAGAGTATAAAGTAAATGGCAAGATACTTGGCAGTGTGGAGGAGCAGAGGGATCTGGGGGTACATGTCCACAGATCCCTGAAAGTTGCCTCACAGGTAGATAGGGTAGTTAAGAAAGCTTATGGAGTGTTAGCTTTCATAAGTCGAGGGATAGAGTTTAAGAGACGCGATGTAATGATGCAGCTCTATAAAACTCTAGTTAGGCCACACTTGGAGTACTGTGTCCAGTTCTGGCTGCCTCAGTATGGGAAGGATGTGGAAGCACTGGAAAGGGTACAGAGGAGATTTACCAGGATTCTGCCTGGTTTAGAGAGTATGGATTATGATCAGTGATTAAGGGAGCTAGGGCTTTACTCTTTGGAGAGAAGGAGGATGAGAGGAGACATGATAGAGGTGTTCAAGATATTAAGAGGAATAGACAGAGTGGACAGTCAGTGCCTCTTCCCCAGGGCACCACTGTTCAGTACAAGCGGACATGGCTTTAAGGTAAGGGGAGGGAAGTTCAAGGGGGATATTAGAGGAAGGTTTTTCACTCAGAGAGTGGTTGGTGCGTGGAATGCACTGCCTGAGTCAGTGGTGGAGGCAGACACACTAGTGAAGTTTAAGAGACTACTAGACAGGTATATGGAGGAATTTAAGGTGGGGGTTATATGGGAGGCAGGGTATGAGAGTTGGCACAACATTGTGGGCTGTAGGGCCTGTAATGTGCTGTACTATTCTATGTTCTATGTTCTAGAAAGGGCCATGAAAAGGCCTTGGTGAGCAGGAGTGAGAGTGGAAACATTTGCCAGCATCTCCTTCCAACTTACTCTGGCCATCTGCTTTGTCATACCGTTGTAATTTCCCTTACTCCACTGAAATACTTCTGTATCAGACTTTACTTACTCCCTGTCAAATTTCAAATTGAACTCAATCATCTTGTAATCACTGCCTCCAAAGGATTCTTTTACCTTAAGCTCCCAAATCACCCAGTTCATTACATAACAATCCAATACAGCTGATCCCCTAGTAAGCTCAATGACCATATACCAATTACAGCACGGAAGCAGGTCATCTCAGCCCTTCTATTCCATGCCGAACGCTTACTCTCACCTAGTCCCACTGACCTGCCCTCAGCCCATAAACCCTCCATTCCTTTCCTGTCCACATACCTATCCAATTTTACTTTAAATGACAATACCGAACCTACCTCTACCACTTTTACTGGAAGCTTGTTCCACACAGCTACCACTCTCTGAGTAAAGAAATTCCGCCTTGTTTTACCCTTAAACTTTTGCCCCCTAACTCTCAACTCATGTCCTCTTGTTTGAATCTCCCCTACTCTCAATGCAAAAAGCCTGTCCATGTCAACTCTATCTATCCCCCTCATAATTTTAAATACCTCTATCAAGTCCCCCCTCAACCTCTATGCTCCAAAGAATAAAGACCTAACTTGTTCAATCTTTCCCTGTAACTTAGGTGCTGAAACCCAGGTAGCATTCTAGTAAATCTTCTCTGTACTCTCTCTTTTTTTGTTGATATCTTTCCTATAATTCGGTGACCAGAACTGTACACAATACTCCAAATTCAAACTTCTCTAAAAAGCCATCTTGTAGGCATACAACAAACTCGCTCTCTTGGGATTCATTTCCAACCTAATTTTCCCAATTGACCTGTATTTTGAAATCTCCCATGACTATCATAACATTGCCCTTTTGACACACCTTTTCTATTTCCTCTTGTAATCTGTGGTCCACATCTCAGCTACTGTTGGGAGGCCTGTATATAACTGCTATCAATACTCTTTTAGCCTTGCAGTTTCTTAACTCAACTCACAAGGATTCAACATCTTCCAATCCTATGTCCCGTCTTTCTACTGATTTGATGTCTTTCTTTACCAGCAGAGACACACTACCCCCTCTGCCTACCTTCCTATCCCTCTGATACAATGTGTAACCTTGGACATTCAGCTCCCAATCACAACCGTCCTTCAACCACGATTCAGTAATGGCTACAACATCATAACTGACAATCTGCAAAAGTGCAACAAGACAACCGCCTTATTTCTTATACTCCAAGCATTGAGATATAACACTTTGAGTGCTGTATTTGCTACCCTTTTTGATTTTAAAATATTGAGAAGCATTGATTGTGTGGACAGCCAAAGTTCTTTTCTTCAGGGCTTAAATGGCTAGCATGAGGAGGCGTAGTTTTAAGGTGCTTGGAAATAGGTAGTGTGGGGATGTCAGAGGCAAGTTTTTCCACACACAGACTGGTGAGTGTATGGATTGCGCTGCCAATGATGCCGGTTGAGCCGGATACAATAGGGTTTTTTAAGAGACTTAGATATGCGGAGCTTAAAAAAATAAAGGGCTATGCGGAATTGAAATTCTCGGCTGCTCCTAGAGTAGGTTACATGGTTGGCACTACATTGTGGGCCGAAGGGCCTGTAATGTACTGTAGATTCTCTATGTTATATGTGGCACTGCACCGTTTAGACCAGGGAACCATCTACTGAGCAGGGAGGAGGGGTGGTGGGGTGACTGGAGCTAGGGGAGTGGTGGTACCCTCAGCCTTTCACACTACAAACGGTCCTACGTAGCGCAGTGCATATTTGCGTCTCTTAACTTTCAGAGGAAGTCAACCAGACCTTCTTTCCTGGCTTGAATTGCCTTGACGGAGCCAACCAGCCTGCCAGACATGTTGTTTCTAGGATTGCAGCAGAGAAGACCTGGCTCGTCTCCAGGTGCACTTACAGCACTGGATCAGCTGTTCAGAAGCAAAAACTCCTACATCAATCTCCTGATCAGGGAAAGGTGGGGGCTGGAATTCCTTCGACATTCAAAGGGAAACATACCCGTGGAGGATGACGAGGTTATTGTGGGCGATCTCTGCCCAGTCCAATCGGGAGCTCCAGGACGTGGGGTTGGAAGAAGCAAGGCAGTGCAGGGTTGTCTCCAACTCCTGGTTCACTCTCAGTCTGGCCATTGGATTGAGGTGGAAACCAGATGAGAGGGTGGCCGTGGCTCCTACATGGGAGCAGAAAACCTTCCAAAAGCGGGAAGTGAACTGTGGTCTTGAGGAAGACCATGGAGCCTGAACACATGTTGAACCATGAATGTGGCATTCTGAGGAACTGATAGCTTGGGCAGGGCAATGAAGTGGGCAGCCTTGGAAAATTGATCCACAATGATCAAAGTAGTGGTGTTTCCATTAGATGGGAAAGCCCAGTGATGAAATCTACTGAGAGGTGGGACCAGGATGCTGGCGTGATGGCTTGTTCAGATCGCAGGTGGGACGGGCAGATACAAAGTCATGGACATCCTGGGACAGATGGCCACCAAAACTCCTGGGTCTGTTGATAGCCTGGATGTCCAGCCAGGCAGGAGAAGTGACCTCATTCCAACACTTTGGAACACAGCGCAGCAGGGACAAACAGCCGGTTGGGAGGTCCCCCATCAGGGCTTGGGTCTGACTGTTGGTCGATCCTCATCTCTACCTCTATTCCCCAGATCACCGGAGCGGCGATACATGAGCGAGAAAGAATAGACTCTGGATCCGCATTGTCCTTGGATCCGTTGAGAGAGAGTCAGATTTTATATTCTTGCTGCCACGACGATGGGTGAGGACAACATTGAACCGTGTGAAGAAGAGATCCCACTGTCTTGATGGGAATTGAGTCTCTTTGCACCTGGAACATAGGAGAGGTTCTTGTGAGTTCTATCCAAGAAACGATGCTCTGTCCCCTCCAGCCAGTGTCACTATTCCTCCAGAGCATCCTTGACAGCCAGAAGCTCCCGGTTCCCAACATCGTTATTCCTCTCGGCCAGAGTCAAGCGATGGGAAAGAAAAGCACAAGGGTGCAGCTAGCTATCCACAAACGAGCGCTGAGTGCGGACAGCTCCAATGCCGACATTGGATGCATCCACCTCGATGATGTATGTCTGAGATGGGTCTGGGTGTTGCAGTAGTGGGGCAGTGGTGAAGCGTCGCTTTTGCTCAGAGGATGCTTGGTCGGCACCGTCCGTCCAATGGAATCCTGCCGAGGTCTTTTTGGTGAGCGCATTTAATGGAGCCGCGATAGAGCCGAAAATCCGGATGAAGTTCACAAGCTCCATGAAGAGTTGTACCTGTTTTACTATGGATGGTTTGGGCCACTTCGTAACTGCCAGAACTTTACTAGGGTCTATTTGAACACTGGAAGGGGTAAGTATATAGCCCAAAAATAACACCTGGTCTTTATGGAACTCACATTTTCCAGGCTTGGCGTACAGGCGATTTTCAAGAAGCTGTCCGGACATGCAGGATGTGCTCCTAATGAGAGCAAGAATAATTAAAGATGTTATCTAAATACACAAACACAAACTGGTTCACCATGTCCCTGAGCACATTGTTAACCAAGGCCTGGAATACAGCAGGGGCATTGGCCAGATCAAAAGGCATCACCAGGTATTCATAGTGGCCATTAGAGGTGTTGAAAGCTGTTTCCCCCTCATCCCCTACTCTTATGCAAATCAGACTGTAAGTATTGCGCAGATCAATTTTGGAAAATATTGTTACTCGATGGAGGTGTTCAAATGCAGACACCAGCAAGGGAAGAGGGTAGTGGTTCTTCACAGTGATGTTGTTCAGGGGCCGATAATCGATGCAGGGATGAAGCTTGCCATCTTTCCTATTCACAGAAAAGAAGTCCGCTCCTGCCGGAGAGGTTGACGGATGGATAAACCCCATGCTCAATGCCTCCTTGATGTATTCCTCCATGGCCATCGTTTCAGGACGAGAGGGAAAAGAGTCGGCCCCAGTGAGGACCAGTGCCAGGTAGGAGGTCTATGGCACAGTCGTATGACCGGTGTGGGGACAGGGTGGTGGCCTTTCTTTTACTGAAAACATCAAGGAGATCCGCATATTCAGCCAGAATCCCAGACTGGTCCACATCCTTAGCTGACACAGGAGGGGATTCATGGAATGGGGCTTGAGATGGACCCCACTCTTGGAATACCTTCAGAGACCAATCGATCTGTGAGTTATGTCAGGATAACCAGGGGAGACCAAGCACCAGTGGCAGTTTAGGTGAGTTAACCAGGTAGGAAGATAGTTCTTCGTGATGGTTGTCTTCGAGCACCGGTTGGAGGGGTTGGGTGGCAAGGTGGATCTGGCCAGTTCCCAGAGGTCGACCGTCCAGCGCCTTGACGTTGATCTTTTATTTTAATTCCCAAGTCAGAACTCCCCATCTTTGAGATAGAGAGATGTCCATAAGATTCCTGGCTGCACCAGAGTCAATAAATGCTTGAAGTTCATGGGTCTGAGACCTCCATGACAAGGAAGCTGCAAGCATTACACAATTAGGGGAGTTGACTGAAGAGAGAACCGACCCGTCAGGATTCCCCTCCCTGCTGACGGATATTCTCTTTCACTGGATGCTTGGACCATGCCACCCGGAAGTGTCCTGGATCGCCACAATAGAGGCAGGAACCTATTCTCCAGAGCCGCTCTCATTCCTCCTGAGACAGGCGCATGCGCCCTACTTGCGTAGGCTCCTCCCTGGACTGGTGAGGGAGGGAGAGAAGGTTGAGAAAGACGGTGATCAGACGGCCATCCGGAAGCTTGAAACATTCTTTCTCTGCGCCACTCAGTTACCCGGTTGTCAACTTGAACAGCCAGATTAATCCTTCTTGACAGGAACAGCAATATCATGCCAGACCCCTGTGTTCAGTCCACACTGGAAGGCAATGATGAGGGATCTCTCATTTCAACCCACCTCTGCTGTAAACATGCAGAATTTCACTCCATAGATTCTCACTGTTCCTCTGCCTTGATGCAGGTCCAAGAGTCAGTGGGCAGCCCCCTGACCCCTTTCTGGAAGATCAAAAACCCTCCTTAACTCCACTACGAAATGTTGGAACGACTGGGCTGCGGGCTATCCTCGCTCCCGTAAAGTGTTGAACAGGCTGAGTGGAGGTCCATCTAGAAGACTGGCCATGTACGTCAGTTTTCACGTATCACCATCAAATCGACCAGTCTGGGCTTGGATGTCAGCTCACATTGGGTAATAAAATTTCTGCAGCCATCAGGATCACCAAAATATCTGCCTGGTGGTGGAATACTCGGTTCCTGTACAGACCCAGGAGTCTGTGGGGATCCAAAGGCAGGAGTTAGTTCTGGTCGAGGCGTGGGAGTGGGCGCATTAGTAGCAGAGATCGTTGGGGCAGTAGAAAAGAAGGACCTGTGAGGTGCTGTGAGTGGGACTGAGGCAGCTGAATTGCATTGGCGAGAAAGTTAACTGCGGTCAGCTGACGCTGCCTGTCCACAGTGAGCTCATGGACGGCGGCCGTGAGAATGGAAATCGCAAACACCCGAGTCCGATTGTTTGCGGTGAGCTATTCAACCGTTGCGGCTAGGGATGATACCAGTTCCTCCAAATGAGACTGGGCTTGTCCACATGAGAGTCTGCCTCATTGCCCCTGTAACTTCACAGAACAGATTCCATTGCCTGTAGTTTGTCCCCTACCTGACCAATGAATGTCAGGGCCAAGGTCAGCCGCTCTCTCTCTGCTGGGTCGTTCTTTGCGTGGTCAACACTTGTTCTCACCAGGTTCGGATATGGCCCAAATGTGGAGCGAGAGATACTGATGTGGGTCTATAGTTCACAGACTTAATGCGAGCGGAGTTAGAGGGAAAAGAAAACAATAAGCTCTGGCCTAACATGACTGATAAAACTCTCAAATAGAAAATGAAGCCACCGCTGCAGCTGAAAGGAAAAACTAGATATAAAATAAATATTGCTAGTCTTCAGAGTCAGTTGACTCGACAGTCCAATTTTCTCAAGCAAGGCCGAATGCAAATAGGCAGCCAAATGTTGCTGTGCTTTGCTCAAGTCTTGACAAGTGCATAAATAAAAGGAATGGAGATAAATACCATCAGAATGAAATAATAATTAGCTGACATGTGCATATTCACAAGTGCAATTGCCATATCTGCTGTGCTGCCAAATCCATGGTTGTGACAAGTAGGCTCAATGACAAACTGCTCTAAAAAGCCATCTCTCAGGTATTCAAGAAACTCACTCTCTTAAGATCCATTTCCAACCCGATTTTCCCAATTGACATGCATGTTAAAATCTTCCGTGACTATCATAACATTATCCTTTCGACAACACACCTTTTCTGTTTCCTGTTGTAATCTGTGGTCCACATCCCTGCTACTGTTGGGAGGCCTGTAAATAACTGCCATCAGTGTCCTTTTACCTTTGCAGTTTCTTAACTCAATCCACAAGGATTCAACATCTTCCGATCCTATGTCACATCTTTTGACTGATTTGTCGCCATTCTTTACCAGCAGAGCCATAGCACTGCCTCTGCCTACCCTGCTATCTGTCTGATATAATGTGTAACTTGGATATCCAGCTTCCAACTACAACCGTCCTTCAGCCACGATTCAGTGATGGCCACAACATCATACCTGACAATCTGTAAAAGTGCAACAAGATCATCCACCTTAGTTCTCCTACTCCGTGCATTGAGATATAATACTTTGATACTGTATTTGCTGCCCTTTCAGGTTCCGCACCCATAATGCACTGATACTCACCCTGCAGTCCGCAGTTATGTCTTATCATTTGCTTGCCCTTCCTGACAGTCTGACTGCATGCTATCTTTGGTTTTTTTACCATCCATCCTATAACCATATAACATATAACCATATAACCATATAACAATTACAGCACGGAAACGGGCCATCTCGGCCCTTCTAGTCCATGCAGACTCTTACACTCACCTAGTTCCACTGGCCTGCACTCAGCCCATAACCCTCCTTTCCTTTCCTGTCTATATACGTATCCAATTTTACTTTAAATGACAATACCGAACCTACTTCTATTGGAAGCTCATTCCACACAGCTACCACTCTCTGAGTAAAGGAATTCCTCCTCGTGTTACCCTTAAACTTTTGCCCCCTAACTCTCAAATCATGTCCTCTTGTTTGAATCTCCCCTACTCTCAATGGAAAAAGCCTATCCACATCAACTCGATCTATCCCCCTCATTATTTTAAATACCTCTATCAAGTTCCCCCTCAACCTTCTACGCTCCAAAGAATAAAGACCTGACTTGTTCAACCTTTCCCTGTAACCTAGGTGCTGAAACCCAGGTAACATCCTAGTAAACCTTCTCTGTACTCTCTCTATTTTGTTGATATCTTTCCTCTAATTCGGTGACTAGAACTGTACTCAATACTCCAAATTCGGCCTTACCAATGCCTTGTACAATTTTAACATTACATCCCAACTCCTTAACTGAATGCTCTGATTTATAAATGCCAGCATACCAAAAGCTTTCTTCACCACCCTATCCACATGAGATTCCACCTTCAGGGAACTGTGCACCATTATTCCTAGATCACTCTGTTCTACTGCATTCTTCAATGCCCTACCATTTACCATGTATGCCCTATTTGGAATATTCCTACCGTTATGGATTCAGCAACAATAAATATATAAGTGAGGCAGGGTTTTTTTTTATAACAAATAAAACATTTATTAAACACTGAAAAACAAACCCCCAAAAGTAACAAACCAGTAACGTAACCAGAAATCACCTGCTGTGCAGCAGCTTAAACAGATGTCAAAGGGATAAAGCGAAAACAGTTCTTAAAGCGATGTTGCAAAAACAGTTCTTCAAAGTAGTACTGCAAAAGTTCAAAATGCTTAGTCCATTTAAGGAGAGACTTTTTTTAGACGATTTAAATTCTCTTTCACGTTGTGTTGTTGCGGTTCCCAGTCGAACTATACTTTTCCTGGAGAATTTACGAAGATGAAAATGAAATGGCTTAAAGGCACTGACCTTTCCTTGGCAAAACTGTACCCAAGCCTTTCTGCTATTATTGCAGGGGTTAACATGGGCACAGCCAACAAATTCCTTCCGAATGAGGATCAAACAAGGTCGAACCTGTTTCACCGTTGAAATCGACTTTCCTCGATCTGTTAGCTCCCGAACCCCGATCTTCACTCTCCACTGATTTTTAACTACTGGCAGTATTGTAAAGAAACTGCCAACAATGACCTTTTAAACTTTAGGCATTAAATAAAACTCCACCTTTTAACCAAACTGCATCATAATATTGGACCACACAGTAGCATGGAGTCAAAATGGCAAATCCAGCCACGAACTGCCCTTCCTCACAGGGTGGGGTCCTCCTTTTATACCCTGTGTGTAAAAAAAACCTGTCACATGACCTCTACTGGCAGGAAAATGACATCACTCCACCATCACAGGCCCATAACCTTAAGTCCAGTATAACTTCAACACCACTGTCACATGACAAGTACAAGATACCCATGGGTACGTAACAGCTCTCTCCAAAGAGAAAAAAACAAATATATAAATTTTATAACATACACAGTATACATAGTATTATTATATGGCATCTTACAACTTACAATACAGTAGGAGTGTTCCAAATGTTTAAAAAAAATCACTCCATAAAAAATTACATTGTACAGTCAACCTCGAGATAGACTATCAGTAATCACATTATCTTTACCTTTAATATGAGTTATCACAATATTGTACTCTTGTAGCATCAAATTCCAATTTAATAACCTTCTCTTTTTATATAGAATCATAGAAACAGAGAAAATAGGTGCAGGAGTAGGCCATTCGGCCCTTTGTGCCTGCACCGCCATTCAGTATGATCATGGCTGATCATCCAACTCAGAACCCTGTACCTGCTTTCTCTCCATACCCCCTCATCCCTTTAGCCACAAGGGCCATATCTAATATAGCTAATGAACCGGCCTCAACTGTTTCCTGTGGCAGAGAATTCCACAGATTCACCACTCGCTGTGTGAAGAAGTTTTTCCTCATCTTGGTCCTAAAAGGCTTCCCCTTTATCCTTAAACTGTGACCCCTTGTTCTGGACTCCCCCAACATCGGAAACAATCTTCCTGCATCTTGCCTGTCCAATCCCTTTAGAATTTTATACGTTTCAATAAGATCCCCCCTCAATCTTCTAAATTCCAGTGGGTATAAGCCTAGACGATCCAGCCTTTCTTCATATGAAAGTCCTGCCATCCCAGGAATCAATCTGGTGAACCTTCTCTGTACTCCCTCTATGGCAAGAATGTCTTTCCTCAGATTAGGGGACCAGAACTGCACACAATATTCTAGGTGCCGTCTCACCAAGGCCTTGTCCAACTGCAGTAGAACCTCCCTGCTCCCGTACTCAAATCCTTTTGCTATGAATGCCAATATACCATTTGCATTTTTCCATTTTCCATACCGTTTTGTTTTTCATCTTACTCAGAAACACTAAAGAATTATGATCAGTATAAAAGATAAGTGGTTTTTGAGTTGTACTAACATATACATCAAAATATTCTAAAGCTAAAACAAGAGATAACAATTCCTCCTCTATTGTTGAATAGTTTCTTTGATGCTTATTAAATTTCTTAGAAAAGTAAGCTACTGGATGATCAACCTCATCACCCTCATTCCTTTGCATTAATACTGTTCCTGCAGCCTCATCACTAGCATCTACAGCCAATGAAAAAGGTTTTTCAAAGTCAGGTGCCCTGAGCACAGGTTGTTGACATATCATAGTTTTCAATTTTTCAAATGCTTCTTGACAAGGCACTGTCCACACAAACTTTTCATTCTTCTTCAAGAGTTTAGTTAATGGAAGGGCAACATTAGCAAAATTCTTACAAAATTTTCGATAATATCCTACCATTCCCAAGAATCTCCTGAGAGTTTTTTTTCCCGTTGGAGTGGGAATCTCTAAAATTGCCCAAACTTGCCCAAACAGGAGCTACCTTACCTTGACCCACAACATAACCAAGGTAAGTCACAGTGGCATGTCCAAATTCACTCTTAGCTAAATTAATAGTTAAGTTAGCCTTTGAAAGCCTTTCAAATAATTTCTCCACCACAATAATGTGTGCTTCCCAAGTATCATTTCCTGTCACTAAATCATCAATATAAGCATCTGTATCTTTCAATCCCTGAATCACAGAGTTAATCATCCTCTGAAAAGTACCTGGGGCATTCTTCATCCCAAATGGAGGAACATTATATTCATATAGCCCAGATGGAGTTACAAATGCAGAAATCTCTCTACCTCTCTCTGTTAGTGGAACACACCAATACCCTTTCAATAAATCAATCTTTGTAAGGAACTTTGCTTTTCCAACCTTATCTACACAATCATCTACTCTAGGAATTGGATGTGCATCTGTTTTCGTTACAGCATTCACCTTCCTATAGTCCGTACAAAACCTAATACTACCAACTGGTTTTGGCACCATAACACATGGCGAACTCCAATTCGAGTTAGAATGTCTAATAATATTATTCTCTAACATATATTTAATTTCTTTCTCAGCAAGTTCACATTTTTCTATGTTCATCATATATGGATGTTGTTTAATGGGTTTTTGCATCTCCAACATCTACATCATGTGAAACTATAGTAGTCCTTCTCGGAACATCTGGAAACAAATCCTCATATTTAAAAATTAATTTCTTCATCTGCTATTTTTGCTCTGGCTGTAAATGTGCTAGTTTCTCATCAATATTTTCCAGAATGGTTGAGTTTGGTAAACTGACAGAAACAATGTTGGATTTAGAATGAAATTCAGATGAATCATCTATCATGTTCCTAGTTAGATCAAACTCATTATCATTCAGAACAACAGTCACAACAGCAGATTGTTTCTCATAATATGGCTTTATCATATTTATATGGCAAAGTTGTATTGGCCTTCTAGGATCTGGAGTTTTTATCACGTAATCCACATCATTGATTTTAGACACAATTTCATAAGGACTATGAAATCTAGCTGGTAAAGGATTCGTTCGCACTGGGAAAAGAACCAGCACCTTATCTCCAGGCTTAAACATCCTCATCCTAGCTTCTTTATCGTACCAGGTTTTCATTTTCTCCTGAGCCAATTTTAAATTTTCCTTTGCTAAGCTACAAGCTTTATGTAACCTGTCCTTAAATTTCAAAACATTGTCCAACGTATTAGTGTGTACTTCCTTACTAATCCACTGTTCTTTTAATAAAGCTAAAGGGCCTCTAACTCTATGCCCAAATACAAGTTCAAACCTAAAGAACCTAAAGATTCTTGTACCCTTACTGCAAATAAAAGTAAGTTTATACCCTCATCCCAATCTCTTTCATTTTCCACACAATATGTCTTAATCATATTCTTGAGGGTAGAATGAAACCTCTCCAAGGCACCTTGCAATTCTGGATGGTATGCAGACAAAATGACTTACTTAGCTTCCAATTTATAAACTATCTGTTGAAACAATCCAGACATAAAATTACTGCCTTGATCAGATTGTATTTCCTTAGGTAATCCAAAATAAGTAAAGAATTTTATAAGAGCCTTTGTCACAGTTTTAGCTGTTATATTCCTGTAACTCCCTGGGTTGCCTCAGGCTCGCTCAGCTCGTTCTCGTCTAGGGGGAGCAGCCTTCGGCCCCACCAAACTGGGTAATCAGCTGGTGTGGATGCTGTGTGATGTCCCCGCCTCGCCCAAAAACAGACAGTACACCATATGTGATTAAATGAGTACAATTTATAAAGGTTACTATAACTAAGTGATTAATAACGATACAGTATATATGAAGAGAAAATTAAAGAAAAGGCGCCAAACTTATCAAAGTCCAAACCACTTCATGCACAGCCATTGGAGCTCAATTTCTGAAGTCTTCTGGCCACCATTCGGTCCCCTCCGAACTCCTCGACTCTCCAAACAGCTCAGGACCCTCCGAGTGGTCAACCAAGCACATCTAGCTTCATCCCCCCCCCACCTCGGAGAATCTCCCGGCCTCGGACCCCCCTTTGGGGTACGATCCTCGCCCAGCTTAGAGCATTGCGTCCTTTCTCTCGACCCCCTCGCGCCGATCTGCCCAAAAGCCCGTCAACAAAAGCTTACAGACTCAGAAGAAAGAACATTAATCCCCATTTGGTTTACAAAGGAATACCATTCTCGTTATCAGTAAATTAGCATTCCTGCTAGTTAACAAAAGGAAACCCTTTCCCAACAGTAACAAAGAAAAAAAAGAAACCCCCTTTACATTCCTAATTGGTACTGCCTCTGGAAACCTAGACGAAGTGCACATGATAGTCAACAAATACTGATAACCAGTTTTTGCCTTTGGTAATGGACTGACACAATCTATAATATCTTTAGAAAATGGTTCACCAATTGCTGGAATAGGTTGTAATGGAGCCACTGGTGTAACTTGATTTGGTTTACCCACAATTTGACAAGTTTTACAAAACATCGCCACATCCTCAAAACTCAAATCCTGAGTTGAAATGTCATGAGTAACAACCTCATTCTGTGCATCAATCTTTTTTTACCATAGCTCTAGTCACAACACAGGAAGAATCTATGTTAGAATTCATCTCTGGTTCCTCTGACTCCATTGTCAAATGCACTTCAGGAAAAACTTGTCCACCTGCCAAGTCATTACCTAACAATAAAGAAATATCCTTCACAGGTACGCTAGGCTGTAATCCTACTTTAACAAATCCTGTAACTAACCCCGACTTTAAATTTACTTTATGCAAATGTACAGGCATAAAAGCACTCCCAACACCTCGTATATAATTTACCTCGCCAGTATCAGACTCTTCATTAAACTTCAATACACTGTCTAACATCAGTGATTGAGAAGCTCCAGTATCCCTAAGGATTTTTATTGGCACCGGAGTAGATCCTTCTTTCAAGGATACAAACCCTTCAGTTATAAAATGATCATATCCCTTTTTAACTTGGTCAGACTCTAACAAAACCTCATTTGTGTTTATCAAACGCTGTAATTTTACAGGTGCTTCAGTATGTTGCACACAAGCATCTGGGACTGCTTCCTTCTCTTTCTTTTTCAATCGGAAACAGTTAGCTATTACATGGCCAGGTTTCTTACAATAGTTACAAATAAGACCAAACTGTCTTTCCTTCACAGGTTTTCCTTCCTCCTTACCTTTCTCATTAACCTCCGATTTAATTTCAGATTTACCTGGAGTCTCTGTGTTATTTTTCCTCTTAAAAATTCTGCCCTGAGAAAATTTATTCTTACGCATTAAAACATACTCATCAGCTAATCTAGCAGTGTCCTGCAATGTATCAGTATCCCTCTCATTTAAGTATGTCCTTACTTCAACAGGGATGCTTCTTTTAAAATCCTCCATTAAAATCAGCTCTTTCAATGTATCATAGTCCTCATTTACATTTTTAGAGGAAACTCATCTCTCAAAACACACAGCTTTATCATAGGCAAATTCCACATAAGTTTTTTCCTGAGACTTCTTCAAACTTCTGAATCTTTCTCTATATGCTTCTGGGACCAATTCGTATGCTTTCAAAATCTGCTGTTTCACAATATCATAATCAAGTGCTTGCGCAGCAGTTAAAGCTATATAAACTTGTTGGGCTTTGCCTTTAATTGCACTTTGTAACAACACTGACCATTTATCTTTCAGCCACTCTGAAATCTGAGCAATTGTTTCAAAATGTTGGAAATATCTTTCCACTTCTGTTTCACTAAATGGAGGGACCAATTTATTTTCTTGACTAGCAATAAATGGTTTTCTAGAACCAGAAGACTGATTCTCAGACCTTAATTCCGCCATCGCATATTCAAATTCCCTCTGTTTACTCTCAACTTCTAACCTACAATGCTCCAACTTCATATGTTCGACTTGCAACTGCATCTTCAGATTACTTATTGGAAATTACTCTAAAATCGATTCATCAAAATCACCCAGATCTACATAGTGTGACGTGATTTTTCTCTGTATTAGAGCCTTCGATGTAGACTTCAAAATACCTTTAAGTTGCAATCTACTAGCTATCTCAGACACCTCTGCAAAAGTTCAAAATGCTTACAGTCCATTTAAGGAGAGACTTTTTAGATGATTTAAATTCTCTTTTACATCGTGTTGTTGCGGTTCCCAGTCGAACTATACTTTTCCCGGAGAATTTACGAAGATGAAAATGAAATGGCTTAAAGGCACTGACCTTTCCTTTACAAAACTGTACCCAACCCTTTCTGCTATTATTTGCAGGGGTTACCACGGGCACAGCCAACGAATACCTTCCGAATGAGGATCAAACAAGGTCGAACCTGTTTCACCATTGAAATCGATTTTCCTCGATCTGTTAGCTCCAGAACTCCGATCTTCACTCTCCACTGTTCTTTAACTGGCAGTATTATAAAGAAACTGCCAGCAATGACCTTTTAAACTTTAGGCATTAAATAAAACTCCACCTTTCAACCAAACTGCATCATAATATTGGAGCACGCAGTAGCATGGAGTCAAAATGGCAAATCCAGCCACGAACTGCCCTTCCTCACAGGGAGGGGTCCTCCTTTTATACCCTGTGTAAAAAAAACTGTCACATGACCTCTACTGGCTGGAAAATGACATCACTCCACCATCACAAGACCATAACCTTAAGTCCAGTATAACTTCAATACCACTGTCTTGTGACTAGTACAAGATACCCACGGGTACGTAACACTACCAAAATGTAGCACCTCACACTTATCAGCATTAAACTCCATCTGCCATCGTTCAGCCCACTCTTCTAACCAGCCTAAATCTTTCTGCAAGCTTTGAAAACCTACTTCATTATCCTGAGTCCTATCCTGAGTTCCTTCACTCCGGTTCTCAACCCCTTGCCAATTTAGCTTAAACTCTCCCCAACAGCATTAACAAACCTTCCCACATGAACGTAGGTCATCTTCGGGTTCAGGTGCAACCTGTCACTTTTGAACAGGTCATGCCTCTCCCAAAAGAATCAGAATCAGGTTTGACAGCCAGATAGACAGACAGACAGACACATACTTTATTGATCCTGAGGGAAATTGGGTTTTGTTACAGTTGCACCAACAAAGAATAGTGTAGAAAGATAGCAATATAAAACCATAACTAATTAAATAATAATGTAAATTATGCCCAGTGGAAATTAGTCCAGGACCAGCCTATTGGCTTATGGTGTCTGACACTCCGAGGGAGGAGTTGTAAAGTTTGATGGCCACAGGTAAGAATGTCTTCCTATGATGCTCAGTGTTACATCTCGATGGAATGAGTCTCTGGCTGAATGTACTCCTGTGCTTAACCAGTACATTATGGAGTGGATGGGAGTCATTGTCCAAGATGGCATGCAACTTGGACAGCATCCTCTTTTCAGACACCACCATCGGAGAGTCCAGTTCCACCCCCACAATATCACTGGCCTTACGAATGAGTTTGTTGATTCTGTTGGTGTCTGCTACCCTCAGCCTGCTGCCCCAGCACACAACAGCAAACATGATAGCACTGGCCACCACAGACTTGTAGAACATCCTCAGCATTGTCTGGCAGATGTTAAAGGACCTCAGTCTCCTCAGGAAATAGAGATGGCTCTGACCCTTCTTGTAGACAGCCTCAGTGTTCTTTGACCAGTCCAGTTTATTGTCCATTCATATCCCCGGGTATTTGTAATCCTCCACCATGTCCACACTGACCCCTTGGATGGAAATAGGCGTCAGCAGTGCCTTAGCCCTTCTCAGGTCCACCACCAGCTCCTTAGTCTTTTTCACATTAAGCTGCAGATGGTTCTGCTCACACCATGTGACAAAGTTTCACACCATAGCCCTGTACTCCGCCTCATCTCCTTTGCAGATGCATCCAACTATGGCAGAGTCATCAGAAAACTTCTGAAGATGGCAAGACTCTGTGCAGTAGTTGAAGTCCGAGGTGTAGATGGTGAAGAGAAAGGGAGACAGGACAGTCCCCTGTGGAGCCCCAGTGCTGCTGACCACTCTGTCTGACACACAGTGTTGCAAGCCCACGTACTGTGGTCTGCCAGTCAGGTAATCAATAATCCATGACTCCAGGGAAGCATCCACCTGCATCACTGTCAGCTTCTCACCCAGCAGAGCAGGGCAGATGGTGTTGAACACTCTGGAAAAGTCAAAGAACATGACTCTCACAGTGCTCACCAGTTTCTCCAGGTGGGCGTAGACACGGTTTAGTAGGTAGATGACGGCATCCTCAACTCCTAGTCGGGGCTGGTAGGTGAACTGGAAAGGGTCTGTATGGCCTAACCATAGGCCGGAGCTGCTCCAGAACAAGGCTCACCAGGGTCTTCATGATGTGGGAGGTCAATGCCACTGGTCCGTAGTCATTGGAGCCACTGGGGCTTTCAAAGTCAGACATGTATCCCTGTTCAGATGTTTGGACTGAAGAAATGTGGAAGAAAAAGAAGGAAACTTATCCCTGGTTAGACGTCAAGGATGATAAACTTGGGTGTACATATAGAACATAGAACATAGAATAGTTCAGCATATTACAGGCCCTTTGACCCACAATGTTGTGCCGATCCTCAAACCCTGCCTCCCATATAACCCCCACCTTAAATTCCTCCATATACCTGTCTAGTAGTCTCTTAAACTTCACTAGTGTGTCTGCCTCCACCACTGACTCAGGCAGGGCATTCCACTCACCAACCACTCTCTGAGTAAAAAACCTTCCTCTAATATCCCCCTTGAACTTTCCTCCCCTTACCTTAAAGCCATGTCCTCTTGTACTGAGCAGTGGTGCCCTGGGGAAGAGGCACTGGTTGTCCACTCTATCTAATCCTCTTAATATCTTGTACACCTCTATCATGTCTCCTCTCATCCTCCTTCTCTCCAAAGAGTAAAGCCCTAGCTCCCTTAATCTCTGATCATAATCCATACTCTCTAAACCAGGCAGCATCCTGGTAAATCTCCTCTGTACCCTTTCCAATGCTTCCACATCCTTCCTATAGTGAGGCGACCAGAACTGGACACAGTACTCCAAGTGTGGCCGAACTAGAGTTTTATAGAGCTGCATCATTACATTGCGTCTCTTAAACTCTATCCCTCGACTTATGAAAGCTAATGCCCCATAAGCTTTCTTAGCTACCCTATCTATCAGCGAGGCAACTTTCAGGGATCTGTGGACATGTACCCCCAGATCCCTCTGCTCCTCCACACTACCAAGTATCCTGCCATTTACTTTGTACTCTGCCTTGAAGTTTGTCCTTCCAAAGTGTACCACCTCACACTTCTCTGGGTTGAACTCCATCTGCCACTTCTCAGCCCACTTCTGCATCTTATCAATGTCTCTCTGCAATCTTTGACAATCCTCTACACTATCTACAACACCACCAGCCTTTGTGTCATCTGCAAACTTGCCAACCCACCCTTTTACCCCCATATCCAGGTTGTAAATAAAAATCACAAAAAGTAGAGGTCCCAGAACACATCATTGTGGGACACCAGTAGTCACAACCCTCCAATCTGAATGTACTCCTTCCACCATGATCCTTTGCCTTCTGCAGACAAGCCAATTCTGAATCCACCTGGCCAAACTTCCCTGGATCCCATGCCTTCTGACTTTCTGAATAAGCCTACCGTGTGGAACCTTGTCAAATGCCTTACTAAAATCCATGTAGATCACATCCACTGCACTACCCTCATCTATATGCCTGGTCAGCTCCTCAAAGAACTCTATCGCGCTTGTTAGGCATGATCTGCCCTTCTCAAAGCCATGCTGACTGTCCCTGTTCAGACCATGATTCTCTAAATGCCCATAGATCCTATCTCTAAGAATCTTTTCCAACAGCTTTCCCACCACAGACGCAAGGCTCACTGGTCTATAATTACCTGGATTATCCCTACTAGCTTTTTTGAACAAGGTGACAACATTCGCCTCCCTCCAATCCTCCGGTACCATTCCCATGGACAACAAGGACATAAAGATCCTAGCCAGAGGTTCAGCAATCTCTTCCCTTGCCTCGTGGAGCGGCCTGGGGAATATTCCATCAGGTCCTGTGGACTTATCTGTCCTAATGTATTTTAAGAACTCCAACACCTCCTCTCCCTTAATATCAACATGCTCCAGAACATCAACCTCACTCATATTGTCCTCACCGTCATCAAGTTCCCTCTCAGTGGTGAATATCGAAGAGAAGTATTCATTGAGGACCTCGCTCACTTCCACAGCCTCCAGGCACATCTTCCCACTTTTATCTCTAATCGGTCCTACCTTCACTCCTGTCATCCTTTTGTTCTTCACATAATTGAAGAATGCCATGGGGTTTTCCTTTACCCTACTTGCCAAGGCCTTCTAATGCCCCCTTCTTGCTCTTCTCAGCCCCTTCTTAAGCTCCTTTCTTGCTACCCTATATTCCTCAATAGACCCATCTGATCCTTGCTTCCTAAACCTCACTTGTCACCAATGGTTCCTTCACCCTACCATTCTTTATCCTCCTCACCGGGACAAATTTATCCCTAACATCCTGCAAGAGATCCTTAAACATTGACCACATGTCCATAGTATATTTCCCTGCAAAAACATCATCCCAATTCACACCTGCAAGTTCCTGCCTTATAGCCTCATAATTTGCCCTTCCCCAATTAAAAATTTTCCTGTCCTCTCTGATTCTAACCTTTTCCACGATAATGCTAAAGGTCAGGGAGCGGTGATCACTGTCCCCCAGATGCTCACCCACTGACAGATCTGTGACCTGACCTGTTCATTACCTAATGCTAGATCTAGTATGGCATTCCCCCTAGTCGGCTTGTTAACATACTGTGACAGGAATCCATCCTGGATTACGTGACAGCATGAATGCTTCGCATTTGGAGAAGGAAGTCTGAGAATCAAAACGAGAATGCTGCGGGAGCCATTTTGACTTTTTCTTCTCATCGGGATTAAGAGATGCAGGACTGTGCAGGTATGTGATGTCGGGCAGTGAAGCTCGGAAGATTTAAAAGGAACACAGCCTTATACAGTGGGCAGTGTCATTTGGGGCAGCAGAGTGAAGGCTTAAGGGCTTTGGCTCAATGGGCGAGGCAAGGTAAGTTTAGTTTTCAATTTTTCCTGCTCTTTGAGGAAAGGGGCAATCACGAGTGTGAGGGCAGCATGTTGTTCCTGGTGTCAGATGTGGGAGGTCCTGGAGTCTCCTAGCCTCCCAGATGTCAATATCTGCACCAGGTGCACCAAACTGCAGCTCCTGAGGGACCGAGTTAGGGAACTGGAGCTGCAGCTCGGTGACCTTCGTCTGGTCAGGGAGAGTGAGGAGTTGATAGAGAGGAGTTACAGGCAGGTGGTCACACCAGGACCACGGGAGGGAGACAAGTCGGTCATGGTTAGGAGAGGGAAGGGGAAGAGTCAGGTCCTAGAGAGTACCCCATTGGCTGTACCCCTTGACAATAAGTACTCCAGTTTGACGTTGTAGCGGGCAACGGAGTAGAGAGACAGAGTAAGAAGGCTTTGTCTCGAGAGGCTTCGACGAGCAGAGGCTCAGGGCGAGCTTCATTCCAAGTGAGGTAAGGCCGGGTAAGTTCTTTTAAAAGGAGAAAGTTTCAAATGTTAAGGCAAGTATTGGGTAGGTCGTGGCAGCTGAGATCAGCCCCGTGGTTTGTTCATCCTGCAGCACGTGGGAAATCAGGGATACTTCCAGTGTCCCTGACAACTATGTGTGCAGGAAGTGTGTCCAGCTGCAGCTTCTGGCAGACCGCATTGAGCGTCTGGAGCTGCAATTGGATTCATACTGGAGCATCCGTGATGCTGAAAAAGTCGTGAATAGCACGTTTAGTGAGTTGGCCACACCGCAGGTAAAGGCTACACAGGCAGAAAGGGAAGGGGTGGCCAGTAGACAGCGTAGCAGTAGGCAGGTAGTGCAGGAGTCCCCTGAGGTCATCTCCCTCCTAAACAGATATACTGTTTTGGATACTGTTGGGGCAGATGTCTCATCAGGGGAAGGCAGCAGCAGCCGAGTTCATGGTACCATGGGTGGCTCTGTGGCACAGGGGGGAATTCGATTGTAAGGGGAATAAATAGGCTTATACTCACTAGAATTTAGAAGATTGAGGGGGGGGATCTTATTGAAACATATAAAATTCTGAAGGGATTGGACAGGCTAGATGCAGGAAGATTGTTTCTGATGTTGGGGGAATCCAGAACGAGGGGTCACAGTTTAAGGATAAAGGGGAAGCCTTTTAGGACCAAGATGAGGAAAAACTTCTTCACACAGAGAGTGGTGAATCTGTGGAATTCTCTGCCACAGGAAACAGTTGAGGCCGGTTCATTGGCTATATTTAAGAGGAAGTTAGATATGGCCCTTGTGGCTAAAGGGATCGGGGGTATAGAGAGAAAGCAGGTACAGGGTTCTGAGTTGGATGATCAGCCATGATCATACTGAATGGCAGTGCAGGCTCGAAGGGCCGAATGGCCTACTCCTGCACCTATTTTCTATGTTTCTATGTTCTGGGCCTCACTCACTGGAATTTAGAAGAATGTGGGATGACCTAATTGAAACCTATTGCATGTTGAAAGGCCTCAACAGAGTGGATGTGGAGAGGATATTTCCTATGGTGGGGGAATCTAAGGCCAAAGGTCACAGTCTCAGAATAGAGGTGCATCCTGTTAGAAGGGAGATGAGGAGGGATTTCTTTAGCCAGAGAGTAGTGAATCTGCAGAATTTATTGCCACAAGCAGCTGTGGCAGCCATGTTATTGTATTTATTTAAGGTTGATAGATTCCTGATTAGTCAGAACATGAAGGGATATGGGGAGAAGGCAGGAGATTGGGGCTGAGAGGGAAAATGGATAAGCTATAATGAAATGGTGGAGCAAACTTGATGGCCAAGTGGCTTAATTCTGCTCCTATCTCTTATGGTCTTTTGTCCGTGTGTTATCCCGACAGATGGTTTCATACGTAAGCATGCCAAGGTAGTGGAGAAAAAGAATTCAGAATTCGTTGTTACAGGCACCTACACTTCTGCTCCTCAATCTCTTCTGGTCTGTTGGGGAGCCTGTAGTCTCAATATTGCTCTTTACTATTTGTGAACTCTACCCATATGGACAATTTGAAGGTCCTCCAAGGCATGCTTCTCTGTTGCCGTGGTGATGGATGTTCTGATTGATAGGTGTGACATGAACAGTGAGATAAGGGCAGGACATACACCATGACTGCTAATTACGAAGGCACTACTAACAAACAGCTTAAGATGTTATGAATGCACCACAGCTCTGAGGGGCCGAAGGGTGCGGGGGAGCCCCCTCCTTTGTGAGAATCACAAGAGCATTATTGGGTTGTGTCAGAGAACCCAGGAAATGAGAGAGAGAGACCTGGCCATTGTCTCCTGGAGACAACGTTTGTGGATTGGGGACTATGCTACATGCAAGCCCTCGGGCAAAGTGGGCTGGTTGAGAGAGGGATTGCATCATCCCAACTTTATTGACATCTGAGACCCCGTAAGGAAGTATAAAAGAGGGTCTGGGGGAACAACACCTTTCAGACGCACCAGAAGAAACGCTAGCGATCCCGTAATTCCATGTTACTATGTTTCTATGTTGAGTACTGTTGGGGGGGGGGGACAGCCTTCCTGGGGGAGGCGACAGTGGCCGTGCCTCTGGCACAGTCCAGCCCTGTGGCTCAGAAGGGTAGGGAAAAGAAGAGGAAGGCAGTAGTAATATGGAACTCGATAGTTAGGGGGTCAGACAGGCAATTCTGTGCATGCAGTCAGGAGACCCGGATGGCAGTTTGCCTCCCTAGTGCCAGGGTCCGGGACGTTTCTGATCGTGTCCAAGATATCCTGAAGTGGGAGGGTGAGGAGCCAGAGGTGGTGGTACATATAGGTACCAATGACAAAGGTTGGAAAAGTGAAGAGGTCCTGAATTGAGAATATAGGAAGTTAGGAAGGGAGTTGAGAAGAAGGATCGCAAAGGTAGTAATCTCGAGATTACTGACTGTGCGACGCGACAGTGAGAGTAGGAATGGAATGAGGTAGAGGATAAATGCGTGGCTGCGGGATAGGAGCAAGGGGCAGGGATTCAAGTTTCTGGATCATTGGGACCACTTTTGGGGCAGGTGTGACCTGTACAAAAAGGACTGGTTGCACTTGAATCCTAGGGGGACCAATATCCTGGTGGGGAGATTTGCAAATGCTACTGGGGAGAGTTTAAACTAGAATGGTTGGGGGGGGGGTGGGAATCAAATTGAAGAGTCTCGGAGAGAGGAGGTTAGTTCACAAACAGAGAAAGCTGATGAAGGAGGATAGGCAGGTGATAGAGAAGGAGAGCACTCAGACTGAAGATATAGGGGAGAAGGAAGAAAAAAGTTGTTGCACCATTAGGGATAAACAGAGAGTAAGAGGTGGAGAATTTCTTAAATGCATTTATTTTAAAGTTAGGAGCATTGTAAGAAAGGTGGATGAGCTTAGAGCATGGATTGATACCTGGTAATATAATGTTGTAGCTATTAGTGAAACATGGTTCCAGGAGGGTTGTGATTGGCAACTGATTATTTCTGGATTTTGTTGCTTCAGGTGTGATAGAATCGGAGGGACGAGAGGGGGAGGTGTTGTGTTGCTTGTCAGAGAAAATATTACAGCGGTGCTCTGGCAGGATAGATTAGAGGGCTCAGCTAGGGAGACTATTTGGGTGGAACTGAGGAATGGGAAAGGTGTAGTAACACTTATAGGGGTGTATTATAGACCACCTAATGGAAAGTGAGAATTGGAGGAGCAAATTTGCAAGGAGATAGCAGATATTTGTAGTAAGCACAGGGTTGTGATTGTGGGAGATTTTAATTTTCCACACATAGGCTGGGAAGCCCATACTGTAAAAGGGATGGATGGTTTGGAGTTCGTAAAATGTGTGCAGGATAGTTTCTTGCAGCAATACATAGAGGTACCAACTAGAGAAGGGGCAGTGTTGGATCTCTTGTTAGGGAATGAGATAAGTCAGGTGACAGAGGTATGTGTTGGGGAGCACTTTGTGTCCAGTGATCATAATGCTATTAATTTCAATATAATTATGGAGAAGGATAGGACTGGACCCAGGGTTGAGATTTTTGATTGGAGACAGGCTAACTTTGCGGAAATGCGGAAGGATTTAGAAGGCGTGGATTGGGACAATTTGTTTTATGGGAAGGATGTAACAGAGAAACGGAGGTCATTTAAAGGTGAAATTTTGAGGGTTCAGAATCTTTATGTTCCTGTTTGGTTGAAGGGGAAGGTTAAAAGTTTGAGAGCACCATGGTTTTCAAGGGATACTGGAAACTCGGTTCGGAAAAAGAGGGAGGTCTACAATAAATATACGCAGCATGGAGTAAATGAGGTGCTCGAGGAATATAAAGAATGTAAAAAGAATCTTAAGAAAGAAATAAGAAAAGCTAAAAGAAGATATGAGGTTGCTTTGACAAGTAAGGTGAAAATAAATCCAAAGGGTTTCTACAGTTATATTAATAGCAAAAGGATAGTGAGGGATAAAATTGGTTCCTTAGAGAATCAGAATGGACAGCTATGTGTGGAGCTGAAAGAGATGGGGGAGATTTTGAACAATTTCTTTTCTTGGGTATTCACTAAGGCGAAGAATATTGAATTGTGTAAGGTAAGGGAAACAAGTAGGGAAGTAATGGAAACTATGACAATTAAAGAGGAGGAAGTACTGGTGCTTTTAAGGAATTTAAAAGTGGATAAGTCTCCGGGTCCTGACAGGATTTCCCTAGCACCTTGATGGAAGTTAGTGTAGAAATAGCAGGGGCTCTGACAGAAATATTTCAAATGTCATTAGAAACGGGGATGATGCTGGAGGATTGGCATATTGATCATGTGGTTTGATTGTTTAAAAAGGGTTCTAAGAGTAAAACTAGCATTTATCAGTCTGTAAGTTTGACGTCAGTAGTGGGTAAATTAATGGAAAGTATTCTTAGAGATGGTATATATAATTATCCGGATAGACAGGGTCTGATTAGGAACAGTCAACATGGATTTGTGCCTGGAAGGTCATGTTTGATAAATCTTATTGAATTTTTTGAAGAGGTTACGAGGAAAGTTGACAAGAGTAAAGCAGTGGATGTTGTCTATATGGACTTCAGTAAGGCATTTGACAAGGTTCTGCATGGAAGGTTATTTAGGAAGGTTCAATCGTTGGGTATTAATATTGAAGTAGTAAAATGGATTCAACAGTGGCTGGATGGGAGATGCCAGAGAGTAGTGGTGGATAACTGTTTGTCAGGTTGGAGGCCAGTGACTAGTGGTGTGCCTCAGGGATCTGTACTGGGTCCAGTGCTGTTTGTCATATACATTAATGATCTGAATGATGGGGTGGTAAGTTGGATTAGTAAGTATGCAGATGATACTAAGATAGGTGGTGTTCTGTATAATGAAAACAACACACACAAAATGTTGGTGGAACACAGCAGGCCAGGCAGCATCTATCAGGAGAAGCACTGTTGACGTTTCAGGCCGAGACCCTTCGTCAGGACTGACTGAAAGGAAAGATAGTAAGAGATTTGAAAGTAGTGGGGTGTGAGGGAAATACGAAATGATAGGAGAAGACTGGAAGGGGTGGGATGAAGCTAAGAGCTGGAAAGGTGATTGGCGAAAGTGATACAGAGCTGGAGAAGGGAAAGGATCATGGGACGGGAGGCCTCAGGAGAAAGAAAGGTGGTGGGGGGGTGGGGGGGAAGCACCAGAGAGAGTTGGAGAATAGGCAGAGTAATGGGCAGAGAGAGAGAGAGAAAAAAACAACTATATATGTCAGGGATGGGGTAAGAAGGGGAAGAGGGGCATTAATGGAAGTTAGAGAAGTCAATGTTCATGCCATCAGGTTGGAGGCTACCCAGCCGGTATATAAGGTGTTGTTCCTCCAACCTGAGTTTGGATTCATTTTGACAGTCGAGGAGGCCATGGATAGACATATCAGAATGGGAATGGGACGTGGAATTAAAATGTGTGGCCACTGTGAGATCCTGTTTTCTCTGGCAGACCGAGTGTAGGTGTTCAGCGAAATGGTCTCCCAGTCTGCGTCAGGTCTCACCAATATATAAAAGGCCACACTGGGAGCACTGGATGCAGAAGCGTTTTTGTGTTTGTGGATAATGAAATAGGTTTTCAAAGCTTGCAAAGAGATTTAGGCCAGTTAGAAGAGTGGGCTGAAAGATGGCAGATAGAGTTTAATGCTGATAAGTCTGAGGTGCTACATTTTGGTAGGACTAATCAAAATAGGACATACATGGTAAATGGTAGGGCATAGAGGAATGCAGTAGAACAGAGTGATCTAGGAATAATGATGCATAATTCCCTGAAGGTGGAATCTCATGTGGATAGGGTGGTGAACAAAGCTTTTGGTATGCTGGCCTTTATAAATCAGAGCATTGAGTATAGGAGTTGGGATGTAATGTTAAAATTGTGCAAGGCATTGGTAAGACCAAATTTGGAGTATTGTGTACAGTTCTGGTCACTGAATTATAGGTAGAGTGTTAACAAAATAGAGAGAGTACAGAGGAGATCTACTAGAATGTTACCTAGGTTTCAGCACCTAAGTTACAGAGAAAGGTTGAACAAGTTAGGCCTCTATTCATTGGAGTGTAGAAGGTTGAGGGGGGATTTGATAGAGGTATTTAAAATTATGAGGGGGATAGGTAGAGTTAACATGGATAGGCTCTTTTTCATTGAGAGTGGGGAGATTCAAAGAAGAGGACATGAGCTGAGAGTTAGGGGGCAAAAGTTTAGGGGTAACACGAGGGGGAAATTCTTTACTCAGAGAGTGGTAGCTGTGTGGAACGTGCTTCCAGTAGAAGTGGTAGAGGCAGGTTTGGTATTGTCATTTAAAGTAAAATTGGATAGGTATATGGACAGGAAAGGAATGGAGGGTTACGGGCTGAGTGCAGGTCGGTGGGATTAGGTGAGAGTAAGCATTTGGCATGGACTAGAAGGGCCGAGATGGCCTGTTGCTCATTTTTAGAATCTTTTTATTGGTACATAATCTTCTGCAGCTCTAAAATGATACAAAACTTCAACAAGTTAATGTATATACAATTAATAAAGTTGAAGAAAATAAAACATTTTTGTAATATATAAAAATTAAAAAAATATATATGTAAGGAAACAAAGGAAAAAAAGAACCCCATCGAACTAAGAAAAAAACCCACTGACTACAAAAAAAGGGGAAAAAAACCCATTAGGAATCAACTCCCAGAGCAATATGTCTTACTATCATCCATATATATATATATATATATATATATAAAGAAATAGAATCATCAACCACCGATTCATATTTATATAAAATAAGATTGGAAGGAAACCATATAAAATAATTCAAATTAAATGATAATATTTCGCAAAAGAGTCCCATCTTCTCTCAAAATCAAATCGGGGATCAGAAGTTCTACTTCTAATTTTTTTCAAAATGAGACATAACATTACTTGAGAAAACCATTCAATTAATGTAGGGACAGAGGTATCTTCCCATTTTAATAAAATAGCACTTCTTGTCAATAATGTAACAAATACAATTACATGTTGATCTGAAGATGAAATACCCTGAATATGATGTAGAACTATTCCAAACAGAACTGTTAGGTTGTAAATTAATTTTCAGAGCTTTAGAAATTGTAGAAAATAAAGATTTCCAAAATGGTTTTAATGAAGAACATGATCAGAACATATGCAACAAAGTTGCTACTTCAGTTTTACACCTATCACAGTGGTTGTCTATACTAGGAAATATTTTAGATAGTCTTTCCTTTGTTAACTAATAACAGTGAACAATTTTAAACTGAATTAAACAGTGATTGGCACATATATAGAAGAAGAATTTACATTTTTCAAAACTCGCAACCAATCTTCATTAACAAAGGTCATATTAAGTTCTCTCCCCCAATCTTGTTTAATCTTTAATGAGAGGTTCTCTTTTTGTAACAAAAGTAAATTATAAATTCTGCTAATGGAACTTCACTGAAGGATTCAACTTCAAAATGGTACCCAACAAATCAGATTCTTGCAAATATGGAAACTTAGATAAATATTGTTGTAAAAGATGTCTAACCTGAAAATATTGCAGAAAATGTGTACGAGTGAGAGAATATTTGTTAATTAACTCTTCAAACGTCATCAATTGGCCATCATAAAATAAATCTGTAAATGAACGGATCCCTTTATTTCTCCATAGGAGAAAAATGGGATCGGTTATTGAAGGTTTACATAAAAAGTTTCGATATAAAAAAACTAGACAACTTAAGTGTTTAAAATTTTTAAAATTGCAAAACCGAAGCCAAATCCGTAAGGACTGTTTAATAACAGGGTAAAGATTTAAAAGTGGAATTTTAGAGAGTTGTAAAGGTAATGGAATTCCTAATATTGAGGTTAAATGAAATTGTTTAACAGCTTTTAATTCCAAATAGTAGTTTTTGGCTCTTGTCAAGCCAATATAGCCAAAAACATAATTGTCTGATATTAACAGCCCAATAATAGTCTTAAATAAGGAAGTGCAAGTCCACCATCTTTTTTAGAATTTTTGTAAATGATACTTATTAATTCTTGGTCTTTTATTGTTCCAAATAAAGGAAGAAATAAGAGAGTCAGTTTGATCAAAAAAAATTTAGTTAAAAAGATAGGTATATTTTGGAAAATATATAAAAATCTAGGTAAAATCATCATCTTTACAGCATGGATATTAAAGAGAGAGTAAGTGGATTCCATCTAGAAAATAGTTGTTTCATGGAGTCCATTAAAGGAACTATATTAGCTTTATAAAGATCTTTATATTTTTTAGTAATTATAATACCTAAATATTTAAAAGTATTAACAATTCTAAAAGGAATATCATTATATATAAAACAGGGGCATTTAATGGAAACAATTCACTTTTATTCAAGATAAGTTTATATCCTGAAAATTTGCCAAAATCTTTTAGTGTTTCCAAAAGATTAGGAATTGATTCCTCAGGATTCGAAATAATAACCAAAAGATCATCCGCCTAAAGAGAAATCTTTTGTATGGTTCCATTCATAGAGATACAATGAATATTTTTAGCTTCAGGTAATGTTATAGCTAAAGGCTCCAATACAAGATCAAATAATAAGGGGCTTAATGGACATCCCTATCTAGTACCACAAGAAAGTGAAAAAAAGTAGCAATAGGATTCTTATAAATCATTTGAATCCACCTATTAAAGTTATTACCAAAACCAAATTTTTCTAATGCTTTAAACAAATATGGCCACTCAAATCTATCAAATGCCTTTTCTGTGTTGAGAGAAGTAACACATTGAGGTTGCTTAGATATTGGTGAATATATTATGTTCATCAATCTCCGAATATTAGAGAAAGAGAACGGCCTTTAATAAAGCCCGTTTGATCCATAGAGATGAATTTAGTTAAATTATTTTCCAAGTGGTTAGCCATTATCTTAGAGTGAAATTTTGCATCCACATTTAGTAATGAAATAGGTCAATATGATGAACATTCAGTAGGATCTTTATCTATCTTAAGCATTAAGGTTCCACATGGTAGGCTTATTCAGAAAGTCAGAAGGCATGGGATCCAGGGATATTTGGCCAGGTGGATTCAGAATTGTCTTGCCTGCAGAAGGCAGAGGGTCATGGTGGAGGGAGTACATTCAGATTGGAGGGTTGTGACTAGTGGAGTCCCACAAGGATCTGTTCTGGGACCTCTACTTTTCGTGATTTTTATTTACAACCTGGATGTGGTGGTAGAAGGGTGGGTTGGCAAGTTTGCAGACAACACAAAGGTTGGTGGTGTTGTAGATAGTGTAGGGGATTGTCGAAGATTGCAGAGAGACATTGATAGGATGCAGAAGTGGGCTGAGAAGTGGCAGATGGAGTTCAACCCGGAGAAGTGTGAGGTGGTACACTTTGGAAGGACAAACTCCAAGGCAGAGTACAAAGTAAATGGCAGGATACTTGGGAGTGTGGAGGAGCAGAGGGATCTGGGGGTACATGTCCACGGATCCCTGAAAGTTGCTTCACAGGTAGATAGGGTAGTTAAGAAAGCTTATGGGGTGTTAGCTTTCAGAAGTTGAGGGATAGAGTTTAAGAGACACGATGTAATGATGCAGCTCTATAAAACTCTGGTTAGGCCACACTTGGAGTACTGTGTCCAGTTCTGGTCGCCTCAGTATAGGAAGGATGTGGAAGCATTGGAAAAGGTACAGAGAAGATTTACCAGGATGCTGCCTGGTTTAGAGAGTATGGATTATGATCAGAGATTAAGGGAGCTAGGGCTTTACTCTTTGGAGAGAAGGAGGATGAGAGGAGACATGATTGAGGTGTACGAGATATTAAGAGGAATAGACAGAGTGGACAGCCAGTGCCTCTTTCCCAGGGCACCACTGCTCAGTACAAGAGGATATGGCTTTAAGTTAAGGGGAGGGAAGTTCAAGGGGGATATTAGAGGAAGGGTTTTCACTCAGAGAGTGGTTGGTGCATGGAATGCACTGCCTGAATCAGTGGTGGAGGCAGACACACTAGTGAAGTTTAAGAGACTACTACACAGGTATATGGAGGAATTTAAGGTGGGGGGGTTATATGGGAGGCAGGTTTGAGGGTCGGCACAACATTGCGGGCTGAAGGGCCTGTAATGTACTGTACTATTCTATGTTCTATGTTCTAATGAAGGAAATAGATGCTTCATAAAAGGAATAAGGTAAACTACCCTTCTCAAAGGATTCATGAAATATTTCCAAAAGATACGGAGAAAGTAATCTTTCAAATTTTTTTGTAAAATACTACCAAATAGCCGTCAAGTCCAGAAGCTTTACCTGATTGCATTAATAAAATAGCTTTCTGAATTTCATGCTTGGTAATTGGAGCATCAAGCATCTGTTGATCTTCAACAGAAATTTGAGGAAAGGTAATCTTATGTAAAAAAAACCTTCATTTTGGAGGACTGTGCAGGAAACTGAGATCTATAAAGATCAGAATAAAAATCTTGAAAAATATTATTAATGTCCTCATGGTTACTAGCTATATCTCCATTATTTTTATGAATCTTTAAAATTTGTCTTTTAGCTCTAGCTGCTCTTAATTGGGAAGCTAAGAGCTTATTTTTATCCCCAAAAATATAAAATTGACTTTTCAATTTAAGCAAATATCCTTCAATAGGATATGTTAGTAATAAATTATATTGTGATTGTAATCCTACTCTTCTTTTAAATGAAACAACATTTGGAGAGATTGCATTGATGTTATCTAATTCTTTAATTTATTTAGAGATTTTATCTAATTCCATTCTTGTTGTTTTCTTCAGTTTAGCTATATACGAAATAATCTGACCAAATAAATAGGCTTTTACCATGTTACCATGTTTCCTGTATTGTTAACGAGAAAAAACTCTTTTATCTGAGTTTCAATAAACTCAACAAATTCTGAACTTTGTAACATGTGTTCTGGAAAACACCAGAATGGTCTGGTAGAAGCAACATCTTTCAGTTCAAATATTAGGTTTAAAGGAGCATGATCAGAGATAACAATTGTATCATACTCACATTTCTCAACATTAAATAGAAGTCGAGGGTCAACTATAAAACAGTCAATTCTTGAATATGTATTATGAACATGTGAGAAAAAAAGAGTATTCTCTAACACTAGGATACATATGCCTCCATATTTCAATTAAACCATAATCAATTAAAAAGGAATTAATAAGTGATGCAGAACAATTAGGGAGCTGATGTTTGGGTGATGACTTATCCATTAAAGGATTTAAACAAGTATTAAAATCACCACCCATTAATAACATATATTCATTTAAATCAGGTAATAGAGCAAAGACAGCTTTAAAAAAAAAGGAAGGATCATCTACATTTGGTCCATATTATTAACCAAAACTGTTTTCCTATTATAAATTAATCCTTTAATTATCAAAAATCTACCATTAATATTGGCTGTAATATCCTCATGATTAAAAGGAATATTGGAATCGATAAAAATAGAAACAACTCTTATTTTACTCTGAGAGTTTGCATGAATCTGAGGATCCATCCAAGATTTAAAAAATCAATTTTTAATCACATAACTTGATATGCATCTCTTGAGCAAAGATTATATCAGGTTGGAATCGGTTAATAATTTAAAATGTTTTCTTACACTTAATAGGATGATTCCAACCACGGACATTCCAACTTAAAAATTTTTATATATCATCATGAAACTTTGTATCCAAAAAGAGTAGTTAGATGCATGTCAGGGTAAGATAGTCGCAAATGGCGGAGATGAACAACAGTAATAATAATTTGCGTATGCTCTGAGATTCCATAATGGGGATAAAAAAAGAAGAAAAAAATCCACCCTAAGTACAAAGCTTAGAAATAAGTCAATATCAATTGAAGCAAGCCCCAAGAAAAGCAAAGAAAGCAATTATAAACTCCACCTACCTAAATAAAAAATATGAAAAAAGTAAACTCTGTCTCCCTCTACCGAACATAAAACTCGTTTCAGTCGACGTGTATCTCAATATAATTACATTGGAAGGAACAGTGTTTTTATTGTAAAACAAAACGACCTTCAATTTTGAAAGTAACCTTCATAATATTAGATAAGGGAAGAAAAACACATCCAAAACAATTCTTGAAATATTTGCACAATAAAAAACAATCGCCATCTTTAAATTATCCAACCCATCTTTTCAATGTGAAGAAATCCAAATAATTACTTAAAAGATTTTTACAAAGGCATACTGAACAAAAAAAACAGTTAGTTCATTTCAATGCTGCAGAGAAAAAATTCTAGATGGTTCAAAATTATCTACAGTCTTTCAACAGTTCTCCTGCTATGTCTTCTGAGGTTAAAACCATCCAAACCAGTCTTTTTCAGAGATAAAAATACATTTTAAAGTAAAGACTCTATAACCATCAAATCTTCCAATTTCATCACTCTTTATGCCACGAGACAATCAAACCATTGTAAATCACTCAAACTTCAGGCTTCAGACTCGTCATCAGACTCGTCAGGCAAAGAATTAATAAAACGCAATGCTTCGGCTGGATCATCAAAAATACGAGCCCCAGAATTTTTGACAAAAAGCCTTAATTTAGCTGGGTATTGAAGCGATGGAAAGAGCTTTTTTTTTGATATGCTGATCCCATAGCTGAAGCAAATCCAACACATTTCTTAACAATTTCACGTGGAAAATCTTCAAATAAGCGAATCTCTGAACCTTGAAATTGAAACAACCTTTGTTTTTTTGCAAGCTTAATAATGCGGTCTTTGTCTCTAAAATGGAGAAAATGCACAACAATATGCCTGTTGTTACCTTGATCCAAATGTTTTAAAACACCGGTTCTGTGAGCCATTTCAATACCCGGAGGTAGCGAACAAACCTCCGGAAATAAAGACTGAAACATTTTAGCAAAATAATCCAGTGTGTTGGCAGATTCTGATTTCTCTTTTAATCCAACAATTCGGATATTATTCCGACGCGACCAAGCTTCCAGATCCACGATTCATTGTTGAGCCTTTTCCAAACAAGAAGAAAGGTCAGCCGCATTTCTACTAACTTCTTTAAGATCGAGGATCAGACAATCAATTTTTTCTTCAAATTTCTCTTTTAGTTGAGTTACTTCAGTACCGATACTGCTGATTTAAGACTCTAATCTCTTCACCGAAGGGGGTTCCTCCAAGAACTTGTCAGCTTTTTTAGACTTTCTGTTGCCTGGGTCCGGGTTCTTTTTGGTGCTTCTTAAAGTAGCCATAATTATAACTGTTGCTCTACAGATCCGACTGAGTAAAGTTGAAACTTCAAAGTTTAAGTCAGAAAAGGGAGAGATTAAAGGTGGACAGAAGAAACTATGTCTTACATGTCTGTGAGCGGAAGGTAGAGTCCGAGATGGCCTGTTTCTGTGCTGTAATTGTTATATGGTTATATGGAAGAGTCTTCAATCAGGTCCACTGCCAAAGGATAAAAGGTAGCAGTGGGTCGTGAGAGTGAAAACAAAGCTTTGACCAGCGACCAGTAGGTGTTTGGGATTGATTAGTAAGAGAAAATTAAAGGAAGGTAGGGGCAAGCACAGCGGCCATCGTCCGAGTGAACAGAGTCAGAGTGGTGATCTTGTGGCTTTAGTTCTTTGAGGCTTCAGTCAGAGAAACAAAGAAAATCTCGCTTTTCTCGTTCACTTCTTTCTATCTGCTCAGCTTGAAACAGTAGAGACACCAGGCAGGATGGTGAAATTCTCTTGTGGGTTGTGGGAAGGCAGGGAGACATCCAGTGTCCCTGACAACAACAACTGTGAGAAGTGCATTCAACTGCAACATCTAATAAACCACGTTACAGGATTGAAGCTGGAACTGGATGAACTCTGGAGCATTTCGTGAGGCTGAAGGGCTGATAGATAGGATATATAGAGAGGTAGGTGCAGGACACAGGAAACTGGGTGACTGTCAGGAAGGGGAAAGGGGTTAAGCAGCCAGTGCAGAGTACCCCTGTGGCTATCCCCCTCAACAACAGGTATATCACTTTGGATATTGGGGGGGGGGGGTGGGAGTAATGACCTAACAGAGGAAAGGTACAGTGGCTGGGTCTCTGGAAGATGGGAGAAGAAATTGTGGTGAGAGGGAATACACAGTTAAGGGAACAGAAAGGAAGTTCTGAGAGTGAGAATGATATTCCTGGAGAGTATACTGACTCTCAAATGCCAGCATCTGAGATATCTCGGATCCTGTCCCCAGCATTCTTATGTGGGAGAATGAACATCCAGAAGTGATCTATGTAGGTTCCAATGACATGGGTAGGACAAGTGATGAGGCTCTGCTTAGGGATTTCATGGAGTTAGGTGCTAAGTTAAAGGGCAGGACCTCCAGAGTTGTGATCTCAGGATTGCTACCCATGTCACATGCTAGGGAGGCCAGTGCTAGAATGATTATATAGCTTAGTATGTGATTAAGGAGTTGATGTAGTAGAGAGGCCATAAGCTTTTTGGATCATTGAGCTCTCTTCCAAGGAAGATGGGACCTGTATAGAAGGGACAGTTTGCACCTGAACTGGAGGGGGACTAATATCCTAATGGGAAGGTTTGTTAATGCTGCACGGTGGGGTTTAATATAGAGTTGTAGGGGGATGGGAACCGGAGTGCCAGAACAGTGGAGATAGTGAAGAGGTTGTGTAGGCAGATGTCGGTAAGACCTCAGACAAAGTTAGGACTTAAAAGGTTAAGATTGGTGCAATTAGTGTTCTGAGCAGTGTATATTTCAATGCAAGAAATATTGTAGGAATGGAGTATGTTAGTGCTGAAGATAAGATAGCTGGTGTAGAAACACAGGCAATGTATAGTGAGTAGAGGCTGTTGATCGGACAAAGCTGCAGTCAACAGGATGAGTTGTACAATGTGAACAAAATTTTAAAAAGGAGGAATACAGGACTGAAGGTGTCATATTTGATTGTGCGCGCATATGGAATAAGGTAGATGAATTTGCAGCACAGTTGCAGATTGGCAGGTATGATGTTGGACGCATCACTGAATCATTGCTGGAAGTTTATACCTGGGAGCTTAATGTCCAAAGATATACATTGTATCGAAAGCATAAGCAGGAAGTCATAGAGCTAAGGAACTGCAAAGGTAAAAAGACCCTGATAGGTGTTGTATATAGAACTCCAAACAGTAGTAAAAATATGGTGTGCAGATTACAACAGGAGATTGAAAACGGCCAATGCCAAAGAACCAATGTTACAATAGTCATGGGGGACTTCAATATACTGGTAGCTTGGCAAAATCAGGTTGTTGCTGGATTCCAGGAGGGCAAATTTCTAGATGTCTATGAGATGACTTTTTAGAGCAGCTCATGGTTGAGCCCACTGGGGGATCAGATATTCTGGATTAGGTGTTGTGCAGTGAACCAGAATTGATTAGTTAGCTTCAGGGAAAATAACCCTTAGGGGCAAGTGATCATAATATGATCCAGTTCACTCTGAAATTTCAGGAGAAGCTGAAGTGAGATGTATCAGCATTACAGTGGAGTAAAGGGAATTACAGAGGTATGAGAGAAGAGATGGCCAAAATTGATTGGAAAAGAACACTGGCAGAATGTTGGTAGAGCAGCAATGGCTGGAATTTCTGGAAGCTATTTGGAAGCACAGGATATATATATATCCCAAAGAGGAAAAAGTGTTCTAAGGGAAAGATGGCACAACCATGGCTAACAAGAGAAGCCAAATCCACCATAAATGGCAAAGAGAGGGCATAAAATAGAACAAAAATTAATGGGAAGTTAGAGGATTGGAAAGCTTTTAAAATCCAACAGAAGCCAATTAAAAAAGTCAAAAAGAAGGTAAAGGTAGAATACAAAAGTAAACTAGCATATAATATTAAACAGGATACCAAAAGTTTCTTCAGATATATTAAGTGTAAAAGAGAAGCAGGAGTGGATGTCAGACCATTGGAAAACAATGTTGGACAGGTAGTAATGGGGGACAAGGAGATAACAAATGAACTGAATAAGTATTTTGCATCACTCTTCACTGTGTTCAGTCTAGTTTTTGTACTGTGTCATATAAACCATGGTCCTGAAAAACGTTGTCTCGTTTTTACTATGCACTGTACCAGCAGTTATGGTCGCAATGACAATAAAAATTGACTTGATTTGACTTGACTTGAGATGGAATACAATGTTGGAAAGTGTATGGTCATGTACTTTGGCAGAAGAAATGAACAGGTTGACTATTTTCTAAATGGAGAGAACATATAAAAATCTGAGGTGCAAAGGGACTTGGGAGTCCTTGTGAAGGATTCTCTAAAGGTTTTTTTGAATGCTTTATTTACAATTTTCAGTTTTACAAAGACAAAACATATTGAAGACGTAAAAACAATGCAACAATACAAAACAAAACAATCCAGGTGGAGGACAGACAAAACAAATCAAAAACAAAAACAAAAAGGTGCCAGACAATTTACAAGATTACATAAATAAACTTTCAAAAAAAAAGTTGACACAATAGTGGTACCACGGAAGCAATGTAAAATAAAATGAATAAAGGAATCCAGTTAGGCACTACACCCACTCATGAGACTAGACAGGTCAAGATCACTATGTATGTGAGGTAATATGACACTGAGCCAAGAAAGGTCCCCATATTCTCTCAGATATGTTCTGTGTATTGGGTTTGTGCAGATGCAGTCTTTCCATTTGTACAACAGACAACATCTCCCTGAGCCAGTGTGCAAAGGTAGGTGGAGTAGTGGACTTCCAGGTCAGAACAGTAAGTTTCTTAGCCACCACCAGCAGGGGGGCACAATGGGTCCCCTTGACGAACGCCACATTGCAGGGAGAACGGATTGGATTTATCCCCATTTGTGAAAATGAAGGATTTTGAATTAGTATATAATATTTTAAATCATTCTATAAAAGTGTCACTGAATCCAAACTTCTTGAGTGTTGCAATTAGATAGTGCCACTCTAACATATGGCATGCCTTGTGGGCATCTAGAGACAATATAGCAGCTCTATCATCTTTCCCATAATCGGCATACAAAATATTGAGAATTTTGAGGACATTACAAAAGGAGTAGCTGCCCGGGATAAATCCCGTTTGGTCCGGGTGAATGATATTTGCTATTTGCTTTCTGAGCCGATTCGCTAATACTTTTGTAATTATTTTCAGATCATAATTTAGTAGTGCAATGTGCCTATAGCTACCAGGGTCCATTTCGTCTTTATCTTTTTTTAATAAAACACAGATATTTGCTTCACTGAGACTGGGATCCTTGTGATTTTAAGGGTATCCCGAACCATTCTCAGCAAAGTCAGTGTAAGGACATCTCGGAAGGCTTTGTAGAACTCTGGCCCGAACCCATCCATCCAGCTGCCTTACCAGTGGGAAATGCTTTAATGGCATCCTGTAACTCAGATAGTGAAAAATCTAGGTCCAAATTCTCCCTGAAAGCTGCATCTAATTGTGGGAAGTAGAGCGGATCAAAAAACTTATCAAAATCTTTCTGTGCAGCTGTTGATTTGGAGTTGTAAATTTCTGAATAGAACTCATTAAATTGTTTATTAATATCCTTTAAGTCCATAAGTATCAGGCCAGATTTGGATTTTATTTTGTAAATGGCTCATTTTGCTTGTTCTCCTTTTAACTGCCTTGCCAATAGCTTCTGTGGTTTGTCACCAAACTCAAAATGTCGTTGTTTAAGTTTAAGTAGTACGTTGTCAATTTGTTCCCCTAGAATGGAGTCGTATTCATATTTTTATTTGAGAACGTTATTATAATCTGATTGGAGCAAAGAGTTTTTTTAAGCCTGTTCAGCTGCTAGTAATTCTTTCTCAATCACTTCCAATCTCGCTTAGCCCTTTTCAGTGTTGCTTCATAAGAAATAATTTGTCCTCTGATATACACTTTGTTTCCCAGAGTGTTGAGTCATTCACCTTGCCATTGGTCTCAAGGAACTGCAAGATGTGCATGGTAATATATTCTTTAAATGCCTGATCCTTGAGTGAAAAGGGATTAAAGCACCAGTTGTAGGCTTGCTTAGGGAGGGACAATTGAAGATTGAGATTGACAGGACTATGGTCAGATATTATTATGCTGTGATATTTGGTGTGGTCAATATTAGAGATTAATCTCAAGTCAGCTAAAAAATAATCAATCTGTGTATATGAGAATAAAAAGAATAATCATGGTCAGATGGGTGCTGTAGTCTCCAAATATCCACCACCTTCTTCGACTTCATCAAATTGTTAAGAGTTTGCACAGCAAGAATATTGGCTGGTGGGGGCATAGGAAAGTCCATTTAAATATGGGTCCAGGTAGCAATTAAAGTCACCCCCAATCAATATGTGGCTTGAATCGTTATCTGGGATCAAGTCAAACATCTTATGGAAAAAAGCTGGATCATCCGAGTTCGGCCCGTAAATGTTTACCAGTGTAATTAGAAGAGAATTGATATGCCCAGGTACAGTCTGACGGAAGAGGATGGCAACGTCTCTGGCTTTGGAAGTGAAAGGTGCCTGAGAGACCTGTGAAATCCAATTAGCCCTGAGTTTCCTATGCTGAGAGGCTTTAATGTGAGTTTCTTGTAAGAATATAATATCAGATTTCAGTGACTTCAAATGTGCAAAAACTTTACCTCGCTTTATTGCGTGACCTAAACCGCACACATTCCAAGAGACCAAAGATATGGAGTCAAGAATTGGCTTAATTGGCTTAAAGGAAGAAAGCAGAGAGTAGTTGCGGAAGGAAAGTATTCTGCCTGGAGGTCAATGACTAGTGGAGTGCCGCAGGGATCTGCCCTGGGACCCCTGCTATTTGTGATTTTTATAAATGACCTGGATGTAGAGGCGGAAGGATAGATGAGTAAGTTTGCAGATGACACGAAGATCGGAGGAGTTGTGGATGGAGCTGTAGGTTGTCGAAGAGGATATAGACAGGCTGCAGAGTTGGGCAGAAAAATGGAAGATGGAGTTCAATCCGGACAAGTGTGAGGTGGTGCATTTTGGAAGGACAAACCAGAAGACTGAGTACAGGATTAATGGTCAGTTACTTAAGAGTGTGGATGAACAAAGGGACCTTGGGGCTCAAATCCATACATCCCTCAAGGTTGCTGCTCAAGTTGATAGGGTAGTTAAGAAGGCCTGTGGGATGCTAGGCTTCATTAACAGGGGGATTGAGTTCAAGAGTAGAGAGGTCATGTTGCAACTCTACAAATCTCTGGTGAGACCACACTTAGAGTATTGTGTTCAATTCTGGTCACCTCATTATAGGAAGGATGTGGAAGCTATGGAGAGAGTGCAGAGGAGATTTACCAGGATGTTGCCTGGTTTTGGAGAACAAGTCATATGAAGCAAGGTTAGCAGAGCTGGGACTTTTCTCTTTGGAGTGTAGAAGAATGAGAGGGGACTTTATAGAGGTCTACAAGATTATGAGAGGCATAGATAGGGTGGATAGTCAGTACCTGTTTCCCAGGGCACCAATAGCAAACACCAGAGGGCATATGTACAAAATTAAGGGAGGGAAGTTTAGGGGAGACATCAGGGGTAATTTTTTTACAGAGAGAGTTGTGATTGCCTGGAATGACTTGCCAGGGATGGAGGAGGAGGCTAAAATATTAGGGGTATTTAAGAGCCTCTTGGACAGGCACATGGATGAAAGAAAAATGGAGGGTTATGGGGTAGTGTGGGTTTAGTACTTTTTTTAAGGATTATATGGGTCGGCACAAAATGGAGGGCTGAAGGGCCTGTACTGTGCTGTAGTGTTCGATGGTTCTATGGTTAAGTGTATTCATTTGTGGTACCTTTTGCATTATAACGAAACACAAACTTAACATTCAATCTGGCAGCCAGCATAAACCAACAAAAAATAACATGAACAGTTAACAAATATAGGAACAAAACCCCTACCCATTGCTTCCCCAAATGAAGCAGAGTTGCCCTCATCCTAATCTGGGACCGCCGGACAAACACGAAGAAAAACACCTCCAACTAACTGCCCCTCATTAGCACACATAGTAAAGAAAAAATTGAGGACAGAAAAAAGAACTGCCATAATTAAAGTCTGCTCAGAGCATGTTTAGACTCTTCATTTATGTTGTGAAAAATAACCTTTCAAAGTTTTTGGTCTACAAAAGTATTGGCTTCAACCGGGTTGCTGAATACTTTCACTTGCCCTTGGTGATGAACATGGAGCCTGGCTGGGAAACGTAGCAAATGCCAGACCTGCTTCTCTCTCAGTAGTTGTAGCACCTCACGGAAACTCCGCCGTTGCTCCATAACCTCCACAGTGTAGTTGGGTAGATTAAGATTCGATGACCTTCATAATCCATCAAGTGTTGCCTCCCGAGTCACAGAATCTTTTCTTTCTCCTGTGTGAAATGCACCCGTGCAATTATCATACTGGGCCTTGAGCCTTCCGGTGGTTTAGGCTGTTGTAAGCGGTGCGCTCTATCGATAACGACTGGCTTGGTGGAGTTATCATCCCCAGAAGCTTGGGGATCAGATTAGCAACAAATTCAGTCGGCCTCCCTTTCTCCTCACCTTCTGGGACGCCAACAATCTTTATGTTATTGTGGCTGGATCTCCCTTCCAGATCTGAAAGCTTGGCCTGCAGCCTTTTATTTTCTTGCTGCAGCTCGGCGACTGAAGTTTCCACGACATGGATTTGCTGCTCGTAGTTGGCGGTCTGATTTTCGGTGTTTGACAGTCTGTCAGTGAGCACTTGCTGGGCAGACAACAGACTCTGGAAACTGCTCAAACTTGTCAAACCACTCGTTGAAGGACTGCAAGAGTTTGTTTAACATTTTCTGCCAAATAAGAGGAAGCTCGTCTTCCTCTTCAGCTGACAACATTTCTGGAGGGTTCTTGCTAGCTTGGTCCCGGCTAACATTAGCTGCAGCATCAGCTAGCGGGTGAACTGCTCCCTTCCCACCTCGTGCTGTTTTACTGGACATGTTCATGTTACACGTTTTGATGGCGTAAAAGAGAAACAAACAATGGAGATCTTGCAACAAAAGCTGAGAGTCAAGTGTTCAAAAAGGCCGTTTTAACTCATAAAATTTGGTGTGCCATGAGGAGCTGGATGAAACACGTCTATGCTGCACTCATCTCACTAGCACCACCAGGGTTCTCTAAAGGTTAACTTGCATATTGAGTCTGTGGTGAGGAAAGCAAATGCAATGTTAGCATTAATTTCAAGAGGACTAGATTATAAAATCAAGGATGTGTTATGAGTGATGGACAGACCTGATGGAAATGGGGTGAAGAGTTAACCATTCCCCCCCTCCCTGAGAACTATGAACTATTGCTATTGCTATGCTGCTAATGAGAGAGAGAGAGAGATGAAGCACAGAGGCAGGAACATCTGCTACAGATAAGAGAGAGAGACTGTTGATTTATTGTGTTTTGACTCTTCCTGGATTATTTACCTTTCACTACAAGGACTTTACTTTGCTTGTTAATGTTCCTCAGGAGACAGCAGGAGTGGCCTGATTTGATGGACACAGTCATTTAGAGTTGATGGATGGCTGAGACCCCATTAGTAGGGATAAAAGACAGGTCTGGAGAGACACCCTTCAGACACACCAGTGGACACTGACTGAGTGTTGTGGACCCACAGGAAGGTGGGGGCTTCGAGGACCGAATCAGGAGATCGGTCAACAAAGCTCACAGTGTGACAGCAGGGCTGGTGGGGACTTGTGTGTGTGTCCACTCGTGCCAGAGTGATGAGTTCACCACAGAAGAATGGTCTAGCTAAAGAACAGAGGGGTCATAGTTGAATGACCACAACGATACGACGGAATAAGAAAGCAGCAGGTTTGCCTGCTGCAGCTGCCTAATCTCTTGCTCGTTTTCTCTCTCTCTCTAACGATTACAACACAATAACCGTAACTACCTCAGCACGCATGAACTGAACTGAACTTTATACTCTTCTATGACAATTCACTTACCCCTAGACCTTGATAGAGCTTGTTTATTATTGCTTATTATTATTCATGCACTTTTAGGTTTATTATTGCTAACCTGTGTTATATGTATATTTGAATTATTGGTATTGTTCTGCTTGTTTTACTAATAAACACCTTTGGTTGTAGTACCACCAGACTTCAACGGATTCTTCTGTCTCTGCTGGTCTGTAAACCCATTTACGGGGTACGTAACAGATGCAATGTAGAAATTTTACGAAGCACTGGTCAGGCATCTCCTGGAATATTGTGAGCAGTTTTGGGCCCTTTATTTTCAAAAGGATGTGCTGAAATGGAAAAAAGTTCAAAGAAAGTTCATGAAGATGATTCCAGGATTAAATGGCTTGTCATATGAAGAGCATTTGATGGCTCTGGATCTGTATTCACTAGAATTCAGAAGAATTGAAACCTATCGAATGGTGAAAGACAATGATAGAATGGATGTGGAGAGGATGTTTCCTGTGGTGGGAGGGACTAAGACCAGAGGACACAGCTTCAGAATAGAGCAGAAACCTTTCAGAACAGAGCTGAGGAGGAATCTCTTTCACATGCAAGAGAAAATCCGCAGATGCTGGAAATCCAAGCAACACACACAAAGGACTCAGCAGGCCAGGCATCATCTATGGAAAAGAGTACAGTCGATGCTTTGGGCTGAGACCTTTCAACAGGACTGGAGAAACAAAGATGAGGAGTAGAGTTAAAAAGTTGGGGGAGAGGAGGGAGAAACACAAGAACATAGAACATAGAATAGTACAGCACATTACAGGCCCTTCGGCCCACAATGTTGTGCCAACCCTCAAACCCTGCCTCCCATATAACCCCCACAGCTTAAATTCCTCCATATACCTGTCTAATAGTCTCATAAACTTCACTAGTATATCTGCCTCCACCACTGACTCAGGCAGTGCATTCCACGCACCAACCACTCTCTGAGTGAAAAACCTTCCTCTAATATCCCCCTTGAAATGCCCTCCCCTCACCTTAAAGCCATGTCCTCTTGTACTGAGCTGTGGTGCCCTGGGGAAGAGGTGCTGGCTGTCCACTCTGTCTATTCCTCTCAATATCTTGTACACCTCTATCATGTCTCCTCTCATCCTCCTTCTCTCCAAAGAGTAAAGCCCTAGCTCCCTTAATCTCTGATCATAATCCATACTCTCTAAACCAGGCAGCATCCTGGTAAATCTCCTCTGTACCCTTCTACATCCTTCCTATACTGAGGTGACCAGAACTGGACACAATTCTCCAAGTGTGGCCTAACCAGAGTTTTTTAGAGCTGCATCATTACATCGCATCTCTTAAACTCTAACACTCGACTTATGAAAGCTAACACCCCATAAGCTTTCTTAACTACCCTATCTACATGTGAGGCAACTTTCAGGGATCTGTGGACATGTACCCCCAGATCCCTCTGCTCCTCCACACTACCAAGTATCCTGCCATTTACTTTGTACTCTGCCTTGGAGTTTGTCCTTCCAAAGTGTACAACCTCACACTTCTCCAGGTTGAACTCCATCTGCCACTTCTCAGCCCACTTCTACATCCTATCAATGTCTCTCTGCAATTTTCGACAATTCTCTACACTATCTACAACACCACCAACCTTTGTGTTGTCTGCAAACTTGCCAACCCACCCTTCTACCCCTACATCAGGTCATTAATGAAAATCACAAAAAGTAGAGGTCTCAGAACAGATCCTTGTGAGACACGACTAGTCACAACCCTCCAATCTGAATGTTCTCCCTCCACCACGACCTCTGCCTCCTGCAGGCAAGCCAATTCTGGATCCACCTGGCCAAACTTCCCTGGATCCCATGCCTTCTGACTTTCTGAATAAGCTTACCGTGTGGAACCTGGTCAAATGCCTTACTAAAATCCATGTAGATCACATCCACTGCACTACCCTCATCAATATGCCTGGTCACCTCCTCAAAGAACACTATCAGGCTTGTTAGACATGAGCTGCCCTTCACAAAGCCATGCTGACTGTCCCTGACCAGACCATGATTCTCTAAATTCCCTACTACCTTTTTTGTAATTAATTTTTTTTTTTTGTAATTTTTTTATTGAAGTTCATCATCAAACAAACACTTCCATAAGATGTATTTCAGACATTGTACATAAATATCATATAATCGTATATATCATAAATCTCCACAAAGTATTTATCTAGGGTATACTCTTATAGAAAAGAGTGGAAAGAAAAAAACAAGCAAAAGGAAAGAACTATGTACAAATAAGGAGTGATCTTTTTTTTTACAACAGATTCATTGATTTGTGAGAATTAAGACAGGCCTATGAAGCATTATGTAGTTAAACCATTTTTCCCAGCATGGATCAAATTGTTCCAGCTTATGGTTAACAGATGCAGTTATCTTCTCCATTTTGTAAATGTCCATTGTAATTTCCATCCATGTATTTAAAGTTGGGCTCTCCTGTGATAACTATTTCCTAGTAAGAGTCTTTTTACCAGCCACCAACCATTCATTAAATATTTATCTCTTTTCAACCATTCTTGAGGTATATATCCAAAATATATGGTCTTACTCTCTAAGGGTATTTCACATTTAAGATGTCCTGTAGGGCATTGTGTATCCCCTTCCAATAGTTTTTGATAACAGGGCAGTCCCAAAAAATATGATAATAATTAGCATTTTGATTTCCACAATTTCTCCAGCAAACAGGGAGGTTACAATCATAATGGGATTTCTGAGAGGGTGTAATAAAATATCTTATCAAGTTTTTCCATCCAAACTCCATCAATTTCTGTGAACTGGTACACTTCCATTGATATCTCCATATTATTATCCATTCTTCCTCAGATATAATTATCCCTCCTTCCTTCTCCCATTTTGTTTTAATGTATGAAATTGAATGTGTTTTAAGATTTGACAACCCCTTATACATGCTTGAAATGATTCTACTGCCATTATCTGAATTATATGCTTTTCTAAAGAGCTCTATCAAGCATGTATTTGCCTTGGTTACATTTTTAAGCGTGTTATTAACATATTGTCGCATCTGTAAATACCGATAAAAATCTTGTTTTTTCTAATAAGTGTATCTCTTTAAGCATTTCAAAACTGAACAGTGTTCTTTCTTTCATTATGTTACAAGGAACTGTTATTAATTTAGCTGTCCAGTCCTTAAATCTAACATCCAATTTATTTAAAATCTGAGTCATATGCACACCATTTAAGAATTGCAATATTTCCCTCTAGATTATATTCTTTTATAGTAGTTTTCCATATTTTAAGAGTCAATTTCACCCATGGGTTATCAATAGTATTTATGTACCTTTGCAGGTTGTTATCAGCCAAAATTGCTTGTATGGGGATGGGAAGTACCCGCTCCTCAATGTTTTTCCATTGAGCGTCATATGATGGGTTACACCAACATATCACAGCTCTCAACTGTGCTGCAAAATAATAATCTCTGAGAGAAGGTAGGCCCCATCCCTTCTTTTCCTTTGCTAATTGCAATGTTTTGAGACAAACTCTTGGCCTTTTACCCTGCCAAATATACCTTGATAGCATTTTGTTCCATTCATTGAATTGATTTTGATTAATCTCTACTGGTAGGGTCTGAAAGAAATATAACAGTCTGGGCAGTATATTCATTTTAGTAGATTCAATCCTTGAACTGAGACTGAAAAAAGGAATCAGGTTCCATCTTGCCACATCTTCCTTAATTTTTTTTATATAAAGGCTGATAATTACATTCTGATAATTTTGCCAAATCTTTTGGAATAATGATGCCCAAATATTTGAAAAACTCTGCGTGCCATGCCCAGAGGTATCGACTTTCAATTTCTCTTGGTAGGCTACAGTAATATGAAAGTAATTGGGTTTTATCTATGTTGATCTTGTATCCTGATAATTGACCATATTGTTCAAATGATTGCATCAATTTAGGTAAAGAGTATGTTTGTTGCCCTAGATAGATCAAAATGTCATCCACATAACAAGTCAATTTAAGCTCTGTCCCTTTAATAGTAATTCCCCTGATATCTTCAGTTTGTCTGATGTCTTGAGCTAATGGTTCCAGATACAACGTGAAGAGTAGCAGTTACCATGCACAACCCTGTCTCGTGCCCCTTTCTAGGGTAAGACTATTTGATAAATATCCGTTGATTTTAATCCTAGCAGTAGGATTGTCATATAGTATCTGTATAGTTTTAATAATTGTGTCTTGGAAACCAAATCTATGTAAAACTCTGTAAAGAAAATTCCAATTAACTGAATCAAATGCTTTTTCAGCGTCCACGCTTATCACTATTGCTTCGATTTTATTTTTTTGTATATGATCCATAACGTGAAGTGTCCTTCATATATTGTCTCAAGTCTGGCGTTGTTGTATAAAACCTGTCTGATCATTACGGATCAGTATGGGTAGAAACTCCTCTAATCATTTGGCCATGATGGAAGTAAATAACCTATAATCTACAATAAGAACGGATATTGGTCTAAATGACCCGCATTCCATTTTATCCTTGCCTTCTTTTGGTATAGCTGAGATTATCGCTTCCTTCCAACTGGGTGGCATTTGTGCCTTTTTTAGAGCCCAGTTCAGTGTGGGGAGTAAAACAGGAATTAACTCATTTTTAAATTCTTTGTACCACTCTGCCGTATACCCATCTGATCCTGGTGACTTGCTTAATTTAAGCCTACTAACCATATAACCATATAACAATCACAGCACGGAAACAGGCAATCTCGGCCCTCCTAGTCCGTGCCGAACTCTTAATCTCATCTAGTCCCACCTACCCGTACTCAGCCCATAACCCTCCACTCCTTTCCTGTCCATATACCTATCCAATTTTACCTTAAATGACACAACTGAACTGGCCTCTACTACTTCTACAGGAAGCTCATTCCACACAGCTATCACTCTCTGAGTAAAGAAATACCCCTTCGTGTTTCCCTTAAACTTCTGCCCCCTAACTCTCAAATCATGTCCTCTCATTTGAATCTCCCCTACTCTCAATGGAATTCAGCCTATTCACGTCAACTCTATCTATCCCTCTCAAAATTTTAAATACTTCGATCAAATCCCCCCTCAACCTTCTACGCTCCAAAGAATAGAGGCCTAACTTGTTCAACCTTTCTCTGTAACTTAAGTGCTGAAACCCAGGTAACATCCTAGTAAATCGTCTCTGCACTCTCTCTAATTTATTGATACCTTCCCTATAATTCGGTGACCAGAACTGTACACAATATTCCAAATTTGGCCTTACCAATGCCTTGTACAATTTTAACATTACATCCCAACTTCTGTACTCAATGCTCTGATTTATAAAGGCCAGCGTTCCAAAAGCCTTCTTCACCACCCTATCTACATGAGACTCCACCTTCAGGGAACTATGCACTGTTATTCCTAGATCTCTCTGTTCCACTGCATTCCTCAATGCCCTACCATTTACCCTGTATGTTCTATTTGGATTATTCCTGCCAAAATGTAGAACCTCACACTTCTCAGCATTAAACTCCATCTGCCAACGTTCAGCCCATTCTTCTAACTGGCATAAATCTCCCTGCAAGCTTTGAAAACCCACCTCATTATCCACAACACCTCCTACCTTAGTATCATCGGCATACTTACTAATCCAATTTACCACCCTATCATCCAGATCAGTTATGTATATTACAAACAACATTGGGCCCAAAACAGATCCCTGAGGCACCCCGCTAGTCACCGGCCTCCATCCCGATAAACAATTATCCACCACTACTTACTGGCATCTCCCATCTAGCCACTGTTGAATCCTTTTTATTACTCCAGCATTAATACCTAACGACTGAACCTTCTTAACTAACCTTCCATGTGGAACTTTGTCAAAGGCCTTGCTGAAATCCATATAGACTACATCTACTGCCTTACCTTCGTCAACATTCCTCGTAACTTCTTCAAAAAATTCAATAAGGTTTGTCAAACATGACCTTCCACACACAAATCCATGCTGGGTACTCCTAATCAGATCCTGTCTATCCAGATAATTATAAATACTATCTCTAAGAATACTTTCCATTAATTTACCCACCACTGATGTCAAACTAACAGGTCTATAATTGCTAGGCTTACTTCTAGAACCCTTTTTAAACAATGGAACCACATGAGCAATACGCCAATCCTCTGGCACAATCCCCGTTTCTAATGACATCTGAAAGCTCCTGCTATCTCCTGCTATCTCTACACAAACTTCCCTCAAGGTCCTGTGGAATATCCTGTCAGGACCCGGAGATTTATCCACTTCTAAATTTCTTAAAAGCGCCAGTACCTCCACCTCTTTAATTGTCATAGGTTCCATAACTTCCTTACTTGTTTCCCACACCTTAGACAATTCAGTATCCTTCTCCTTAGTGAATACCGAAGAGAAGAAATCATTCAAAATCTCTCCCATCTCCTTCGGTTCCACACATAGCTGACCACTCTGATTCTCTAAGGGGCCAATTTTATCCCTCACTATCCTCTTGCTTTTAATATAACTGTAGAAACCTTTTGGATTTACTTTCACCTTATTTGCCAAACCAACCTCGTATCTTCTTTTAGCTTTTCTAATCTCTTTCTTAAGATTCCTTTTACATTCTTTATATTCTGCGAGCAATTCCTTTACTCCATGCTGCCTATATCTATTGTAGACATCCCTCTTTTTCCGAACCAAATTTCTAATATACCTTGAAAACCATGGTGCTTTCAAACCTTTAACCTTTCCTTTCAACCTAACAGGAACATAAAGATTCTGTACCCTCATAATTTCACCCTTAAATGACCTCCATTTCTCTATTACATCCTTCCCATAAAACAACTTGACCCAATCCACTCTCTCTAAATCCCTTCGCATCTCCTCAAAGTTAGCCTTTCTCCAATCAAAAATCTCAACTCTAGGTCCAGTCCTGTCCTTCTCCATAATTATATTGAAGCTAATGCTATTGTGATCACTGGACCCGAAGTGCTCCCCAACACATACCTGACCTATCGCATTCCCTAACAGGAGATCCAACACTGCCCCATCTCTAGTCGATACTTCTATGTATTGTTGCAAAAAACTATCCTGCACACATTTCACAAACTCTAAACCATCCCGCCCTTTTACAGAATGAGCTTCCTAATCTACGTGTGGAAAATTAAAATCTCCCACAATCACCACCTTGTGTTTACTACAAATATCTGCTATCTCCTTACACATTTTCTCTTCCAACTCACGCTCCCCATTAGGTGGCCTATAATACACTCTTATCAGTGTTACTACACCTTTCCCATTCCTCAATTCCACCCAAATAGGCTCCCTAGAGGAGCTCTCTAATCTATCCTTCCAAAGCACCGCCATAAGATTTTCTCGGACAAGCAATGCAACACCTCCTCCTCTGGCCCCTCCTACTCTATCACACCTGAAGCAACTAAGTCCAGGAATATTTAGTTGCCAATCACACCCTTCCTGCAACCATGTTTCACTAATAGCTACAACATCATAATTCCAGGTAGCAATCCACGCTTTAAGCTCATCCACCTTTCTTACAATGCTCCTAGCATTAAAATAGATACATTTAAGATACTCTCCACCTCCTCGTCTCTTTTCATCCCTAACAATGCATTCAAATTTATTATCCTTTTCTTTCTTCTCCCCTACATCTTTGGGCTGAGCGCATCCCTTCTCCATCACCTGCCTTTCCTCCCTCACACACTGTCTACTTACTTGCTCTACTGGTGAACTAACCTCCTCTCCCATAGTTTCCTCAAACCGATTCCCACCTCCCGATCTTACTAGTTTAAAGTCTGCCCTGTAGCCCTAGCAAACCTCCCCGCTAGGATATTGGTCCCCCCAGGATTCAAGTGTAACCCGTCCTTCTTGAACAGGTCATGCCTGCCCCAGAAGAGGTCCCAATGATCCAGAAACTTGAATCCCTGCCCCCTGCTCCAATCCCTCCGCCACGCATTCATCCTCCACCTAATTCCATTTCTACTCTCACTGTCGCGTGGCACAGGCAGTAATCCCGAGATTACTACCTTTGTGGTCCTTCTTCTTAACTGCCTTCCTAACTCCCTATACTCTCGTTTCAGGACCTCTTCCCCTTTCCTACCTATGTCATTGGTACCTACATGTACCACGACCTCTGGCTCCTCACCCTCCCACTTCAGGATATCTTGAACGCGATCAGAAACGTCCCGAACCCTGGCACCAGGGAGGCAAATTACCATCCGGGACTCCCGATCACCTCCACAGAACCGCCTGTCTGAACCCCTGACTGTCGAGTCCCCTATTACTATGGTCCTCTTTCTTTTATCCCTACCCTTCTGAGCTACAGGGCCGTCCTCTGTGCCGGAGGCCCGGCCACTGTCACTTCCTCCAAGTAGGCTGTTCCCCCCAACAGTACTCAAACATGAGTACTTATTGTCAAGGGGTACAGCCACCGGGGTACTCTCTAGTACCTGCCTCTTCCCTTTCCTGACCGTGACCCACCTATCTGCCTCCCGTGGCCCCGGAGTGACCACCTGCCTGTAACTCCTCTCTATCATCTCCTCACTCTCCCTGACCAGGCGAAGGTCACTGAGCTGCAGCTCCAGTTCCCTAACTCGGTCCCTCAGGAGCTGCAGTTCGGCGCACCTGGCGCAGATGTGGACGTCCGGGAGGCTCGGAGACTCCAGGATCTCCCACATCTGACACTGAGAACAACAAGCTACCCTCACACTCAAACTTCCCGAATAACTGAAAATAACAACGAGAACTAAAAGATAAGCCTACTGTGCCCTCTCCCGCCTAAGCCCTCTGAGCCCAAGCCCTACACTCTGCTCCCGAACTAGTTCTCCAGCGAATTAGCGTTATCATGCTAACTAGAGAAAAATAGTGGTAGGCCAGCAGGACAAGGAATCCGGTTTCTGATTCTTTGACCCCGGTCAATAGTTCAGAATGAAATTTAAGTGGTTAAAGAAAAGTGAACACTTGGCCTGCCTGGAATTAAGTCTTTTGGGCTCCTGAATATAAGCCAGATTCTTGTGGTCTGTCCATACAATAAAGGCATTCTTAGACCACTCAAGCCATAAAACCATAAGACATAATCACAGAATTAGGCCCATCAAGTCTGCTCTGTCATTCAATCATGACCGATGCTTTTCTCCCCTCCTCAGACTCACTCTCAAGCTTTCTCTCCGTAACTTCTGATGCCATTGCCAATCAAGAACCTATCAAGCTCTGTAGGGTTTTAAAAGCTTCCCAGTGCTCTATCTTCCCACTAATTTTTGCTTTATTGTATGTGTTCTCTTTTGCTTTAACAATAGCTTTGACATCCCTTATCAGCCACAGTTGTACTGTTTTTGAAATGTGTGTATGGAACCGGAGGAGATAGCAGAGGTACTTAATGAATACTTTATTTAAGTATTCACTATGGAAAAGGATCTTGTAGGGAAGATTTACAGTGGACTGAAAAGCTTGAGCAAAAAGATATTAAGAAAGAGGATGTGCTGGAGGTTTTGGAAAGCATCAAGTTCAGTAAGTCACTGGGAATGGACAAGATGTACTCTAGGTTACTGTGGGAGGTGAGGGTGGAAAGTGCTGAGCCTCTGGCAATGATTTATGCATCATTAATAGGGACAGGAGAAGTTCCGGAGGAATGGAGGGTTGTGGATGTTGTTCCCTTACAAAGGGAGTAAAGATAGCCCAGAAAATTATAGACCAGTGAGTCTTACTTCAGTGGTTGGTCAGTTGATGGAGAAGATCCTGAAAGGCAGGATTTATGAACATTTGGAGAGGCATAATATGATTAGGAATAGTCGGCATGGCTTTGTCAAAGGCAGGTCATGCCTTCTGAGCCTGATAGAATTTTTTGAGTATTTGACAAAACACAATGATGGATGTAGTGTATGTGGATTTCAGCAAGGCATTTGATAAGGTACCCCATGCCAGCTATTCAGAAAGTAAGGAGACATGGGATCCAAGGGGACATTGTGGATCCAGAACTGGCTTGCCCACAGAAGGCAAGGAATGGTTGTAGATGGGTCATCTTCTGAAAGGAGCCAGTGACCAGTGGTGTGCCTCAGGGATCTGTTCTGGGACCCTTACTCTTCATGATTTTTATAAATGACCTGGATGAGGAAGTGGAAAGATGGGTTAGTAAATTTGCTGATGATACAAAGGTTGGGGGTGTTGTGGATAGTGTGAAGGGCTGTCAGAGGTTACAAAGGGTTATTGATAGGATGCAAAACTGGGCTGAGAAGTGGTAGATGGAGTTCAACCCAGATAAGTGTGAGGTGGTTCATTTTGGTAGGTCAAATATGATGGCAGAATATAGTATTAATGGTAAGACTCTTGGTAGTCAGGAGGATCAGAGGAATCTTGGGGTCTGAGTCTATAGGACAGTCATAGCTGTTGCGCAGGTTGACTCTGTGGTTAAGAAGGCATATGATGCATTGGCCTTCATCATTCGGGGGATTGAGTTTAGCAGCAGAGAGGTAATGTTACAGCTATATAGGACCCTGGTCAGATCCCACTTGGAATATTGTGCTCAGTTCTGGTTGCAAGAAGTATGTGGAAACTATAGAAAGGCTGCAGAGGAGATTTACAAGGATGTTGCTTGGATTGGGGAGCATTTCTTATGAGAACAGTTTGAGTGAACCCACCCTTTTCTTCTTGGAGCAATGGAGGATGAGAGGTAACTTGATAGGGATGTTTAAGATAATGAGAGGCATTGATAGTGTATATAGTGAGAGGCATTTCCCAAGGCTGAAGTGGCTAGTATGAGAGGGCACAGTTTTAAGTTGTTTGGAAGTAGGTACAGAGGAGATGTCAGAGGTAAGTCTTTTACACAGTGCATGGAATGGGCTGCCGGCAACAGTGATGGAGGTGGATATGACAGGACCTTTTAAGAGACTCCTGGATAGGTACATGGCACTTAAAAACTAGAGGGCTAGGGGTAACCCTAGATAATTTCTAAGGTAAGGACATGTTCAACACAGCATCGTGGGCTGAAGGGCCTATATTGTGCTGTAAGTTTTCTATGTTTCTATGGATGTCTTAGAAACATTCTGAATGTTAAAAGCCCTGAACAGATTAGATATGGCAAAGTTATTTCCCTTGTTAGGGGATTCTAGGACAAGAGGGCACGACTTCAGATTGAAGGACGTCTATTTAGAACAAAGTTATGGAGAAGTTGCTTCAATCAGAGGGGGATAAATCTGTGGTATTTGCCACCACAAACGGCTGTGGAGGCCGTCTGGGTGCATTTAAGGCAGAGATAGATAGGTTCTTGATTAGACAGGGCATCAAAGGGTATGGGGAGAAGACATGTGTGACTGGAAGAATTGGAGCAGCCCATGATTGAATGGCAGAGCAGATTCAATGGCCTACCTCTTCTCCTATATGTTATTATCTTATGAAGCCGATGGTGTACTCTGTGTGACGACAAGAACTTGGGGGTTGATGTGAGCCTATGGAGACTGTGTGATGACAGAGTCTCGGGAGGTGCCGATGGTGTAGTCTGTGTGGTTATGGAGTCTCGGGAGGTGCCGATGGTGTAGTCTGTGTGGTTACAGGGTCTCGGGAGGTGCCAATGGTGTAGTCTGTGTGGTTACGGAGTCTCGGGAGGTGCCGATGGTGTAGTCTGTGTTGTTACAGGGTCTCGGGAGGTGCCGATGGTGTAGTCTCTGTTGTTACAGGGTCTCGGGAGATGCCGATGGTGTAGACTGTGTGTTTACAGGGTCTCGGGAGATGTCGATGGTGTAGTCTGTGATTACAGAGTCTCGGGAGGTTGCGATGGTGTAGTCTGTGTGATTACAGGGTCTCAGGTGGTGCCGATGGTGTAGTCTGTGTGATTACAGGGTCTCAGGTGGTGCCGATGGTGTAGTCTGTGTGGTTACAGAGTCTCAGGAGGTACCGATGGTGTAGTCTGTGTGGTTACAGGGTCTCGGGAGGTACCGATGGTGTAGTCTGTGTGGTTACAGGGTCTCGGGAGGTGCCGATGGTGTAGTCTGTGTGGTTACAGGGTCTCGGGAGGTACCGATGGTGTAGTCTGTGTGGTTACAGGGTCTCGGGAGGTACCGATGGTGTAGTCTGTGTGATTACAGAGTCTTGGGAGGTGCCGATGGTGTAGTCTGTGTGATTACAGAGTCTCGGGAGGTGCCGATGGTGTAGTCTGTGTGGTGACAGGGTCTCGGGAGGTGCCGATGGTGTAGTCTGTGTGGTGACAGGGTCTCGGGAGGTGTTGATGGTGTAGTCTGTGTGATTACGGGGTCTCGGGAGGTGCTGATGGTGTAGTCTGTGTGATTACGGGGTCTCGGGAGGTGCTGATGGTGTAGTCTGTGTGATTACAGAGTCTCGGGAGGTGCCGATGGTGTAGTCTGTGTGATTACAGAGTCTCGGGAGGTGCCGATGGTGTAGTCTGTGTGATTACAGGGTCTCGGGAGGTGCTGATGGTGTAGTCTGTGTGATTACAGGGTCTCGAGAGGTGCTGATGGTGTAGTCTGTGTAATTACAGGGTCTCGAGAGGTGCCGATGGTGTAGTCTGTGTGATTACAGAGTCTCGGGAGGTGCCGATGGTGTAGTCTGTGTGGTTACAGGGTCTCGGGAGGTGCCGATGGTGTAGTCTGTGTGATTACAGAGTCTCGGGAGGTGCCGATGGTGTAGTCTGTGTGATTACAGAGTCTCGGGAGGTGCCGATGGTGTAGTCTGTGTGTTTACAGGGTCTCGGGAGGTGCCGAAGGTGTAGTCTGTGTGGTTACAGAGTCTCGGGAGGTGCTGATGGTGTAGTCTGTGTGATTACAGAGTCTCGGGAGGTGCCGATGGTGTAGTCTGTGTGTTTACAGGGTCTCGGGAGGTGCCGATGGTGTAGTCTGTGTGATTACAGGGTCTCGGGAGGTGCCGATGGTGTAGTCTGTGTGATTACGGGGTCTCGGGAGGTGCTGATGGTGTAATCTGTGTGATTACGGGGTCTCGGGAGATGCTGATGGTGTAATCTGTGTGATTACAGAGTCTCGGGAGGTTGCGATGGTGTAGTCTGTGTGATTACAGAGTCTTGGGAGGTTGCGATGGTGTAGTCTGTGTGGTTACAGAGTCTTGGGAGGTGCCGATGGTGTAGTCTGTGTGATTACGGGGTCTCGGGAGGTGCTGATGGTGTAATCTGTGTGATTACGGTGTCTCGGGAGGTGCTGATGGTGTAATCTGTGTGATTACGGTGTCTCGGGAGGTGCTGATGCTGTAATCTGTGTGATTACGGGGTCTCGGGAGGTGCTGATGGTGTAGTCTGTGTGGTTACAGAGTCTCGGGAGGTGCCGATGGTGTAGTCTGTGTGATTACAGAGTCTCGGGAGGTGCCGATGGTGTAGTCTGTGAGATTACAGGGTCTCGGGAGGTGCTGATGGTGTAGTCTGTATGGTGACAGGGTGTCGGGAGGTGCCAATGGTGTAGTCTGTGTGGTTACAGGGTCTCGGGAGGTGCCGATGGTGTAATCTGTGTGATTACGGGGTCTCGGGAGGTGCCGATGGTGTAGTCTGTGTGTTTACAGGGTCTCGGGAGGTGCCGATGGTGTAGTCTGTGTGATTACAGGGTCTCGGGAGGTGCCGATGGTGTAGTCTGTGTGATTACAGGGTCTCGGGAGGTGCCGATGGTGTAGTCTGTGTGATTACAGAGTCTCGGGAGGTGCCGATGGTGTAGTCTGTGTGGTTACAGGGTCTCAGGAGATGCCGATGGTGTAGTCTGTGTGGTTACAGGGTCTCAGGAGGTGCCGATGGTGTAGTCTGTGTGATTACAGGGTCTTGTGAGGTGCCGATGGTGTAGTCTGTGTGGTTACAGGGTCTCGGGAGGTGCCGATGGTGTAGTCTGTGTGGTTACAGGGTCTCGGGAGGTGCCGATGGTGTAGTCTGTGTGATTACAGAGTCTCGGGAGGTTGCGATGGTGTAGTCTGTGTGATTACAGGGTCTTGGGAGGTGCCGATGGTGTAGTCTGTGTGATTACAGGGTCTCGGGAGGTGCCGATGGTGTAGTCTGTGTGATTACAGAGTCTCGGGAGGTTGCGATGGTGTAGTCTGTGTGGTTACAGAGTCTTGGGAGGTGCCGATGGTGTAGTCTGTGTGGTTACGGAGTCTCGGGAGGTGCCGATGGTGTAGTCTGTGTGGTTACAGAGTCTTGGGAGGTGCCGATGGTGTAGTCTGTGTGGTTACGGGGTCTCGGAAGGTGCCGATGGTGTAGTCTGTGTGATTACAGGGTCTTGGGAGGTGCCGATGGTGTAGTCTGTGTGATTACAGAGTCTTGGGAGGTGCCGATGGTGTAGTCTGTGTGATTACAGAGTCTTGGGAGGTGCCGATGGTGTAGTCTGTGTGATTACAGAGTCTTGGGAGGTGCCGATGGTGTAGTCTGTGTGATTACAGAGTCTCGGGAGGTGCCGATGGTGTAGTCTGTGTGGTGACAGGGTCTCGGGAGGTGCCGATGGTGTAGTCTGTGTGGTGACAGGGTCTCGGGAGGTGCTGATGGTGTAGTCTGTGTGATTACGGGGTCTCGGGAGGTGCTGATGGTGTAGTCTGTGTGATTACGGGGTCTCGGGAGGTGCTGATGGTGTAGTCTGTGTGGTTACAGAGTCTCGGGAGGTGCCGATGGTGTAGTCTGTGTGATTACAGAGTCTCGGGAGGTGCCGATGGTGTAGTCTGTGAGATTACAGGGTCTCGGGAGGTGCTGATGGTGTAGTCTGTATGGTGACAGGGTGTCGGGAGGTGCCAATGGTGTAGTCTGTGTGGTTACAGGGTCTCGGGAGGTGCCGATGGTGTAATCTGTGTGATTACGGGGTCTCGGGAGGTGCCGATGGTGTAATCTGTGTGATTACGGGGTCTTGGGAGGTGCCGATGGTGTAATCTGTGTGATTACAGGGTCTCGGGAGGTGCCGATGGTGTAGACTGTGTGTTTACAGGGTCTCGGGAGATGTCGATGGTGTAGTCTGTGTGATTACAGGGTCTCGGAAGGTTCCGATGGTGTAGTCTGTGATTACAGAGTCTCGGGAGGTTGCGATGGTGTAGTCTGTGTGGTTACAGAGTCTCGGGAGGTTGCGATGGTGTAGTCTGTGTGGTTACAGAGTCTCGGGAGGTGCCGATGGTGTAGTCTGTGTGGTTACAGAGTCTCGGGAGGTTGCGATGGTGTAGTCTGTGTGGTTACAGAGTCTCGGGAGGTGCCGATGGTGTAGTCTGTGAGGTTACAGAGTCTCGGGAGGTGCCGATGGTGTAGTCTGTGTAATTACAGGGTCTCGAGAGGTGCCGATGGTGTAGTCTGTGTGATTACAGGGTCTCGGGAGGTGCCGATGGTGTAGTCTCTGTTGCTACAGGGTCTCGGGAGATGTCGATGGTGCAGTCTGTGTGATTACAGAGTCTCGGGAGGTTGCGATGGTGTAGTCTGTGTGGTTACAGAGTCTTGGGAGGTGCCGATGGTGTAGTCTGTGTGGTTACAGAGTCTTGGGAGGTGCCGATGGTGTAGTCTGTGTGATTACGGGGTCTCGGGAGGTGCTGATGGTGTAATCTGTGTGATTACGGGGTCTCGGGAGATGCTGATGGTGTAATCTGTGTGATTACAGAGTCTCGGGAGGTTGCGATGGTGTAGTCTGTGTGATTACAGAGTCTTGGGAGGTTGCGATGGTGTAGTCTGTGTGGTTACAGAGTCTTGGGAGGTGCCGATGGTGTAGTCTGTGTGATTACGGGGTCTCGGGAGGTGCTGATGGTGTAATCTGTGTGATTACGGTGTCTCGGGAGGTGCTGATGCTGTAATCTGTGTGATTACGGGGTCTCGGGAGGTGCTGATGGTGTAATCTGTGTGATTACGGGGTCTCGGGAGGTGCTGATGGTGTAATCTGTGTGATTACAGAGTCTCGGGAGGTTGCGATGGTGTAGTCTGTGTGGTTACAGAGTCTTGGGAGGTGCTGATGGTGTAGTCTGTGTGGTTACAGAGTCTCGGGAGGTGCCGATGGTGTAGTCTGTGTGGTGACAGGGTGTCGGGAGGTGCCAATGGTGTAGTCTGTGTGGTTACAGGGTCTCGGGAGGTGCCGATGGTGTAATCTGTGTGATTACGGGGTCTTGGGAGGTGCCGATGGTGTAGTCTGTGTTGTTACAGGGTCTCGGGAGGTGCCGATGGTGTAGTCTGTGATTACAGAGTCTCGGGAGGTTGCGATGGTGTAGTCTGTGTGGTTACAGAGTCTCGGGAGGTTGCGATGGTGTAGTCTGTGTGGTTACAGAGTCTCGGGAGGTGCCGATGGTGTAGTCTGTGTGATTACAGAGTCTCGGGAGGTTGCGATGGTGTAGTCTGTGTGGTTACAGAGTCTCGGGAGGTTGCGATGGTGTAGTCTGTGTGATTACAGGGTCTCGAGAGGTGCTGATGGTGTAGTCTGTGTGGTTACAGAGTCTCGGGAGGTGCCGATGGTGTAGTCTGTGTGATTACAGGGTCTCGAGAGGTGCTGATGGTGTAGTCTGTGTAATTACAGGGTCTCGGGAGGTGCCGATGGTGTAGTCTCTGTTGTTACAGGGTCTCAGGAGATGCCGATGGTGTAGTCTGTGTGGTTACAGAGTCTCGGGAGATGCCGATGGTGCAGTCTGTGTGATTACAGAGTCTCGGGAGGTTGCGATGGTGTAGTCTGTGTGGTTACAGAGTCTCGGGAGGTGCCGATGGTGTAGTCTGTGTGGTTACAGAGTCTTGGGAGGTGCCGATGGTGTAGTCTGTGTGATTACGGGGTCTCGGGAGGTGCCAATGGTGTAGTCTGTGTGGTTACAGGGTCTCGGGAGGTGCCGATAGTGTCGTCTGTGTGGTTACAGAGTCTTGGGAGGTGCCGATGGTGTAGTCTGTGTGATGACAGAGTCTCGGGAGGTGCCGATGGTGTAGTCTGTGTTTAAAGGGGGTTTCTTCGTTTTTCTTTGTTACTGTGTATTAAATCAAAAGGGCTTCTTTTGTTAACTAGCAGGAATGCTGCTTTGTTGCGAGAGAGTGCTGGAAGCTTGTTTGTGTTAAAATTTACTGATAACGAGAATTGTATTCCTTTGTAAACAAAATGGGGATTAATGTTCTTTCTTCTGAGTCTGTAAGCTTTTGTTGACGGGCTTTTGGGCAGATCGGCGCGAGGGGGGGAGAGAGAGGACGCAATGCTGTAAGCTGGGTGAGGAACGGACCCCAAGCGGGGGTTCGAGGCCAGGAGGTACTCCGAGGAGGGGGGATGAAGCTAGATGTGCTTGGTTGACTACTCGGAGGGTCCTGAGCTGCGAGTCGAAGAGTTCGGAGGGGATCGAATGGTGGCCAGAAGACTTCAGTAATTGAGCTCCAACGGTTGTGCACGAAGTGGTTTGGACTTTGATAAGTTTGGCGCCTTTTCTTTATTTTTTCTCTTCATATATACTGTATCATTATTAATCAGTTAGTTATAGTAACCTTTATAAATTGTACTCATTTAGTCGCTTATAGTGTACTGTCTGTTTTTGGGCGAGGCGGGGACATCACACAGCATCCACACCAGCTGATTACCCAGTTTGGTGGGGCCGAAGGCTGCTCCCCCTAGACGAGAACGAGCTGATCGAGCCTGAGGTGACCCAAGGGGTTACATTGTGGGGTGCTCGTCCGGGGTTGATTTCTATGGAAGCTGTGTGATCACCCTCTTTAAATTGTGTCTGCGGCGAAGAGCTGGTGTGCCTTTGTGGGTGTGCGATTGCTGGTTATCACTGTGTGTGTGGCTGGTGTTGGTAGCCTGGAGGTCGTTGTTCGAGTTCTGACTGGTGCTGACGAAATGGTGGTGGGACCATGGCCTGTCCGTACTGTTTGGGGAGTGGGGAGTGAGGAGTGACAGGTTGGGATGTTTCAGCAGTGGTGAGCTCCGCCCGATTATTGGAATAATGTCCAGCCCTAAAGGGTTGGAGGCGTGGGTGGAGCGGACCCCTCAGTTGTTGGGTGAGTGGCAGTGCTTGGCTGAGGAAAAGCGACAGGGACGGGTTGAAAGTTTGAGTAGGTGGGCTGGTGACTTTGTTAGAACTGTCGGGCGCAATTCCCTCGAAGTGACAGCTGCCAGTTCTGAGAAAGTGTGGGAAAATGCGTGTGGTTCGACTGGAAGTCAAATGCCGCAGCTGGGGGGCTTATCATATCCGTGGCAGGAGATTGGTGGAAAGTTTTTAGGGTATCCCTTTTGCCTAGGGGGGCAGATAAATTGCTTGTGGTGCCAAGGGGATCTGTCAAGGGGATCAGTTGTTCCGTTGATTCGAGAGGTATCGGGAAACTTAGAGGAGGCCCAGTGGGGGAACGGCTTGGGGTCTCTGGGGGAGCACGTTCCCAGCAATGTACCAAGGAACTCCCGAAAGGAACAGACCCTATTCCTGAAGGCTTAGAGGGACCAAGTGCACAGGTGTTGTTACGGATGGATGGAAGTCAAGTTAAAGCCATCCTCGGCACCGGGGCGCTGGTTTAGTTGCTATACAGTTTGTTTTATAACCGTTATTGGAAGCATTTACCCTTGATGACATTGAGGACACTGGAGATTCGGGGTACCAGTGCCGGTGATTATCCAGATGACGGTAGTTGGTCAGTGAAAATGGAGTTCTTGGAGGCAAAAGTGGAGGTGACTGAGGTTCATGAATCGTTAATGCTGATGTGTCCGGACACTGTTGAGACGGGCAGCATTTCTGTTCTAGAGTGAACCAATATCCTGCTGGTGCACTTGGGGGCCTGCCTGGAGGAGGCGGGTGAGCGCTGTTTGGAGGCATTGTCAATGCACCCAGAGTTTCGAGCTGCTTGTGCGGACGTGTGTAGCAGCATTGGGCCGATACCGAATTCAAACAAGAGCCAGTGGTGGTACGGCCTGGGGGAAGTATCTGAGGGTGAGACCCTCTTCGTGGACGCTGCGAAATACCACGAGGGAGGGGAGTTGACTGCTGAAGACACCACAGAGAGAGAGAGAGGTTGCGGCGACTGGCCCCTGAAGCCGTGGAAGATGTAGGCAGCGTGTGTGTGGATTATATTGCGCTGAAGAGGCGCACTGTCAGTGACCAGAATATGGCCCTGAGGGCCGGAGAGGCGATGGCCTATCTGAGTGGTGTGAAGTGGTTTAAGGTGCTGGATCTGAGGAGCGGATGTTGCCAGATCCCGATGAGTGGGGCCGACAAGGAGAAGACGGCTGTTATAAATTCCCTAGGAATCTTCCGGTCTGAAAAGATACCACAGGGCATATCTGGAGCCCTTGCAACCTTCCTGCGCAGGTGGAAGACCATAGGGGATGTGGAGGCGTTTGGAGTTTTGGTGTATGTGGATGATCTCTTGGTATTTGGATTTGCCTCAGGAGAATATGAAGTGAGGTTGTTACAGGAGCAGCTGGGAACTACCGAGTTAAAGTGTTTTCTGGACACGTGCCAGGGCTGGCGAAGGTCGCAGCTCGTGAGTGACTGTCTCTACAGAATCAAGTTTGAAATGAAGACGGAGAGACCGGAGAAAGTGATCTGGAACCATTCGGAAGACTTACAAGTTGGAGAGAATGAAGAAAGTTGTCTGACTGAGGGCAATAGCAAACTGAGAACCTGGAGAGGGGAGTTTGCGGAGGTAAAGAAATTACAGACAAATCTCAGAAGAGAGAAGCGGAAGCTTGAAGGGAACCTGAAGATGACCATCGACAGTTCAAATGTAGTGCAAAACCTGGAAGTTGATCTGGAAGAAGTCATGAGGAAGAAAAAGCTGGAGAGAAGTGCAGTGAATACTGAACAGGAGGCTAAAGAGACTGCAGGAGCAGTGCAGGCCACATGCTTCCATTTGGAGAAGATCAAACAGCAGCTACCGATCGCAGAAATGAGGAACAATACAGATTTGATGGATAATGTTCTGGATGTGTGGTACATGCTGCCTTTTGCTGACTTTCCCTCGATTGAGGAAGAGACTTTTGGCCCTTCTCCCATTGAGTCAGGTGTAGCAGGGAGGGTTAGCTGTGTGCAGTGTGGGGCATGAGTGAGAGGTTGAGAGAGGAGCTGGTAGTGGGCCCAAGGTATCCCCAGTTGTGTCCGAGCCTGAAGGGTTTAGGTGAGGGGGTACGGAGGTCTCAAAAGGGTTAGGGAACTCCCAGATAGTTGGCCTAAGTAGCGCCTGAGGAACAGGGCGTAAGGTTTACTGTGTGAGGAGGAGATGTCACTGTTTGTGCTTGGGTTACGGTGTGTTGGCAGGAAAGGTGGCGAGTTATTTAATAGTCATGAGGACATGACTTTTATTTGGTGGGGGGAGAGTGTAAAAGGGGTTTCTTCTTTTTTCTTTGTTACTGTGTATGTAATCAAAAGGGTTTCTTTTGTTAACTAGCAGGAATGCTTCTTTGTTGCGAGAGAGTGCTAGAAGCTTGTTTGGGTTAAAATTTACTGATAACGAGAATTGTATTCCTTTGTAAACAAAATGGGGATTAATGTTCTTTCTTCTGAGTCTGTAAGCTTTTGTTGACTGGCTTTTGGGCAGATCGGCGCGAGGGGGTTGAGAGAGAAAGGACGCAATGCTGTAAGCTGGGCGAGGAACGGACCCAAAGCGGGGGTCCGAGGCCAGGAGGTACTCCGAGGAGGGGGGATGAAGCTAGATGTGCTTGGTTGACCACTCGGAGGGTCCTGAGCTGCGAGTCGAGGAGTTCGGAGGGGATCGAATGGTGGCCAGAAGACTTCAGTAATTGAGCTCCAACGGTTGTGCACGAAGTGGTTTGAACTTTGATAAGTTTGGCGATTTTTTTCTCTTCATATATACTGTATCATTATTAATCACTTAGTTATAGTAACCTTTATAAATTGTACTCATTTAATCGCTTATGGTGTACTGTCTGTTTTTGGGTGAGGCAGGGACATCACACAGCATCCGCACCAGCTGATTACCCAGTTTGGCGGGGCCGAAGGCTGCTCCCCCTAGATGAGAACGAGCTGAGCGAGCCTGAGGTGACCCAGGGGGTTACATTGGTGATAACAGTCTAGGGAAGTGCCGATGGTGTAGTCTGTGTGGTTACAGGGTCTCGGGAGGTGCCGATGGTGTAGTCTGTGTGGTTACAGGGTCTCGGGAGGTGCCGATGGTGTAGTCTGTGTGATTACAGAGTCTCGGGAGGTTGCGATGGTGTAGTCTGTGTGATTACAGGGTCTCGGGAGGTGCCGATGGTGTAGTCTGTGTGATTACAGAGTCTCGGGAGGTGCCGATGGTGTAGTCTGTGTGATTACAGGGTGTCGGGAGGTGCCGATGGTGTAGTCTGTGTGATTACAGAGTCTCGGGAGGTGCCGATGGTGTAGTCTGTGTGATTACAGAGTCTCGGGAGGTGCCGATGGTGTAGTCTGTGTGGTTACAGAGTCTCGGGAGGTGCCGATGGTGTAGTCTGTGTGATTACAGGGTCTTGTGAGGTGCCGATGGTGTAGTCTGTGTGGTTACGGAGTCTCGGGAGGTTGCGATGGTGTAGTCTGTGTGGTTACAGAGTCTCAGGAGGTACCGATGGTGTAGTCTGTGTGGTTACAGAGTCTCAGGAGGTACCGATGGTGTAGTCTGTGTGGTTACAGAGTCTCAGGAGGTACCGATGGTGTAGTCTGTGTGATTACAGAGTCTCAGGAGGTACCGATGGTGTAGTCTGTGTGATTACAGGGTCTCGGGAGGTGCCGATGGTGTAGTCTGTGTGGTTACAGAGTCTCGGGAGGTGCCGATGGTGTAGTCTGTGTGATTACAGGGTCTCGGGAGGTGCCGGTGGTGTAGTCTGTGTAATTACAGGTTCTCGGGAGGTGCCGATGGTGTAGTCTGTGTGATTACAGGGTCTCGGGAGGTACCGATGGTGTAGTCTGTGTGGTGACAGGGTCTCGGGAGGTGCCGATGGTGTAGTCTGTGTTGTTACAGGGTCTCAGGAGGTGCCGATGGTGTAGTCTGTGTTGTTACAGGGTCTCAGGAGGTGCCGATGGTGTAGTCTGTGTGGTTACAGAGTCTCGGGAGGTGCCGATGGTGTAGTCTGTGTTGTTACAGGGTCTCGGGAGGTGCCGATGGTGTAGTCTGTGTGGTTACAGGGTCTTGGGAGGTGCCGATGGTGTAGTCTGTGTGATTACAGAGTCTCAGGAGATGCCGATGGTGTAGTCTGTGTGGTTACAGGGTCTCGGGAGGTGCCGATGGTGTAGTCTGTGTGATTACAGGTTCTCGGGAGGTGCCGATGGTGTAGTCTGTGTGATTACAGAGTCTCAGGAGATGCCGATGGTGTAGTCTGTGTGGTTACAGGGTCTCGGGAGGTGCCGATGGTGTAGTCTGTGTGATTACAGGTTCTCGGGAGGTGCCGATGGTGTAGTCTGTGTGATTACAGAGTCTCAGGAGATGCCGATGGTGTAGTCTGTGTGATTACAGAGTCTCGGGAGGTGCCGATGGTGTAGTCTGTGTGATTACAGGGTCTCGGGAGGTGCCGATGGTGTAGTCTGTGTGATTACAGAGTCTCGGGAGGTGCCGATGGTGTAGTCTGTGTGATTACAGGGTCTCGGGAGGTGCCGATGGTGTAGTCTGTGTGATTACAGGTTCTCGGGAGGTGCCGATGGTGTAGTCTGTGTGATTACAGAGTCTCGGGAGGTGCCGATGGTGTAGTCTGTGTGATTACAGGGTCTCGGGAGGTGCCGATGGTGTAGTCTGTGTGATTACAGAGTCTCAGGAGATGCCGATGGTGTAGTCTGTGTGGTTACAGGGTCTCGGGAGGTGCCGATGGTGTAGTCTGTGTGATTACAGGTTCTCGGGAGGTGCCGATGGTGTAGTCTGTGTGATTACAGAGTCTCGGGAGGTGCCGATGGTGTAGTCTGTGTGATTACAGGGTCTCGGGAGGTGCCGATGGTGTAGTCTGTGTGATTACAGAGTCTCAGGAGATGCCGATGGTGTAGTCTGTGTGGTTATGGAGTCTCAGGAGGTACCGATGGTGTAGTCTGTGTGGTTACAGAGTCTCGGGAGGTGCCGATGGTGTAGTCTGTGTGATTACAGAGTCTCGGGAGGAGCCGATGGCGTAGTCTGTCTGGTTACAGGGTCTCGGGAGGTGCCAATGGTGTAGTCTGTGTGGTTACAGGGTCTTGGGAGGTACCGATGGTGTAGTCTGTGTGATTACAGAGTCTCGGGAGGTGCCAATGGTGTAGTCTGTGTGGTTACAGGGTCTTGGGAGGTGCCGATGGTGTAGTCTGTGTGGTGACAGAGTCTCGGGAGGTGCCGATGGTGTTGTCTGTGTGATTACAGGTTCTCGGGAGGTGCCGATGGTGTAGTCTGTGTGATTACAGAGTCTCGGGAGGTGCCGATGGGGTAGTCTGTGTGATTACAGGTTCTCGGGAGGTGCCGATGGTGTAGTCTGTGTGATTACAGGGCCTCGGAAGTTTTGAGATCTTGTAGTGTATGTGACTATACAGTCTGGTGAGATGCCGAGAGGCAGCGGACGAGCTTGTTCCCAGTTAGTCTTTACAATGCCTCCTGAGATGGTGATGTGCCTCTCCTGTGAGATGTGGCAGTCTTGGGGGAACTCCCCTCTCCTGCAGAGTCACATCTGCCAGAAGTGCATGCGGCTGGGTGATCTGGAAGACCGTGTGAGGAATCTGGAGCAGCAGCTGGATGACCTTCGACTCATAAGGGAGAATGAGGCAGTCACAGATGAGAGCTACAGGGAGGTAGTCACACCTAGGCTGCTGGAAGCAGGTCGTTGGGTGACAGTCTGAGGGGGGAAAGCGAAGGAGAGTAGACAGGTAGTGCAGGGCACCCCTGTAGCCATTCCCCTGAATAATAATTTTACCGTCCTGGATGCTGTTGGTGAGGATGACCAACCAGGTGTGAGCCACGGTGGCAGGGCCTCTGGCACTGAGTCTGACCCTGTGGTGCAGAACGATGGGATGGAGAAGAGGAAAACTGTCGTCATTGGAGACTCAATAGTCAGGGGAGCAGACAGGAGATTTTGTGGACGTAAGAAGGACACCCGCATGGTTTGTTGCTTCCCGGGTGCTAGGGTCCGGGATGTCTCTGACCGGGTACATGACATCCTGGTATGAGAGAGAAAGCGACCAGAAATCGTGATACATGTTGGTACCAACGACATAAGCAGGAAGAGGGATGAGGTCCTGAAGTGTGAGTTTCGGGAACTAGGCAGAAGGCTGAAGAACAGGACCTCAAGGGTGGTGTTCTCAGGATTGCTGCCAGTACTACGTGATAGTAATGGTAAGAATTGGAGGAGATGGCAGTTGAATGCGTGGCTGAGGATTTGGTGCAGGGGGCAGGGTTTTAGATTTTTGGACCATTGGGATCTTTCTGGGGAAGGTGGTACCTGTACAGATTGAATGGGTTGCACCTGAACTCGAGGGGGAGTAATATCTTGCAGGTAGGTTTGCTAGCATGGTTTGGGAGGGTTTAAACTAATTTGCAAGGGGGAATGGGACCCGGAGCGATAGAGCAGTGAAAGAAGTGCATGGAATAAAGCCAGATCTAACATATAGAGAGGCTTTGAGGAAAGAGAAGCAGAATAAAGGGTGTAAAGGTAGTAAGGTAGAAGGGCTAAAGTGTGTGTACTTCAATGCAAGAAGCATCAGGAACAAAGGTGATGAACTGAGAGCTTGGAAACATACATGGAATTATAGCAGCCATTACGGAGACTTGGCTGGCACCAGGGCAGGAATGGATTCTCAATATTCCTGGATTTCAGTGCTTTAAAAGGGACAGAGAGGGGGGGAAAGGGGAGGAGGGTGGCATTACTGGTCAGGAATACTATTACAGCTGCAGAAAGGGTGGGTAATGTAGCAGGATACTCTTTTGAGTCAGTATGGGTGGAAGTCAGGAACAGGAAGGGAGCAGTTACTCCACTGGGGGTACTCTATAGGCCCCCTGGTAGCAGCAGAGATACCGAGGAGCAGATTGGGAGGCAGATTTTGGAAAGGTGCAAAAATAACAGGGTTGTTATCATGGGTGACTTTAACTTCCCTAATATTGATTGGCACTTGATTAGTTCCAAGGGTTTATATGGGGCCGAGTTTGTTAGTCTGTCCAGGATGGATTCCTGTCATAGTATGTTGACAGACCAACTAGGGGGAATGCCATACTAGATCTAGTATTAGGTAACGAACCGGGTCAGGTCACAGACCTGTCAGTGGGTGAGCATCTGGGGGACAGTGATCACTGCTCCCTGACCTTTAGCATTATCATGGAAAAGGATAGGATCAGAGAGGACAGGAAAATTTTTAATTGGGGAAGGGCAAATTATGAGGCTATAAGGCTAGAACTTGTGGGTGTGAATTGGGATGATGTTTTTGCAGGGAAATGTACTATGGACTTGTGGTCGATGTTTAAGGATCTCTTGCAGGATGTTAGGGATAAATTTGTCTTGGTGAAGAAGATAAAGAATGGTAGGGTGAAAGAACCATGGGTGACAAGTGAGGTGGAAAATCTAGTCAGGTGGAAGAAGGCAGCGTACATGAGGTTTAGGAAGCAAGGATCAGATGGGTCTATTGAGGAATATAGGGTAGCAAGAAAGGAGCTTAAGAAGGGGCTGAGAAGAGCAAGAAGGGGGCGTGAGAAGGCCTTGGCAAGTAGGGTAAAGGAAAACCCCAAGGCATTCTTCAATTATGTGAAGAACAAAAGGATGACAGGAGTGAAGGTAGGACCAATTAGAGATAAAAGTGGGAAGATGTGCCTGGAGGCTGTGGAAGTGAGCGAGGTCCTCAATGAATACTTCTCTTCAGTATTCACCACTGAGAGGGAACTTGATGATGGTGAGGACAATATGAGTGAGGTTGATGGTCTGGAGTATGTTGATATTAAGGGAGAGGAGGTGTAGGAGTTGTTAAAATACATTAGGATGGATAAGTCTCCAGGGGCTGACGGAATATTCCCCAGGCTACTCCATGAAGTGATGGAAGAGATTGCTGAGCCTCTGGCTAGGATCTTTATGTCCTCATTGTCCACGGGAATAGTACCAGAGGACAGGAGGGAGGCGAATGTTGTCCCCTTGTTCAAAAAAGGTAGTAGAGATATTCCAGGTAATTATAGACCAGTGAGCCTTACGTCTGTGGTGGAAAAGCTGTTGGAAAGGATTCTTAGAGATAGGATCTATGGGCATTTAGAGAATCATGGTCTGATCAGGGACAGTCAGCATGGCTTTGAGAAGGCAGATCATGTCTAACAAGCCTGTTAGAGTTCTTTGAGGAGGTGACCAGGCATATAGATGAGGGTAGTGTAGTGGATGTGATCTACATGGATTTTAGTAAGGCATTTGACAAGGTTCCACACGGTAGGCTTATTCAGAAAGTCGAAAGGAATGGGATCCAGGGAAGTTTGGCCAGGTGGATTCAGAATTGGCTTGCCTGCAGAAGGCAGAGGGTCATGGTGGAGGGAGTACATTCAGATTGGAGGGTTGTGACTAGTGGTGTCCCACAAGGATCTGTTCTGGGACCTCTACCTTTTGTGATTTTTATAAACGAGCTGCATGTGGGGGTGGAAAGGTGGGTTGGCAAGTTTGCAGGTGACACAAAGATTGGTGGTGTTGTAGTTAGTGAAGAGGATTGTCGAAGATTGCAGAGAGACATTGATAGGATGCAGAAGTGGGCTGAGAAGTGGCAGATGGAGTTCAACCCGGAGAAGTGTGAGGTGGTACACTTTGGAAGGACAAACTCCAAGGCAGAGTACAAAGTAAATGGCAGGATACTTGGTAGTGTGGAGGAGCAGAGGGGTCTGGGGCTACTAGTCCACAGATCCCTGAAAGTTGCCTCACAGGTGGATAGGGTAGTTAAGAAAGCTTATGGAGTGTTAGCTTTTATAAGTCGAGGGATAGAGTTTAAGAGACGCGATGTAATGATGCAGCTCTATAAAACTCTGGTTAGGCCACACTTGGAGTACTGTGTCCAGTTCTGGCTGCCTCACTGTAGGAAGGATGTGGAAGTATTGGAAAGAGTACAGAGGAGATTTACCAGGATGCTGCCTGGTTTAGAGAGTATGGATTATGATCAGAGATTAAGGGAGCTAGGGCTTTACACTTTGGAGAGAATGGTGATGAGAGGAGACATGATGGAGGTGTACAAGATATTAAGAGGAATAGACAGAGTGGACAGCAGCACCTCTTCCCCAGGGCACCATTGCTCAGTACAAGAGGACATGGCTTTAAGGTAAGGGGAGGGAAGTTCAAGGGGGATATTAGAGGAAGGAATTTCACTCAGAGAGTGGTTGGTGTGTGGAATGCACTGCCTGAGTCAGTGGTGGAGGCAGATACACTAGTGAAGTTTAAGAGACTACTCGACAGGTATATGGAGGAATTTAAGGTGGGGGGTTATATGGGAGGCAGGGTTTGAGGGTCGGCACAACATTGTGGGTCGAAGGGCCTGTAATGTGCTGTACTGTTCTATGTTCTCCCAGGATGTTGGTGATGAGAAGTCAGGTGATAGAACCCTTCATTGTTGTCATAGTTTTAATGCCCTAGAAAATGGTCACGCACTTTCTGACACAGTGCCCTTCCAGTCTCGGACAGCTCAGTCCGTACTGGATTCTCGAAGCCCCTCTTGTTGATGGATGTTGGTCCCCACTTGGGGACCTTCTGTGCCCCTGCTACTCCTAGTGCTGTCTCATGATAAGGACTGAGGGAGGGCGGTTTCAGGGAGACGAGTGTTTGGTCATGTTCCATCTGATGCCCTGACATCCAGTGAATTACCGAGTCACTGCAGTACCTCCATTCCTGCTGCTTGTGGAACAGGAGGTCCACAGTGATGTGACCAAAGCCCGGCTCATCAACTGCAAGTTTAGAGCCGACTAAGATAAGTTTTCTGACACTTCCTTAAGGCAGTCTCCATGGATCTTGGTCAACGCTGAGGCTCCCAACACTCACTGTACAGTAACTGGAGCCAGGAACCTGCTGCAAATTCATACTGTCTTTCCAAGAACGTGCATCGGGCAGAAATGGCAGACTCTGGTGAGGAGCCAGAGACAGTAGACATGGACACCAGGCTGAGCTGCTGTATCGCTGCCTCTTTAGGACACAGTTGGAACCCTCAGGAATCATGACCTTCAATCTCACTCTGACATGAGGTGGAAGTTGTGGTGGGGTGTGAAGGGAAGAGGAAAGCGAGGGGAGGTGGGAAGTTCAGGTGGTGGAAGGGAGGAAATGCAGGGAAAGTCCCAGGCAGGTGACTGGTCAGGGATCTCATATGTGGGAAAAAGAAGGGGGAGAGTGTCCCAGGCAATGGGCGAGGGGGGTTTCCCAGGTTGCGGGCAGCTTCTCCCTCTCGTTCTGGGATGTGGTGGGGAAGGGGATAGGGAGGCAAGGGGAGGTAGTGGGGCAGGGTGCAGGGAGTCTCTCCCCCATCCTGACAGTGTCACGTAACCGAGTACCAACTTCCCACAGGCTGACTGGCGCGCTGAACATGGAGAGATGCCTGACACTGTGTCTGTCCCTGCTCCTGTCTGCACTCGCCACAGGTAAGACCCACCCTCAAACACTGCAGCGGGGTCTCTCTCCACACTCGCCACGTCCAGAAATATTTAACAACAAAATCAAACTCAAAACCAGTTCAACTGTAGTATATCTGAGACAAAGCAGAAAGTTCTGGAAACACTCAGTGGGTCATTGCCAATGGGAAGGGAAACGACCATGGGGGACGGGGAGTTCAGGCATCTGAGCAATTCCATACGATATCCATTTGCCGGTTCTCACATGCTTTGTACCATTTTACATCCTGTACTGTGTATTCAAACCATTTGAATAAACGTTGGCTGCCTTTGCCTCCACATGTTGAATTTATCTTGTTATCTGCTATAGTGTGTAGAGTCATGATTACACAAAATGAAAACAGACCATTCGGCCCAACTCATCCATGCTGACCAGTGAGAACCTTTCCACATTAATCCCAGGTTCCAGCGTTTTCTGTCTGAGTGATTCCAGTGTTCATCCATTCAGTTCCTGTGCCCTCAGACACCCTCCTTCTATCACTCTCTCTGGCAGTGAATTCCAGGTATTCACCACTCTCTGAGTGAGAAAGGCCTTCCCAATGCTCCCTCTCCTCCCACCCTTACCTTCAGGTGCCCTCTTCGCCCCTGCCCCCGCTTACCATAGTCTATGTGCTTTAGTTTATTCACCAGGGAAAGGTACCCTGCAGTCTGCCCCGATTTATAGACATCATTTATGTTTCCTCTTCTCCACTGATGGTAGAACAGACCCTATCCAGAAGACCATAAACTGTTAGAGCAGAATTATGCCATTTGGCCCACGATGTCTGCTCTGCCTTTTCAACATGCTGATCCATTTCCTTCTCAGCCCCAATCTTTGGCCTTCTCCCTGTATCCCTTTGTGCCTGATTGCTCAATAATTTAGAACATAGAACAGTACAGCACAGTATGTACTGTGGCCCACAATGTTGTGCCGATCCTCAAACCCTGCCTCCCATATATCCCCCCCACCTTAAATTCCTCCATATACCTGTCTAGTAGTCTCTTAAATTTCACTAGTGTATCTGCCTCCACCACTGACTCAGGCAGTGCATTCCACGCACCAACCATTCTCTGAGTAAAAAACCTTCCTCTAATATCCCCTTTGAACTTCCCACCCCTTACCTTAAAGCCATGTCCTCTTGTATTGAGTAAACACGAGGAAATCTGCAGATGCTGAAAATTCAAACAACACACACAAAGTGCTGGTGGAACACAGCAGGCCAGGCAGCATCTATAGGGAGAAGCGCTGTTGATGTTTCAATAGACAATAGGTGCAGAAGTAGACCATTCAGCCCTTCGAGCCTGCACCGCCATTCTGAGATCACGGCTGATCATATACTATCAATACCCGGTTCCTGCCTTGTCCCCATATCCCTTGATTCCCCTATTCATAAGATACATATCTAGCTCCTTCTTGAAAGCATCCAGAGAATTGGCCTCCACTACCTTCCGAGGCAGTGCATTCCACAACCCCACAACTCTCTGGGAGAAGAAGTTTCTCCTTCACTCTGTCCTAAATGACCTACCCCTTATTCTCAAACCATGCCCTCTGGTACTGGACTCTCCCAGCATCTGGAACATATTTCCTGCCTCTATCTTGTCCAATCCCTTAATAATCCTATATATTTCAATCAGATCCCCTCTCAATCTCCTTAATTCCAGCATGTACAAGCCCAGTCTCTCTAACCTCTCTGCGTAAGACAGTCCAGACATCCCAGGAATTAACCTCGTGAATCTACGCTGCACTTCCTCTACAGCTAGGATGTCCTTCCTTAACCCTGGAGACCAAAACTGTATACAATACTCCAGGTGTGGTCTCACCAGGGCCCTGTACAAATGCAAGAGGATTTCCTTGCTCTTGCACTCAATTCCCTTTGTAATAAAGGCCAACATTCCATTAGCCTTCTTCACTGCCTGCTGCACTTGCTCATTCACCTTCAGTGACTGATGAACAAGGACTCCTAGATCTCTTTGTATTTCTCCCTTACCTAACTCTACACCGTTCAGATAATAATCTGCCTTCCTGTTCTTACTCCCAAAGTGGATAACCTCACACTTATTCACATTAAACATCATTTGCCAAGTATCTGCCCACTCACCCAGCCTATCCAAGTCACCCTGAATTCTCCGAACATCCTCATCACATGTCACACTGCCACCCACCTTAGTATCATCAGCAAATTTGCTGATGTTATTCTCAATGCCTTCATCTAACTCATTGACGTAAATTGTAAACAGCTGTAGTCCCAATACCGAGCCCTGTGGCACCCCACTAGTCACCACCTGCCATTCCGAGAAACACCTATTCACTGCTGACGAAGGGTCTTGGCCCAAAATGTCGACAGCGCTTCTCCCTATAGATACCGCTTGGCCTGCTGTGTTCCACCAGCATTTTGTGTGTGTCCTCTTGTATTGAGCAGTGGTGCCCTGGGGAAGTGGCACTGGCTGTCCATTCTATCTATTCCTCTTAATATCTTGTATACCTCTATCATGTCTCCTCTCATCCTTCCTCCTTCTAAAGATTAAAGCCCTAGCTCCCTTAATCTCTGATCATAATGCATACTCTCTAAACCAGGCAGTATCCTGGTAAATCTCCTCTGTACCCTTTTCAATGCTTCCACATCCTTCCTATACTGAGGTGACCAGACTGGACACAGTACTCCTAACCAGAGTTTTATAGAGCTGCATGATTACCTCGCAACACTTAAACTCTAACCCTCGACTTATGAAAGCTAACACCCCTTTCTCTACCCTATCTACCTGTGAGGCAACTTCCAGGGATCTGTGGACATGTACCCCCAGATCCCACTGCTCCTCCACACTACCAAGTATCCTGCCATTTACTTTGTACTCTGCCTTGGAGTTTGTTCTTCCAAAGTGTACCACCTCACACTTCTCCGGGTTGAACTCCATCTGCCACTTCTCAGCCCACTTCTGCATCCTATCAATGTCTCTCTGCAATCTTCAATGATCCTCTACACTATCCACAACACCACCAACCTTTGTGTCGTCTGCAAACCCTAACCCTAACCCTAATGCAAACTTGCCAACCCACCCTTCTACCCCCACATCCAGGTCGTTAATAAAAATCACGAAAAGTAGGGGTCCCAGAACTGATCCTTGTGGGACACCACTAGTCACAACCCTCCAATCTGAATGTACTCCCTCCACCACAACCCTCTGCCTTCTGCAGGCAAGCCAATTCTGAATCCACATAGCTAACCTTCCCTGGATCCCATTCCTTCTGACTTTCTGAATAAGCCTACTGTGTGGAAACTCTGCCTTAGCTATACCTTCAGATATATGCCTTCATTTGCTCCTCATAACTGAAGCATCCGATATCAGGCATTGTCCCTGTGAATCTCTGCTGCATCCTCTCCAGAACTATCACATCCCACTCATTGTATTGACCAGTAATGTACAACAAGGTCTCAGAAAGTTCCTATCAAGCTGTAAATTCCCTGCTCTGATTTTTACTGTCCCAACTAATGATGGGAAATATCTGTCTTCACCACCTCATTGATAATGCTTCCCATCTTCAGAGAATCTTTGTTACGAACCCCATAACTGGGTCACTTACCAGCAAAGATAGAGAGGCCCGTTGAAGTCTGATGGTACTATTTTTTAAAGTCTTTATTTATAAAGGGGCACAAAAATAAGATTAATACAGACATTCAGATAAAATACGTCGTCCATACTCAATCGAAAAACGCAGGTATAATAATAATCATCAATTAAGCAATAGCTCTATTGTTTGTCTAGGGGATATTGTATTGTCCGATGGAAAGATAAAAGTCACTGTCCTTTCAAGCTGCAGCTTTTAGGGTTTAAGAGAGAAGGTTTTAAACTTGCCCGGGACTTTTATGAGGCCAATCCGTTGCGTCGGGGGAGTTGGTTCCTCATTGTTAGTTTCAAGTCGTTTTCCGTGGTACCAGCCACCAGCCCCCAGGCAAGGGAACTGAACGCACGTGGCTTCCTTCAAATGGCTTCCCGCTATTACGGGATCGCTAGCGTTTCTTCTGGTGCGTCTGAAAGGGGTTGTTCCCCCAGACCCTCTTTTATACTTCCTTACGGGGTCTCAGATGTCAATAAAGTTGGGATGATGCAATCCCTCTCTCAACCAGCCCACTTTGCCCGAGGACTTGCACGTAGCATAGTCCCCAATCCACAAACGTTGTCTCCAGGAGACAATGGCCAGGTCTCTCTCTCTCATTTCCTGGGTTCTCTGACACAACCCAATAATGCTCTTGTGATTCTCACAAAGGAGGGGGCTCCCCCGCACCCTTCGGCCCCTCAGAGCTGTGGTGCATTCATAACATCTTAAGCTGTTTGTTAGTAGTGCCTTCGTAATTAGCAGTCATAGTGTATGTCCTGCCCTTATCTCACTGTTCATGTCACACCTATCAATCAGAACATCCATCACCACGGCAACAGAGAAGCATGCCTTGGAGGACCTTCAAATTGTCCATATGGGTAGAGTTCACAAATAGTAAAGAGCAATATTGAGACTACAGGCTCCCCAACAGACCAGAAGAGATTGAGGAGCAGAAGTGTAGGTGCCTGTAACAACGAATTCTGAATTCTTTTTCTCCACTACCTTGGCATGCTTACGTATGAAACCATCTGTCGGGATAACACACGGACAAAAGACCATAAGAGATAGGAGCAGAATTAAGCCACTTGGCCATCAAGTTTGCTCCACCATTTCATTATAGCTGATCCATTTTCCCTCTCAGCCCCAATCTCCTGCCTTCTCCCCATATCCCTTCATGTTCTGACTAATCAGGAATCTATCAACCTTAAATAAATACAATAACATGGCTGCCACAGCTGCTTGTGGCAATAAATTCTGCAGATTCACTACTCTCTGGCTAAAGAAATCCCTCCTCATCTCCCTTCTAACAGGATGCACCTCTATTCTGAGACTGTGACCTTTGGCCTTAGATTCCCCCACCATAGGAAATATCCTCTCCACATCCACTCTGTTGAGGCCTTTCAACATGCAATAGGTTTCAATTAGGTCATCCCACATTCTTCTAAATTCCAGTAAGTGAGGCCCAGAACATAGAAACATAGAAAATAGGTGAGCCTGCACCGCCATTCAGTATGATCATGGCTGGTCATCCAACTCAGAACCCTGTACCTGCTTTCTCTCCATACCCCCTGATCCCTTTAGCCACAGGGGCCATATCTAACTTCCTCTTAAATATAGCCAATGAACTGGCCTCAACTGTTTCCTGTGGCAGAGAATTCCACAGATTCACCACTCTCTGTGTGAAGAAGTTTTTCCTCATCTTGGTCCTAAAAGGTTTCCCCTTTATCCTTAAACTGTGACCCCTCGTTCTGGACTTCCCCAACATTGGAAACAATCTTCCTGCATCTAGCCTGTCCAATCCCTTTAGAATTTTATACGTTTCAATAAGATCCCCCCTCAATCTTATAAATTCCGGTGAGTATAAGCCTAGTCGATCCAGTCTTTCTTCATATGAAAGTCCTGCCATCCCAGGAATCAATCTGGTGAACCTTCTTTGTACTCCCTCTATGGCAAGAATGTCTTTCCTCAGATTAGGGGACCAAAACTGCACACAATACTCTAGGTGCGGTCTCACCAAGGCCTTGTACAACTGCTCCTACAAGAACCTCCCTGCTCCTGTACTCAAATCCTTTTGCTATGAATGCCAACATACCATTTGCCTTTTTCATCACCTGCTGTACCTGCATGCCCACCTTCAATGACCAGTGTACAATGACACCCAGGTCTTGTTGCACCTCCCTTTTTCCTAATCGGCCACCATTCAGATAATAATCTGTTTTCCTGTTCTTGCAACCAAAGTGGATAACCTCACATTTATCCACATTAAATTGCATCTGCCATGAATTTGCCCACTCAGCTAACCTATCCAAGTCACCCTGCATCCTCTTAGCATCTGCCTCACAGCTAAAACCACTATTAACTGTTCCTAATATGACAAGCCATTCAATCCTGGAATCATTTCCATGAATCTCCTTTGTACCCTCTCCAGCTTCAACACATCTTTTCTAAGATAAGGGGCCCAGAACTGCTCACAATACTGCAACTCAGGCGTTCTTGGATCCCTAATTCTATGAATTATATTTTCTACTATCTTTTTTTCAGTTTTCACGTCAGTATTTTCATAGACTTTGATCCACTTTCATAATGTCTCTGTTTCAGAAACATTAAATTTTTCCTGATTTAATAGCCAAACTATTAATTTCATTCTTAATTTTTTAAATTTCCCCTAATGTATCCTCTGCCAAATTCGATTTGTGTTTTTTTCTCTAGTTCCTTCAGCCTATTTTGTAATTCCTCTAATGATTTATTCCTTATTTTTTTCTTATATGAAGATATCACTATAGTATCCCATAAAATGGGAGGTGAAACCTCTCCATTATCATTAAATTCTAAGTAGAGACCAATTTCTTTTTTAATTTGTTCCTTGAAATACGGATCATTGATTAGACTTGAGCTTAGTTTCCAAATAGTATTCTTTGGTTGTAGGTCAAAATCAACAGATAAATGTATAGGTGCATGGTCACTTACATCTATTGTCCCAATTCCACAGGTATTTATTTTGTCTTTGTCTTTTCCAAATGTTATGAAATAGTCTATTATTGTATATACAGAATGGGAAGCAGAATAATGAGTGTAATCCCTTCTGTCGGGGAAAAGGTCCCTCCATATATCAATCAAACCAACATCCTCAAAAAGTGTATTAACTTTCTTATGTAAGGATTTTGTTTCATAGGTTTTTCTATTGGAAGAGTCTAAGTTTGGTTGTAATTGTAAATTTAAGTCTGCCCCCACATATCAGGAGACCTTCTGTTTCTGCTACCATAATATCAGTAATTTTCTGAAAGAAACCAATATCACTTCCTGGGGGTGCATATATATTCAATAGAGTAACTGAATTGCTGTCTATATTCCCCCTTACCAGAATATATCTGCCCTCTTTATCTCCCATTTCGAATACTTTTTCAAAATTACTTGAGATAAAAAAAGCAACTCCTCTCCTATGTCCTGATTTATATGAGGAGAAAAACAGATTAGTGAAGCCCATTCTCTTTAGTTTTCTATGCTCATTATCACTTAAATGAGTTTCCTGTAAATATACTACATGGGCTTGTTCTTTTTTCATTTTGGATAAAATACTATTACATTTGATTGGATTTAATAGCCCATTGACATTAAAATAAATGAATTTTACTTTGTCCTTAGCCATCTGTATTTATCTGTCAATGTATCATTGAAATTAGCAGAATAAAATTTAATCAATCTACTCCCTGAACAAATAAGAACCAAGAAACGCAAATAATAACAAAAATGGCAATGAATGTGTGATTCCAAGGTTGAGGTCTCTGGTAGATGACCTTGCGTTGAGCTACAGGAAATGTCCAACTGTGGGGGATAACCCCTCCTACTTGTGAGTTGAGGGTCCCCATTGCAGTATTCATAAAAGTCAGTAAACATATCCATTACACAGAAAGGATTTCCCTGTATACTCCTCCTATATATATATATATATATATATATATATATATATATATATATATATATACACACACACATTTATATATTACATACATACCATATATATATTCTCATTTTGGTGGGTAAAAAGGAGTAAGTGAGTGAATAAAGAATAACAACTAAGTTATATAAAATCCACATTATAATAAGTATTTCTCGAGATAGGTATATCACCGTCTATTTTTGCTTCCATTTAGCTTATCAACATTTTTAAAGTTAGCCAAACCTTATGGCTCTACTGGAGGGGGTGAGGGCTGTCTTTAGAAAACTCCCAGTCTCTTCCTGATATATTTCTCTCGGCCTCCTCCCGTCTCCTGCCTTCTCGATTCTCGCACTATTTCCCAAGCAGAGCGGGATAATTCCTCTGCCAGGCTTTCCCTCGGTTTGATCACACTGACGGGCAAACCTCTGGCCTTCATGTCTGTAGTCGCCTCTTCCACTGTCTGATACAGTTGGATCCCATCTTGATAAAACAAGTGTTTAGCAGGGTACAGAGTTTGAAATCTAATCCTTCCTTGTTTTAGTATTTGCTTTACTTCAGAGTATTCTTTACGTTTCTGCAGGACCGCAGGGGGGGGGGGGGTAATCTTGGTCTAAATATATTAATTTATCATCTAAAAACACCCTCTTCTTACCCCAGGCCCTTAGTAGAATCTCTGCCTTGGTACTGTATCGAAGGAATTTAATTATCATTGAGCGTGGCTTATCTGCTCTGTCTCGGGTAGGCTTCAGGACGAGCACATGATGCGCTCTCTCAATTTCCAGCTCCATAGTTGATGGAAGCTCCAACCTGTCCCATTGCAACTTTCCGACAAACTCCGTCATAGACGAGCCCTCCGCTCCTTCGGGAACGTTGTATATTCTGATATTTTTCTGCTGTGATCTTCCCTCCAGGTCAAGTAGTTTACCTTCTTGTGGATTTAATATTTTTATCGTCTTCCTTAGTATCCGTTCCACGTTTTGAACGCGATCTTCCGCCTTCTCAATTTGAGTCTTTGCCACCGCTATTTTTTGACTGATGTTGGTGAGCTCTAACTTAATATCATGTAGCTGCTGTTTTATATCTTTCTGGAACTCCTTTATCACTTTAAAAATTTTGATCATACTTGCTACTTCGCCTGAACGAGGCCCAGTGTCCGCCTCGCTAGCACGTGGTTGGGTAGGAGAGCCGCTCGCTGCACTCCTCTCGGCAGCAGGCTCCGCAGTGTCGCTTTTTTAATTTCCATTCTTTTTCCCCATTCTTGCCCCTCTTAGCAGTTCAAATACTTTCAAAACATACTTGATGGGTTAACGGGGCTTAACACACGTTTTTCCGGAGGAGCTAGTGACTTAAGCTGCCATTCTTGACGATGATGTCACCGGAACCTCTACATCCTTTTCTGCACAGTGACATGATGTTCACCTGCTTCCAATCTGTCGAGACCTGCTCAAAGTCCAGAGAATTTTGGTCAATTATCACCAAACCCTCTACTATAACCTCTACCATTTCTTTCAGTTTCCTGGGATGCATTCCTTCAGGACCTGGCAACTTGTCTATTTTCAGGCCCACAAGTTTGCTCAGCACTACTTCTTTAGTGATAACCATTGTATTGAGGTCCTCACCTCCCATCACATCCATATCATCTCTCTTTGGCATGTTAGATGGGTTCTCCACCGTGAAGACCAACACAAAGTAGTCATGCAAAGCCTCATTACCAAATATCAATTCCCCCTTCTTGTCCTCCAAGGAATCTACATTCATTTTAGCCATCATTTTCTGCTTTATATATAAAGATTTTTACTATCTGTTTTTATATTTTGTGTTAGTTTATTTTCAGAATCTATCTTCCCTTTCTTTATTCCTCACTTAGTGGTTCTTTGTTGCTTTATACGGTTTTTCCAGTCTTCCAGTTTCCTACTACTCTTGGTGACTTTGTGCGTACTAGCTTTTAGTTTGATGCCTTCCTCTATTTCCATAGTTATCCATGGCTGACTCTTCCCGTCCTTACTGTCCTTGTTTTTATCTGGAATATATTTTTGTTAAGCACTGTGAAAAACCTCTTTGAAAGTCTTTTACTGTTCCTCAACCATCCCACCATACAGCCCATGTTCCCAGTCTATCCTATCCTCCCTCATCTCATTGTAGTCTCCATTGTTTATGCATAATACATTGGTTTAGATTGAACTATTGCACCCTCCATTTGCATGAGAAATTATCATACTTTCTCATGATGAGAGATATAATCATACTTTATAACCATGTAACCATATAATAATTACAGCATGGTAACAGGCCATCTCGGCCCTTCTAGTCCGTGCAGACACTTACACTCACTTAGTCCCACTGGCCCGCACTTAGCCCATAATCCTCCATTCCTTTCCTATCCATATACCTATCCAATTTTACTTTAAATGACAATACTGAACCTGCCTCTACCACTTCTACTGGAAGCTCATTCCACACAGCTACCACTCTCTGAGTAAGGAAATTCCCCCTCATGTTACCCTTAAACTTTTGCCCCCTAACTCTCAAATCATTTCCTCTTGTTTGAATCTCCCCTACTCAATGGAAAAAGCCTATCCACGTCAACTCGATCTATCCCCCTCATTATTTTAAATACCTCTATCAAGTCCCCCTCAACATTCTACACTCCAAAGAATAAAGACCTAACTTGTTCAACCTTTCCCTGTAACTTAGGTGCTGAAACACAGGTAACATTCTAGTAAATCTTCTCTGTACTCTCTCTATTTTGTTGACATCTTTCCTATAATTCGGTGACCAGAACTGTACACAATACTCCAAGTTCTGCCTTACCAATGCCTTGTACAATTTTAACATTGCATCCCAACTCCTATACTCAATGCTCTGATTTATAAAGGCCAGTATACCAAAAGCTTTCTTCACCACCCTATCCACATGAGATTCCACATTCAGGGAACTATGCACCATTATTCCTAGATCACTCTGTTCTACTGCATTCTTCAATGCCCTACCATTTACCATGTATGTCCTATTTGGATTAGTCCTACCAACATGTAGCACCTCACACTTATCAGCTTTAAACTCCATCTGCCATTGTTCAGCCCACTCTTCTAACTGGCCTAAATCTCTCTGCAAACTTTGAAAACCTACTTCATTATCCACAACGCCACCTACCTTAGTATCATCTGCATACTTACTAATCCAATTTACCACCCCATTATCCAGATCATTAATGTATATGACAAACAACATTGGACCCAATTCACCGACCTCCAACGTGACATATAGTTATCCACCATTACTCTCTGGCATCTCCTATCCAGCCACTGTTGAATCCATTTTACTACTTCAATATTAATATCTAATGATTGAACCTTCCTAACTATCCTTCTGTGCGGAACTTTGTCAAAGGCCTTACTGAAGTCCATTGAGACACCCTCCACTTTGTCAACTTTCCTCGTAACCGCTTCAAAAAATTCAATAAGATTTGTCAAACATGACCTTCCACCTACAACTCCATGCTGACTATTTCTAATCAGACCCTGTCTATCCAGATAATTATATGTACCATCTCTAAGAATATTGTCATTAATTTACACACCACTGACGTCAAACTGACAGGCCTATAATTGCTAGGTTTACACTTAGATCCCTTTTTAAACAATGGAACCACATGAGCAATACGCCAATCTTCCAGCACAATCCCCGTTTCTAATGACATTTGAAATATTTCTGTCAGAGCCCCTGCTATTTCTGCACCAACTTCCCTCAAGATCCTAGGGAATGTCCTGTCAGGATCTGGAGATTTATCCATTTTTATATTCCTTAAAAGCGCCAGTACTTCCTCCTCTTTAATTGTCATAGTTTCCATAACTTCCCTACTTGTTTCCCTTACCTTACACAATTCAATATTCTTCTCCTTAGTGAATACCGAAGACAAGAAATTGTTCAAAATCTCCCCCATCTCTTTTGGCTCCACACATAGCTGTCAACTCTGATTCTCTAAGGGGCCAATTTTATCCCTCACTATCCTTTTGCTATTAATATAACTGTGGAAACTCTTTGGATTTATTTTCACCTTACTTGCCAAAGCAACCTCATATCTTCTTTTAGATTTTCTAATTTCTTTCTAAAGATTCTTTTAACATTCTTTATATTCCTCAAACACCTCATTTACTCCATGCTGCGTATATTTATTGTAGATCTCCCTCTTTTTCTAACCAAGTTTCCAATATCCCTTGAAAACCATGGTGCTCTCAAACTTCTAACCTTTCCTTTCAACCTAACAGGAACATACAGGAATCAATTTGAGGAAACTATGGGAGAGGAGGTTAGTTCACCAGTAGAGCAAGTAAATAGACAGTGTGTGAGGGAGGAAAGGCAGGTGATGGAGAAGGGATGTGCTCAGCCCGAAGATGTAGGGGAGAAGAAAGAAAAGGATAATAAATTTGAATGCATTGTTAGGGATGAAAAGAGAGGAGAGCGTGGAGAGTATCTTAAATGTATCTATTTTAATGCTAGGAGCATTGTAAGAAAGGTGGATGAGCTTAAAGCGTGGATTGATACCTAGAATTATGATGTTGTATCTATTAGTGAAACATGGTTGCAGGAAGGGTGTGATTGGCAACTAAATATTCCTGGATTTAGTTGCTTCAGGTGTGATAGAATAGGAGGGGCCAGAGGAGGAGGTGTTGCATTGCTTGTCCGAGAAAATCTTATGGCGGTGCTTTGGAAGGATAGATTAGAGAGCTCCTCTAGGGAGGCTATTTGGGTGGAATTGAGGAATGGGAAGGGTATAGTAACACTGATAGGAGTGTATTATAGGACACCTAATGGGGAGCGTGAGTTGGAAGAGCAAATGTGTAAGGAGATAGCAGATATTTGTAGTAAACACAAGGTGGTGATTGTGGGAGATTTTAATTTTCCACACGTAAATTGGGAAGCTCATTCTGTAAAAGGGCTGGATGGTTTAGAGTTTGTGAAATGTGTGCAGGATAGTTTTTTGCAACAATACATAGAAGTACCGACTAGAGATGGGGTAGTGTTGGATCTCCTGTTAGGGAATGCGATAGGTCAGCTGACGGATGTATGTGTTGGAGAGCACTTCGGGTCCAGTGATCACAATAGCATTAGCTTCAATATAATTATGGAGAAGGAAAGGACAGGACCTAGAGTTGAGATTTTTGATGGGAGAAAGGCTAACTTTGAGGAGATGCGAAGGGATTTAGAGAGAGTGGATTGGGTCAAGTTGTTTTATGGGAAGGATGTAATAGAGAAATGGAGGTCATTTAAGGGTGAAATTATGAGGGTACAGAATCTTTATGTTCTTGTTAGGTTGAAAGGAAAGGTTAAAGGTTTGAAAGCACCATGGTTTTCAAGGGATATTAGAAATTTGGTTCGGAAAAAGAGGGTTGTCTACCATAGATATAGGCAGCATGGAGTAAAGGAATTGCTCGAGGAATATAAAGAATGTAAAAGGAATCTTAAGAAAGAGATTAGAAAAGCTAAAAGAAGATACGAGGTTGGTTTGGCAAATAAGGTGAAAGTAAATCCAAAAGGTTTTTACAGTTATATTAAAAGCAAGAGGATAGTGAGGGATAAAATTGGCCCCTTAGAGAATCAGAGTGGTCAGCTATGTGTGGAGCCGAGGGAGATGGGAGAGATTTTGAATGATTTTTTCTCTTTGGTATTCACTAAGGAGAAGGATATTGAATTGTGTAAGGTGTGGGAAACAAGTAAGGAAGTTATGGAACCTATGACAATTAAAGAGGTGGAAGTACTGGCGCTTTTAAGAAATTTAAAAGTGGATAAATCTCCGGGTCCTGACAGGATATTCCACAGGACCTTGAGGAAAGTTTGTGTAGAAATAGCAGGAGCTCTGACGGAGATCTTTAAGATGTCATTAGAAATGGGGATTGTGCCGGAGGATTGGCGTATTGCTCATGTGGTTCCATTGTTTAAAAAGGGTTCTAGAAGGAAGCCTAGCAATTATAGACCTGTCAGTTTGACATCAGTGGTGGGTAAATTAATGGAAAGTATTCTTAGAGATAGTATTAATAATTATCTGGATAGACGGGATCTGATTAGGAGTAGCCAGCATGGATTTGTGCGTGGAAGGTCATGTTTGACAAACCTTATTGAATTTTTTGAAGAAGTTATGAGGGTAAGGCAGTGGATGTAGTCTATATGGACTTCAGCAAAGCCTTTGACAAAGTTCCACATGGAAGGTTAGTTAAGAAGGTTCAGTCGTTAGGTATTAATGCTGGAGTAATAAAATGGATTCAACAGTGGCTAGATGGGAGATGCCAGAGAGTAGTGGTGGATAATTGTTTATCGGGATGGAGGCCGGTGACTAGCGGGGTGCCTCAGGGATCTGTTTTGGGCCCAATGTTGTTTGTAATATACATAAATGATCTGGATGATGGGGTGGTAAATTGGATTAGTAAGTATGCCAATGATACTAAGGTAGGAGGTGTTGTGGATAATGAGGTGGATTTTCAAAGCTTGCAGGGAGATTTATGCCGGTTAGAAGAATGGGCTGAACGTTGGCAGATGGAGTTTAATGCTGAGAAGTGTGAGGTTCTACATTTTGGCAGGAATAATCCAAATAGAACATACAGGGTAAATGGTAGGGCATTGAGGAATGCAGAGGAACAGAGAGATCTAGGAATAACAGTGCATAGTTCCCTGCAGGTGGAGTCTCATGTAGATAGGGTGGTGAAGAAGGCTTTTGGAACGCTGGCCTTTATAAATCAAAGCATTGAGTACAGAAGTTGGAATGTAATGTTAAAATTGTACAAGGCATTGGTAAGGCCAAATTTGGAATATTGTGTGCAGTTCTGGTCACCGAATTATAGGAAAGATATCAATAAATTAGAGAGAGTGCAGAGACGATTTACTAGGATGTTACCTGGGTTTCAGCACTTAAGTTACAGAGAAAGGTTGAACAAGTTAGGTCTCTATTCATTGGAGCATAGAAGGTTGAGGGGGGATTTGATCGAGGTATTTAAAATTTTGAGAGGGATAGATAGAGTTGACGTGAATAAGCTGTTTCCATTGAGAGTAGGAGAGATTCAAACGAGAGGACATGATTTGAGAGTTAGGGGGCAGAAGTTTAAGGGAAACACGAGGGGGTATTTCTTTACTCAGAGAGTGATAGCTGTGTGGAATGAGCTTCCTGTAGAAGTAGTAGAGGCCAGTTCAGTTGTGTCATTTAAGGTAAAATTGGATAAGTATATGGACAGGAAAGGAGTGGAAGGTTATGGGCTGAGTGCGGGTAGCTGGGACTAGGTGAGATTAAGAGTTCGGCACTGACTGGGAGGGCCGAGATGGCCTGTTTCCGTGCTGTGATCGTTATATGGTTGTATGTTATATGAACAGTAAACTGGAGGAATCTTGACACAGAGCTCTGATATGGAGTCTTGACATGGAGACAGGGTTTTCATGGAATATCTTGAAACTGGAGTTGAACTTTGAACAAACGGTTCTAAGCAGTCGAGAAATGAAGTTATCACATGGGAATAGACCAACAAACTAGCAACCTGTGATAGTGACACCATCGTATTTATTTCACAGTTTCTGATGAAAACCAGGTGTTCTGTAATTGAGTAAACTGGCAGCAATTGGAGATCTGAAATTAGGGCATAATCAGGGAGAAAGGAGCATTAAACGGGAACAGCCAACCGGAACCATAACAGTAGGCATTATATTTTTTATATATATATTTACAGCTCTGTGGTTCAAACGCTCTGATTAATTTTTCTTTTTGAAACGGTTGGTCTGGAGTTTTGTAGTGGGAGGGTGGGGAGGATATTTACTTCATATGATTTTATTTTGCATGCTTTTTCCTTATTGTTATGAATTATGTATTAGACATGTTTGATTTGCACTGTATGAATCTCCATTTTGTTGATGGTTTTTTGTAGTTGTATTGTAGAAACTCATAAAAAAATTAATTTAAAAAAAATATATATATAAAGCAGAAGAGGGTAGCTAAAGTCAACGTAGGTCCCTTGGAAGACGAGAAGGGGAAATTGATATTGGGTGATAAGGGAATGGCTGAGATATTGAATGACTATTTTGTGTTGGTCTTCACGGTGGAGGATATGTCTGATATGCCAAAGAATGATGTTATGGACGAAATGGGAGGTGAGCACCTCGATAAAATCACTGTCACTAAAGAGATAGTGATGAGCAAACTAGGGGCCTAAAGGTAGATAAGTCCCCTGGTCCTGATGGGATGCATCCCAGGGTGCTGAGGGAATTGGCAGAGGTTATAGTAGATGGATTGGTAATCATTTACCAAAATTCTCTGGACTCTGGGCAGGTCCCAGCGGATTGGTAGGCAGAAAATGTCACGCCACTTTTTAAAAAAAGATGTAGGCAAAAGACAGGCAACTAGAGGCCAGTTAGCTTAACATCTGTAGTCAGGAAAATGCTTGAAACTGTCATTAAGGAAGAAATATTGAAACATTTAGAAAGGAGTGGTTCCATTGGACAGATACAGCATGGATTCATAAAGGGCAGGTCCTGTTTGACAAACTTACTGGAGTTCTTTGAGGATATAATGAGTGCAGTGGACAGAGAGGAACAGGTGGATGTCGTATGCTTGGATTTCCAGAAGGCATTCAATAAGGTGCCACACAATAGACTTATAAATAAGGCACGGATGCATGGAATTGGAGGAAGTGTATTGGCATGGATACACTTGGTTAACCAATAGAAGGCAGAGAGTTGGTATAAATTCTCCGGTTGGTATAATTTCTCCAGTCAGTGGTGAGTGGGGTGCTGCAGGGGTCAGTGCTGGGCGCACAGCTGTTTACCATTTGCATTGATGATTTGGAAGAGGGGACTGAGAGTAGTGTAGCAAAATTTGCTAATGACACTAAACTGAGTGGAAAAGCAAATTGTACAGAGGATGTGGAGGGTCTGCAGAGGGATATAGATAGGTTAAGTGAGTGGGCCAAGGTCTGGCAGATGGAATACAATGTTGATAAATGCAAGATCATCCACTTTGGAAGGAATAATAGAAGAGCAGATTATTATTTAAATGGTGAAAGATTGCAGCATGCTGTTGTACAGAGGGACACGGGAGTGCTTGTACATGAATCGCAAAATATTGGCTTGCAGGTACAACAGGTTATTAAGAAGGCAAACGGAATGTTGGCATTCATTGCTAGAGGGATTGAATTCAAGAGCAGGGAGGTCATGCTGCAACTATACAGGGTACTGGTGAGTCCGCACCTGGAGCACTGTGTGCAGTTCTGGTCTCCATACTTGAGGAAGGATGTACTGGCTTTGGAGGCAGTGCAGAGGAGGTTCACCAGGTTGATTCTAGAGATGAAGGGGTTAACTTATGAGGAGAGATTGAGTCACCTGGGACTATACTCTCTGGAATTCAGAAGAATGAGAGGGGGTCTTATAGAAACATACAAAGTTGTTTCCATTGGTAGGTGAGACTAGAACTACGGGACATTGCCTCAAGATACAGGGAAGAAGATTTAGGACAGAGATGAGGAGAAACTGTTTTTCCCAGAGAGTGGTGAATCTGTGGAATTCTCTGCCCAGGGAAGCAGTTGAGGCTTGTTCACTATAATACGAGGGGTGATTGATAAGTTCGTAGCCTAAGGTCCATTTTCTCAGACGGTGCTTACTTGCAATTTTCAATTATCTGAAACAGTAATACTACAGAAGTTATTAACTTCAAACTTTCTGCATAAACACTCAAACAGTTGAACTACACGTGCATGTAACGAGAGCTGTATAACTCATCTCCTTCTACATTAGGCCACAAACTTATCAATCACCCCTTGTATATTTAAGATACAGTTAGATAGATTTTTTCATAGTAGGGGAATTAAGGGTTATGGGGAAAAGGCAGGTAGATGGAGCTGAGTATATGGACAGATCAGCCATGATCTTATTGAATGGCGAGGCAGGCTCAATGGGCCGGATGGCCTGCTCCTACTCCTATTTCTTATGTTCTTATGTTCATTGCTCCTGTAGTCCAAAAGCAGCAGCCTTGTGGCTGTCCATTCATTGGAAAAACCTGCTTACTTTGGCCTCAGAGATGACCAAGCTGCAGTTCACATCATTTATAGCTCTCTTCAGAGGCTCAGTGCTGGGAACATCGAATCAAGCATAAAAAAATATTTAGTTCATCTGGGAGAGAGGCAGCGATGTTAGAAACTCCATTGCATTTAGCTTTAAAGACTGCAATGATGTGCAGACCTTGCTGTAAGCTCTGTGTGTTGTAGGTGGAGAGTTGAGTGAAGCTTGTCCCTGTATTGTTTTTTGCTGCTGTTGGGAGGTCATTATGTAAGTGCCATCAGGGCCCTTTTACCCTTTACGTTTCTTAATTCAACCCACAAGGATTCAACATCTTCTGATTCTGCTTCATCTTTCTACTGATTTACTATCATATTTCACCAGCAGAGCCACGCCACCTGTTCTGCCTTTCTTCCTGTCCCTCTGATACAACATGTAACCTTGGACATTCAGCTGCAAACTGCAACCATCCTTCGGTCACGATTCAGTAATAGCCTCAACATCATACCTGACAATCTGTAGAAGTCAACAAGATCATCCACCTTATTTCTTATACTCCATGCATTGAGACTGGGCTACACACACCAAGACCGGGACATGGACACGGGAAACAGGATGCGGGAACTGGGACACAGACACGGGAAACAGGGACATGAATGCGGGAACTAGAACACGGACCGGGAACCGGGACACGGACACAGGAACTGGTGCATTGACATGTGTGAACTGGAGCATGAACATGAGACTGGGACATGGGACAAAGAAATGAGACTGGACTATGGTCACTGGAACCAGGATATGGACATAGGAACTGGGACATAGACACAGGAACCGGGCCACAGACATGGACATGATGCGATGACATAGGGAGTGTCACTGGAGCACGGGCACACGTGCGAAGTGGGGCATGGACACAGGAACTGGGACCATAAGAGCATAAGACTATAAGATATAGGAGCAGAAGTAGGCCATTCAGCCCATCGAGTCTGCTCTGCCATTCAGTCATGGGCTGATCCAATTCTTCCAGTCATCCCCAATCCCTTACCTTCTGCCCATAACTTGATTTCCTGGCTAATCAAGAACCTATCTATCTCTGCCTTAAATGCACCCAATGACTTGGCCATCTGATGCAGGATCTGGGGCGTGAGCACAGACGTGAGACTGCTGCCCAGACATAGCTACTGGGATGTGGATTTGGGACATTGACGCTGACATGGGGCTTGGATGAGAACACAGTACTGCTTTCTCAAGCTGACGTGTGCTTGTCACCAGGGCTGGAGTCCGGAGAGCTGCGTCTGTCCAGCGGCCGACTGCCCAGCGAGGGCCGAGTGGAGGTTTACTACGATGGAGAGTGGGGCACCGTGTGTGATGATGGTTGGGACCTCACTGATGCTCACGTTGTCTGCCGCAGCCTCGGCTACCTCAATGCCACGGAGGCTGTTGCCGGAGGCTTCTTCGGATCAGGTGAGGGGTCTGGGGGGGGTTTATCCCTGTGGTCACCAGAGGCAGTGCCAGATTAGGTGGGAGGGGGGCTGGTGGGTGGGGATCGTGGATTTGTGTATCTCTCTGATCACCAGAGGGAGGGCCAGATCAGGGGAGGAGACCAGGTGGGGTTTTTCAATTGGTAAGTGAGACTAGAACTAGAGGACCTTGCCTCAAGATTCAGGGGAGAAGATTTAGGATGGAGATGAACCATAGAACCACACAACCATAAAACACTACAGCACAGAATACAGGCCCTTCTAGTCTGTGCCAAAACTTTATTCTGCTAGTCCCATTGACCTGCACCCAGTCCATAACCCTCCAGATCTCTCCCATCCATGTATCTATCCAATTTATTCTTAAAACTTAAGAGTAAGCCCGCATTTATTAAATCAGATGGCAACTCGTTCCAAAGTCCCACCACTCTCTGAGTGAAGAAGTTCCCCCTAATGTTCCCCGTAAACCTTTCCCCTTTCACCCTGAAGCCATGTCCTCGCATATTTATCTCTCCTAATCTAAGTGGAGCCTACTCACATTTACTCTGTCTATACCCTTCATAATTTTGTAAACCTCTATCAAATCCCCCTCATTCTTCTATGCTCCAAGGAATAAAGTCCTAACCTGTTCAATCTTTCCCTGTAACTCAACTCCTGAAGACCCGACAACATCCTAGTAAATCTTCTCTGCACTCTTTCAATCTTACTGATATCCTTTAGGTGACCAAAACTGCACACAATATTCCAAATTTGGCCTCACCAATGTCTTATACAACCTTACCATAACATCCCAACTCCTATACTCAATATTTTGAGTTATGAATGCCAGGATGCCAGAAGCCTTCTTTACAACCCTGTCTACCTGTGGCGCCACTTTCAGGGAATTATGTATCTGAACTCCCAGATCCCTTTGTTCCTCCACACTCCTCAATGCCTTACCACTTACTGTGTATGTCCTACCTTGATTTGCCTTTCTAAAATGCAACACCTCACACTTGTCTGCCTTAAATTCCATCTGCCATTTTCTGGCCCATTTTTCCAGTTGGTCCTGATCCCTCTGCAAGCTTTGAAAGCCTTCCTCGTTGTCCACAACACCTCCAATCTTAGTGTCATCAGCAAACTTGCTGATCCAATTTACCACATTATCATTTAGATCATTGATCTAGACAACAAACAACAATGGTCCCAGCACAGATCCCCAAGGCACACCACTTGTCACAGGCCTCCAGTCTAATAAGCAATCATCCACTAACACTCTGTCTTTTCCCACACAGTCAATTTTGAATCTAGTTTACAACCTTTCCATGGATACCTAATATCTGAACCTTCTGAACTAACCTCCCATGTGGGACCTTGTCCACGGCCTTACTAAAGTCTATGTAGGAAACATCCACAGCCTTTCCTTCATCTACTTTCTTGGTAACCTCCTCAAAAAACTACAAGATTCGTTAAACATGATCTACCATGCACAAAGCCATGTGAACTATCCTTAATCATCCCTTGCAAATGATTGCCAGAACAGGACACAGATTCAGAACAAGAAGGCAGCGTGGGAGCACCTAAGGATTTCCAGCGGAAAGACATTTTGAGTTCTCAGGGGAAGAGAGAGGCCAGACTGCGCAGGCGCGTGACGTCAGCCAGTTCAGTACGAACAGTTTAAAAAGAAGGCAGCCATATCCAGCGGGCAGCAGAGTGAGAGGCAGCAGAGTGAGAGGCAGCAGAGTGATAGGGCTTTGGCTCCTTGGGCTTCGGCGGTAACGGGACGAGGTGAGGCAGTTGTTAATTGCAAAAGGAAGTAGTATGTGTATGAGGCCAGTTTTCTATGGTCGGTGTCAGATGTGGGAGGTCCTGGAGTTTCCCAGCATCCCGGACGGCCACATCTGCACCCAGTGCATCGAGATGCAACTCCTAACGGACCGTGTTAGGGAACTGGAGCTGCAGCTCGATGACCTTCATCTGGTCAGGGAGAGTGAGGAGGTGTTAGAGAGGAGTTACAGACAGGTGGTCACTCCGGGGCCAAGGGGGAAAGAGAAATGGGTCACAGTCAGGAGAGGGAAGGGGAAGAGTCAGGTACTAGAGAGTACTCCTGTGGCTGTACCCCTTGACAATAAGTACTCCTGTTTGAGTACTGTTGGGGGGGGACAGCCAACCTGGGGGAAGCGACAGTGGCCGTGCCTCTGGCACAGAGTCTGGCCCTGTGGCTCAGAAGGGTAGGGAAAAGAAGAGGAAGGCAGTAGTGATAGGGGACTCTATAGTTAGGGGGTCGGACAGGCGATTCTGTGGATGCAGGAAAGAAACTCGGATGGTAGTTTGCCTCCCAGGTGCCAGGGTCCGGGATGTTTCTGAGCGCATCCAAGATATTCTGCGCTGGGAGGGAGAACAGCCAGAGGTTGTGGTACATATTGGTACCAATGACATAGGTAGGAAAAGGGAAGAGGTCCTGAAAGAAGACTACAGGGAGTAAGGAAGGAAGTTGAAAAGCAGGACCTCAAAGGTAGTAATCTCAGGATTACTGCCTGTGCCATGTGACAGTGAGAATAGGAATGGAATGAGGTGGAGGATAAATGCGTGGCCGAGGGAATGGAGCAAGGGGCAGGGATTCAGATTTCTGGATCATTGGGACCTCTTTTGGGGCGGATGTGACCTGTACAAAAAGGACGGGTTGCACTTGAATCCCAGGGGGACCAATATCCTGGTGGGCAGGTTTGATAGAGCTGTTGGGGAGGGTTTAAACTACTTTGGCAGGGGGGTGGGAATCAGAATGTGAGTGCACGGATTAAGGTAGAAGGACAAGGGCATGATGCTAAGAGTTCTGAGTTGATGAGGAAGGACAGGCAGGGGACAGAAGATAATTGTAGCCAGTTAAGGGGGTTGAAATGTGTCTATTTCAATGCAAGGAGTATTAGAAACAAAGAGGATGAACTTAGAGCATGGATTAGTATGTGGAACTACGATGTTGTGGCCATTACTGAAACTTGGTTGGAGGAAGGGCAGGATTGGATGATGCAGGTCCTGGGGTTCAGGTGTTTTAAAAGGAATAGGATAGGAGGTAGAAAAGGGGGCAGTGGCATTGCTGGTCAGGGATAGTATCACAGCTATAGAAAGGGAGGACACTGCAGAGGGAGTGTCCATGGAGTCAGTCTGGGTGGAAGTCAGAAATAGGAAGGGATCAATCACTGTGCTGGGAGTGGCCTATAGGCCCCCAAATAGCCCTCGGGACACCGAGGAGCAGATAAATAGGCAGATTTTAGAATGGTGCAGGAAATACAGGGTCGTAGTTATGGGTGATTTCAACTTCCCTCATATTGACTGGCACCTCCTGAGTGCAAGGGGTATAGATGGGGCTGAATTTGTCGGGTGAGTTCAAGAAGGATTCCTGACACAGTATGTGGACCGGACAACAAGAGGAGAGGCTATACTGGATCTAGTTCTGGGTAATGAACCTGGTCAGGTGACAGACCTCTTGGTGGGGGAGCATTTTAGTGAGAGTGACCACAACTCCCTTAGCTTCAGCATAGCTATGGAAAGGGATAAAATTAGACAAAATGGTGAAGTGCTTAACTGGGTAAGGGCTAACTTTGAAGGGATGAGGCAGGAACTAGCGAGAGTAAATTGGAAACAGATGTTCAAAGGGGAAAGCACAGAAGTAATGTGGGAGAAGTTTAGGGACCACTTGAGTTGGGTTCAGGATAAGTTTGTCCCACTGAGACAAGGAAAAAATGGTAGGAAAAGGGAACCATGGCTGACAAAACATGTGAGGCAACTCGTCAAGAGGAAAAAGGAAGCATATGTTAGATATAAGAAGCAGGAAGTAGGAGGGGCTCATGAGAAATATAGGGTAGCCAGGAAGGAGCTAAAGAAAGGACTTAGGAGAGCTCGAAGGGGGCATGAGAAGGCCTTGGCATGTAGGATTAAGGAGAACCCTATATCCTCTGCATATGTGAAGAATAGGAGGATGACGAGAACGAAGGTGGGACCGCTAAAGGATAAAGAGGGCAACATGTGCCTGGAAGCGGAGGAGGTTGGGGAGGTCCTAAATGAATACTTGGCTTCAGTATTCACAAGGGAAAAGGATCTTGATCAGGATGAGGTCGAAGTTGAGCGGGCCTGTGTGCTGGACAATGTAGAGATTAAGGACGAAGAAATGCTGGATCTTCTTAAAAACATTAAGATTGATGTTCCCCGTGAATTGATCATGGGGAACAAGGACATGGCAGATCAATTGAATAACTACTTTGGTTCTGTCTTCACTATGGAGGACATAAATAATCTTCTGGAAATAGTAGGGTCTAGTGAGATGGAGGAACTGAGGGAAATACATGTTAGTAGGGAAGTGGTGTTAGGTAAATTGAAGGGATTAAAGGCAGATAAATCCCCAGGGCCAGATGGTCTGCATCCCAGAGTGCTTAAGGAAATAGCCCATGAAATAGTGGATGCATTAGTGATAATTTTTCAAAACTCCTTAGAGTCTGGATTAGTTCCTGAGGATTGGAAGGTGGCTAATGTAACCCCACATTTTAAAAAAGGAGGGAGAGAGAAACTGGGGAATTATAGACCGGTTAGCCTGACATCAGTGGTGGGGAAAATGCTGGAGTTGGTTATCAAAGATGTGATAACAGCACATTTATAAAGAGGTGAAATCATCGGACAAAGTCAGCATGGAATTGTGAAAGGAAAATCATGTCTGACGACTCTTATAGAATTTTTTGAGGATGTAACTAGTAGAGTGGATAGGGGAGAAACAGTGGATGTGGTATATTTGGATTTTTAAAAGGCTTTTGACAAGGTCCCACACAGGAGATTAGTGTGCAAACTTAAAGCACATGGTATTAGGGATATGGTATTGAGGTGGATAGAGAATTTGTTGGCAAACAGGAAGCAAAGAGTGGGAATAAATGGGACCTTTTCAGATTGGCAGGCGATGACTAGTGGGGTACCGCAAGGTTCAGTGCTGGGACCCCAGTTGTTTACAATATATATTAATGATTTAGATGAAGGAATTAAATACAGCATCTCCAAGTTTGCAGATGACACGAAGCCGGGCGGCGGTGTTAGCTATGAGGAGGATGCTAGGAGGATGCAGGGTGACTTGGATAGGTTAGGTGAGTGGGCAAATTCATGGCAGATGCAATTTAATGTGGATAAATGTGAGGTTATCCTCTTTGGTTGCAGGATGAGGAAAACGGATTATTATCTGAATGGTGGCCGATTAGGAAAAGGGGAGATGCAACGAGACCTGGGTGTCATTGTACACCAGTCATTGAAGGTGGGCATGCAGGTACAGCAGGCGGTGAAAAAGGCAAATGGTATGTTGGCATTCATAGCAAGAGGATTCGAGTACAGGAGCAGGGAGGTTCTACTGCAGTTTATAAGACCTTGGTGAGACCACAACTGGAGTATTGTGTGCTGTTTTGGTCCCCTAATCTGAGGAAAGACATTCTTGCCATAAAGGGAGTACAAAGAAGGTTCTCCAGATTGATTCCCGGGATGGCAGGACTTTCATATGAAGAAAGACTGGATTGACTATGCTTATACTCGCTGGAATTTAGAAGATTGAGGGGAGATCTTATTGAAACGTATAAAATTCTAAAGGGATTGCACAGGCTAGATGCAGGGAGATTGTTTCCGATGTTGGGGGAGTCCAGAACGAGGGGTCACAGTTTAAGGATAGAGGGGAAGCCTTTTAGGACCGAAATGAGGAAAAACTTCTTCACACAGAGAGTGGTGAATCTGTGGAATTCTCTGCCACAGGAAACAGTTGAGGCCGGTTCATTGGCTATACTTAAGAGGGAGTTAGATATGGCCCTTGTGGCTAAAGGGATCGGGGGTATAGAGAGAAAGCAGGTACAGGGTTCTGAGTTGGATGATCAGCCATGATCATACTGAATGGCGGTGCAGGCTCAAAGGGCTGAGAGGACTACTACTGCACCTATTTTCTCTGTTCTATGTTTCTATGATAAATCCCCAGGGCCGGATATGATACACCCCAGGTTGTTGTGGGAATTGAGAGAAGAGATCGCAGGAGCATTAGCTATGATCTTTGAATCCTCTTTGGCTACAGGGGAAGTGCCGGAGGACTGGAGAATGGCAAATGTAGTTCCCTTATTTAAAAAAGGTAATAGGGAGAAACCTGGGAACTGTTGACCAGTGAGTCTTACGTCAGTAGTCTGAAAACTATTGGAAAGGATTCTTAAGGATAGGATCTACGAGCATTTGGAGAAGTACAGTCTATTCATGGATAGTCAACATGGCTTTGTGAAGGGAAGATCGTGCCTCATGAGCCTGATTGAGTTTTTTGAAGAGGTAACAAAAGAAATTGATGAGGGTAGGGCAGTGGATGTGGTCTACATGGACTTCAGCATTTGACAAGATCCCTCACGAGAGACTCATCCAGAAAGACATGAGGCAAGGGATAAGTGGAACCTTGGCTGCTTGGATAAAAAATTGGCTTAAAGGAAGAAAGCAGAGGGTAGTTGTGGAAGGAAAGTATTCTGCCTGGAGGTCGGTGACTAGTGGAGTGCCGCAGAGTTCTGTCCTGGGACCCCTGATATTTGTGATTTTTATAAATGACCTGCATATAGAGGCGGAAGGATGGGTGAGTAAATTTGCGGATGACACGAAGATCGGAGGAGTTGTGGATGGAGCTGTAGGTTGTCGAAGGTTACAAGAGGAGATAGACAGGCTGCAGAGTTGGGCAGAAAAATGGCAGATGGAGTTCAATCCGGACAAGTGTGAGGTGATGCATTTTGGAAGGATCAACCAGAAGACTGAGTACAGGATTAATGGTCAGTTACTTAAGAGTGTGGATGAACAAAGGGACCTTGGGGTTCAAATCCATACATCCCTTAAGGTCGCTGCACAGGTTGATAGGGTAGTTAAGAAGGCCTATGGGATGCTAGGCTTCATTAACAGGGGGATTGAGTTCAAGAGTAGAGAGATCATGTTGCAACTCTACAAATCTCTGGTGAGACCGCACTTAGAGTATTGTGTTCAATTCTGGTCACCTCATTATAGGAAGGATGTGGAAGCTATGGAGAGAGTGCAGAGGAGATTTACCAGGATGTTGCCTGGATTGGAGAACGAGTCATATGAAGCAAGGTAGCAGAGCTGTGACTTTTCTCTTTGAAGCGTAGAAGAATGAGAAGGGACTTGATAGAGGTCTACAAGATTATGAGAGGCATAGATAGGGTGGATAGTCAGTACCTTTTTCCCAGGGCACCAATGGCAAACACCAGAGGGCATATGTACAAAATTAAGGGAGGGAAGTTTAGGCGAGACATCAGAGGTAAGTTTTTTACACAGAGAGTTGTGATTGCCTGGAATGACTTGCCAGGGATGGAGGAGGAGGCTAAAACATTAGGAGTATTTAAAAACCTCTTGGACAGGCACATGGATGAAAGAAAAATGAAGTGTTATGGGGTATATGGGTTATATGGGTCGGCACAACATGGAGGGCTGAAGGGCCTGTACTGTGCTGTAGTGTTCTATGGTTCTATGGTTTAAGGCACTGGGGAGTAGGTCCAGAGCAGTTGCCAGAGTACATTTTTTACTCAACGAGTGGTGAGTGCGTGGAATGGGCTGCCTACAACAGTGGTGGAGGCGGATATAATAGGGTCTTTTAAGAGACTTTTTAATAGGTACATGGAGCTTAGGCAAATAGAGGGTTATGTGTAAGACTAGTAATTTCTAATGTAGAGACATGTTCGACACTACTTTGTGGGCTGAAGGGCCTGTATTGTGCTGTAGGTTTTCTATGTTTCTATACATGTGCTTGAAAAAGCTTTTACTATTCACTTTGATATTATTTGTTAGCTTGCTTTCATATTTCATCTTTTCCCTTCTAATGATTCTTTTTGTTGTTTTCTGTAGGTTTTTAAAAACTTCCAAATCCTCTCTCTTCCCATTAATATTTGCTTTGTTGTATGCCCTTTCTTTTGCTTTTACAATAGAATTGACATCCCTTGTCAGCCATGGTTGGACTATTTTAGCATTTGAGTATTTCTTCGTTTTTGGAATATGTCCTCCACCTTCATCTTATTTCCCAGAAACTCACGCCATTGCTGCTCTGCTGACATCCTGCCAGTAGCTTCTTCCAGTTTACTTTGGCCAACTCCTCTCTCATACCACTGTAATTTCCCTTACTCCACTGAAATACTGCTACATCAGACTTTACTTTCTCCTTATCAAATTTCAAGTTGAACTCAATCATATTGTGATCACTGTCTCCTGAGGGTTCTTTTACCTTAAGCTCTCTAATCACCTCCAGTTCATTACATAACTCCCAATCCAGTATAGCTGATCCCCTAGTAGACTCAACAACAAACTGGTCTAAAAAGCCACCTCTTAGGCATTCAACAAAATCACTCCTGAGATCCGTTACTAACCTGATTTTCCCAATTGACCTGCATGTTAAAATCTCCCATGACTACCATAACATTGCCCTTTTGACTCGCCCTTTCTACCTCCTGTTGTAACCTGTGGTCCACCTCCCAGCCACCATTGGGAGGCCTGTATATGACTGCCATCAGTGTCCTTTTACCCTTGCAATTTCTTAACTCAACCCACAAAGATTCAACATCTTCCTATCCTATGTCACTTGTTTCTACTGATTTTATGCCATTCTTTACCAGCAGAGCCACACCACCCCCTCTGCCTACCTTCCTATCCCTCTGATATAATGTGTAACCTTGGACATTCAGCTCCCAACTACAACCATCCTTCAGCCATGATTCAGTGATGGGTACAATATCATACCTGGCAACCTGTAATACTGGAACAAGATCATCTACCTTATTTCTTATACTCCATACATTGAGATATAACATCTTGAGTAAACACGAGGAAATCTGCAGATGCTGGAAATTCAAACAACAACACACAGAAAATGCTGGTAGAACACAGCAGGCTAGGCAGCATCTATAAGGAGAAGTGATGTCGACGTTTCGGGCCGAGACCCTTCGTCAGGACTAACCAAAAGGAAAGATAGTAAGAGATTTGAAAGTAGTGGGGGGAGGGGGAAATGCGAAATGATAGGAGTAGACCGGAGGGGGTGGGATGAAGCTAAGAGCTGGAAAGGTGATTGGTGAAAGTGATACAGAGGTGGAGAAGGGAAAGGGTCATGGGATGGGAGGCCTCAGGAGAAAGAAAGGTGGGGGTGGGGGGGAAGCACCAAAGGGAGATGGAGAACAGGCAAACAACTAAATATGTCAGGGATGGGGTAAGAAGGGGAGGAGGGGCATTAATGGAAGTTAGAGAAGTCAATGTTCATCTTGAGTACTATATTTGCATGCTTAATGTACTGATACTCACCCTGTCAGTCTGACTGCATGCTATTTTTACTTTTTTACCATCCGTCCTATCCTGAGTCCCATCACTCCTGTTCCACCCCTCCCAGCCAAATTAGTTTAAACCCTCCCCAACAGTGCTAACAAACCTGTCCATGATAACATTGGTCCCCCTGGGATTGAGGTGTAACCCGTCCCTTTTGAACAGGTCATACCGCCCCAGAAGAAATCTCACTGATGCAGGAATCTGGAGCCCTGTCCCCTGCACCAGCTTCTCAGCCATGCATTTATCTGCTATGCATCTATGCTTTTGATACAATGTGCATCCTTGGACATTAAGCTCTTGGCTATAATCTTAAGAATCAAGTGATTCTTAACTGAAACTACTGTAGCTGCCTCAAGCACTTCTGACACTTTTTCCATATCCTCAGCATCCTTTGCATGAAAAAGGTGCCCTCAGGTTCCTTTTAAGCCTTTCCCCTCTCACGCTAGGTCTTTGCCCCCTAGCTTTGGATTCCCTACCCTGCAAAGTACCATCCACCTGGGCCAAGGCAGACCTGCTGATTTCTCACTCCATCGCCACCCTTTCACTCTTGGGACTTGAAGATCCATCTCTATGCTCGCTTTGTTCTCCTGATTTCTCTTTGAAGTGCATGTTTGTTCTTTTGCAAGGAATTCACTCGTCCCCAACCACTTAAACACAATGTATGCTTTTTATCCTTGACCAGAGCCTCAATATCTTTCATCATTCTCGAAACTTGCCAGGTTTACCCTTTACCCTTCAGGACCATGCTGTTCCTGGACATTTAAATCAGATTCTTAAAACACACACAAAATTCTGGAGGACATCAGCAGCATCGATAGAGAGACCGTTCTTCAAGTCTGCGAAGAAAGGGCCTCAGTCTAAAGCACTGACTGTTAATTCCTCTCCATCGATGTTGCCTGACTTGCTTGATCCTCCAGCATTTTGTGTGTGTCGCTCTGGAATTCAGCATCTACAGAATCTCCTGCATTTAATCACACTCTTAAAAACCTCCTGCTTGCCATTCATTCCTTCCCCTTCAAACAGCCTCACCCAATCGATTTTCTAGATCTTTCATAATTCCCTCAAAGTTAACCATGCTGCAGTTTAGGATCCTAACCTGTGGAACTGGTCTATCCTTTTGCATCACAGTTATAAAACTAATAGAATATGGTCACTAAAGCCAAAGTGCCCTGTGACTGCCATCATAGTTATTGGCCCTGCCTCATTCCTCAAGAGAAACAGAATCAAATGCAGGGTGGAGGCGGGGTGTGTGGAGGGGACATGGTTGACAACACGCCCCTGCATTTCTAATAACCTGTACTGTTTGTTGTTCTTTGTTAAAATGCTTTTATGGGATTATAGTGGGAACTTCCAGTTCATTTATTGTTACATTTTAGCCTGGGTTATACAATTATTCACTTGTGTATTTGTGCGTCACCCTTACTGTAACCGGGGTGTATAATAATCACCTCAGCTGTCTGTATGAGACTGAGCTGTTCTTTCTCTGAGTCATAGCGGCTGGTCTGTAAAACTGTCGTTGAGGTGTACAAGCTTCCTTGTCTGTCACCGACTGCTCACTACAGTACTATCACTCACTTACATGCAACTGTACACTGTAAAGATGGAAAATTACAAAATAAATAATAGTGTAAAAATTAACTGAGGAAGTGAGTGTAAGAATTCGGAAGTCATGCTGCAGCCATATAAAATGTTGGTGTGAGCACATTTGGAATACCACGTGGAAGTCCACTCACCTCACTGAAGGAATATTGTGCAGAAGAGTGTTCTGGTCTGAAGGGTTTGAATCATCAGAAGAGAATGGGTGGGCAGGAACTGTTTTACCTGGAGCAAAGGAGACTGAAAGGTGACACGACGGATGTGTAAAATGACGAGAGGCACAGAAAGGGTAAATAGTGTGTGTTTCCCACAGTACGGGCGTAGGAAACAAAAAGGCACAGGTTGAAGGAGAGAGGGAGGAGGTTTAAAGGGGAGCTAGGGATAAATGCTTCACACACAGAATAATTTGGATGTGGAATGAGCTACCTGTGGAGGAAGGGACAGTAACAGTATTTGGATATGTTCTTGATTGCGCAGGACACAGAGCGATAAGGAAATAATGTAGGCAATGGGACTAGTAAAGATGGTTGGCATAGATGAGGTGATTCCATTTTGTACAACTTTACGATCTCACCTATCACTCTGTGTGGAAGAGCTCGTACCTTTAGACTTCTCTCTATCACCTTCAACCTGTGGTCTGGAGTATTGGACATTCTCACCCTGAGAAAGAGATTCTGTCTATCCTATTTATAATCCGATAAACCTTTATTATCAGATCTCCCTTCAGCCTATTCTGTTTCAGAGTAAACAACCCAGGTCCAGTGTCTCCTTATAACTCATGCCCTCTAATCTAGACTGCACTCTGGTGAAAACACAAAGTAAACTGCAGATGTTGTGGTCAAATCAACACTTACCAACAAGCTGGATGAACTCAGCAGGTCGGGTAGCATCCGTTGAAAGGAGCAGTCAACGTTTTGGGCCGAGAGCCTTCGTCATTCCTGAATGTGAGATGCAGAATATGTATAGAATGTGAACTATATACATGGGTACATATGCAAGGACAGCGAGACTCAACATGGACTGGTACCCAGGAAATGAGATCCCTCAGGATTATATATGTGGATGTGTACTGTATATACAGATGGGTAGAGCGAGATTCAACGTGGACCAATAGCCAAGAGATCCCTCAGGGTGAGGGAGTGATGACCATACAGGGCTGCCTTCTTCTGGGTGTCTCTCTAGAGTCACACAGCAGAGCAACAGGCCATTCAACCCATCAGTGGGCCTCCATTGTAATAATAGACAATAGACAATAGGTGCAGAAGTAGACCATTCGGCCCCTCGAGTCTGCGCCGCCATTCTGAGATCATGGCTGATCATTCACTATCAATACCCAGTCCCTGCCTTGTCCCCATATCCCTTGATTCCCCTATCCATCAGATATCTATCCAGCTCCTTCTTGAAAGCATCCAGAGAATTGGCCTCCACCGTCTTCCGAGGCAGTGCATTCCACACCTCCACAACTCTCTGGGAGAAGAAGCTCTTCCTCAACTCTGTTTTAAATAACTGACCTCTTATTCTCAATCCATGCCCTCTGGTACTGGACTCTCCCAACATCTGGAACATATTTCCTGCCTCAATCCTATCAAATCCTTTAATTATCTTAAACGTTTCAATCAGATCCCCTCTCAATCTCCTCAATTCCAGCGTGTACAAGCCCAATCTCTCCAATCTCTCTGCGTAAGACAGCCCTGCCATCCCAGGAATTAACCTAGTGAATCTACGCTGCACTTCCTCAATTGCCAGAATGTCCTTCCTTAAACCTGGAGACCAAAACTGTACACAATATTCCAGGTGTGGTCTCACCAGGGCCCTGTACAAATGCAAAAGAACATCCTAGCTCTTGTATTCAATTCCCCTTGTAACAAAGGCCAACATTCCATTTGCCCTCTTCACTGCCTGTTGCACTTGCTCATTCACCTTCATTGACTGATGAACTAGGACTCCTAGGTCTCTTTGCATTTCTCCCTTACCTAACTCGACACCGTTCAGACAATACTCTGCCCTCTTGTTCCAGCTTCCAAAGTGGATAACTTCACATTTATTCATTTAATCTCACCTTCCACACAGCTCCAGTGTGTGAACATACTGACCCTGCTTCCTACGTTCAAAATCTAACTTGTCTACATACCCTTCAAACAGCAGGGTCTGGCACTGACCTCTGTGAAACGCTACCAGTCTCTCGCAGGTCTCAATCAGTGTGATCAGCGATTGTTGTGTGTTGAGGTCTCAAGGCCTGTGGACCGGGGTGACCCTGAGGCTGTGCTGACTCCAATCTGCCTCTCCCCCAGGGTCAGGCCCAATCCTGCTGGATGATGTGTCCTGTACTGGAACCGAGACGTCTCTTGCTGACTGCAAGACCAAAGGCTGGAAGATCCACGACTGCCAACACTCAGAGGATGCTGGCGTTCGATGTGACCCCCGTGAGCAGCAGCCCGTGAATGGGGGGGTGGGAATGGGGTGCTGGCGTTCGATGTGACCCCCGTGAGCAGCAGCCCGTGAATGGGGGGGTGGGAATGGGGTGCTGGTGTTCGATGTGACCCCCATGAGCAGCAGCCTGTGAATGGGGGGGTGGGAATAGGGTGCTGGAGTTCGATGTGACCCCCGTGGGCAGCAGCCCGTGAATGAGGGGGGTGGGAATGGGGTGCTGGCGTTCAATGTGACCCCCGTGAATGGGGGGGTGGGAATGGGGTGCTGGCGTTCGATGTGACCCCCGTGAATGGGGGGGTGGGAATGGGGTGCTGGCGTTCGATGTGACCCCCGTGAGCAGCAGCCCGTGAATGGGGGGGTGGGAATGGGGTGCTGGTGTTCAATGTGACCCCCATGAGCAGCAGCCTGTGAATGGGGGGGTGGGAATAGGGTGCTGGAGTTCGATGTGACCCCCGTGGGCAGCAGCCCGTGAATGAGGGGGGTGGGAATGGGGTGCTGGCGTTCAATGTGACCCCCGTGAATGGGGGGGTGGGAATGGGGTGCTGGCGTTCGATGTGACCCCCGTGAGCAGCAGCCCGTGAATGGTGGGGTGGGAATGGGGTGCTGGTGTTCAATGTGACCCCCATGAGCAGCAGCCTGTGAATGGGGGGTGGGAATAGGGTGCTGGAGTTCGATGTGACCCCCGTGAATGGGGGGGTGGGAATAGGGTGCTGGAGTTCGATGTGACCCCCATGGGCAGCAGCCTGTGAATGGGGGGGTGGGAATAGGGTGCTGGCGTTCGATGTGACCCCCGTGAATGGGGGGGGCGGGAATGGGGTGCTGGCATTCGATGTGACCCCCGTGAGCACTGGCCTGGGGGAGTGAGGTGGGAATGGGAACAGGGGAAAGTGTGTCAGAAGATGTTAGAGTTTGCTGTGACTCCTGGCAAGGGGAGGGGATATGGATGAGACAGACGGGTGGGAGCCCAGGTTGGGAGGTGGAAATGTTGGGCTGTGACTAAGTGTAATGGTGTCACATTGGACTTGACAGGACAGGCAGGAGAGCTGCCAACTTATCGCCTGGACCAGATGTCGGATCTGCACCAATCCCTCAACAAGTTGTACCTGAACCAAAAAAACTGTCAGGTGAAGATCCTGGTGCAGACGGCAAGCAGGGGCCCTGTGAAGCTGCATTTGTGTGCCCACCGCCTCATCCTGGGTCTGAGCAACGACGGAAACCTCATTAGTGAGAACAGGAGCAGCGGCGTCCAGATCACTGTGAGACAAGAGTGTCTGCCCTACGTTGAGGACTTTATCAGGTAGGGAGATCCACTTCCGTCTGTCTTTCTGAGTGAGGCCCCAGCAAAGGGAGGCTGTCTCCAAAAATGGGGCCCTGGCAATGGAGGGTACCTCCATACACTTCAGGCCCCAGTGAGGGAGTCCCAAGGAATGGCCTGAGGGAATGGTTACCCTCACCTTCTCCCCCACCCCTCACCCTCTCTCAACCCCTCACCCTCTCCCCCACCCCTACCCTCTCCCAACCCCTCATCCTCTCCCCCACCCCTCACCCTCTCCCCACCCCTCATCCTCTCCCCCACCCCTCACCCTCTTACCATAAGACCATTAGACATAGGAGACCATTCAGCCTGTCGAATCTGCTCAATAGATTTCAATAGGTACATTTAATGCCAGAGAAGTGTATACAATATACATATAAACAATTCAACTTCTTCGCAAACAGAGGAGTGCTCCGTCATTCCATCGTGGATGATTCCAGATCTCACTCAACCTCATACATTTGCCTTCCCACCATAACCTTTGATGCCCTGACCAATCAGGAAACTATCAATTTTTGATTTAAAATGTACCTTTGGTCTTGGCCTCCACAGCTGTCTGTGACAGAGAATTCCACAGATTCACTACTCTGGCTGAAAAAATTCCACCTTACCTCTGTTCTAAAGGGTTGCCCCTCAATTTTGAGACTGTCGTCTAGTTCTGGAGACTCTCACCACAGGAAACATCCTCTCCACATCTACTCCTTTCAACATTAGGTGGGTTTCAATGAGATTCCCCAGCATTCTTTTAAATTCCAGTGAGTATGGGCCCAAAGCTGCCAAACACTCCTTATATGTTAACCCCTTCATTCCCGTAATCATCCTTGTAAACCTACTCTGGACTCTCTCCAATGACAACACATCCTTTCTGAGATATGGGACCCAAACCAGTTGACAATACTCCAAGTGTTGCCCAACAAGTGTCTTATGAAGCCTCATCATATTTTGTTTTAATATTCACCATATTTTAATATTCTAACCCCTTGAAGGTAATGCCAACTTTGCATTTGTCTTCTTTACCACTGACTCAACCTGTAAATTAACCTTCTGGGAGTCTTGCATGAGGACTCCTCCGTCCCTTTGCACCTCTCCTGTTTGACTTTTCTCCCCATTTAGATAATAGTCCACAATATTGTTTCTTTTACTAACATGCATTATCATGCATTTCCCAACACTGTATTCCATCTGCCAATTTTTTGCCCATTTTTCCAAGCCCCACTACAATCGCATTGCTTCTTCAGTGCCACCTACCCTCCACCCATTACAGCATAGAACATTACAGCACAGAAACAGGCCTTCTGGCCCTTCTTGGCTGTGCCGAACCATTTTTCTGCCTAGTCCCACTGACCTGCACCTGGACCATATCCCCCCCATACACCTCTCATCCAGGTACCTGTCCAAGTTCTTCCTAAATGCTAAAAGTGAGCCTGCACTTACAACTTCATCTGGCAGCTCATTCCACACTCCCACCACTCTCTGTGTGAAGAAGCCCCCCACCCATTAATATTCCCTTTAAACTTTTCCCTTTTCACCCTTAACCCATGTACTCTGGTTTTTTTCTCCTCTGGCCTCAGTGGAAAAAGCCTGCTTGCATTCACTCTATCTATACCCATCATAATTTTATATACCTCTATCAAGTCTCCCCTCATTCTTCTACGCTCCAGGGAATGAAGTCCTAACCTATTCAACCTTTCTCTCTAACTCAGTTTCTCAAGTCCTGGAAACATCCTCGTAAACCTTCTCTGCACTCTTTTGACCTTATTAATATCCTTCCTGTAATTCGGTGACCAAAACTGCACACAATACTCCAAATTCAGCCTCACCAATGCCTAATACAACCTCACCATAACATTCCAACTCTTATACTTAATACTGTGATTTATAAAGGCCAATGCACCAAAACCTCTCTTTACGACCCTATCCATCTGTGACGCCACTTTTACGGAATTAGGGAATTATCTTCGTATCGTCTGCAAGCATTGCCAGAAAGCCATCAATTCTGTTATCTAAATCATTGACAAACAATATGAAAAGTAGCGGTCCCAATATTGACCCCTGAAGAAAACCACTAGTCACTGGCAACCAACAAGAAAAGGCTCCCTTTATTCCCACTGGCTGCCTCCTGCCTGTCTGCCATTCCTCTATCCATGCCAGTATCTTTCCTGTAACACCATGAGATTTTTATCTTGTTAAGCAGCCTCATGTGTGTGGCTCTTTATCAAATGCCTTGTGAAAATCCAAGTAAATGACATCTATTGCCTCTCCTTTGTCAACCCTGCTTGTTACTTCCTTGAAGAACTCTAACAGATTTGTCATTTAAGATTTACCTTTACAGAAACCATGCTGACTTTGACTTATTTTATTATTAATTTCCAAGTACCCCGAAACCTCATCCTTAATAATGGACTCCAACACTTTCCCAACCAGCAAGATTAGGCTAACTGGCCTATAATTTCCTTTCTTTTGCCTTCCTCCCCTCTTAAAGAGTAGTATGACACTTGCAATTTTCCAGTCCTCCAGGACCATGCCAGAATCAGGTGATTCTTGTAAGATCATTTAATCCTTGTAAGATCATTTAATCCTTGTAAGATTCTTGTAAGATGTTTAAGGATCTCATGCAGGATGTTAGGGATAAACTTGTCCCAATGAGGAAGATAAAGAATGGTAGGGTGAAGGAACCATGGGTGACAAGTGAAGTGGAAAATCTAGTCAGGTGGAAGAAGGCAGCATACATGAGGTTTAGGAGGCAAGGATCAGATGGGTCTATTGAGGAATATAGGGTAGCAAGAAAGGAGCTTAAGAAGGGGCTGAGAAGAGCAAGAAGCGGGCATGAGAAGGCCTTGGCGAGTAGGGTAAAGGAAAACCCCAAGGCATTCTTCAATTATGTGAAGAACAAAAGTATGACAGGAGTAAAGGTAGGACCGATTAGAGATAAAAGTGGGAAGATGTGCCTGGAGGCTGTGGAAGTGAGCGAGGTCCTCAATGAATACTTCTCTTCGGTATTCACTACTGAGAGGGAACTTGATGATGGTGAGGACAATATGAGTGAGGTTGATGTTCTGGAGCATGTCGATATTAAGGGAGAGGAGGTGTAGGAGTTGTTAAAATACATTAGGATGGATAAGTCTCCAGGGGCTGACGGAATATTCCCCAGGCTACTCCATGAAGTGATGGAAGAGATTGCTGAGCCTCTGGCTAGGATCTTTATGTCCTCATTGTCCACGGGAATAGTACCGGAGGACAGGAGGGAGGCGAATGTTGTCCCCTTGTTCAAAAAAGGTAGTAGGGATAGTCCAGGTAATTATAGACCAGTGAGCCTTATGTCTGTGGTGGGAAAGCTGTTGGAAAAGATTCTTAGAGATAGGATCTATAGGCATTTAGAGAATCATGGTCTGATCAGGGACAGTCTGCATGGCTTTGTGAAGGGCAGATCGTGCCTAACAAGCCTGATAGAGTTCTTTGAGGAGGTGACCAGGCATATAGATGAGGGTAGTGGAGTGGATGTGATCTACATGGATTTTAGTAAGGCATTTGACAAGGTTCCACACGGTAGGCTTATTCAGAAAGTCTGAAGGCATGGAATCCAGGAAAGTTTGGCCAGGTGGATTCAGAATTGGCTTGCCTGCAGAAGGCAGAGGGTTGTGGTGGAGGGAGTACATGCAGATTGGAGGGTTGTGACTAGTGGTGTCCCACAAGGATCTTCTGGGACCTCTACTTTTCGTGATTTTTATTAACGACCTGGATGTGGTGGTAGAAGGGTGGGTTAGCAAGTTTGCAGACGATACAAAGGTTGGTGGTGTTGTAGATAGTGTAGAGGATTGGCAAAGGTTGCAGAGAGACATTGATAGGATGCAGAAGTGGGCTGAGAAGTGGCAGATGGAGTTCAACCCGGAGAAGTGTGAGGTGGTACACTTTGGAAGGACAAACTCCAAGGCAGAGTACAAAGTAAATGGCAGGATACTTGGTAGTGTGGAGGAGCTGAGAGATTTGGGGGTACATGTCCACAGATAGCTGAAAGTTGCCTCGCTGATAGATAGGGTAGCTAAGAAAGCTTATGGGGCATTAGCTTTCATAAGTCGAGGGATAGAGTTTAAGAGACGCAATGTAATGATGCAGCTCTATAAAACTCTAGTTCGGCCACACTTGGAGTACTGTGTCCAGTTCTGGTCGCCTCACTATAGGAAGGATGTGGAAGCATTGGAAAGGGTACAGAGGAGATTTACCAGGATGCTGCCTGGTTTAGAGAGTATGGGTTATGATCAGAGATTAAGGGAGCTAGGGCTTTACTCTTTAGAGAGAAGGAGGATGAGAGGAGACATGATAGAGGTGTACAAGGTATTAAGAGGAATAGACAGAGTGGACAGCTGGCACCTCTTCCCTGGGGCACCACTTCTCAGTACAAGAGGATATGGCTTTAAGGTAAGGGGTGGTAAGTTCAAGGGGGATATTAGAGGAAGGTTTTTCACTCAGAGAGTGGTTGGTGCGTGGAATGCACTGCCCGAGTCAGTGGTGGAGGCAGATCCACTAGTGAAGTTTAAGAGACTACTAGACAGGTACATGGAGGAATTTAAGGTGGGGGGTTATATGGGAGGCAGGGTTTGAGGGTCGGCACAACATTGTGGGCTTAAGGGCCTGTAATGTGCTGTACTATTCTATGTTATATGTTCTATCATGACCAATGCATCTGTTATCTCTTCAGCACTCTTTCAGGATTCTGGGATATATTCCATCTAGTCCAGGTGACTTATTCACCTTCAGACCTTTCAGTTGGGCTATCACTTTTTCCTTAGTAATTGCAATTGCATTCACCTCTGCTCCCAGACACTCAAGGACCTCCGGCGTTCTGCTAGTGTCTTCCACAATGAAGACCGCTGCAAAGTACTTACTAAGTTCATCTGCCGTTTCTTTGTCCCCCTATCTCACTCGCATCAATTTCCAGTGGCCCAATATCAACTCTCACCTTCTTTTTACTCTTTGTATAACTTTTGGTATCCTGCTTTATATTATTGGTTAGTTTGACATTATACTTGGGAAAGAGTGTAGCTGACATTGCGGGAGAGAACCTTCAGCAGGATTCAGCCCGAAACGTCGTGCGTACTCTTTTCCATAGATGCTGCCTGGCCTGCTGAGTCCTCCAGCATTTTGTGTGTGTTGCTTGGATTTTCAGCATCTGCAGATTTTCTCTTGTTTGCCCTCATATTTCATCTTTTTCCTTTCTTATTGCTTTTTCAGTATCATTTTAGATTTTAAAAACTTCCCAATCATCCAACTTCCCTCTCACTTTTGCTATGTTATATGCCCTTCCCTTTGCCTTTATGCAGTCCTTAATTTCCTTTGTCAGCCACGGTTGCCTACCCCTGCCATTTGAGAACTACTTCTCCTGTGGGGCATACCTATCCTGCGCCTTGTGAGCTATTCCCATAAACTTCAGCCATCTCTGCTCTGCCGACATCCCTGCCAGTATCCCCCTCCAGTCCACCTGGGCAAGCTCCTCTCTCATGCCTCTGTAATTCCCTTTAGAACATAGAACATAGAAAACCTACAGCACCATAAAGGCCCTTCGGTCCACAAAGTTGTGCCGAACATGTCCCTACCTTAGAAATTACTATAGCCCTCTATTTTTCTAAGCTCCATGTACCTATCCAAAAGTCTCTTAAAAGACCCTATCGTGTCCATCTCCACCACCATCGCCAGCAGCCCATTCCACGCACTCACCACTATCTGACTAAAAAACTTACCCCTGACATCTCCTCTGTAACTACTCCCCAGCACCTTAAACCTGTGTCCTCTTGTGGCAACTATTTCAGCCCTGGGAAAAATCCTCCAATTATCCACACGATCAATGCCTCTCATCATCTTATACACCTCTATCAGGTCACCTCTCATCCTCCTTCGCTCCGGTGCCAGCCGTACTGCTTTGCGGAGTCTGCCCGGCTTCTATCAGGACCTACTGAGAGTCTGGAACATGGTCGCCTCAGACTGGGAATCCCCTCCTCAGGCGGAGGGCGGGGTCCTGGCCGGCCCTTGCCCTACCTCAGTGGCTGTCGGTGCGGCTCAGTTGTGTGGACCGACTCAGGCCGAGCTGCTGGTGGGGCCCAGACCCCGCAATCTTCTCCGGGAGCTGTGTCCACACAACTTGAGCCGTCTCTCATCGATACCCACAGTCCCATTCAGGGATGCAAGTAGGAGGTATCTGTATGGGCTGCTACTCCACATCCTCCACTTCCTTGCCCTTGTACACCGTCCCGACACGCCATGGCGGTCGGTCCTTCCACCCAGGGGTGAGGAGGGTCCCCACTGGAAGTCCCTTTACGCCGGGGTTCTTCCCATGCACGTGGGGGATCTCGGCTGGAGGGTACTGCATAGGGCAGTGCCCTGCAATAAGTTTTTCAGTTTGTACATGGACTTCCCACCCACATGCCACTTCTGCGGGCTGGAGGAGACCGTGTACCACATGTACATGGAGTGTGTGAGGCTGCAGCCTCTTTTTGCATATTTGCGTGGGCTGCTTCTCGCCTTCTGGCTGCATTTTAGTCCCACCCTGTTTATAAATGGTCATCCAGTAAGGAAGGGGGCAAGGAGGGATGAGGATGTCCTAGTCAACTTGCTCCTGGGGCTGGCGAAATCCGCCATCCGTGGGTCTTGGAAACGGGTGGCGGGAGGATCTCCCCGGGCAGACTGCCTGGCAATGTTTAAGGGGTATGTTCGTGCCCGGGTAACTATTGAAAAGGAACACGCGCAGTCCACAGCGGCCTTGGAGGAGTTTCGAGACCGTTGGGCTCCGCGGGGTGTAAATGCCATTGTGGATAGGGATGGCAACATTCTGGTGTAATGTCTATTGTCTATTTGTAGTGCAGTAATTGTGTTTGCCACTGTTTTGTATATATTGTATAGCACCGAAATTTGTAATAAAGGATTTTGTAATTAAAAAAAGCAGAAAAGGCCAAGTTCACTCAACCTATTCTCATAAGGCATGCTCCCCAATCTGGGCAACATCCTTGTAAATCTCCTCTGAACCCTTTCTATGGCTTCCACATCCTTCCTGTACTGAGGCGACCAGAACTGAGCACAGTACTCCAAGTGGGGTCTGACCAGGCTCCTATACAGCTGCGACATTACCTCTCGGCTGATAAATTCAATTCCACGATTGATGAAGGCCAATACACCGTACACCTTCTTAACCACAGAGTCACCTGCACAGCAGCTTTGAATGTCCTATGGACACGGACCCCAAGATCCCTCTGATCCTCCACACTGCCAAGAGTCTTACCATTAATACTATATTCTGCCATCATATTTGACCTACCAAAATGAACCACTTCACACTTATCTGGGTTGAACTCCATCTGCCACTTCTCAGTCCAGTTTTGCATCCTATCAATGCCCCACTGTAACCTCTGATAGCCCTCCACACTGTCCCCAACACCTCCAACCTTTGTCACATCAGCAAACTTACTAACACATCCCTCCACTTCCTCATCCAGGTCATTGTTAAAAATTATGAAGAGTAAGAGTCCCAGAACAGATCCCTGAGGCACACCACTGGTCACCAACCTCCATGCAGAATATGACCCGACTCCAACCACTCTTTGCCTTCTGTGGGCAAGCCAGTTCTGGAACCACAAAGCAATGTCCCCTTGGATCCCATGCCTCCTTACTTTCTCAATAAGCGTTGCATGGGGTACCTTATCAAATGTCTTGCTGAAATCCATATACACTACATCTACTGTTCTTCCTTCATCAATGTGTTTTAGTCACATCCTCAAAAAATTCAATCAGGTTCATAAGGCACGAACTGCCCTTGACAAAGCCATGCTGACTATTCCTAATCATATTATACCTCTCCAAATGCTCATAAATCCTGCCTCTCAGGATCTTCTCCATTAACTTTCCAACCACTGAGGTAAGAATCACTAGCCTATAATTTCCTGCGCTATGTCTACTCCCTTTCTTGAATAAAAGAAACAACATCTGTAACCCTCCAATCCTCCGGAACCTCTCCTGTCCCCAATGATGATTCAAAGATCATTGCCAGAGGGTCAGCAATCTCCTCCCTTGCCTCCCAGAGTAGCCTGGGGTACATCTCATCCAGTCCTGGCAACTTATCCAACTTGATGCTTTCCAAAAGCTCCAACACATCCTCTTCCTTAATATCTACATGCTCAAGCTTTTCAGTCTGCTGCATGTCATCACTACAATCACCAAGATCCTCTTCCATAGTGAATACTGAAGTAAAGTATTCATTAAATACCTCTGCTATTTCCTCCAGTTCCATACAGACTTCCCCACTGTCACACTTGCTAGGTCCTGTTCTTTCACGTCTAATCCTCTTGTTCTTCACGTACTTGTAGAATGTCTTGGGGTTTTCCTTAATCCTGCCCACCAAGGCCTTCTCATGGCCCCTTCTGGCTCTCCTAATTTCCTTCTTAAACTCCTTCCTATTAGCCTTATAATCTTCTAGATCTCTAACATTACTTAGTTCTCTGAACCTTTTGTAAGCTTTTCTTCTTGACTAGATTTATTGCAGCCTTTGTACACCACGGTTCCTGTACCCTACCATAACTTCCCTGTCTCATTGGTACTGCAGAACTCCACACAAATATCCCCTGACCATTTACCACATTTCTTCCATGCTTTTCCCTATTTTATTCCATTGTGATACTGATACATCTGACTTATGCTTCTCCCTCTCAAATTGTGGTTTGAATTCAATCATATTATGATCACTGTCTCCTAAGGGTTCCTTTAAGTTAAGCTCCCCAATAAGATCTGGGTTGTTACACAACACCCAATCTAAGCTAGCCTGTCCCCTGAGTAGGCTCAAGCACAAGCTGCTCTAAAAAGCCATCTCATAGGCATTCAGCAAATTTCCTCCCTTGCGATCCAACACCAGCCCAGTTTTCCCAATTACCTTGCATATTGAAGACTCCCATTACAATTGTGTCATTACCCTTATTACATGTCTTTTCCAGCTCCCTTTTCAATGTCAATCTCACATCTTGGCTACTATTTGGAAGCCTATATATGATTCTCATAATAGTTTTTTTTACCCTTACAGTTTCTTAATTCCACCCACAAAGATAAAACATTCTCTGACCCTATGTCACCTCTTTCTAAAGATGTAATTCCATCTCTTACCAACAGAGCCACACCACCACCTTTGCCTTCCTGCTTCTCCTTTTGATTCAAAATATATCCTTTGACGTTAATCTCCCATCTATAACCTTCTTTAAGCCATAGCTCAATAATACCCACAACGTCATTCCAACCAATCTCTAATTGCACCATAAGTTCATCCACCTTATTCCGCACATTTAAATAAAGCACCTTCAGTCCTGCATTCCTTGCCCTTTTGAATTTTGGCTCTGTGGCACAGTTTAACTCTTTGCACTGTCTGCATTTGTATCTAATCATTGGCTTGTCCTCCCCACCTCTTACCCTCTCTCCCACCCCTTATTCTCTCCCCTGCCACTCATCCTCTCTCCCACTCCTCATCCTCATCCTAAAAGACAAAAAGAGCATAAGACATAGGAACAGAATTAGACCATTCAACCCCTCGTGTCTGCCCACTATTCCATCATGGCTGATTGCAGATCCCACTCACCCCCATATACTTGCCTTCCCGCCATAACCTTTGATGCCCAGACAATCAGGAAACTATCAATTTTCGCATTAACTTATTCCCACGGTCTTGGCCTCCACAGCTGCCTATGGCAGAGCATTCCACAGATTCACTACTCTCTGGCTAAAAAAATTCCTTCTTACTTCTGTTCTTAAGGGTCGCCCTGACAAGGCAAAGAGTTTCGGTCTAAAATGTTCACTGTACTCTTTTCCTAGATGCTGTCTGGCCTGCTGAGTTCCTCGAGCATTAGTGTGTGCTGAAAATATTTACCAAATTACTCAAATATTACTGAAATATTAAATACATAACACTTTTCCCTGCTTAGCTGGAAACTGCAACTCAATGCAGGATGCGTCTTAATTTACACAAACACACAGACCCATTTTTATAGTGCATGTTTGATATGATTACTATATAGACATGCACAGATTGTCCCATTCAAGTGCAAAGACTGAATCGCTTTCTTGTGAGTATTTCTTACTCTTCTGAATAACATCTTTCCTGACAAGGTGGGGGTCGGGGGTGGGGGGGGGGGGCGGTGTTCACCCTGCTTGGTTGGTGGGACTTGTGACTGTGAAACAATCTCAGGTTCTGAGCAGCCCTGCCCCCTGTGGTGGCTGTAAAAGTTGACTCTGAGACTGCAGGAAATAGTTCAGACAGCTCTGAGCACCTTTCTTCTCCACTGATCAATATGTCATCTCCAGATGACATCAGACGCAATCTCCACTGTGTAGGAGAGTGATCCACTTCTGTCCTTAATCTTTCCAAGTACCCACTTTTGATCACCTCTGTAATCCTTCGCCAGGACTGCTTGCCCAGGAATGAATCATCAAGCCTCCCTGTTTGAGAAGCCTTCAATTTGTCTCAGCTGTTTGTCCTGCATACTCCTTCTGAGATTGGGTTTGAGCAGATCCAAGTGGCTTACCTCAGAGCAGCATAACTGTTGAGTTGTTGGTTGTGAAGTGTGTTGCATTGCAATATGAAAAGAGGACATTGGTGAGCTGCTGCTTCCATGTCAGGGTAGGGAGTTCTGCTGGCGTTGCTCGCAGTGTGTTCTTTAGATACTGGACAAACTTTTCCACCAAACCATTTGTAATTGGGTGGTGTGGTGTAGATGTCATATCTCTTATTCCATGCATTTGTAGGACTGACTGAAACTGTTGTGACACGAGATATGGTTCGTTGTTCATTCTGGAACACGAGTCCTTGAGGAGAGGGTTCTCAAGACATCAGCTGCATGTGAGGCTGTAGTGGAGGTTATTGAGAACACTGCTGGCCACTTTGCTGCTGCATCCAATACTACAAATAAATTTGAGCCCCTGAATGGTTTATCAAAATCCATATGAATCCTCTGTCAGAGCAATTCAAGCCATTCCCAGGGACGAGAGGCGCTGGTCTTGGCATTCCAGACAGTGCATAGCAAGCTGCCCAATCTACTGGTCTATCCCAGACCACCAGACAATGCTTTCGATTTCGATCTTGATCTAGCTGACCAGCACGTAGCTCCTCTAGCACTTTAGTTTTCAGCTTGGATGGTACAGCAATTCTCAATTCCCTCATAAAGCAACCCCCCCCCCCCCCAGTGAGGACGTTCATCCCATTACTGGTGAAAAATGGGTGATCTGGAAATCTGGCTGCATATTCCAGCCATGTAGACCTGAGACAGTGTGGGGTCTTCATTGGTTTCCCTTTGGACTATCGGACTATCTCTACTGTAATCAAGAGACTTTCAGTTTGCATTTGGGAGGATATTCAAAGTTCAAAGTAAATTTATTATCAAAGTTTATACGTATATATCACCATTTACAAACCTGAGATTCAATTTCTTGCAGGCATACTCATTAAATCCATAATAGAATAATAACCATAATAGAATCAATGAAACACCACACCAATTTGGGTGTTTAATCAGTGTGCAAAAGACAGCAAACTATACAAATACAAGAAAAAAAATAATAATAAATAAATAAGCAATAGATATCAAGAATATTTAAGATGAAGAGTCCTTGAAAGTGAGTCCATAGGTTGTGGGAGCATTTCAATGATGGGGCAAGTGAAATTAACCCCTCGGGTTAAAGAGCCTGATGGTTGAGGGGTAGTAACTGTTCCTGAACCTGGTGGTACAAGTCCTGACGCTCCTGAACCTTCTTCCTGATGGCAGCAGTACAAAGTGAGCATGTCCTGATTGGCGAAGTCCCTGCTTTCCTTTGACAACGTTTCCTGTAGATGTGCTCAGTGGTGGAGAGGGCTTTACCCGTGATGGACTGGGCTGTATCCAATACTTGTAGGATTTCCCATTCAAGGGCATTCGTGTTTCCATACCAGGGTGTGATACAGCCAGTCAAAACAGTCTCCACCACATCTCTATAGAAGTTTGGATGTCATGCTAAATCTTTGTAAGCTGTTTGGCATCACCATTTCCTTTGCCTTTTGGAAAGCCGCCTCACATTGTCTTATCTATTGTGATTTCTTTCCAATCTGTAGTAGATTTCATGGGATGGAGCACAGTGGCCAGGTTTGTAAGGAACCAGTTACAGTAATTGACAAATCCTAAAAAAGATTGCAACCGTGACACATCCTTTGGTTTTGTCGCCATCACTGCTTGAATTTTCTTGGCACACTTATATCCTTGTATGTCAATTGTTGATCACAGTAAGTGATGCTTGGTTTTAAAAAAATTCACACTTGCATCATGCTCTGGGCCCATAATCATCTAATCATTTTAACTCTGTCTTGAGATTTTGGAGATAGAACATAGAAATTTACTTTACATTACAGGCCCTTCGGCCCACAATGTTATGCCAACCATATAACCTATTCTAGAAACTACCTAGAATTTCCCTAGCACATAGCCTGTATTTTTCTAAGCTCCATGTACCTATCAAAAAGGTCTTAAAAGACCCTTCTGTATCTCCCTCTACCACCTTTGCTGGCAGTGCATTCCATGCACCCACCACTCTCTGTGAAAAACTTACCCCTTACATCCCCTTTGTACCTACTTCCAAGCACCTTACAACTACGCCCCCTCGTGTTAGCCATTTCAGCCTGGGAAAAGCCTCTGACTATCCACACAATCAATGCCTCTCATCATCTTATACACCTCTATCAGGTCACCTCTCATCCTCCATTGCTCCAAGGAGAAAAGGCCAAATTCACTCAACCGATTCTCATAAGTACACCCTCCAATCCAGGCAATACCCTTGTAAATCTCCTCTGCATTCTCTCTATAGTATCCACATTTTTCCTGTAGTGAGGTGACCAGAACTGAACACAGTACTCCATGTGGGGTCTGACCAAGGTCTTGTATAGCTGTAACATTACCTCATGGCTTTTGAACTCAAACCCACAGTTGATGAATGCCAACACACCATATGCCTTCTTAACAACACTGCCAACCTGTGCAGCACTTTTGAATGTCCTATTGACATGGACCCCAAGATTTCTCAGATCTTTCACACTGCCATTAGTCTTACCATTAAAACTACATTCTGTCTTCAAATTTGACCTACCAAAATGAACCACTTCACACTCATTTGGGTTGAAGTCCATCTGCCAATTCTCAGCCCAGTTCTGCATCCTATCAATGTCCCGCTGTAACCTCTGACAACTCTCCAGACTATCCACAACACCCCAAACCTTTTGTGTCATCAGCAAACTTACTAACCAACCCTTCTAATTCTTCATTCAGGTCATTTAGAAAAAAATCGTAAAGAGGAGGGGTCCCAGAACAGATCCCTGAGGCACACCACTGGTCACTGACCTCCATGCAGAATACGAACCATCTACAACCACCCTTTGCCTTCTGTGGCAAGCTAATTCTGGATTCACAAAGCAAGTTCTCCTTGGATCCCATAACTCCTTACTTTCTGAATGAATCTTGCATGGGGAACCTTATCAAATGCCTTACTGAAATCCATATACATGACATTCACTCCTCTACCTTCATCAATGTGTTTAGTCACATCCTCAAAGAATTCAGTCAGGCTCGTAAGGCATGACCTGCCCTTTAAGCTATACTGACTATCCCTAATCAGATTATGTCTCTCCAAATGCTCATAATTCCTGCCTCTCAGGAGCTTTTCCAACAACTTGCCCACCACTGAAGTCAGATTCACTGGTCTAATTTCCTGGGTTATCTCTACTCCCTTTTTTGAACAAGGGAACAACATCTGCAACCCTCTGGAACCTCTCCCATCCTTATTGATGATGCAAAGATCATTACAAGAGGCTCAGCAATCTCCTCCTTCACTTCACTTCCCATAGTAACCAAGGGTATATCTCACCCAGTCCCAGTGACTTATCTAACTTAATGCTTTTCAAAAGCTCCAGCACATCCCTTTTCTTAATGTCTATACTCTCAAGCATTTCAGTCCACTGTAAGTCATCCCCACAATTGCCAAGGTCCTTTTCCCTGGTGAATACTGAAGCAAAGTATTCATTAAGTTCCTCCGCTACCTCCTCTGACTCCATGCACATGCTTCCTCTCTCGCTCCTGATTGGTCCTATCCTCACACTGCTCATCCTCTTGCTGTCATATACTTGTAGAATGCCTTGGGGTTTTCTTTAATCCTGTCCATCAAGGCCTTCTCATGGCCCCTTCCAGCTCTCCTCATTCCATTCACAAGCTCCTTCCTAACAATTTTCTAGTGTTCGAACAGTACCTAGTTTCTTGAACCTTTTATTAGCTTTTCTTTTCTAGATTTTCTACATACTTCGTACACCATGGCAGTTTAACTCTTCCATCCTTTCCCTGCCTCAGTGGGACATGTTTATGCAGAACTCCATGCAAATGTTCGTGGATGGCACAGGCAACTGTTTACATTGATACAGCAATTTCAACTGCTCTTTTAAATAATAGTTGTTCTTCAGTTAGGAGCTTCCTTCCTAACTCCCTGTATTCTGCTTTCAGGATCTCCACCCTTTTTCTACCTACGTTGTTGGTACCAATATGTACCATGACTTCCAGCTACTCTCTCTCCCATTTCAGGATATTGTGGATGCGCTCAGAAACATCACAAACCCTGGCACCTGGGAGGCAAATTACAATCCTTATTTTTTTGCACAGCCACTGTTAATTTCACCAGGTAGGTCGTCCCCTCCCCAACAGAACTCAAAATGGTTGCTTTCCACTACTCGATGCCCTCCCTGCCCTCTCCTGACAGTCACTCACTTATCTGTCTCCTGTGGCCCCAGGATGATTACCAGCCCGTAGGTCCTGTCTATCACCTCCTCACTCTCCCTAACAAGCCAAAGGTCATCGGGCTACAGCTCCAGTTCCCTAACCCGGTCTCTAAGGCATTGCAGCTCAATGCTCCTGGCACAGATGTGGCCATCAGGGAAGCTGGAAGTCTCCCAGACACCCCACTTCTGACAGCCAGGACGGAAAACTGGCGTCGCAGTCATACCCATAATTCTGGTGCACCGAGTCCCATGAAACACTCCTTTTTTAAAATCTTCTCCCTGACCTGTGCGAATCTCTCTCTCTCTCTCTCTCTCTCTCTCTCTCTCTCTCTCTCTCTCTCTCTCTCTCTCTCTCTCTCTCTCTCCCTCTCTCCCTCTCTCTCTCTCCTCTCTCCTCTCCCCTCTCCCCTCTCCCCTCTCCCCTCTCTCCCCCCCCTAATCAATTGGTCTGCCACTAATGCACCAAGCCCCGTGAAATGCTCCTTTTTTAAAACTTTTCTCCCCAACCTGTGCAAAACTCTCTCTGAATCAATTGGTCTGCTACTAATACTCCTTATCATCCTTTCTGCTAACACTGAGTGCCTGGGCATCATTGCAGCACCTGGTTGGAGTCTTTCTGTCAGAGTGCACGTGCAGATGCCCCTCCAAAAATAAGCCGAAATTAGCAATAAAGTCCTTTGTGATTGTTTATAGTGAGAAACACTTTGGACGTCTTCCATTTTGATGGACCAAATGGCCTAATTCTACTCCTATATCTTATGGGCTTATCTCTGTCTGTAGGTAAGCTGCAGCTACGTCTGTTTTGCTTAAATGTTTCCTTCCAGAATGGTTTGCAACAAATCCGCTATCCTGAGCAGAGGCTATTGAATAGTGTTGGGTTGATGATATCCTTAAAGTCACCACATTTTCTCACAGACTGGTTTTTTTTGGTTACTGAGATCATTGGCATTGCCATGGGCTCTATTCAACTTTGGAAAGAATTCATTCAGCCTCCATTGCCATCTAACTCACTGGCTGTTTTATCATGGCTTAGCAAGGACCACTACAATTTGCCTATCGTCACAATAGGTCTAAGGCAGACATAATCTCAATGGCTCTCCACACAGCCTTAGATCACCTGGACAAAAGTCAGGATGTTGTTTGTTGACTATAGCTCTATATTTAACGCCATCATTCCTACAGTCCTGATCAAAAATCTCCAGAACCAGGGCTTCAGCAACTGGATCTTCAACTTCTTATGATCTGTGTGAATTGGTAATAACATTGCTGACGATCAGTGTTGGCATGGTTCAGGGATGTGTGTTTAGTTCACTGCTCTACTCTCTCTATAACCATGACTGTGCTCAAAAGGCATCTATAAATTTGCTAATGATACAACCACTGTTGGCAGAATCTCAAATGGTGAGGAGAGAGCGTGTAAGAGTAAGATATACCAACTAGTTGAGTGGTGTTGCATCAACAACTTTGAACTCAACATCAATAAGACCAAAGAGCTGATTGTGGATTTAAAGAATGATGAGATGGGGGCACACACCAGTCCTCATGGAGGGATCAGAAGTGGAAAGAGTGAGCAATTTCAAATTCCTGGGTGTTAATACCTTTGAGGACCTAACCTGGTTCCAACATATCAATGCAGCTATAAAGTAAGCAAGACAGCTGCCATATTTCATAGTTCGAGGAGATTTGGTATGTCACCTAAAACACTCAAAAACTTCAACATATGTACCTAGAGAGAATTCTGGCTGGTTGCATCACTGCCTTGGATGGGGGTGCTTCTGCACAGGATCAAAGTAAGCTGCAAAGAATTGTAAAGTTAGTCAGCTCTATCTTGGGTACCAGCCTCCATAGTAACCAAGGCATCTTCAAGGAGTGATTAAGGAAGTATCCATCATTAAAGACCCCCACCACCCAGGACAAGAAAGTGGCTACCGTATACTTCATTAGGAGTTTGAAAAAAATTTGGCATTTCAACAAATAAACTCAAAAACTTCTAAAGATGTACCATTTTTTTTTTCATTATGATAACAATATCAGCAAAGCTAATTCTGGCTAGTTTGATTGGAGCAGTTAAACTTCTAAGCAAGGTGCTGGATGCTCCTCCACCTATTGCACTCAGTAAAACTCACTCACTTCTCTGTGGCTATTCCACTTGCTTTAAAATATTGTTCAATTTGTTCAGTACACATCACCCAGCTATTTTTTGTGCAATCAACACATTGTCTTTCTGATGCAGCCAGCCATTTCTACATTTTCTTTATTTATTATGATCCTATAACTCTCCAATTTCAGCATACCCTTTCTAATATGAGGGGCCCAGACCTACTCGCAGTGCTCCAGCTGAGGCCTCACTAGTGCTTTATAAAGTCTCAGATTATATCCTTTACATTCTAGTCCTCTTGAAATGAATGCAAACATTGTGAAACCTCCTGGTTTCCTTGGCTGTGTAAGTCTAGGGAAGACTACCTCCAGCCCTGCCAAACTCATGAGATTGAGGCACACTCAATCCCACCCCAAACCCCAGTTTGTGTGGATGCTGTGTCATTTACTGCCCTGTTACACATTAATGCCATGAAATAACAGATAGGACACTGCATATGATTAAAGGAATTATATTTATGAATCTTAACTGAAGGGTTAGTAAAGAATACCAAAAAGAAAAGGGCCCATTCTAATTAAACAGTTTGTTACGAACCCCGTAACTGGGTCACTTACCAGCAAAGATAGAGACGTCTGTTGAAGTCTGATGGTACTATTTTTTAAAGTATTTATCGATAAAGGGGCACAAAAATAAGATTAATGCAACATACAGATAACATACGTCGTCAATACTCAATCTAAAAGTGCGGTATAATAATAACCAATAAGAAATAGTTCTATTGTTGTCTAGGGGATAATGTATTGTCCGATGGAAATATAACAGTCACTGTTAGTTCGTTCAAGCTGCAGCGTTTTGGGTTTAAGAGAGAGACAGTTTAAACTTGTCCAGGTCTTTTATGAGTCGGGGGAGTTGGTTTCCCCGTTGTTAGCTGAAAGCCATTTTCCGTGGTACCAGCCACCTGTCCCAGGCAACGGAACTGAACGCACGTGGCCTCCTTCAAATGGCTTCCCGCTATCACGGGAGTGCTAGCGTTTCTTCTGGTGCATCTGAGGGGCTGTTCCCACAAACCCTCTTTTATCCTGACTCGCAGGGTCGCAGATGTCAATCAGGTTGGGGGTGATGCAATCCCTCCCTCAACCAGCCCACTTTGCCTGAGGGTGTTCACGTAGCATAGTATCTCAATCCACAAATTCATCTCCAAGAGACAATGGCCATGTCCCGTAGCTTTATATTGCTGGGGGAAAGAGACATTTTACACGTCTCTCTCTCATTTCCTGGGTCTCCTGACTCAACCCAATAGTGATCTTGCGATTCTCACAAAGGAGGGGGCTGCAGGCATAATAAGTTAAATATGCACAAGTTGGAGCTCATCTCAAACTTCTCTGTCATTCATGCGCTGGGACCTTGGTCAACGTGAAAGCACGCATCACATTCCGAAAGTTACTTACAATCCATCTCGAACAAATGAGTCTCCTACCAGATTGTATATTACAACTGGTTCTCTCTAGTGTCTTCTCTCTTTATCTCCTCTCAAACAAAAGCCCAACCTTAGTGTCCCTCACCAGTAAAACCTCCCCTTAATCCAACCATCCTAATTGGATGGCGTATATTTTTAACCATATAACAATTATAGCACGGAAACAGGCCATCTTGGCCCCTCTAGTCCGTGCCGACGCTTACACTCACCGAGTCCCACTGACCTGCACTCAGCCCATAATCCTCCATTCCTTTCCTGTCCATATACCTATCCAATTTTACTTTAAATAACAATACCGAACCTGCCTCTACCACTTCTACTGGAAGCTCATTCCACATAGCCACCGTTCTCTGAGTAAAGAAAATCCCCCTCGTGTTACCCTTAAACTTCAGCCCCCTAACTGTCAAATCATATCCTCTTGTTTGAATCTCCCCTACTCTCAATGGAAAAAGCCTATCCACGTCAACTCTATCTATCCCCCTCATAATTTTAAATACCTCTGTCAAGTCCCTCCTCAACCTTCTAGGCTCCAAAGAATGAAGACCTAACTTGTTCAGACTTTCCCTGTAACTTAGGTGCTGATACCCAGGTAACGTTCTAGTAAATCTCCTTTGTACTCTCTCTATTTTGTTGACATCTTTCCTATAATTCGGTGACCAGAACTGTGTTGATATCTTTCCTATAATTCGGAGACCAGAACTGGTCACCTCTCTCTGATCTTCAACAGTAACCCAAGCAAGCTTAAAAACAGAACAGACTGCTCATACAGAACTGCCAAAATGAAGTACATACAGCATAACAGTTAAAATATGAACCAGGGCATTACAGTTGCATTTGTCTTCCTCACCACAGACTCAACCTGCAATTTAACCTTTTGGGACTCCTGCACGTCCCTTTGCAGGTCAGTTTTTTTTTGATAGTCAACCCTTTTATTTCTTCTATCAAAGTGCATGACCATACATTTCTCAACACTGTATTCAATCTGCCAATTCTTTGCTCATTCTCCTAATCTGTCTAAGTCCTCCTGTAGACTCTCTACTTCTTCAACCTACCTGCTCTCCACCTACCTTTGCATTATCTGCAAACTTTGCACCAAGGCCATCAATTCCATCATCCAAATCGTTGACAAACGATGTGAAAAGTAGGTGTCCCAATACTGACCCCTAAGAATCACCACTAGTTACCGGCAGCCAACTAGAAAAGGCTCCCTTTATTCCCACTCATTGCCTTGGGTCAGCATGGACTACTTGAGCTGAAGGGTCTCACACTGTGACTCCATATATTCTTCTGTGATTTGGCCAAACCTGCTTTAAGCCACAGCCAGACACAGGCTCAATCCCTGTTGACAGTGATGAACTTCAGGTCACCTGTTTACCTTGCCAGCTCAGTGATTGGTACCTGCAAGATCATGTAAGTAACAAAAAACAGGCTTAGGAGCTGGAGCAAGTCATTTAGTCCGTCAACCCTGCTTCACTATCTACAATTCAACAGTGGTGTAGTAGTTAGCATGACACCATTTCAGCTCAGGGCCACCAGAGATCAGAGTTTAATTCTGACGCTGTCTGTAATGAGCTTGTATGTCCTCCTGCTGATCATGTGTGTTTCCTCCAGGTGCTCCAGTTTTCTTCCACAGATGTACCAGTTAGTAGGTTAATTGATAGTTGAAAATTGTCCCGGGATTAGCCCAGGGGTTAAATCAGTGTGTTGCTGGGCTGAAAAGGCATGTTTCAAGCTGTATTTCTAAAGAAATCAATCAGATAGATGGGGCTGATCGGAGTTTGACCTTATCACCACTTCCTGCCTGCTGCCCAGACCTTGACCTGTGTTGTCCAACAGACATTCATCCTCAGATGTCGAGCTCCTGCCGTTCCCTTGGGTGGAAGAAGATTAGTGGCTGTGTGGAGGGAGCAGTACATACCCACCACACCTTGGGAGTAGGAAGAGCATGATGAGGTAAGGCAGCGTCTGTGCAGAAGGAGTGGTGTCCACTCACTGTCTCCCTGGGTGCACAAAGCAAGCAGTGTTCACCCACCATTCTCTTAAGCTCAGGAAGCGAGCAGTTCTCCACCCTCGTTCCCCTGGGGGCAGGAAGGGAGTGCTGTCCACATACCATCCCTCTGGGTGCAGGAAGAGCAGCAAGCAGGCTAGGTAGTGTCTGAACAGAGTGAACCATATACATTCACCATTCCCCTGGGTTCATGAAGGGCATGGTGTCTATCACTGTCACCCTGGGTGCAGGAGGGATGTGATGTCCATCACTGTCCCCCTGGGTACATTCAAGATTAAAAAGGCACAGTGTCACTGTAGTTTTACGGAGTTGGACTGCGATCAATCACTGAGATTCATTAGGAAGGATGAATAAAGATAAGGCAGGCACAAGTGGAGCAGCCATCAACCATGAATTTGATTTGATTTGTGCAACGGCCTTTGTTGTGAGTGGGTCAGTTTTGGAGTGGCTTTGGCTCATCAGGCTTTGGTGATATCTGGCTTGGGCAAGGTAAGTATCTGGTAAGTTTCTCTTTTTCTTCTTTTTTTTCCATTCCTAGTCTGTTAGGATACAGTTAGTTCAGTGAGAATGATTCCAAGTGTTGTGTTATGGTCTTTGTGTGAGATGTGCACAATCGTGACTGACAAGGGAAGTCAAAGCTAATGTAAAAGCAAAAGAGAGGGCATATAACATAGCAAGAAATAGCAGGAAGATAGAGGATTTGGAAGCTTTTAAAAACCTACAGAGAGCAACTAAAAATCATTAGAAGGGAAAATATGAAATATGAAAGCAAGCTAGCAAACAATATCAAAGTGGATAGTAAAAACGTTTTTCAAGAATGTAAAAAAATAAGAGAAATGAGAGTGGATACAGGACTGCCAGAAAATGAGGCTGGAGAAATAATAACAGGGGACAAGGAGATGACTAATGAACTAAATGAGTATTTTGCATCAGTCTTCACCATGGAAGACACTAGCAGTGTGCCAGATGATATAGTGTGTGAAGGAAGAGAAATGGGTGCAGTTACCTAAAGCTACATAAGTCACCTGGACCAGGTGAATCCAACCCTACGGTTCTACCGTATAACCATCAGGTCCTGGAGCTTTACCTAATTGCATAGAGGATATGGCCTTGGCTATCACCTCTTGTTTAATAGGTGCATCTAACATATCAACATCTTGAATTGAAATTTGAGGTATGTTTAACCTTTGCAAAAATCTATTCATAGTGATATTACTATCAGAGAATTCAGATTTATAAAGATTAGAATAGAAGTCCATAAATATCTTATTAATTTCATAAGGATCTAAAGTTTCTGTTCTATCTGGTCGGCAAATTTTTAAAATCTGTCTTCTGACCATCCCAGCCTTTAACTGACCCGCCAAAAGTTTAGCAGATTTTTCCCCCATGTATATAAAATAAACTTTTAGATTTAAAAATTTGCTGTTCAATGGGAAAGGTCAGAAATAAATCATACTGTGATTGAAGTTCGACCCTTTCTTTGTATAGGTCTTCAGTAGGTTTAATTGAATACGCTTTATCTATCTGTTTAATTTTATTAATAAGCACTGACAATTCCACTTTAGTTTTCTTTCTCAAGGCTGCTGAATATGAGATTATCTGTCCCCTAAGAAAAGATTTCAAGGTGTCCCATATAACCAGGTTTGACATTCCTTCAGTTGTATTAAATTCAAGAAATATAGAAATTTGCTGCTTAATAAAATTAACAAAAGCTGGATCCTGTAACAAAACGGGGTTCAATCTCCACTGTGAGATTTTCAAAAATCTATCCGGGAGCTTAAGGGTTAACTTTAAAGGCATATGATCTGAAAGCGCAATGATGTCATACGCACATTCAACAACGGAGTTTAACAGACGTGTATCTAAATCAATTCGGGAATATTTGTGATGAATGTGTGAAAAAAGGAGAAATCTTTATCATTGGGGTGTTTATATCTCCAAATATCGAGAAGGCCATATTTTAATAAAAAAGAGTTAATACAAGCTGCCGCTTTATTAGGAAGCGACGGATTGGTTGATGACCTGTCAATCGCCAGATTTAAGCAACAGTTAAAGTCACCACCCATGATCAGCTTATATTCATTGAGATTCAGTAATTCTGAAAAATGTTTCTTAAAAAAATCAGAATTATCTACATTAGGTGCGTATACACACACCAGAGCTACCTTTTGCTCGCATAATAAATTAGTAACAATTAAATATCTTCCAATCAAATCAGTAGTAGTATTAAGGTGTACAACACACACAAAATGCTGGTGGAACACAGCAGGCCAGGCAGCATCTATAGGGAGAAGCACTATCGAAGTTTCGGGCCAAGACCCTTCGTCAGGACTAACCGAAAGGAAAGATAGTAAAAGATTTGAAAGTAGTGGGGGGAGGGGGAAATGTGAAATGATAGGAGAAGACCGGAGGGGGTGGGATGAAGCTAAGAGCTGGAAAGGTGATTGGCAAAAGTGATACAGAGCTGGAGAAGGAAAAGGATCATGGGATGGGAGGCCTCAGGAGAAAGAAGGGTGGGGGGGAAGCACCAGAGGGAGATGGAGAACAGGCAAACAACTAAATATGTCAGGGATGGGGTAAGAAGGGGAGGAGGGGCATTAACAGAAGTTAGAGAAGTCAATGTTCATGCCATCAGTTTGGAGGCTACACAGCCGGTATATAAGGTGTTGTTCCTCCAACCTGAGTTTGGATTCATTTTTGACAATAGAGGAGGCTATGGATAGACATATCAGAATGGGAATGGGACATGGAATTAAAATGTGTGGCCACTGGGAGATCCTGCTTTTTCTGGCGGTGTACAAAAGGGGTTTTGGGACTAAGAAATATAGAAACGCCTCTTGTTTTACTATCCGACAGTATCCGACAGAAAAAGAGGCCCTTTCCAAAAGCGAAAAAATCTATCCCCATCCTGTTTTCGTATATGATTTTCTTGCGCAAAAATAATATCAGCATTAAGTGTTTTTAATTTCTTAAAAATCTTTTTACACTTAATGGGATGATTGACACCGTTCCAATTCCAAGATATTATATTAATTTTATTAATATCCATGTTTAAAATTGAGTTTAATATTATATAAAAGAAATGTTACGCAAGTACAGATTAAACCAAAAGGTGCGGGTACAACCAGAAGGAGTGACACATTTACGAAAGAGAAATCCATCAAAAGAACTGCCCAATCAAGAGAAACCCTACTCTAATAGACCCCTCCCTCCTCCCCCCACCCAATAGATAGAAAGGAAGGAACCAATAGGCTGGTCCCATTCTAACTAATCACCTTTGACCCTGTTCTCCAACTTGCAGCTCCATATATATAAAAAAAGCAAAAATCCCACGGAAAATAGCCATAATAAAAGGCACAAACAGAATTCAACTACTATAATGTTGCGTCTAACATTAATAAAAACATAATCAACAACGACCATCTTAGAATCAGCTAAAGTAGCTTAAACACATATTCAAAAGAAAGAATAAATCCGAGCAAATAATGTTACAAAGAATATTCTTTCTCTCAAAAAATAAAAATAAATGAATATATGTATATAACAGACCCTAAAACTATAAGTATTGAAACAAATAAAAAAAATAAAAAGATTAATACACAACAGGTCCTACACGGACCACTAAAGTACAATACTATAAAGGTTCCCTACAAAACAGTTATATATGTATTAATTATTAATAAGGTAAAAAAAATTAAACCGGCCACATCCCATACCAGAGAGTGAAAAGGTATAACATGTACTTAACTCAAAAGCTCCATAAACAATTCATACAGCAGATACTTCAAAATTGGCTATTGAATAATCGATGTAACTTTAATATTTTATTCGGTAGGCTTAACTTTAAAGTTTTTAATATACTCCCATCCCCTGTGAGGAGAGAAGATTCTCAATGGTTGAGATCTTTCAGGAAAAATTATCAGCTTTGCTGGAAAGCGAAGGGAGGGATTTAAATCTAATTTATACATTTCACTCATAACTTCTCGATATTTCTTTCTTTCGGCAAAGATTTCGGGGGATAATCAACTATACGAATGTGTGTTGAATTAAAGAGTCATTTCCGTTTCTTTCTGGCTTCTCGGAGAATAGCTTCTTTAGTCGTGTAATAATGCAAAGAAAGTACAACTGCTCGAGGACGTAATTTGGCTGAACGGCGAGAGAATGGAATTCTGAGGGTTCTGTCGATTAAGGGACTAGCTTCAAGGGTCCCATTGAAAAGTGAGTACAACATATCTGAAAAGAATTTTAACATCGCCAGCTTCAGTATTTTCAGGCAGTCCCAGAATACGCAGATTCCTCCGACGCCCTCTACTATCTAAATCAACCATTCTTTTCTTTGATTTAGATAGTTCTGAGGTAATCTCATTGATTTTCTTTTCCATCGAAGATATCTTCATTCCTTGATCTTTAATAATTTGCTTGAATAAATCATGCTCACTCTTGATTCGGGTTATTGCCTGCTGAAGTGTTTGAAGTTGAGAATCCAAGTTTTTCAGCGAGTCTTGAATTGTAGAAATAGCTTTTTCGAGCTTCCCGTTTGAACCGGTCAGCTTATCAATTTTAATATTAAGCGATCCAAATTCCGACTTCATGTCTTGTATTGAAGAAAATATTCCTGCTAGTGTAACAGATTCCTCCGTTTTCTTGGTTTGTTCCGTTTGCTCCATTTCGGGGAAAGTCTTGCCGCTTCTTAATTCAATACCAGAACGATTTTTTTCGGCCATTGTAATTAAGTCGTAAAATCCTTCAGTAGGAATAATAAATCCTTCAGTAGAAGTAGTGAGTCATTAGAACTAAAAGGGATCTGTTGGTGGGATATAAAATCTATTAAAAGAGAGAGAGCCATAGAAACGCAAACTACTCCATATGCTGCAAAGATGGAGAATCCCCGGGGCCGTTTCTTTTTATGCTGTATATCAGTGATTGAGATGATGGAATCGATGGCTTTGATGCCAAGTTTGCAGATGATACAAAGATTGGTGGAAGGGCAGTGTTGAGGAAAAAGGTAGGCTGTAGAAGGACTTAAACAGATTAGAAGAGTGGGCAAGGAAGTGGCAAATGAAATACAATGTTGAAAAATGCATGGTCATGCACTTTGGTAGTAGAAATAAATGTGCTGACTATTTTCTAAATGGGGAGAACATGCAACAGTGTGGGATACTAAGAGACTTGGGAGTCCTTGTGCAGAACACCCTGAAAGTTAACTTGAAGGTTGAGTCGGTGGTGAGGAAGACAAATGCATCTTTGCATTCATATCAGGAGTTGAATATGAGAGCAGGGATTTGATGCTGAGGCTTTATATTGCACTGATGAGGCCTCGCCTTGAATATTGTGAACAGTTTTGGGCTCCTCATCTAAGAAAAGATGTGCTAGCGTTGGAGAGGGTCCAGAGGAGGTTCACAAGGATGATTCTGGGAATGAAAGGATTATCATACGAGGAATTTTTGATGGCTGTGGGTCTGTACTCGCTGGATGAGAGGAATCTTAACCAGGACTTTAACCAGGCCAACCTCAGAAAAGCGCTGCCAAGGTTATACCAACATGTCTCCTGCTCCACTAGAGGCCCGAATATACTTGACCACTGCTACACAGCCGTCAAGGATGCCTCCCGTTCTGTCCCACGACCTAACTTCGGAAAATCGGACCATCAGGCCGTACTCCTCCCGGCATACAAACAGAAACAAGTGGAAGGTCACGGTGTCAAAAGTGGTGTCGCGTTAGACAGAGGAAACGGATGAGGTCCCCCGTGACTGCTTCGAATTGGTGGACTGGTTAGTATTCAAGGACTCGGCAGCTAACCTTGAGTATGCCTCAGCTGCCATGGACTTTATCTAGAAATGCACAGAGGACTGTGTGTCTCGCAAGACGATCCGGGTATTCCCTAACCGGAAACCTTGGATGAATTATGAGGTCCAGTCCCTTTTGAAGGCTAGAGCTGCAGCTTTTAGGTTCAGAGATACCAGTCACTACATGGAATCCAGGCGTGAACTCCGGAAAGCCATTAAGGGCGCCAAGAGGCAATATCGAGGCAAGTTGGAAGCCCAGGCTAACCAGAGAGATGTCAATAGACTATGGCAGGATCTAAATGAAATCACTGGGTGCAAAGAAAAGGCTGGGAATATCCTGACGAACTTAACATATTCTACGCACGATTTGAACAGAGGAGGAGCGTCCCACCCCCTCTGGATGAACCCGACCTGGTGGCATCAAGATTCATCGTCACCGAGGAGGACGTTAGAAGAGCCTTCTTGAAGATAAATCCAAGGAAGGCGATGGGCCCAGATGGCATCCTGGGACGGGTTCTCCAGGTCTGTGCAAACGAGCTAGCTGGAGTGTTTGCTGACATCTTCAACTGCTCCCTGCTTCAGTCTAAGATCCCCTCATGTTTTAAGAAGGCAACAATAATCCCGGTGCTGAAGAAAAGCAAGGTGGCATGTCTGAATGACTACTGACCTGTGGTTCTAACATCAATTGCTATGAAGTGCTTCGAGCAATTGGTTATGGCACACATCAACCATAACCTAATGGTCAACCTCGACGCTTTGCAATTCGCCTACCGGAGCAACAGGTCAATGGCAGATGCCATCTCTCTGGCACTACATTCCTCCTTAGAACACCTGGAGAATAAAGACGCATATGTAAGGCTCCTTTTCATTGACTACAGCTCTGCCTTTAATACCATCATTCCAAATAAACTGATTCCTAAGCTCCGGAACCTGGGTCTTAGCACTCAGATCTGCAGCTGGATCTTCAACTTCCTCACAGACAGGACCCAGGCTGTAAAAATAGGGGACAAGCTCTCCTCTACAATCACTCTGAGCACCGGTGCCCTCAAGACTGTGTACTCAGCCCCCTGCTGTACTCACTGTACACCCATGATTGTGTAGCCAAGTTTCCATTGAACTCAATATATAAGTTTGTTGATGACACCACAATTGTAGGCCGTAACTTGGGTAATGATGAGTCTGAGTACAGAGAGGAAATTAAGAACCTGGTGGCATGGTGCGAAGACAATAACCTATCCCTCAGTGTCAGCAAGACAAAGGAATTGGTTGTTGACTTCTGAAGGAGTAGCGGACTGCACAATCCTATCTACATCGTGAATATCATAAATGACCTGACTTGGTCTAACCAAGCAGAGTCCACTGCCAAGAAGGCCCACCAGTGCCTTTACTTCCTGAGAAATCTGAAGAAATTTGGCCTGTCCCCTAAAACCCTCACTAATTTTTATAGGTGCACCGTAGAAAGCATTCTTCTAGGGTGCATCACAACCTGGTATGGAAGTTGTCCTGTCCAAGACTGGAAGAAGCTGCAGAAGATTGTGAACATAGCCCAGCACATCACACAAACCAATCTTCCATCCTTGGACTCACTTTACACCACACACTGTCGGAACAGTGCTGCCAGGATAATCAAGGACAAGACCCACCCAGCCAACAAACTTTTTGTCCCACTTCCCTCTAGGAGAAGGTTCAGGAGCATGAAGATTCATACGGCCAGATTTGGGAACAGCTTTTTTCCAACTGTGATAAGACTGCTGAACAGATCCTGACCCGGATCTGGGCCGTACCTTCCAAATATCCGGACCTGACTTGCACTACCTTACTTTCCCTTTTCTATTTTCTAATTATGATTTATAATTTAATTTTTTTATTATATTTACTTAATTTGTACTTCGGGGAGCGCGAAGTGCAGAAACAATTATCACTGTGATGATTGTATGCTCTAGCATCAATTGTTTGGTGACAATAAAGTAAAGTATAAAAGTATCTCATTGAAACCTTCTGATGTGGAAAGGATGTTTCCCATGGTGGGGGAGTATAGGACAAGAGGGCACAGCCTCAGTATAGAGGGGTGTCCATATAAAACAGAGTGGGAGTGGACAACCCTGTGAACCTCCTCTGGACCCTCTCCAATGCCAGCACATCTTTTCTAAGATGAGGGGCCCAAAACTGTTCACAATACTCAAGATGAGGCATCACCAGTGCCTTATAAAGCCTCATCATCACATCCTTTCTCTTGTATTCTAGACCTCTTGAAATGAATGCTAACATGGCATTTGCTTTCCTCACCAACGACTCAACCCTACAAGTTAACCTTCAGGGTGCTCTGCACAAGGGCTCCCAAATCCCTCTTCATCTCAGATTCTTGTATTTTCTTCCCATTTAGAAAATAGTTTGCAAATTTATTTCAACTACCAAAGTGCATGAGCATGCACTTTCCAACATTGCATTTCATTTGCCACTTTCTTGCCCTTTATCCTAACCTAAGTCCTTCTGCATCCTACCTTTTTCCCCAACATTAGTTGCTCCCCCCCCACCAATCTTCGTATTAACTGCAAGCTTGGCAACAAAGCCAACCATTTCATCATATAAATCATTTATATACAGCATAAAATGAGAGTGAGGAGGAGAAAATAAGGATCAGCCATGATTGAATGGTGGAGCAGACTCTGTGGGCCTAATGGCCTAATTCTGCCCCTATGTCTTATGGTCTTATTTCCAGCCTTCTTGACATCTGGTCTGATGTTGGACTTCTGGGAGACTTGCAGCCTCCCTGATAACCATATCTGCATCAGCTGCTCTGAGCTGCAGCACCTCAGAGAACGCATTAAGGAAATGGAGCTGCTGCTCCTTGACTGTCAGCTCACACAGGAGAATGCAGCAGTGATAGATAGGAGCTACAGGCAGGTAGTCAGCCCTAGGTTACAGGCACATGTAACTGGGTGACAGTCTGGAGAAGGAAGGTAAGTGGGCAGCCAGTGCAGAATACCCCTGTAGCTATTGCCCTCAATAATAAGTATACCACTTTAGAAACTGTTGAGGGGGACAACCTATCATAGGAGAACACAGCAACCAGGTCTCTGGCACTGAATCTGGTGCTGTGGCTCAGAAGAGAAGAGAGGTGAAGAGGATTGCACTGGTGATAAGAGACTGATAATCAGAGGAACAGAGATGAGATTATGTGTGCAAGATAGAGACACTCGGATAATATGATGCCTCCCAGGTGCTCAGGTCAGAGATTTCTAGTATTGGGTGCACAGCATTCTAAAGGGGGAGGGAGAGTAGCCAGAAGGCATTGTACATCTTGAACTAATGACATAGGCAGGATAGGTCAGGAAATCCTCGAGAGATTTTAGGGAGCTAGATAGAAAGCTAAAGAAGAATGTTGGATTGCTACACAACAATAAGTGTAAGAATAGGATAGTTTTGCAGATGAATGTGTGGCTGAGGAAATGGTGCAAGGGGCATTGGTTCAGATTTATGGCTCATTGGGATCTTTTCTGGGGAAGGTATGACCGATACAAAAGGGATGGGTTACACCCACCCGAGGGGGACCAATATCTTTATTGGCAAGTGTCCCAGAGCTCTTTTTGAGGGTTTAAGCTAATTTGGCAGGGCAATGGGAACAGGAGTGATAATGCTGAGGATGAGGTAGTTGCTTTACAGACTGACAGTGTATAGTGAGATAGCAAGCAAGGAGAGGCTGTTGACAGAGCAAAATTGCAATCAATAACATTAGTTATTGTATAAATTTGAATGTGCAGAGGAGGAGGTTTTTGGGGGTTTGATAATTAGAAAATCATTCTTTTTTGTACAAGGGAGTGGCTTTCGTGTTTCTCTGAACAATTTGCATATTCTTTCTTAGTTTCATGGCTATCTGGAGCATGCACATTTCAGAATGGACAATAGACAATAGGAGCAGGAGAAGGCCATTTGGCCCTTTGAGTCAGCACCGCCATTCAATGTGATCATGACTGCTCATACACAATCAGTACCCCGTTCCTGCCTTCTCCCCCCCCCCCCCCGCCTTGACTCCACTATGTTTAAGAGCTCTATCTAACTCTTTCTTGAAAGCATCCAGAGTATTGGCCTCCACTGCCTTCTGAGGCAGAGCATTCCGTAGGTCCACAATTCTCTGGGTGAAAAAGTTTTTCCTGAACTCCATTCTAAATAACCTACCCCTTAAACTGTGGCCTCTGGTTCTGGACTCCCCCAACATCGGGAACATGTTTCCTGCCTCTAGCATGTCCAATCCCTTAATTATCTTACAATTTTCAGTCAGATCCCCTCTCATCCTTCTAAATTCCAGTGTATACAAGCCCAGTCGCTCCAATCTTTCAATATATGACAGTCCCGCCATCCCGGGAATTTGCTAATAAATCAACCTTTGAACGTTTAAAGGTGGATTAACTTGTCACACAGTTACAGGTTGGCATATGTGACATTTTGGGCATCACTGAATCATGGCTAAACAAAAATTATAGTTAGAAGCTTAACATCTAAGAATACGCATTTTATCGACAAGCTCAGGTAAGCAGAGTGTGTAGCGTGGCTCTGTTGGTAAAAAAAAAAGAAATCAAATCATTAGAAAGAGGTGTCATAGGGTTGGAAAAGCTGAATCGTTGTGGGTAGAGCTAAGGATCTGCAAGGGGACAAGGACCTTGATGGGAGTTGTATACAGACCCCAAACATGAATAAGGGTGTGGTCTACAATGTAAGCTAGCTAATAATGCTAAAGAGGATACAAAAAGATTCTTCAGATATACAGAGACATGCAAAAGTTTGGGGACCCCTGGTCAAAATTTCTGTTACTGTGAATAGCTAAACAAGTAAACGAGTAAAAGATGACCTGATTTCCAAAAAGCATAAAGTTAAAGATGATACATTCCTTTAATATTTTAAACAAGATTACCTTTTTTATTTCCATCTTTTACAGTTTCATCTTCAGCTTTTTTACAGACGGTGTGAAGTTTGCTTCCAGAATTTGCTGGTATTTAATTGAATTCATTCTTCCTTCTACCACTGAAATGTTCCCTATGCCACTGGCTGCAACACAAGCCCAAGACATGATTGATCCACCCCAGTGCTTAACAGTTGGAGAGATGTTCTTTTCATAAAATTCTGCACCCTTTTTTCTCCAAACATACCTTTGCTCATTGTGGCCAAAAAGTTCTATTTTAACTTCATCAGTCCACAGGACTTGTTTCCAAAGTGCATCAGGCTTGTTTGAGTCCTGACGAAGGGTCTTGGCCTGAAACATCGACAGCGCTTCTCCCTATAGATGCTACCTGTCCTGCTGTGTTCCACCAGCATTTTGTGTGTGTTGTAGGCTTGTTGAGATGTTCCTTTGCAAACTTCTGATGCTGAATTTTGTGGTGAGGATGCAGGAACAGTTTTCTTCTGATGATTCTTCCATGAAAATCATATTTGTGCAGGTGTCACTGCACAGTAGAACAGTGCACCACCACTCCAGAGTTTGCTAAATCTTCCTGAAGGTCTTTTGCAGTCAAACGGGGGTTTTAATTTGCCTTTCTAGCAATCCGACGAGCAGTTCTCTCGGAAGGTTTTATTGGTCTTCCAGACCTCAACTTGACCTCCACCATTCCTGTTAACTGCCATTTCTTAATTACATTACAAACTAAGGAAACGGCTACCTGAAAATGTTTTGCCATCTTCTTATAGCCTTCTCCTGCTTTGTGGGCATCATTTATTTTAATTTTCAGAGTGCTAGGCAGCTGCTTAGAGGAACCCATGGCCGCTGATTGTTGGGACAAGATTTGAGGAGTCCGGGTATTTATAAAGCTTTGAAATTTGCATCACCTGGCCTTTCCTAATGACAACAGTGAACAAGCCATAGCCCTAACACGCTAATTAAAGTCTGAGACCTTGGTAAAAGTTATCTGAGAGCTCAATCTTGGGGTGCCAAAACTTTTGCATGGTGCTCCTTTCCTTTTTATCACTCTAAAACTGTACAAAACAAAAATAATACACTAATCTTGCTTAAAATGTTGAAAAGAATGGTTCATCTTTAACTTTATGACTTTTGCAGATCAGTTCATCTTCTATTCACTTAACTATTCACAGTAACAGAAATTTTGACAAGGGGCGCCCAGACTTTGCATGCCTCTGTATATGGTGTAAAAGAGAGGTAAGAGTAGGTATAAAACCACTGGAAATTGACACTGGAGACGTAGTAATGGGGACATTGAAATGACAGCAGGACTGAATAAGTATTTTAGAAATTTAGAAACATAGAAATCTACAGCACACTGCAAGCCCTTTGTTATCCCAACCATGTAACCTACTCCAGAAACCAGCTGGAATTTCCCTACCGCATACCCCTCCATTTTTCTGAGCTCCATGTATCTATGTTAAGAGTCTCTTAAAAGACCCTGTCGTATCTGCCTCCACCACCATTGCTGGCAGTCCATTCCACACACTCACCACTCTGTGTAAAAAAACATACCCCTAACATCTCCTCTGTACCTACTTCCAAGCACCTTAAAACTATGTTCCCTCGTGTCAGCCATTTCATCCCTGGGAAAAAGCCTGTGGTTATCCATATGATCAATGCTTCTCATTGTTGCAAGGACGTGGTGGTGGAAACGAACCCAAGTGCAGAACACGGGCGTGGAGGCAGAGACGGGAGGCATTATTAACATAGCAAGCATGGAGCCGGTATCCAGGAGCGATGCTTGACCTAGAACTGGTAGTCCTGAGAACCATGAAATGAGGTTACTCACACCAGAGTTGACCAATGAACTGGCAGCCCCTTGTAGTGGTGACAGGGTTTTCATACTGCATTTGCTGATGGAAAGCAGGTGTTTGTAGTTAGTGGAACCTGGGAATGATTGGAACCAAACGAGGTGATAGTCCCAGTTCCTGAGGTAAATAGCCAGGTGGGCGATTGCCAGAAGGGGCCATGACAGTACCCACCCTGTAGGCGATTCTCCAGGCCTGTCTGGATGGACCCGATGAAAATCCTGGATGAGGGAAGGGTCTAGGATGAAGGAGCGGAGGACCCAGGAACACTCTTCAGGACCATACCCTTCCCAGTATACCAGGTATTGGAGACCTCTGCCCCTATGGTACACATCCAATAGTCTTCGTTCGGACAGTGTATGCTGGATGGTTGTTGATGATACAGGCAGGTGGGGAAGTCTCAGCCAGGAGACACAAGGGGCTGATGGAGACTGGCTTTAACTGAGACACACGAAAAGTTGGGTGGATGCGCATGGACCTTGGCAGCTTTAGGCAGACCGCTGTGGGATTGATAACCTTTCAACCTTGAACGGTCCCTGGAAGTGAGGGGTGAGTTTCCTATGTTCGTTTTTGAGTGGGATGTCCTTGGAGGAAAGCCACACCATCTGCCCAGGTTGGTACTCCGGCGCTGGAGTCTGGTGTCGGTCAGCTATCTTCTTACTTTGATTTGTTGATCAGAGTAGGGCTGTGCGTGTTTCCTCCCAAATCTTAAGGCACCGATCAATATGGTCTCGAACCGACGGTACCACAATCTCCTCTTCTTACACAGAGAACAGCAGGGGTTGGTACCCAAGGGAGCACATGATTGGAGACCTCCCAATGGCAGAGCTCACCAGAGAGTTGTGGGTGTACTCAACACACAGGAGGTGGTCGCTCCTGGTTGACAGGTTGTTTGCCATTATACAATGTAGTGTTGCCTCCAGGTCGTGGGTGACCTGTTCCGTCTGCCAGTTCGTCCGGGGGTGGAAGCCAGATGTCAGGCTGACTGACGCACTTAAGGCTTGACAGAAGGCCTTCCATACCTGCGGGATAAACTGGGGACCTTGATCAGAGATGACGTCCATGGAGGTGGAAGACGTGGCGGACAAGAAGAGCTGCTGTTTCTTGAGAGGAAAGGAGTTTAGGTACCATAGAACCATCGAACACTACAGCACAGTACAGGCCCTTCAGCCCTCCATGTTGTGCTGACCCATATAATCCTTAACAAAAAGTACTAAACCCACACTACCCAATAACCTTCCATTTTTCTTTCATCCATGTGCCTGTCCAAGAGGCTCTTAAATACCCCTAATGTTTTAGCCTCCACCACCATACTTGGCAGGCCATTCCAGTCTCTCACAAGCCTCTGTGTAAAAAACTTACCCCTGATGTCTCCCCTAAACTTCCCTCCCTTAATTTTGTACATATGCTCTCTGGTGTTTGCTATTGGTGCCCTGGGAAACAGGTACAGACTATCCACCCTATCTATGCCTCTCATAATCTTGTAGACCTCTATAAAGTCCCCTCTCATTCTTCTACGCTCCAAAGAGAAAAGTCCCAGCTCTGCTAACCTTGCTTCATATGACTTGTTCTCCAAACCAGGCAACATCCTGGTAAATCTCCTCTGCATTCTCTCCATAGCTTCCACATCCTTCCTATAATGAGGTGGCCAGAATTGAACACAATACTCTAAGTGCGGTCTCACCAGAAATTTGTAGAGTTGCAACATGACCTCTCTACTCTTGAACTCAATCCCCCTGTTAATGAGGCTTTGCATCCCATAGGCCTTCTTAACTACCCTATCAACCTGTGCAGCAACCTTGAGGGATGTATGGATTTGAACCCCAAGGTCCCTTTGTTCATTCACACTCTTAAGTAATTAGCCATTAATTCTGTACTCAATCTCCTGGTTTGTCCTTCCAAAATGCACCACCTCACACTTGTCCGGATTGAACTCCATCTGCCACTTTTCTGCCCAACTCTGCCGCCTGTCTATATCCTCTTGTAACCTTTGCCCATCTACAGCTCCATCCACAACTCCTCCAATCTTCATGTCATCCGCAAACTTACCCATCCTTCCGCCTCTGCATGCAGAGGCACTTATAAAAATCACAAATAGCAGGGGTCCCAGGACAGATCCCTGCGGCACTCCACTAGTCACTGACCTTTGGGCAGAATACTTTCCCTCCACAACTACCCTCTGCTTTCTTCCTTTAAGCCAATTTTTTATCCAAACAGCCAAGGTTCCACTTATCCCATGCCTTATGACTTCCTGGATGAATCTCTCATGAGGGACCTTGTGAAATGCCTCTTCCCCAGGGCACCACTGCTCAGTACAAGAGGACATGGCTTTAAGGTAAGGGGTGGGAAGTTCAAGGGGGATATTAGAGGAAGGTTTTTCACTCAGAGAGTGGTTGGTGCGTGGAATGCACTGCCTGAGTCAATGGTGGAGGCAGATACACTAGTGAAGTTTAAGAGACTACTGGACAGGTATATGGAGGAATTTAAGGCGGGGGGTTATATAGGAAGCAGGGTTTGAGGGTCGGCACAACATTGTGGGCAAAGGGCCTGTAATGTGCTGTACTATTCTATGTTCTATGTAAAGTCCATGTAGACCATATCCACTGCCCTACCCTCATCAATTTCTTTTGTTACCTCCAAAAAACTCAATCAGGCTCGTGAGGCACGATCTTCCTTTCACAAAGCCATGTTAACTATCCATGAGCAGACTGTACTTCTCCAAATGCTCGTAGATCCTAACCTTAAGAATCCTTTCCAGTAGTATGCATACCACTGACGTAAGACTCACCGGTCCATAGTTCCCAGGTTTCTCCTTATTACCTTTTTTAAACAAGGGAACTACATTTGCCATTCTCCAGTCCTCCAACACTTTCCTTGCAGCCAAAGAAGATTCAATGATCATAGTTAATGCTCCTGCGATCTCTTCTCTCAATTCCCCCATCAACCTGGGCTGTATCATATCCGGCCCTGGGGATTTATCAATCATAATGTTTTTAAGAATATCCAGCACTACTTCTTCCTTAATCTCCACATTGTCCAGCACACAGGCCCGCTCTACTTTGACCTCACCCTGATCAAGATCCTTTTCACTTGTGAATACTGAAGCAAAGTATTCATTTAGGACCTCCCCAATCTCCTCCACTTCCAGGCACATGTTGCCCTCTTTATCCTTTAGCAGTCCCACCTTCGTTCTCATCCTCCTCCTATTCTTCACATACGCATAGAACACCTTGGGGTTCTCCTTAATTCTACATGCCAAGCCTTCTCATGCCCCCTTTGAGCTCTCCTAAGTCCTTTCTTTAGCTCCTTCCTGGCTACCCTATATTTCTCATGAGCCCCTCCTACTTCCTGCTTCTTATATCTAACATATGCTTCCTTTTTCCTCTTTACAAGTTGCCTCACGTGTTTTGTCAGCCATGGTTCCCTTTTCCTACTATTTTTTCCTTGCTTCAGTGGGACAAACCTATCCTGAACCCAGCTCAAGTGGTTCCTAAACTTCTGTGCTTTCCCCTTTGAACATCTCTTTCCAATTTACTCTCGCTAGTTCCTGCCTCATCCCTTCAAAGTTAGCCCTTCCCCAGTTAAGCACTTTACCATTTCGTCTGAAATGACGATTACCGTCCGGGTCTCCTGACTGCATCCACAGAATCGCCTATCTGACCCCCTAACTATGGAGTCCCCTATTACTACTTCCTTCCTCTTCCTTTCCCTTCCCTTCTGAGCCTTCTGATCGGATGCAAAATTGGGCTGAGAAATGGCAAATGGAATTCAACCCAGGTAAGTGTGAAGTAGTTCATTTTGGTAGGTCAAATATGATGGCAGAATACAGTATTAATGGTAAGAGACTTGTCAGTGTGGAAGATCAGAGGGATCTTTGGGTCCAATTCCATAGGATACTCAAAGCAGCTGCACAGGTTGACTCTGTGGTTAAGAAGGTATACTGTGCATTGGCCTTCATCAACTGTGGGATTGAGTTTTCGAGCAGAGAGCTACTGTTACAGCTACATAGGACCCTAGTCAGATGCCACTTGGAGTACTGTGCTCAGTTCTGGTCACCTCACTACAGAAAGGATGTGGAAACTATAGAAAGTGTGCAGAGGAGATTTCCAAGGATGTTGCCTGGATTGGAGTGAATGCCTTTTGAGAATAGATTGAGTGTACTTGGCCTTTTCTCCTTGGAATGGCGGAGGATGAGAGGTGACCTGATAGAGGTGTATAAGATGATGAGAGACATTGATTGTGTAGATAGTCAGAGGCTTTTTCCCAAGGCTGAAATTCTTGTCGTGAGGGCACAGTTTTAAGGTGCTTGGATGTAGGTACAGAGGAGATATCAAGGGTAATTTTTTCTTCTTTTCAATCTTTTTATTGAATTTTTCAAAGACAAATACATAACAGTCATAATAACACAAAGGGAGTGGGATTACATTGTTGTCAGTTAACACTTGTGAGTAAAAACTATAGGTAACACCAATGTAATTAACCTCCCATACTCTTAATATAGACAAGATACAAGGAAATACAAACATGGAAAAAAATCCAAATTGAGAAATCAAAAACAAAGTAACTAAACTAAGCTGAGCTGGGCTGTTCTATCATATCGGATAAAATCATTGATGTCGTCAATTCCGCTCCTCCACTCAAATTAATAAATAATATAAAGGAATCGGAAAAGGTCAAAATACATTCTATGGAAGTATTGAATAAATGGCCTCCAAGTTTCTTCAAAATTAACCGAATGATCAAAGGTACCACTTCTAACTTTTCCAAGTCTGAACAAGATATGGTTTGGGAAAACCGTTGAGATGTAGTTGGAGGATTTATCTCTTTCCAATTCAATAAACTATATCTTCTAACCATTAAAGTAGCAAATGCAATTATCTGCCAAGCTAAAGAGGGCAGATCAATCATTGGTAAATCAAAAATTTCAGTAATAGGGTGAGGTTATACATCAATTGCAAAACTGTAGAGAATGTATCAAAAATATCTTTTCAATATTTTCCAAAAGAGGGCAAGACCAAAACATATGAGTCAGAGAGGCTACCTCAGAATCACATCTATCGCATATCAGGTTTATATGAGAGTAAAAACGAGCTAATTTATCTTTAGACATATGAACATTATGCACCACTTTAAATTGAATCAACGTATGTTTAGCACAAATAGATGTAAAGTTAACTAATTGAAAAATTTTCTCCCATTTCTCTATAGGCAAAGAGAGTTGAAGTTCCTTCTCCCATTCATTTTTAATTTTATTGGATATATCTGACTGTGTTTTCATAATCATATCATAAATGATTGCTATTAAACCCTTTTGATAAGGGTTTAAGCTTAAAATTTTTCCATGATACCGGTTGGATATGAAATTGGAAAAGGAGGTAACATCATATTCAAAAAATCTCTGATCTGTAAATATCTAAAAAAAAATGGGATCTGGGCAAATTATATTTATTAGACAACTGTTCAAAAGAGATGAAACAGTTATCCAAAAATAAATCACAAAAACATATTATACCCTTCATTTTCCATACCAAAAAGGCTTGACCCATGACAGAGGGTTGAAAGAAAAAATTAGATATGACAGGGCTTGATAAATAAATTTATTCAAGCCAAAAAATTTACGAAACTGAAACCATATTTGTAATGTATGTTTAATTATTGGATTAACCATTTGTTAATTCAATTTAGAAAGAACAAAGGGAAGCGAAGTTCCTAAGATGGAAACCAATGAAAATCCTTGTGCAGAATTACATTCAAGGTTAACCCATTGCGGACTGACATCAATATCCACATCTTGTGTCCAAAATGTTAAATATTGAATATTAATTGCCCAATAATAAAATCTTAAATTCAGCAGTGCCAGGCCGCCATTCTTTTTGGATTTCTGCAAGTATTTTTTACTTAACTTAGGATTTTTATTCTGCCATATGTAAGATGAAATTTCAGAGTCAGTAGTATCAAAAAAGGATTTAGGAATAAAGATTGGTACCACTTGGAAAAGTATAAAAATTTAAGTAAAATAATCATCTTAATAGCATTAATTCGACCAATCAGTGAGGACCATCTAGTAAGCAATTGTTTGACCTGGTCTATTAAAGGTAAAAAACTGATATTAAATAAATCCTTACATTTTTCAGTAACTTTAACACCTAGATAAGTGAAATGATCTGAAACCAATCTAAATGGTAAATGTCTATAAATTGGAACCTGCATATTTAAAGGGAAAAGTTCACTGTTATTAAGATTCAGTTTGTAAAAGTTACTAAACTGAGCGAGCAGGGATATAACAGCAGGAATGGATTTCTCCTGATTCAAAATATATAGTAACAAATCACCTGCATATAATGATAACTTATGTATCACATTCCCACAAGAAATGCTAAGTATTGTAGGTGAGTCTCGAATAGCAATGGCTAAAAGTTCCAGGGCAATATCAAATAATGATGGGCCAAGAGGACTGCCTTGCCACAAAGCAACTGAAAAAAAGGAGACTCTAGCGGTGTGCTACACACAGCACTGGAATAATGACTCGCAGACGGTGAGTCGCAGTTGCGTAAAAGATTTATTCAAACTTCACAGCCTCGCTTTTAAGCCTTCCCCTTTCCGCCCTCCCCAGGCGGGAATACTGTAGAGGCCTCATATTCACAGTCCCTTCCTGTGCGCGGGCTTTTTCCCTTGCTGGTGAAGAAGGCCTGGTGCCCTTTTTGGGGCCACTTTGTGAGCCGGTTCGAGTGTGCTGGAAAGTGGGTCACTGCATAACTCCCACCCCCCCAGAACTGGCGATACACCCCCCGATGTCCACAGTCTGAGTCGGTCTCTGTTTGGGAGGTCTGCCTCTGTGCTGCGGTGCCGGAGCCCCGACCGGCTGTGCCAAGTCCACATGGGCTGGTTTGAGTTGGTCCACTGTGAAAACCTCCTCTCTCCCCACCAATGTCCAGCACGAACGTGGACCCTTTGTTCCTGATCACCTTAAACGGCCCCTCATAGGGCCACTGTAGCGATGCCCGATGTTTGCCCTGTCATACAAATACAAACTTACAGTTCTGCAGGTCTTTGGGTACGCAGGTCGGGCTCTGTCCGTGCTGTGAAGTGGGTATGGGGGGCAGGTTATCAAGCCTCTCATGTAGTCTGTCCAGGACTGCTGTGGGTTCTTCCTCTTGCCCCCCTTGGGGCTGGTATGAACTCACCTGGGACAACCAGGGGTGCGCCATACACCAACTTGGCTGACAAGGTGTGCAGATCCTCTTTGGGCACCATGTGGATTCCGAGCAGGACCCAGGAAAGTTTGCCTGCCCAGTTAGGCCCTTTCAGGCGGGCCATGAGAGATGACTTCAGGTGACGGTGGAAACGTTCCACTAGTCTGTTCAATTGTGGGTGGTAGGCAGTTGTGTGGTGTAACTGTGTTCCCAAAAGGCTGGCCATAGCTGACCACAGGCTGGAGGTGAACTGGATGCCTCTGTTGGAGGTAAGATGCAGATCTCAGCCCCGGTGTCGACCAAAAAGCAGCGTCCCGACTGCTTGTCCCAGATATACAGGAGGCTATCCTGATGGCCAGCCACCGTAGCCATCAGCAGCGGCTGGCCCTTGCATTTTCCTGGGAATTTGCAGGGCGGGCTACAGTGGCGGGCTTCTGTGCCCCACTGCTGGTGGAAGAAGCACCATTGTTCGTTGGCCTCCGCACTCCTGCCTCTGGGTTTTGTGGGCTCTGCTGCCGGGCTTGGTCTGGTCTGCTGTTGGGCACGTGGCTTGATGATCTGTGCGATGGACACCCCACTCTCCTTCTTGGCTTTCCACAGCACATCTGCCTGGGCCGCCACTTTCCGGGGGTCACTGAAATCCGCGTCGGACAGCAGCAGGCATATGTCCTTGGGCAGCTGCTCTAGGAATGCCTGCTCAAACATGAGGTAGGGCTGGTGTCCTTCAGCCAGGGGCATCATCTCATTTATTAATGCCGACGGAGGCCTGTCTCCCAAACCATCCAGGTGCAGTAAGAGGGCAGCTTGCTCGCACCGTGAGAGTCCAAAAGTCCTTATGAGCAGGGCTTTGAATGCTGTGTATTTGCCATCCTCCAGGGGCAACTGTATGAACTCCTCAATCTGGGCGGCTGTCTCCTGGTCGAGGGAGCACACCACGTAGTAGTAATGTGTGAAATCCGAGGTTATCTTCCAAATGTGGAGTTGGGCTTTTGCTTGTTGGAACCATAGGTGAGGTCGCAGCATCCAGAAGCTTGGCAGTTTTAACGAAACTGCTTGAACAGATGTGGCGTCAGTCATCTTCAGTCCAAATATCGTTTGGGCCAACGGGGTCACCAATTGTAGCGGTGTGCTACAATAGTGACACGCAGATGGTGAGTTGCAGTTATGTAAAAGGTTTATTCAAACTTTGCGGCCTCGCTTTTAAGCCTTCCCATTTCTGCTCTCCCTGGGTGGGAATGCTGTAGGGGGCTCATATTCACAGTCCCTTCCTGCGCACGGGCTTTTCCCTTTGCTGCTGAAGAAGGCCTGGCGCCCTTTTTGGCGGCGGCCTCTCTGCCGGTGTGCGCCCTTTTGTGAGCTGGTTCGAGTGCGCTGGAAAGTGGGTCACTACAAGAGCTTATATTATTGGTAAGTACCAAAGCCATAGGAGTATAATATATTAATTTAATCCAAGATATAAATTGTGGGCTAAAATTAGATTTCTCAAGCGTACTAAATAAATATGGCTATTCAACTCTATCGAACACTTTCTCAACACCCAATGAGATGATGCATTCTGGAGGTCTAGATGGGGGAGTATAAACAATATTCATTAATCTCCTAATATTAAAGGGCAAATAGCGGTTTTTAATACATCTGGTCTGACCAACTGAAATAATTTGAGGCAATACATTTTCCGATCTGCAAACATAGTTGCCAATATTTTAGAAAAGATCTTAGAATCCACATTCAATAAGGATATGGGCCTATATGATGCGCATTCAGTAGGATCTTTATCTTTTTTAAGAATTAAGGAAATAGAGGCACCATAAAGACATTGTGGTAATTTACCTATAAATAATGCATCCTTAGATATTCTACATAACCAGGCAGAAAGTATAGTACAGAAGAATTTAAAAAGTTCTACTGTATAACCATCTGTTCCTGGTGCTTTACCTGAATTCATTGAAGAAATAGCATATTTTACTTTTTGTTCTATAATAGGAGCATCTAACACTAAGCGTTCATTAGGTGATAATTTTGGAACATTAAATTTCCTTAAGAATTCAAGTCAAGTGAAATCACTTTTACTGCCATTTCAACCACAATGAGGTCATCAGGAAATTCTAATTGATATAAGGAGGTATAAGATTCTTGAAAAGATTTGTTTATTTCATCATGATCAACCATCATAGTTCCATCTCATTTACGAATTTTAATAATCTGACATTCAACCAAAGCAGATTTCAATTGACTAGCCAATAGTTTACCAGATTTATCACCATTAGTAAAAAATGACTTCTAGATGTATTTAATTGATTATCAATCGAGGATGTTAAAGTAAACTATGCACCATTTGAAGTTAGACCTTCTTTTCATAAAGCTCCTGACTAGAAGCAATAGAATATTACTTGTCAATTGATTTAATCTTATCAACCAACATACAAATCTCTTTATTAATTCATTTTTTCAGTCCAGCAGAATATGAGATAATCTGCCCATGGATGTATGCTTTAAAAGTATCCCATAGAACCCCAATGGAAATTTCTTCCATGGAGTTTGTTGAAAAGAAGAAATCAATCTGTTCCTTAATGAAATTCACAAAGTCTGAGTCCTGTAGTAATACAGAAATATCCAAAACTAGGTGTATCCATTAATTTAATAGAGAGTTTCAGGGGCGCATGGTCAGAGATGGCAATGGAATCATAATTGCAGTCAGTAACAGAGGGAATTAAGCGTGAGTCAATAAAAAAGTAGTCAATTCTAGAATAACTGTGGTGTACATGGAAAAAGAATGAAAACTCTTTATCCTGTGGATGTAAAAACCTCCAAATTTTTGAAATTCCAAAATCAAGCATAAAGGAATTAATAAAGGTAGCCAATTTGTTCGGAAGTGCCTGATTAGACTTAGATCTATCAATTGAAGAATTTAAACAGCAATTAAAATCTCCACTCATTATCAACATATAGTCATTTAAATTGGGAAGGGATGTAAATAAGTGTTTAAAAATTCAGGATAGTCAGCATTTGGAACATAAACATTAACCATAACCACTTTTTTTGTTACAGAGTAGGCCAGTAATTAACAAAAATCTACCATTCGGATCTGAAATTGTTTTGTAGTGAACAAATGAAATTGTAGAATCTATAAAAATAGAAACTCCTTTTACTTTAGCCTAAGAATTCAAATGGTATTGTTGATCTTTCCAAAACCAAAAAAAAAACTCTGATTATCCTCTTTCCTCACATGAGTTTCTTGTGCAAAGATAATATGGGCATTCATTCTATGGAAAACTTTGAAAATTTTTTTCTGTTTAATCAGATGGTTTAAACCATTTGTATTCCACGCAACAAAATTAATAATCTTATCCATCATAGTAAAACCAGTAATATGGTGCATAAAGGGTTAACCAGAAAACAAAGTCATGAACCCGGAAGAGGAAAAAAGGTTCAAGGAGGAGCCAGAAGTTACGTCATTTCAGACATTTCTGTAGTTTCGCAATAGCCCAGGTGATAAAAATCTAAACTAAAAAAGGAAATACCCCCTCCTACCACCCCCAAAGACCCAGAAATAGGCCAGAGATTGACCAAGAGATAAACTAAAGCTAAATCTACCCCCATCTTTCCAGATGGCAGCCCAAAAGATAAAAGTTTTTAAAGAAAAGCCACCCATAATCCAAAAAAAATTTAAAAATTATCAAAAAAACAGAACAAGAAAAAAACTACTGTGTGTTTTTAAAGTTTAAATCATAAAAAAGAGTAGTAAAGTAGTAGTATTTCAGAAAAAGGAGAAAACAAACGCCAGTTCATGTTGTTGGTTATTTTCATGCATAAGCAATTGAAAAGGATGCAGTAAGAAAACAGGGTCTTATGGGAAGAAGAAAGCAGGACAACATCTTAAAATGAAAAAAAAGAGAGAGCGAATGCATCTCCATTCAAAAAAAGAAATTGAACACCGAATGATCTACTAAGTTAGTTTCAAAAAAATAAAAAGCAGAATCACAAAAGAGAACAGAAAAGTTTAATCTAGAAATACGAAAAATACCTACACTACAAACCAAAAGCTCACATTCCCTCACATTCTAATGGATCAGATCTGTAAGCTAGTTAGTAGCTTAAAAATACAAGTAAGAACCAAATAAAAAGAACATTAATTAGGCTGTAGCAGAAGAATGTTGCTCATCGAAAAATTTTTGGGCTTTATTTAATGACTTGAAGAGACAACGGGAATGATCAGAGAGGACAATTCTCAATCAGGCAGGAAACAGCAGGGCTGGTCTGAGATCCATTCAAAAGAATTCCAACATCAGTGCCTTAAACACCATTCATTCCTTCAGAACCTCGAGGCTGAAAACTTCAATGAAGCAGAATTTGAATCCTTTAAATTCAAACTTGTCTTTCCACTGAGCAAAGTGTATCAAATGATCCTTAATATGAACATAATGGAGACGAACAACAATTGGTCTTGGTTCAGAAGATTTTGGATGCAGTGTGCAATGAACGTGGTCAATTAATGGAGGGGTGTCCAGAACTTCTGTGCCAAACACATGTAATAAAAATTGAGAAAAGAACTTGATAGGATCACTCCCCTCAACATCTTCAGGGAGACCGATTATCCATAGATTCTGTCCTCGAGATCAGTAACTTTGTATTTATAATGATCCAGCTGTTGAGACATTGAAGCTAATTTTTTTTCCATGGTTGTAACCCTTCAGTCTCTCTGCCGAGCTCCTTCATCAGGTTCTGAAGTTGTTGCTTGCAGTAGTTCAAATTCACATTCAAGCGATCTAAAATTATCCCCAACCGTCTTGAAAACTCCTTCGAACACAGCAAATTTTTGAGTCAGTTTATCATCTAGAAGTTTTCACATTGTTTCAAAAGTAAAAGGAGGTTGCTTAGATTGTTTCCGATGACCATCTTTTTTTCCATTAGGATCAGAATCTTTCCCATTTTTTGCTTCCTGTGATCTGGTGTTCATTTCCAGTGACTTACAGTCAAAATAAAAAAATGTCTATAACATAAGCCTTTTAGTGTAGGTATAAAACAAAGTAAATAAGGGTGGCTACAGGTAATGGAAGTAAAGGGAATGGAGCGAAGCCAAATTGAACCTCACGCCATGAGCGCCACCAGGAGACTTCAAGGGTAAGTTTTTAATGCAGAGAGTGGTGAGGGCATGGAATGGGCTGTCAGTGATGGTGTTAGAGGCGGATACGACTGGATCTTTTAAGAGACTGGATAGGTATGCAGAACTTGGAAAAACAGGGGGCTATGGGTAACCCTAGGTAATTTCTAAAGTAAGTACATTCGGCACAGAATTGTGGGCGAAGGGCCTGTATTGTGCTGGAGGTTTTCTTTTCAAATCCTTTTATTGCATTATAATCAGTTAAATGAACATATCAATAATAACAATATTAAGAGAACAGAATTACAATAATAGCTATAACACATACATGTCAAATATCATATCCAGACATGTCCACCCAATCTCTTGATAATTGAAGCAGGAAAAAGTTCAAAAGATTTGTTCAAAAGAAAAAAAAAAATCCCCTAAACAAAACAAGAAGAAAAGACTGGGCTGCCATAATTTGTTAATTATAATTATTCTGTCCTTGCTTCTGTTCCTCCTTCCATAGGCGGTTAAGTATTAGGAAAAGGGATTCAAAAAAAAAAGGAAAAAAATCAACTTAAGTCATATGTATGGAAATCTTGAATAAAAGACTCCCAAGTTTCCTCGAACTTAAATGAGGAATTCACTGTGCCACGCCTAATTATTTTTAGGTTTAAACAAGCTATAGTTTGAGAGAACCATTGAAGTGTAGTAGGGGATCAAAATCTTTCCATTTAAATAAAATGGATCTTCTGGCTATCAGCGTAACAAATGCTATCAAATGGTGGGCTGAATATGATAAAGGTTTTTTATGCTTCTATATTTCTAAAATATGCATTCAGTTCGTCTGCCATCTCTGTGTCTCTCATTACAGTATCCCCAGCATGGACAACTGTAGAGAGACGGTCAGGAGTCTGGTGGACAACTGTAGAGTGACGGTCTGGTGTCTGGTGGACAACTGGAGCATGACGGTCTGGTGTTTGGTGGATAACTGTAGAGTGACGGACTGGTCTCTGGTGGACAACTGTAGAGTGACGGTCTGGTGTCTGGTGGACAACAGCACAGTGATGGTCTGGTGTCTGGTGGACAAAAGCAGAGTGACAGTCTGCTGTCTGGTGGACAACTGTAGAGTGACGGTCTTGTCTCTGGTGGACAACTGTAGAGTGATGGTCTGGAGTCTGGTGGACAACTGCAGAGTGACGGACTGGTCTCTGGTGGACAACTGTGGAGTGATGGTCTGGAGTCTGGTGGACAACTGTAGAGTGACGGACTGGTCTCTGGTGGACAACTGTAGAGTGACGGTCTGGTGTCTGGTGGACAACAGCACAGTGATGGTCTGGTGTCTGGTGGACAAAAGCAGAGTGACAGTCTGCTGTCTGGTGGACAACTGTAGAGTGCTGGTCTGGTGTCTGGCGGACAACTGTAGAATGCTGGTCTGGTGTCTGGTGGAGAACTGTAGAGTGACGGTCTGGTGTCTGGTGGATAACTGTAGACTGACAGTCTGGTGTCTGTTGGACATCTGTAGACTGACGGTCTGGTGTCTGGTGGACATCTGTAGACTGACGGTATGGTGTCTGGTGGACAACTGTAGAGTGACAGTCTGGTCTCTGGTGGACAACTGCAGAGTGATGGTCTGGTGTCTGGTGGACAACAGCAGAGTGACGGTCTGGTGTCTGGTGGACAACTGTAGTGTGATGGTCTGCTGTCTGGTGGACAAATGGAGAGTGATGGTCTGGTGTCTGGTGGTCAACTGGAGAGTGACAGTCTGGTGTCTGGTGGATAACTGTAGACTGACAGTCTGTTGTCTGTTGGACATCTGTAGACTGACGGTCTGGTGTCTGGTGAACATCTGTAGAATGACGGTCTGGTGTCTGGTGGACAACTGTAGAGTGACGGTCTGGTGTCTAGTGGATAACTGTAGAGTGACGGTCTGGTGTCTGTTGGACATCTGTAGACTAATGGTCTGGTGTCTGGTGGTCATCTGTAGATGGACGGTCTGGTGTCTGGTGGACAACTGTAGAGTGACGGTCTGGTCTCTGGTGGACAACTGTAGAGTGACGATCTGGAGTCTGCTGGACGACTGTAGAGTGACGGTCTGGTCTCTGGTGGACAACTGTAGAGCGATGGTCAGGTGTCTGGTGGACAACAGCAGAGTGTTGGTCGGGTGTCTGGTGGACAACCGCAGACTGACGGTCTGGTCTCTGGTGGACAAGTGTAGATTGCTGGTCTGGTGTCTGGTGGACAAAGGCAGAGTGACGGTCTGGTCTCTGTTCGACAACTGTAGAGTGCTGGTCTGGTGTCTGGTGGACACCTGTAGAATGCTGGTCTGGTGTCTGGTGGACAACTGTAGACTGACAGTCTTGTGTCTGTTGTACATCTGTAGGCTGACGGTCTGGTGTCTGGTGGACATCTGTAGACTGACGGTCTGGTGTCTGGTGGACATCTGTAGACTGCCGGTCTGGTATCTGGTGGACAACTGTAGGGTGACGGTCTGCTGTCTGGTGGATAACTGTAGAGTGACGGTCTGGTGTCTGGTGGACAACTGTAGCGTGATGGACTGCAGTCTGGTGGACAAATGGAGAGTGATGGTCTGGTGCCTGGTGGACAACTGTAGTCTGACGGTCTGGTGTCTGGTGGACAACAGCTGAGTGACAGTCTGGTCTCTGGAGAACAAGTGTAGAGTGCTGGTCTGGACTCTGGTGGACAACAGCAGAGTGACGGTCTGGTCTCTGGTGGACAGCTGTCGAGTGCTGGTCTGGTGTCTGGTGGACAACAGCAGAGTGACGGTCTACTGTCTGGTGGATAACTGTAGAGAGACGGTCTGGTCCCTGGTGGACAACTGTAGAGTGCTGGTCTGGTGTTTGGTGGACAACTGTAGTGTGATGGTCTGCTGTCTGGTGGACAAATGGAGAGTGACGGTCTGGTGTCTGGTGGTCAACTGGTGAGTGACAGTCTGGTGTCTGGTGGATAACTGTAGACTGACAATCTGGTGTCTGTTGGACATCTGTAGACTGACGGTCAGGTGTCTGGTGGACATCTGTAGAATGACGGTCTGGTGTCTGGTGAATAACTGTAGAGTGACGGTCTGGTGTCTGTTAGACATCTGTAGACTGATGGTCTGGTGTCTGGTGGACATCTGTAGATGGACGGTCTGGTGTCTGGTGGACAACTGTTGAGTGACGGTCTGGTCTCTGGTGGACAACTGTAGAGTGACGATCTGGAGTCTGCTGGACGACTGTAGAGTGACGGTCTGGTCTCTGGTGGACAACTGTAGAGCGATGGTCAGGTGTCTGGTGGACAACAGCAGAGTGTTGGTTGGGTGTCTGGTGGACAACCGCAGACTGACGGTCTGGTCTCTGGTGGACAAGTGTAGATTGCTGGTCTGGTGTCTGGTGGACAAAGGCAGAGTGACGGTCTGGTCTCTGTTCGACAACTGTAGAGTGCTGGTCTGGTGTCTGGTGGACACCTGTAGAATGCTGGTCTGGTGTCTGGTGGACAACTGTAGACTGACAGTCTTGTGTCTGTTGTACATCTGTAGGCTGACGGTCTGGTGTCTGGTGGACATCTGTAGACTGACGGTCTGGTGTCTGGTGGACATCTGTAGACTGCCGGTCTGTTATCTGGTGGACAACTGTAGGGTGACGGTCTGCTGTCTGGTGGATAACTGTAGAGTGACGGTCTGGTGTCTGGTGGATAACTGTAGACTGACAGTCTGGTGTCTGTTGGACATCTGTAGACTGACGGTCTGGTGTCTGGTGGACATCTGTAGACTGACGGTATGGTGTCTGGTGGACAACTGTAGACCTACTGTCTGGTGTCTGGTGGACAACTGTAGAGTGATGGTCTGGAGTCTGGTGGACAACTGCAGAGTGACGGACTGGTCTCTGGTGGACAACTGTGGAGTGATGGTCTGGAGTCTGGTGGACAACTGTAGAGTGACGGACTGGTCTCTGGTGGACAACTGTAGAGTGACGGTCTGGTGTCTGGTGGACAACAGCACAGTGATGGTCTGGTGTCTGGTGGACAAAAGCAGAGTGACAGTCTGCTGTCTGGTGGACAACTGTAGAGTGCTGGTCTGGTGTCTGGCGGACAACTGTAGAATGCTGGTCTGGTGTCTGGTGGAGAACTGTAGAGTGACGGTCTGGTGTCTGGTGGATAACTGTAGACTGACAGTCTGGTGTCTGTTGGACATCTGTAGACTGACGGTCTGGTGTCTGGTGGACATCTGTAGACTGACGGTATGGTGTCTGGTGGACAACTGTAGAGTGACAGTCTGGTCTCTGGTGGACAACTGCAGAGTGATGGTCTGGTGTCTGGTGGACAACAGCAGAGTGACGGTCTGGTGTCTGGTGGACAACTGTAGTGTGATGGTCTGCTGTCTGGTGGACAAATGGAGAGTGATGGTCTGGTGTCTGGTGGTCAACTGGAGAGTGACAGTCTGGTGTCTGGTGGATAACTGTAGACTGACAGTCTGTTGTCTGTTGGACATCTGTAGACTGACGGTCTGGTGTCTGGTGAACATCTGTAGAATGACGGTCTGGTGTCTGGTGGACAACTGTAGAGTGACGGTCTGGTGTCTAGTGGATAACTGTAGAGTGACGGTCTGGTGTCTGTTGGACATCTGTAGACTAATGGTCTGGTGTCTGGTGGTCATCTGTAGATGGACGGTCTGGTGTCTGGTGGACAACTGTAGAGTGACGGTCTGGTCTCTGGTGGACAACTGTAGAGTGACGATCTGGAGTCTGCTGGACGACTGTAGAGTGACGGTCTGGTCTCTGGTGGACAACTGTAGAGCGATGGTCAGGTGTCTGGTGGACAACAGCAGAGTGTTGGTCGGGTGTCTGGTGGACAACCGCAGACTGACGGTCTGGTCTCTGGTGGACAAGTGTAGATTGCTGGTCTGGTGTCTGGTGGACAAAGGCAGAGTGACGGTCTGGTCTCTGTTCGACAACTGTAGAGTGCTGGTCTGGTGTCTGGTGGACACCTGTAGAATGCTGGTCTGGTGTCTGGTGGACAACTGTAGACTGACAGTCTTGTGTCTGTTGTACATCTGTAGGCTGACGGTCTGGTGTCTGCTGGACATCTGTAGACTGACGGTCTGGTGTCTAGTGGACATCTGTAGACTGCCGGTCTGTTATCTGGTGGACAACTGTAGGGTGACGGTCTGCTGTCTGGTGGATAACTGTAGAGTGATGGTCTGGTGTCTGGTGGACAACTGTAGCGTGATGGACTGCAGTCTGGTGGACAAATGGAGAGTGGTGGTCTGGTGCCTGGTGGACAACTGTAGTCTGACGGTCTGGTGTCTGGTGGACAACAGCTGAGTGACAGTCTGGTCTCTGGAGAACAAGTGTAGAGTGCTGGTCTGGACTCTGGTGGACAACAGCAGAGTGACGGTCTGGTCTCTGGTGGACAGCTGTCGAGTGCTGGTCTGGTGTCTGGTGGACAACAGCAGAGTGACGGTCTACTGTCTGGTGGATAACTGTAGAGAGACGGTCTGGTCCCTGGTGGACAACTGTAGAGTGCTGGTCTGGTGTTTGGTGGACAACTGTAGCGTGATGGTCTGCTGTCTGGTGGACAAATGGAGAGTGACGGTCTGGTGTCTGGTGGTCAACTGGTGAGTGACAGTCTGGTGTCTGGTGGATAACTGTAGACTGACAATCTGGTGTCTGTTGGACATCTGTAGACTGACGGTCAGGTGTCTGGTGGACATCTGTAGAATGACGGTCTGGTGTCTGGTGGATAACTGTAGAGTGACGGTCTGGTGTCTGTTAGACATCTGTAGACTGATGGTCTGGTGTCTGGTGGACATCTGTAGATGGACGGTCTGGTGTCTGGTGGACAACTGTTGAGTGACGGTCTGGTCTCTGGTGGACAACTGTAGAGTGACGATCTGGAGTCTGCTGGACGACTGTAGAGTGACGGTCTGGTCTCTGGTGGACAACTGTAGAGCGATGGTCAGGTGTCTGGTGGACAACAGCAGAGTGTTGGTTGGGTGTCTGGTGGACAACCGCAGACTGACGGTCTGGTCTCTGGTGGACAAGTGTAGATTGCTGGTCTGGTGTCTGGTGGACAAAGGCAGAGTGACGGTCTGGTCTCTGTTCGACAACTGTAGAGTGCTGGTCTGGTGTCTGGTGGACACCTGTAGAATGCTGGTCTGGTGTCTGGTGGACAACTGTAGACTGACAGTCTTGTGTCTGTTGTACATCTGTAGGCTGACGGTCTGGTGTCTGGTGGACATCTGTAGACTGACGGTCTGGTGTCTGGTGGACATCTGTAGACTGCCGGTCTGTTATCTGGTGGACAACTGTAGGGTGATGGTCTGCTGTCTGGTGGATAACTGTAGAGTGACGGTCTGGTGTCTGGTGGATAACTGTAGACTGACAGTCTGGTGTCTGTTGGACATCTGTAGACTGACGGTCTGGTGTCTGGTGGACATCTGTAGACTGACGGTATGGTGTCTGGTGGACAACTGTAGAGTGACAGTCTGGTCTCTGGTGGACAACTGCAGAGTGATGGTCTGGTGTCTGGTGGACAACAGCAGAGTGACGGTCTGGTGTCTGGTGGACAACTGTAGTGTGATGGTCTGCTGTCTGGTGGACAAATGGAGAGTGATGGTCTGGTGTCTGGTGGTCAACTGGAGAGTGACAGTCTGGTGTCTGGTGGATAACTGTAGACTGACAGTCTGTTGTCTGTTGGACATCTGTAGACTGACAGTCTGGTGTCTGGTGAACATCTGTAGAATGACGGTCTGGTGTCTGGTGGACAACTGTAGAGTGACGGTCTGGTGTCTAGTGGATAACTGTAGAGTGACGGTCTGGTGTCTGTTGGACATCTGTAGACTAATGGTCTGGTGTCTGGTGGTCATCTGTAGATGGACGGTCTGGTGTCTGGTGGACAACTGTAGAGTGACAGTCTGGTCTCTGGTGGACAACTGCAGAGTGATGGTCTGGTGTCTGGTGGACAACAGCAGAGTGACGGTAGGTGTCTGGTGGACAACTGTAGTGTGATGGTCTGCTGTCTGGTGGACAAATGGAGAGTGATGGTCTGGTGTCTGGTGGTCAACTGGAGAGTGACAGTCTGGTGTCTGGTGGATAACTGTAGGCTGACGGTCTGGTGTCTGGTGGACATCTGTAGACTGACGGTCTGGTGTCTGGTGGACATCTGTAGACTGCCGGTCTGTTATCTGGTGGACAACTGTAGGGTGACGGTCTGCTGTCTGGTGGATAACTGTAGAGTGACGGTCTGGTGTCTGGTGGACAACTGTAGCGTGATGGACTGCAGTCTGGTGGACAAATGGAGAGTGATGGTCTGGTGCCTGGTGGACAACTGTAGTCTGACGGTCTGTTGTCTGGTGGACAACAGCTGAGTGACAGTCTGGTCTCTGGAGAACAAGTGTAGAGTGCTGCTCTGGACTCTGGTGGACAACAGCAGAGTGACGGTCTGGTCTCTGGTGGACAGCTGTCGAGTGCTGGTCTGGTGTCTGGTGGACAACAGCAGAGTGACGGTCTACTGTCTGGTGGATAACTGTAGAGAGACGGTCTGGTCCCTGGTGGACAACTGTAGAGTGCTGGTCTGGTGTTTGGTGGACAACTGTAGCGTGATGGTCTGCTGTCTGGTGGACAAATGGAGAGTGACGGTCTGGTGTCTGGTGGACAACTGTAGTGTGATGGTCTGCTGTCTGGTGGACAAATGGAGAGTGATGGTCTGGTGTCTGGTGGTCAACTGGAGAGTGACAGTCTGGTGTCTGGTGGATAACTGTAGACTGACAATCTGGTGTCTGTTGGACATCTGTAGACTGACGGTCAGGTGTCTGGTGGACATCTGTAGAATGACGGTCTGGTGTCTGGTGGATAACTGTAGAGTGACGGTCTGGTGTCTGTTAGACATCTGTAGACTGATGGTCTGGTGTCTGGTGGACATCTGTAGATGGACGGTCTGGTGTCTGGTGGACAACTGTTGAGTGACGGTCTGGTCTCTGGTGGACAACTGTAGAGTGACGATCTGGAGTCTGCTGGACGACTGTAGAGTGACGGTCTGGTCTCTGGTGGACAACTGTAGAGCGATGGTCAGGTGTCTGGTGGACAACAGCAGAGTGTTGGTTGGGTGTCTGGTGGACAACCGCAGACTGACGGTCTGGTCTCTGGTGGACAAGTGTAGATTGCTGGTCTGGTGTCTGGTGGACAAAGGCAGAGTGACGGTCTGGTCTCTGTTCGACAACTGTAGAGTGCTGGTCTGGTGTCTGGTGGACACCTGTAGAATGCTGGTCTGGTGTCTGGTGGACAACTGTAGACTGACAGTCTTGTGTCTGTTGTACATCTGTAGGCTGACGGTCTGGTGTCTGGTGGACAACTGCAGAGTGACGGACTGGTCTCTGGTGGACAACCGTGGAGTGATGGTCTGGAGTCTGGTGGACAACTGTAGAGTGACGGACTGGTCTCTGGTGGACAACTGTAGAGTGACGGTCTGGTGTCTGGTGGACAACAGCACAGTGATGGTCTGGTGTCTGGTGGACATAAGCAGAGTGACAGTCTGCTGTCTGGTGGACAACTGTAGAGTGCTGGTCTGGTGTCTGGCGGACAACTGTAGAATGCTGGTCTGGTGTCTGGTGGAGAACTGTAGAGTGACGGTCTGGTGTCTGGTGGATAACTGTAGACTGACAGTCTGGTGTCTGTTGGACATCTGTAGACTGACGGTCTGGTGTCTGGTGGACATCTGTAGACTGACGGTATGGTGTCTGGTGGACAACTGTAGAGTGACAGTCTGGTCTCTGGTGGACAACTGCAGAGTGATGGTCTGGTGTCTGGTGGACAACAGCAGAGTGACGGTCTGGTGTCTGGTGGACAACTGTAGTGTGATGGTCTGCTGTCTGGTGGACAAATGGAGAGTGATGGTCTGGTGTCTGGTGGTCAACTGGAGAGTGACAGTCTGTTGTCTGTTGGACATCTGTAGACTGACGGTCTGGTGTCTGGTGAACATCTGTAGAATGACGGTCTGGTGTCTGGTGGACAACTGTAGAGTGACGGTCTGGTGTCTAGTGGATAACTGTAGAGTGACGGTCTGGTGTCTGTTGGACATCTGTAGACTAATGGTCTGGTGTCTGGTGGTCATCTGTAGATGGACGGTCTGGTGTCTGGTGGACAACTGTAGAGTGACGGTCTGGTCTCTGGTGGACAACTGTAGAGTGACGATCTGGAGTCTGCTGGACGACTGTAGAGTGACGGTCTGGTCTCTGGTGGACAACTGTAGAGCGATGGTCAGGTGTCTGGTGGACAACAGCAGAGTGTTGGTCGGGTGTCTGGTGGACAACCGCAGACTGACGGTCTGGTCTCTGGTGGACAAGTGTAGATTGCTGGTCTGGTGTCTGGTGGACAAAGGCAGAGTGACGGTCTGGTCTCTGTTCGACAACTGTAGAGTGCTGGTCTGGTGTCTGGTGGACACCTGTAGAATGCTGGTCTGGTGTCTGGTGGACAACTGTAGACTGACAGTCTTGTGTCTGTTGTACATCTGTAGGCTGATGGTCTGGTGTCTGGTGGACATCTGTAGACTGACGGTCTGGTGTCTGGTGGACATCTGTAGACTGCCGGTCTGTTATCTGGTGGACAACTGTAGGGTGACGGTCTGCTGTCTGGTGGATAACTGTAGAGTGACGGTCTGGTGTCTGGTGGACAACTGTAGCGTGATGGACTGCAGTCTGGTGGACAAATGGAGAGTGATGGTCTGGTGCCTGGTGGACAACTGTAGTCTGACGGTCTGGTGTCTGGTGGACAACAGCTGAGTGACAGTCTGGTCTCTGGAGAACAAGTGTAGAGTGCTGGTCTGGACTCTGGTGGACAACAGCAGAGTGACGGTCTGGTCTCTGGTGGACAGCTGTCGAGTGCTGGTCTGGTGTCTGGTGGACAACAGCAGAGTGACGGTCTACTGTCTGGTGGATAACTGTAGAGAGACGGTCTGGTCCCTGGTGGACAACTGTAGAGTGCTGGTCTGGTGTTTGGTGGACAACTGTAGCGTGATGGTCTGCTGTCTGGTGGACAAATGGAGAGTGACGGTCTGGTGTCTGGTGGTCAACTGGTGAGTGACAGTCTGGTGTCTGGTGGATAACTGTAGACTGACAATCTGGTGTCTGTTGGACATCTGTAGACTGACGGTCAGGTGTCTGGTGGACATCTGTAGAATGACGGTCTGGTGTCTGGTGGATAACTGTAGAGTGACAGTCTGGTGTCTGTTAGACATCTGTAGACTGATGGTCTGGTGTCTGGTGGACATCTGTAGATGGACGGTCTGGTGTCTGGTGGACAACTGTTGAGTGACGGTCTGGTCTCTGGTGGACAACTGTAGAGTGACGATCTGGAGTCTGCTGGACGACTGTAGAGTGACGGTCTGGTCTCTGGTGGACAACTGTAGAGCGATGGTCAGGTGTCTGGTGGACAACAGCAGAGTGTTGGTTGGGTGTCTGGTGGACAACCGCAGACTGACGGTCTGGTCTCTGGTGGACAAGTGTAGACTGACAGTCTTGTGTCTGTTGTACATCTGTAGGCTGACGGTCTGGTGTCTGGTGGACATCTGTAGACTGACGGTCTGGTGTCTGGTGGACATCTGTAGACTGCCGGTCTGTTATCTGGTGGACAACTGTAGGGTGACGGTCTGCTGTCTGGTGGATAACTGTAGAGTGACGGTCTGGTGTCTGGTGGATAACTGTAGACTGACAGTCTGGTGTCTGTTGGACATCTGTAGACTGACGGTCTGGTGTCTGGTGGACATCTGTAGACTGACGGTATGGTGTCTGGTGGACAACTGTAGAGTGACAGTCTGGTCTCTGGTGGACAACTGCAGAGTGATGGTCTGGTGTCTGGTGGACAACAGCAGAGTGACGGTCTGGTGTCTGGTGGACAACTGTAGTGTGATGGTCTGCTGTCTGGTGGACAAATGGAGAGTGATGGTCTGGTGTCTGGTGGTCAACTGGAGAGTGACAGTCTGGTGTCTGGTGGATAACTGTAGACTGACAGTCTGTTGTCTGTTGGACATCTGTAGACTGACGGTCTGGTGTCTGGTGAACATCTGTAGAATGACGGTCTGGTGTCTGGTGGACAACTGTAGAGTGATGGTCTGGTGTCTAGTGGATAACTGTAGAGTGACGGTCTGGTGTCTGTTGGACATCTGTAGACTAATGGTCTGGTGTCTGGTGGTCATCTGTAGATGGACGGTCTGGTGTCTGGTGGACAACTGTAGAGTGACGGTCTGGTCTCTGGTGGACAACTGTAGAGTGACGATCTGGAGTCTGCTGGACGACTGTAGAGTGACGGTCTGGTCTCTGGTGGACAACTGTAGAGCGATGGTCAGGTGTCTGGTGGACAACAGCAGAGTGTTGGTCGGGTGTCTGGTGGACAACCGCAGACTGACGGTCTGGTCTCTGGTGGACAAGTGTAGATTGCTGGTCTGGTGTCTGGTGGACAAAGGCAGAGTGACGGTCTGGTCTCTGTTCGACAACTGTAGAGTGCTGGTCTGGTGTCTGGTGGACACCTGTAGAATGCTGGTCTGGTGTCTGGTGGACAACTGTAGACTGACAGTCTTGTGTCTGTTGTACATCTGTAGGCTGACGGTCTGGTGTCTGGTGGACATCTGTAGACTGACGGTCTGGTGTCTGGTGGACATCTGTAGACTGCCGGTCTGTTATCTGGTGGACAACTGTAGGGTGACGGTCTGCTGTCTGGTGGATAACTGTAGAGTGACGGTCTGGTGTCTGGTGGACAACTGTAGCGTGATGGACTGCAGTCTGGTGGACAACTGTTGAGTGCTGGTCTGGTGTCTGGTGGACAACAGCAGAGTGACGGTCTGGTATCTGGAGGACAACTGTCGAGTGCTGGTCTGGTGTCTGGTGGACAACAGCAGAGTGACGGTCTGCTGTCTGGTGGATAACTGTAGAGAGACGGTCTGGTCTCTGGTGGACAACTGTAGAGTGCTTGTCTGGTGTCTGGTGGACAACTGTAGAGTGACGGTCTGTCTCTGGCGGATAACTGGAGAGTGACGGTCTGGTCTCTGTTGGACAACTGTAGAGTGATGGTCTAGTTTCTGGTGGACAACTGTAGAGTGACCATCTGGAGTCTGGTGGATAACTGTATAGTGACGGTCTGGTATCTGGTGGACAACTGTAGAGTGACAGTCTTGTCTCTGGTGGACAACTGTAGAGTGATGGTCTGGTGTCTGGTGGACAACTGTAGAGTGACGGTCTGCTCTCTGTTGGACAACTGTAGAGTGCTGGTCTGGTGTCTGGTGGACAACTATAGAATGCTGGTCTGGTGTCTGGTGGATAACTGTAGACTGACAGTCTGCTGTCTGTTGTACATCTGTAGGCTGACGGTCTGGTGTCTGGTGGACAACTGTAGAGTGACGGTCTTGTCACTGGGGGACAACTGTAGAGTGATGGTCTGGTGTTTTGTGTACAACTGTAGAGTGACGGTCTGGTCTCTGGTGGACAACTGTAGAGTGACGGTCTGGTGTCTGGTGGACAACAGCAGAATGACGGTCTGGTGTCTGGTGGACAACAGCAGAGTGACATTCTGGTCTCTGGTGGACAACTGTAGAGTGACTGTCTGCTGTCTGGTGGACAACGGTAGACTGACGGTCTGCTGTCTGTTGTACATCTGTAGACTGATGGTCTGGTGTCTGGTGGACATCTGTAGACTGACGGTCTGGTATCTGGTGGACAACTGTACACTGCCTGTCTGGTATCTGGTGGACAACTGTAGACTGACTGTCTGGTCTCTGGTGGACAACTGTAGAGTGCTGGTCTGGTGTCTGGTGGACAACAGCAGAGTGACGGTCTGGTATCTGGAGGACAACTGTCGAGTGCTGGTCTGGTGTCTGGTGGACAACAGCAGAATGACGGTCCGCTGTCTGGTGGATAACTGTAGAGAGACGGTCTGGTCTCTGGTGGACAACTGCAGAGTGCTGGTCTGGTGTCTGGTAGACAACTATAGAATGCTGGTCTGGTGTCTGGTGGATAACTGTAGACTGACGGTCTGCTGTCTGTTGTACATCTGTAGGCTGACGATCTGGTGTCTGGTGGACAACTGTAGAGTGACGGTCTTGTCACTGGGGGACAACTGTAGAGTGACGGTCTGGTGTCTTGTGGACAACAGCAGAATGACGGTCTAGTGTCTGGTGGACAACAGCAGAGTGACATTCTGGTCTCTGGTGGACAACTGTAGAGTGCTGGTCTGGTGTCTGGTGGACAAAGGCAGAGTGCTGGTCTGGTGTCTGGTGGACAACTGTAGAGTGACTGTCTGCTGTCTGGTGGACAACTGTAGACTGACGGTCTGCTGTCTGTTGTACATCTGTAGACTGATGGTCTGGTGTCTGGTGGACATCTGTAGACTGACGGTCTGGTGTCTGGTGGACAACTGTACACTGCCGGTCTGGTATCTGGTGGACAACTGTAGACTGACTGGTGTCTGGTGGACAACTGTAGAGTGACGGTCTGCTGTCTGGTGGATAACTGTAGAGTGACGGTCTGGTCTCTGGGGGACAACTGTAGACTGACTGGTGTCTGGTGGACAACTGTAGAGTGACGGTCTTGTCTCTGGGGGACAACCGTAGAGTGATGGTCTGGTGTCTCGTGGACAACTGTAGAGTGACTGTCTGCTGTCTGGTGGACAACTGTAGACTGACAGTCTGGTGTCTGTTGTACATCTGTAGACTGATGGTCTGGTGTCTGGTGGACATCTGTAGACTGACGGTCTGGTGTCTGGTGGACAACTGTAGACTGCCGGTCTGGTATCTGGTGGACAACTGTAGACTGACTGGTGTCTGGTGGACAACTGTAGAGTGACGGTCTGCTGTCTGGTGGATAATTGTAGAGTGACGGTCTGGTCTCTGGTGGACAACTGTAGAGTGACGGTCTTGTCTCTGGGGGACAACCGTAGAGTGATGGTCTGGTGTCTCGTGGACAACTGTAGAGTGACTGTCTGCTGTCTGGTGGACAAATGTAGACTGACAGTCTGGTGTCTGTTGTACATCTGTAGACTGATGGTCTGGTGTCTGGTGGACATCTGTAGACTGACGGTCTGGTGTCTGGTGGACAACTGTAGACTGCCGGTCTGGTATCTGGTGGACAACTGTAGACTGACTGGTGTCTGGTGGACAACTGTAGAGTGACGGTCTGCTGTCTGGTGGATAACTGTAGAGTGACAGTCTGGTCTCTGGGGGACAACTGTAGCATGATGGTCTGCTGTCTGGTGGACAAATGGAGAGTGACGGTCTGGTCTCTGGTGGACAACTGTAGAGTGCTGGTCTAGTGTCTGGTGGACAACAGCAGAGTGACGGTCTGGTCTCTGGTGGACAACTGTCGAGTGCTGGTCTGGTGTCTGGTGGACAACAGCGGAGTGATGGTCTGCTGTCTGGTGGATAACTGTAGAGAGACGGTCTGGTCTCTGGTGGACAACTGTAGAGTGCTGGTCTGGTGTCTGGTGGACAACTGTAGAGTGACGGTCTGTCTCTGGCGGATAACTGGAGAGTGATGGTCTGGTCTCTGGTGGACAACTGTAGAGTGATGGTCTATTTTCTGGTGGACAACTGTAGAGTGACCATCTGGAGTCTGGTGGATAACTGTATAGTGACGGTCTGGTATCTGGTGGACATCTGTAGAGTGACGGTCTGCTGTCTGGTGGATAACTGTAGAGTGACGGTCTGATGTCTGATGGACAACTGTAGCATGATGGTCTGCTGTCTGGTGGACAACTGGAGAGTGACGGTCTGGTGTCTGGTGGACATCTGTAGACGGACGGTCTGGTGTCTGGTGGACAACTGTAGACGGACGGTCTGGTCTCTGGTGGACAACTGTAGAGTGACGATCTGGAGTCTGGTGGACAACTGTAGAGTGAAGGTCAGGTCTCTGGTGGACAACTGTAGAGTGATGGTCTGGTGTCTGGTGGACAACAGCAGAGTGATGGTCTGGTGTCTGGTGGACAACAGCAGAGTGACATTCTGGTCTCTGGTGGACAACTGTAGAGTGCTGGTCTGGTGTCTGGTGGACAAAGGCAGAGTGCTGGTCTGGTGTCTGGTGGACAACTGTAGAGTGACTGCTGTCTGGTGGACACTGTAGACTGACAGTCTGGTGTCTGTTGTACATCTGTATACTGACGGTCTGGTGTCTGGTGGACATCTGAGACTGACGGTCTGGTGTCTGGTGGACAACTGTAGACTGCCGGTCTGGTATCTGGTGGACAACTGTAGACTGACTGTCTGGTGTCTGGTGGACAACTGTAGAGTGACGGTCTGCTGTCTGGTGGATAACTGTAGAGTGACGGTCTGGTCTCTGGGGGACAACTGTAGCATGATGGTCTGCTGTCTGGTGGACAAATGGAGAGTGACGGTCTGGTGTCTGGTGGACAACTGTAGACTGACGGTCTGGTGTCTGGTGGACAGCAGCTGAGTGACAGTCTGGTCTCTGGTGGACAACTGTAGAGTGCTGGTCTGGTGTCTGGTGGACAACAGCAGAGTGATGGTCTGCTGTCTGGTGGATAACTGTAGAGAGACGGTCTGGTCTCTGGTGGACAACTGTAGAGTGCTGGTCTGGTGTTTGGTGGACAACTGTAGAGTGACGGTCTGTCTCTGGCGGATAACTGGAGAGTGATGGTCTGGTCTCTGGTGGACAACTGTAGAGTGATGGTCTAGTTTCTGGTGGACAACTGTAGAGTGACCATCTGGAGTCTGGTGGATAACTGTATAGTGACGGTCTGGTATCTGGTGGACAATTGTAGAGTGACGGTCTTGTCTCTGGTGGACAACTGTAGAGTGATTGTCTGGTGTCTGGTGGACATCTGTAGATTGACGGTCTGGTCTCTGGTGGACAACTGTAGAGTGACAGTCTGGTGTCTTGTGGACAACAGCAGAATGACGGCTTGGTGTCTGGTGGACAACAGCAGAGTGACAGTCTTGTGTCCGGTAGACATCTGTAGACTGACGGTCTGGTGTCTGGTGGACAACTGTAGAGAGACAGTCTGCTCTCTGGTGGACAACTGTAGAGTGATGGTCTGGAGTCGGGTGGACAACTGTAGCGTGATGGTCTGGTGTCTGGTGGACAAATGGAGAGTGACGGTCGGCTGTCTGGTGGACAACTGGAGAGTGACGGTCTGATGTTTCGTGGACAACTCTAGAGTGACCATCTGGAGTCTGGTGGATAACTGTAGAGTGACGGTCTGGTCTCTGGTGGACAACTGTTGAGTGACGGACTGGTGTCTGGTGGACAACAGCAGAGTGACGGTCTGGTGTCTGGTGGACAACAGCAGAGTGACAGTCTGGTCTCTGGTGGACAACAGCAGAGTGACATTCTGGTCTCTGGTGGACAACTGTAGAGTGCTGGTCTGGTGTCTGGTGGACAAAGGCAGAGTGCTGGTCTGGTGTCTGGTGGACAACTGTAGACTGACGGTCTGCTGTCTGTTGTACATCTGTAGACTGATGGTCTGGTGTCTGGTGGACATCTGTAGACTGACGGTCTGGTGTCTGGTGGACAACTGTACACTGCCGGTCTGGTATCTGGTGGACAACTGTAGACTGACTGGTGTCTGGTGGACAACTGTAGAGTGACGGTCTGCTGTCTGGTGGATAACTGTAGAGTGACGGTCTGGTCTCTGGGGGACAACTGTAGACTGACTGTCTGGTGTCTGGTGGACAACTGTAGAGTGACGGTCTTGTCTCTGGGGGACAACCGTAGAGTGATGGTCTGGTGTCTCGTGGACAACTGTAGAGTGACTGTCTGCTGTCTGGTGGACAACTGTAGACTGACAGTCTGGTGTCTGTTGTACATCTGTAGACTGATGGTCTGGTGTCTGGTGGACATCTGTAGACTGACGGTCTGGTGTCTGGTGGACAACTGTAGACTGCCGGTCTGGTATCTGGTGGACAACTGTAGACTGACTGGTGTATGGTGGACAACTGTAGAGTGACGGTCTGCTGTCTGGTGGATAATTGTAGAGTGACGGTCTGGTCTCTGGTGGACAACTGTAGAGTGACGGTCTTGTCTCTGGGGGACAACCGTAGAGTGATGGTCTGGTGTCTCGTGGACAACTGTAGAGTGACTGTCTGCTGTCTGGTGGACAAATGTAGACTGACAGTCTGGTGTCTGGTGGACAACTGTAGACTGCCGGTCTGGTATCTGGTGGACAACTGTAGACTGACTGGTGTCTGGTGGACAACTGTAGAGTGACGGTCTGCTGTCTGGTGGATAACTGTAGAGTGACGGTCTGGTCTCTGGGGGACAACTGTAGACTGACTGTCTGGTGTCTGGTGGACAACTGTAGAGTGACGGTCTGCTGTCTGGTGGATAACTGTAGAGTGACAGTCTGGTCTCTGGGGGACAACTGTAGCATGATGGTCTGCTGTCTGGTGGACAAATGGAGAGTGACGGTCTGGTCTCTGGTGGACAACTGTAGAGTGCTGGTCTAGTGTCTGGTGGACAACAGCAGAGTGACGGTCTGGTCTCTGGTGGACAACTGTCGAGTGCTGGTCTAGTTTCTGGTGGACAACAGCAGAGTGACGGTCTGGTCTCTGGTGGACAACTGTCGAGTGCTGGTCTGGTGTCTGGTGGACAACAGCAGAGTGATGGTCTGCTGTCTGGTGGATAACTGTAGAGAGACGGTCTGGTCTCTGGTGGACAACTGTAGAGTGCTGGTCTGGTGTCTGGTGGACAACTGTAGAGTGACGGTCTGTCTCTGGCGGATAACTGGAGAGTGATGGTCTGCTCTCTGGTGGACAACTGTAGAGTGATGGTCTATTTTCTGGTGGACAACTGTAGAGTGACCATCTGGAGTCTGGTGGATAACTGTATAGTGACGGTCTGGTATCTGGTGGACATCTGTAGAGTGACGGTCTGCTGTCTGGTGGATAACTGTAGAGTGACGGTCTGATGTCTGGTGGACAACTGTAGCATGATGGTCTGCTGTCTGGTGGACAACTGGAGAGTGACGGTCTGGTGTCTGGTGGACATCTGTAGACGGACGGTCTGGTGTCTGGTGGACAACTGTAGACGGACGGTCTGGTCTCTGGTGGACAACTGTAGAGTGACGATCTGGAGTCTGGTGGACAACTGTAGAGTGAAGGTCAGGTCTCTGGTGGACAACTGTAGAGTGATGGTCTGGTGTCTGGTGGACAACAGCAGAGTGATGGTCTGGTGTCTGGTGGACAACAGCAGAGTGACATTCTGGTCTCTGGTGGACAACTGTAGAGTGCTGGTCTGGTGTCTGGTGGACAAAGGCAGAGTGCTGGTCTGGTGTCTGGTGGACAACTGTAGAGTGACTGCTGTCTGGTGGACACTGTAGACTGACAGTCTGGTGTCTGTTGTACATCTGTATACTGACGGTCTGGTGTCTGGTGGACATCTGAGACTGACGGTCTGGTGTCTGGTGGACAACTGTAGACTGCCGGTCTGGTATCTGGTGGACAACTGTAGACTGACTGTCTGGTGTCTGGTGGACAACTGTAGAGTGACGGTCTGCTGTCTGGTGGATAACTGTAGAGTGACGGTCTGGTCTCTGGGGGACAACTGTAGCATGATGGTCTGCTGTCTGGTGGACAAATGGAGAGTGACGGTCTGGTGTCTGGTGGACAACTGTAGACTGACGGTCTGGTGTCTGGTGGACAGCAGCTGAGTGACAGTCTGGTCTCTGGTGGACAACTGTAGAGTGCTGGTCTGGTGTCTGGTGGACAACAGCAGAGTGATGGTCTGCTGTCTGGTGGATAACTGTAGAGAGACGGTCTGGTCTCTGGTGGACAACTGTAGAGTGCTGGTCTGGTGTTTGGTGGACAACTGTAGAGTGACGGTCTGTCTCTGGCGGATAACTGGAGAGTGATGGTCTGGTCTCTGGTGGACAACTGTAGAGTGATGGTCTAGTTTCTGGTGGACAACTGTAGAGTGACCATCTGGAGTCTGGTGGATAACTGTATAGTGACGGTCTGGTATCTGGTGGACAATTGTAGAGTGACGGTCTTGTCTCTGGTGGACAACTGTAGAGTGATTGTCTGGTGTCTGGTGGACATCTGTAGATTGACGGTCTGGTCTCTGGTGGACAACTGTAGAGTGACAGTCTGGTGTCTTGTGGACAACAGCAGAATGACGGCTTGGTGTCTGGTGGACAACAGCAGAGTGACAGTCTTGTGTCCGGTAGACATCTGTAGACTGACGGTCTGGTGTCTGGTGGACAACTGTAGAGAGACAGTCTGCTCTCTGGTGGACAACTGTAGAGTGATGGTCTGGAGTCGGGTGGACAACTGTAGCGTGATGGTCTGGTGTCTGGTGGACAAATGGAGAGTGACGGTCGGCTGTCTGGTGGACAACTGGAGAGTGACGGTCTGATGTTTCGTGGACAACTCTAGAGTGACCATCTGGAGTCTGGTGGATAACTGTAGAGTGACGGTCTGGTCTCTGATGGACAACTGTTGAGTGACGGACTGGTGTCTGGTGGACAACAGCAGAGTGACGGTCTGGTGTCTGGTGGACAACAGCAGAGTGACAGTCTGGTCTCTGGTGGACAACAGCAGAGTGACATTCTGGTCTCTGGTGGACAACTGTAGAGTGCTGGTCTGGTGTCTGGTGGACAAAGGCAGAGTGCTGGTCTGGTGTCTGGTGGACAACTGTAGAGTGACTGCTGTCTGGTGGACACTGTAGACTGACAGTCTGGTGTCTGTTGTACATCTGTATACTGACGGTCTGGTGTCTGGTGGACATCTGAGACTGACGGTCTGGTGTCTGGTGGACAACTGTAGACTGACTGGTGTCTGGTGGACAACTGTAGAGTGACGGTCTGCTGTCTGGTGGATAACTGTAGAGTGACGGTCTGGTCTCTGGGGGACAACTGTAGACTGACTGTCTGGTGTCTGGTGGACAACTGTAGAGTGACGGTCTTGTCTCTGGGGGACAACCGTAGAGTGATGGTCTGGTGTCTCGTGGACAACTGTAGAGTGACTGTCTGCTGTCTGGTGGACAACTGTAGACTGACAGTCTGGTGTCTGTTGTACATCTGTAGACTGATGGTCTGGTGTCTGGTGGACATCTGTAGACTGACGGTCTGGTGTCTGGTGGACAACTGTAGACTGCCGGTCTGGTATCTGGTGGACAACTGTAGACAGACTGGTGTCTGGTGGACAACTGTAGAGTGACGGTCTGCTGTCTGGTGGATAATTGTAGAGTGACGGTCTGGTCTCTGGTGGACAACTGTAGAGTGACGGTCTTGTCTCTGGGGGACAACCGTAGAGTGATGGTCTGGTGTCTCGTGGACAACTGTAGAGTGACTGTCTGCTGTCTGGTGGACAAATGTAGACTGACAGTCTGGTGTCTGGTGGACAACTGTAGACTGCCGGTCTGGTATCTGGTGGACAACTGTAGACTGACTGGTGTCTGGTGGACAACTGTAGAGTGACGGTCTGCTGTCTGGTGGATAACTGTAGAGTGACGGTCTGGTCTCTGGGGGACAACTGTAGACTGACTGTCTGGTGTCTGGTGGACAACTGTAGAGTGACGGTCTGCTGTCTGGTGGATAACTGTAGAGTGACAGTCTGGTCTCTGGGGGACAACTGTAGCATGATGGTCTGCTGTCTGGTGGACAAATGGAGAGTGACGGTCTGGTCTCTGGTGGACAACTGTAGAGTGCTGGTCTAGTGTCTGGTGGACAACAGCAGAGTGACGGTCTGGTCTCTGGTGGACAACTGTCGAGTGCTGGTCTAGTTTCTGGTGGACAACAGCAGAGTGACGGTCTGGTCTCTGGTGGACAACTGTCGAGTGCTGGTCTGGTGTCTGGTGGACAACAGCAGAGTGATGGTCTGCTGTCTGGTGGATAACTGTAGAGAGACGGTCTGGTCTCTGGTGGACAACTGTAGAGTGCTGGTCTGGTGTCTGGTGGACAACTGTAGAGTGACGGTCTGTCTCTGGCGGATAACTGGAGAGTGATGGTCTGCTCTCTGGTGGACAACTGTAGAGTGATGGTCTATTTTCTGGTGGACAACTGTAGAGTGACCATCTGGAGTCTGGTGGATAACTGTATAGTGACGGTCTGGTATCTGGTGGACATCTGTAGAGTGACGGTCTGCTGTCTGGTGGATAACTGTAGAGTGACGGTCTGATGTCTGGTGGACAACTGTAGCATGATGGTCTGCTGTCTGGTGGACAACTGGAGAGTGACGGTCTGGTGTCTGGTGGACATCTGTAGACGGACGGTCTGGTGTCTGGTGGACAACTGTAGACGGACGGTCTGGTCTCTGGTGGACAACTGTAGAGTGACGATCTGGAGTCTGGTGGACAACTGTAGAGTGAAGGTCAGGTCTCTGGTGGACAACTGTAGAGTGATGGTCTGGTGTCTGGTGGACAACAGCAGAGTGATGGTCTGGTGTCTGGTGGACAACAGCAGAGTGACATTCTGGTCTCTGGTGGACAACTGTAGAGTGCTGGTCTGGTGTCTGGTGGACAAAGGCAGAGTGCTGGTCTGGTGTCTGGTGGACAACTGTAGAGTGACTGCTGTCTGGTGGACACTGTAGACTGACAGTCTGGTGTCTGTTGTACATCTGTATACTGACGGTCTGGTGTCTGGTGGACATCTGAGACTGACGGTCTGGTGTCTGGTGGACAACTGTAGACTGCCGGTCTGGTATCTGGTGGACAACTGTAGACTGACTGTCTGGTGTCTGGTGGACAACTGTAGAGTGACCATCTGGAGTCTGGTGGATAACTGTATAGTGACGGTCTGGTATCTGGTGGACAATTGTAGAGTGACGGTCTTGTCTCTGGTGGACAACTGTAGAGTGATTGTCTGGTGTCTGGTGGACATCTGTAGATTGACGGTCTGGTCTCTGGTGGACAACTGTAGAGTGACAGTCTGGTGTCTTGTGGACAACAGCAGAATGACGGCTTGGTGTCTGGTGGACAACAGCAGAGTGACAGTCTTGTGTCCGGTAGACATCTGTAGACTGACGGTCTGGTGTCTGGTGGACAACTGTAGAGAGACAGTCTGCTCTCTGGTGGACAACTGTAGAGTGATGGTCTGGAGTCGGGTGGACAACTGTAGCGTGATGGTCTGGTGTCTGGTGGACAAATGGAGAGTGACGGTCGGCTGTCTGGTGGACAACTGGAGAGTGACGGTCTGATGTTTCGTGGACAACTCTAGAGTGACCATCTGGAGTCTGGTGGATAACTGTAGAGTGACGGTCTGGTCTCTGGTGGACAACTGTTGAGTGACGGACTGGTGTCTGGTGGACAACAGCAGAGTGACGGTCTGGTGTCTGGTGGACAACAGCAGAGTGACAGTCTGGTCTCTGGTGGACAACAGCAGAGTGACATTCTGGTCTCTGGTGGACAACTGTAGAGTGCTGGTCTGGTGTCTGGTGGACAAAGGCAGAGTGCTGGTCTGGTGTCTGGTGGACAACTGTAGAGTGACTGCTGTCTGGTGGACACTGTAGACTGACAGTCTGGTGTCTGTTGTACATCTGTATACTGACGGTCTGGTGTCTGGTGGACATCTGAGACTGACGGTCTGGTGTCTGGTGGACAACTGTAGACTGACTGGTGTCTGGTGGACAACTGTAGAGTGACGGTCTGCTGTCTGGTGGATAACTGTAGAGTGACGGTCTGGTCTCTGGGGGACAACTGTAGACTGACTGTCTGGTGTCTGGTGGACAACTGTAGAGTGACGGTCTTGTCTCTGGGGGACAACCGTAGAGTGATGGTCTGGTGTCTCGTGGACAACTGTAGAGTGACTGTCTGCTGTCTGGTGGACAACTGTAGACTGACAGTCTGGTGTCTGTTGTACATCTGTAGACTGATGGTCTGGTGTCTGGTGGACATCTGTAGACTGACGGTCTGGTGTCTGGTGGACAACTGTAGACTGCCGGTCTGGTATCTGGTGGACAACTGTAGACTGACTGGTGTCTGGTGGACAACTGTAGAGTGACGGTCTGCTGTCTGGTGGATAATTGTAGAGTGACGGTCTGGTCTCTGGTGGACAACTGTAGAGTGACGGTCTTGTCTCTGGGGGACAACCGTAGAGTGATGGTCTGGTGTCTCGTGGACAACTGTAGAGTGACTGTCTGCTGTCTGGTGGACAAATGTAGACTGACAGTCTGGTGTCTGGTGGACAACTGTAGACTGCCGGTCTGGTATCTGGTGGACAACTGTAGACTGACTGGTGTCTGGTGGACAACTGTAGAGTGACGGTCTGCTGTCTGGTGGATAACTGTAGAGTGACGGTCTGGTCTCTGGGGGACAACTGTAGACTGACTGTCTGGTGTCTGGTGGACAACTGTAGAGTGACGGTCTGCTGTCTGGTGGATAACTGTAGAGTGACAGTCTGGTCTCTGGGGGACAACTGTAGCATGATGGTCTGCTGTCTGGTGGACAAATGGAGAGTGACGGTCTGGTCTCTGGTGGACAACTGTAGAGTGCTGGTCTAGTGTCTGGTGGACAACAGCAGAGTGACGGTCTGGTCTCTGGTGGACAACTGTCGAGTGCTGGTCTAGTTTCTGGTGGACAACAGCAGAGTGACGGTCTGGTCTCTGGTGGACAACTGTCGAGTGCTGGTCTGGTGTCTGGTGGACAACAGCAGAGTGATGGTCTGCTGTCTGGTGGATAACTGTAGAGAGACGGTCTGGTCTCTGGTGGACAACTGTAGAGTGCTGGTCTGGTGTCTGGTGGACAACTGTAGAGTGACGGTCTGTCTCTGGCGGATAACTGGAGAGTGATGGTCTGCTCTCTGGTGGACAACTGTAGAGTGATGGTCTATTTTCTGGTGGACAACTGTAGAGTGACCATCTGGAGTCTGGTGGATAACTGTATAGTGACGGTCTGGTATCTGGTGGACATCCGTAGAGTGACGGTCTGCTGTCTGGTGGATAACTGTAGAGTGACGGTCTGATGTCTGGTGGACAACTGTAGCATGATGGTCTGCTGTCTGGTGGACAACTGGAGAGTGACGGTCTGGTGTCTGGTGGACATCTGTAGACGGACGGTCTGGTGTCTGGTGGACAACTGTAGACGGACGGTCTGGTCTCTGGTGGACAACTGTAGAGTGACGATCTGGAGTCTGGTGGACAACTGTAGAGTGAAGGTCAGGTCTCTGGTGGACAACTGTAGAGTGATGGTCTGGTGTCTGGTGGACAACAGCAGAGTGATGGTCTGGTGTCTGGTGGACAACAGCAGAGTGACATTCTGGTCTCTGGTGGACAACTGTAGAGTGCTGGTCTGGTGTCTGGTGGACAAAGGTAGAGTGCTGGTCTGGTGTCTGGTGGACAACTGTAGAGTGACTGCTGTCTGGTGGACACTGTAGACTGACAGTCTGGTGTCTGTTGTACATCTGTATACTGACGGTCTGGTGTCTGGTGGACATCTGAGACTGACGGTCTGGTGTCTGGTGGACAACTGTAGACTGCCGGTCTGGTATCTGGTGGACAACTGTAGACTGACTGTCTGGTGTCTGGTGGACAACTGTAGAGTGACGGTCTGCTGTCTGGTGGATAACTGTAGAGTGACGGTCTGGTCTCTGGGGGACAACTGTAGCATGATGGTCTGCTGTCTGGTGGACAAATGGAGAGTGACGGTCTGGTGTCTGGTGGACAACTGTAGACTGACGGTCTGGTGTCTGGTGGACAGCAGCTGAGTGACAGTCTGGTCTCTGGTGGACAACTGTAGAGTGCTGGTCTGGTGTCTGGTGGACAACAGCAGAGTGATGGTCTGCTGTCTGGTGGATAACTGTAGAGAGACGGTCTGGTCTCTGGTGGACAACTGTAGAGTGCTGGTCTGGTGTTTGGTGGACAACTGTAGAGTGACGGTCTGTCTCTGGCGGATAACTGGAGAGTGATGGTCTGGTCTCTGGTGGACAACTGTAGAGTGATGGTCTAGTTTCTGGTGGACAACTGTAGAGTGACCATCTGGAGTCTGGTGGATAACTGTATAGTGACGGTCTGGTATCTGGTGGACAATTGTAGAGTGACGGTCTTGTCTCTGGTGGACAACTGTAGAGTGATTGTCTGGTGTCTGGTGGACATCTGTAGATTGACGGTCTGGTCTCTGGTGGACAACTGTAGAGTGACAGTCTGGTGTCTTGTGGACAACAGCAGAATGACGGCTTGGTGTCTGGTGGACAACAGCAGAGTGACAGTCTTGTGTCCGGTAGACATCTGTAGACTGACGGTCTGGTGTCTGGTGGACAACTGTAGAGAGACAGTCTGCTCTCTGGTGGACAACTGTAGAGTGATGGTCTGGAGTCGGGTGGACAACTGTAGCGTGATGGTCTGGTGTCTGGTGGACAAATGGAGAGTGACGGTCGGCTGTCTGGTGGACAACTGGAGAGTGACGGTCTGATGTTTCGTGGACAACTCTAGAGTGACCATCTGGAGTCTGGTGGATAACTGTAGAGTGACGGTCTGGTCTCTGGTGGACAACTGTTGAGTGACGGACTGGTGTCTGGTGGACAACAGCAGAGTGACGGTCTGGTGTCTGGTGGACAACAGCAGAGTGACAGTCTGGTCTCTGGTGGACAACAGCAGAGTGACATTCTGGTCTCTGGTGGACAACTGTAGAGTGCTGGTCTGGTGTCTGGTGGACAAAGGCAGAGTGCTGGTCTGGTGTCTGGTGGACAACTGTAGAGTGACTGCTGTCTGGTGGACACTGTAGACTGACAGTCTGGTGTCTGTTGTACATCTGTATACTGACGGTCTGGTGTCTGGTGGACATCTGAGACTGACGGTCTGGTGTCTGGTGGACAACTGTAGACTGCCGGTCTGGTATCTGGTGGACAACTGTAGACTGACTGTCTGGTGTCTGGTGGACAACTGTAGAGTGACGGTCTGCTGTCTGGTGGATAACTGTAGAGTGACGGTCTGGTCTCTGGGGGACAACTGTAGCATGATGGTCTGCTGTCTGGTGGACAAATGGAGAGTGACGGTCTGGTGTCTGGTGGACAACTGTAGACTGACGGTCTGGTGTCTGGTGGACAGCAGCTGAGTGACAGTCTGGTCTCTGGTGGACAACTGTAGAGTGCTGGTCTGGTGTCTGGTGGACAACAGCAGAGTGATGGTCTGCTGTCTGGTGGATAACTGTAGAGAGACGGTCTGGTCTCTGGTGGACAACTGTAGAGTGCTGGTCTGGTGTTTGGTGGACAACTGTAGAGTGACGGTCTGTCTCTGGCGGATAACTGGAGAGTGATGGTCTGGTCTCTGGTGGACAACTGTAGAGTGATGGTCTAGTTTCTGGTGGACAACTGTAGAGTGACCATCTGGAGTCTGGTGGATAACTGTATAGTGACGGTCTGGTATCTGGTGGACAATTGTAGAGTGACGGTCTTGTCTCTGGTGGACAACTGTAGAGTGATTGTCTGGTGTCTGGTGGACATCTGTAGATTGACGGTCTGGTCTCTGGTGGACAACTGTAGAGTGACAGTCTGGTGTCTTGTGGACAACAGCAGAATGACGGCTTGGTGTCTGGTGGACAACAGCAGAGTGACAGTCTTGTGTCCGGTAGACATCTGTAGACTGACGGTCTGGTGTCTGGTGGACAACTGTAGAGAGACAGTCTGCTCTCTGGTGGACAACTGTAGAGTGATGGTCTGGAGTCGGGTGGACAACTGTAGCGTGATGGTCTGGTGTCTGGTGGACAAATGGAGAGTGACGGTCGGCTGTCTGGTGGACAACTGGAGAGTGACGGTCTGATGTTTCGTGGACAACTCTAGAGTGACCATCTGGAGTCTGGTGGATAACTGTAGAGTGACGGTCTGGTCTCTGGTGGACAACTGTTGAGTGACGGACTGGTGTCTGGTGGACAACAGCAGAGTGACGGTCTGGTGTCTGGTGGACAACAGCAGAGTGACAGTCTGGTCTCTGGTGGACAACTGTAAAGTGCTGGTCTGGTGTCTGCTGGACAACTGTAGAATGCTGGTCTGGTGTCTGGTGGACAACTGTAGAGTGACGGTCTGGTGTCTGGTTGATAACTGTAGACTGACACTCTGTTGTCTGTTGGACATCTGTAGACTGACGGTCTGGTGTCTGGTGGACAACTGTAGAGTGACCATCTGGAGTCTGGTGGATAACTGTATAGTGACGGTCTGGTATCTGGTGGACAACTGTAGACTAATGGTCTGGTGTCTGGTGGTCATCTGTAGATGGACGGTCTGGTGTCTGGTGGACAACTGTCGAGTGACGGTCTGGTCTCTGGTGGACAACTGTAGAGTGACGATCTGGAGTCTGCTGGACGACTGTAGAGTGACGGTCTGGTCTCTGGTGGACAACTGTAGAGCGATGGTCAGGTGTCTGGTGGACAACAGCAGAGTGTTGGTCGGGTGTCTGGTGGACAACCGCAGACTGACGGTCTGGTCTCTGGTGGACAAGTGTAGATTGCTGGTCTGGTGTCTGGTGGACAAAGGCAGAGTGACGGTCTGGTCTCTGTTCGACAACTGTAGAGTGCTGGTCTGGTGTCTGGTGGACACATGTAGAATGCTGGTCTGGTGTCTGGTGGACAACTGTAGACTGACAGTCTTGTGTCTGTTGTACATCTGTAGGCTGATGGTCTGGTGTCTGGTGGACATCTGTAGACTGACGGTCTGGTGTCTGGTGGACATCTGTAGACTGCCGGTCTGTTATCTGGTGGACAACTGTAGGGTGACGGTCTGCTGTCTGGTGGATAACTGTAGAGTGACGGTCTGGTGTCTGGTGGACAACTGTAGCGTGATGGACTGCAGTCTGGTGGACAACTGTAGAGTGCTGGTCTGGTGTCTGGTGGACAACAGCAGAGTGACGGTCTGGTATCTGGAGGACAACTGTCGAGTGCTGGTCTGGTGTCTGGTGGACAACAGCAGAGTGACGGTCTGCTGTCTGGTGGATAACTGTAGAGAGACGGTCTGGTCTCTGGTGGACAACTGTAGAGTGCTTGTCTGGTGTCTGGTGGACAACTGTAGAGTGACGGTCTGTCTCTGGCGGATAACTGGAGAGTGACGGTCTGGTCTCTGTTGGACAACTGTAGAGTGATGGTCTAGTTTCTGGTGGACAACTGTAGAGTGACCATCTGGAGTCTGGTGGATAACTGTATAGTGACGGTCTGGTATCTGGTGGACAACTGTAGAGTGACAGTCTTGTCTCTGGTGGACAACTGTAGAGTGATGGTCGGGTGTCTGGTGGACAACTGTAGAGTGACGGTCTGCTCTCTGTTGGACAACTGTAGAGTGCTGGTCTGGTGTCTGGTGGACAACTATAGAATGCTGGTCTGGTGTCTGGTGGATAACTGTAGACTGACGGTCTGCTGTCTGTTGTACATCTGTAGGCTGACGGTCTGGTGTCTGGTGGACAACTGTAGAGTGACGGTCTTGTCACTGGGGGACAACTGTAGAGTGATGGTCTGGTGTCTTGTGTACAACTGTAGAGTGACGGTCTGGTCTCTGGTGGACAACTGTAGAGTGACGGTCTGGTGTCTGGTGGACAACAGCAGAATGACGGTCTGGTGTCTGGTGGACAACAGCAGAGTGACATTCTGGTCTCTGGTGGACAACTGTAGAGTGCTGGTCTGGTGTCTGGTGGACAAAGGCAGAGTGCTGGTCTGGTGTCTGGTGGACAACTGTAGAGTGACTGTCTGCTGTCTGGTGGACAACTGTAGACTGACGGTCTGCTGTCTGTTGTACATCTGTAGACTGATGGTCTGGTGTCTGGTGGACATCTGTAGACTGACGGTCTGGTATCTGGTGGACAACTGTACACTGCCGGTCTGGTATCTGGTGGACAACTGTAGACTGACTGTCTGGTCTCTGGTGGACAACTGTAGAGTGCTGGTCTGGTGTCTGGTGGACAACAGCAGAGTGACGGTCTGGTATCTGGAGGACAACTGTCGAGTGCTGGTCTGGTGTCTGGTGGACAACAGCAGAGTGACGGTCTGCTGTCTGGTGGATAACTGTAGAGAGACGGTCTGGTCTCTGGTGGACAACTGCAGAGTGCTGGTCTGGTGTCTGGTAGACAACTATAGAATGCTGGTCTGGTGTCTGGTGGATAACTGTAGACTGACGGTCTGCTGTCTGTTGTACATCTGTAGGCTGACGATCTGGTGTCTGGTGGACAACTGTAGAGTGACGGTCTTGTCACTGGGGGACAACTGTAGAGTGACGGTCTGGTGTCTTGTGGACAACAGCAGAATGACGGTCTAGTGTCTGGTGGACAACAGCAGAGTGACATTCTGGTCTCTGGTGGACAACTGTAGAGTGCTGGTCTGGTGTCTGGTGGACAAAGGCAGAGTGCTGGTCTGGTGTCTGGTGGACAACTGTAGAGTGACTGTCTGCTGTCTGGTGGACAACTGTAGACTGACGGTCTGCTGTCTGTTGTACATCTGTAGACTGATGGTCTGGTGTCTGGTGGACATCTGTAGACTGACGGTCTGGTGTCTGGTGGACAACTGTACACTGCCGGTCTGGTATCTGGTGGACAACTGTAGACTGACTGGTGTCTGGTGGACAACTGTAGAGTGACGGTCTGCTGTCTGGTGGATAACTGTAGAGTGACGGTCTGGTCTCTGGGGGACAACTGTAGACTGACTGTCTGGTGTCTGGTGGACAACTGTAGAGTGACGGTCTTGTCTCTGGGGGACAACCGTAGAGTGATGGTCTGGTGTCTTGTGGACAACTGTAGAGTGACTGTCTGCTGTCTGGTGGACAACTGTAGACTGACAGTCTGGTGTCTGTTGTACATCTGTAGACTGATGGTCTGGTGTCTGGTGGACATCTGTAGACTGACGGTCTGGTGTCTGGTGGACAACTGTAGACTGCCGGTCTGGTATCTGGTGGACAACTGTAGACTGACTGGTGTCTGGTGGACAACTGTAGAGTGACGGTCTGCTGTCTGGTGGATAACTGTAGAGTGACGGTCTGGTCTCTGGGGGACAACTGTAGACTGACTGTCTGGTGTCTGGTGGACAACTGTAGAGTGACGGTCTGCTGTCTGGTGGATAACTGTAGAGTGACAGTCTGGTCTCTGGGGGACAACTGTAGCATGATGGTCTGCTGTCTGGTGGACAAATGGAGAGTGACGGTCTGGTGTCTGGTGGACAACTGTAGACTGACGGTCTGGTGTCTGGTGGACAACAGCTGAGTGACAGTCTGGTCTCTGGTGGACAACTGTAAAGTGCTGGTCTAGTTTCTGGTGGACAACAGCAGAGTGACGGTCTGGTCTCTGGTGGACAACTGTCGAGTGCTGGTCTGGTGTCTGGTGGACAACAGCAGAGTGATGGTCTGCTGTCTGGTGGATAACTGTAGAGAGACGGTCTGGTCTCTGGTGGACAACTGTAGAGTGCTGGTCTGGTGTCTGGTGGACAACTGTAGAGTGACGGTCTGTCTCTGGCGGATAACTGGAGAGTGATGGTCTGCTCTCTGGTGGACAACTGTAGAGTGATGGTCTATTTTCTGGTGGACAACTGTAGAGTGACCATCTGGAGTCTGGTGGATAACTGTATAGTGACGGTCTGGTATCTGGTGGACATCTGTAGAGTGACGGTCTGCTGTCTGGTGGATAACTGTAGAGTGACGGTCTGATGTCTGGTGGACAACTGTAGCATGATGGTCTGCTGTCTGGTGGACAACTGGAGAGTGACGGTCTGGTGTCTGGTGGACATCTGTAGTCGGACGGTCTGGTGTCTGGTGGACAACTGTAGAGTGACCATCTGGAGTCTGGTGGATAACTGTATAGTGACGGTCTGGTATCTGGTGGACAACTGTAGACTAATGGTCTGGTGTCTGGTGGTCATCTGTAGATGGACGGTCTGGTGTCTGGTGGACAACTGTCGAGTGACGGTCTGGTCTCTGGTGGACAACTGTAGAGTGACGATCTGGAGTCTGCTGGACGACTGTAGAGTGACGGTCTGGTCTCTGGTGGACAACTGTAGAGCGATGGTCAGGTGTCTGGTGGACAACAGCAGAGTGTTGGTCGGGTGTCTGGTGGACAACCGCAGACTGACGGTCTGGTCTCTGGTGGACAAGTGTAGATTGCTGGTCTGGTGTCTGGTGGACAAAGGCAGAGTGACGGTCTGGTCTCTGTTCGACAACTGTAGAGTGCTGGTCTGGTGTCTGGTGGACACATGTAGAATGCTGGTCTGGTGTCTGGTGGACAACTGTAGACTGACAGTCTTGTGTCTGTTGTACATCTGTAGGCTGATGGTCTGGTGTCTGGTGGACATCTGTAGACTGACGGTCTGGTGTCTGGTGGACATCTGTAGACTGCCGGTCTGTTATCTGGTGGACAACTGTAGGGTGACGGTCTGCTGTCTGGTGGATAACTGTAGAGTGACGGTCTGGTGTCTGGTGGACAACTGTAGCGTGATGGACTGCAGTCTGGTGGACAACTGTAGAGTGCTGGTCTGGTGTCTGGTGGACAACAGCAGAGTGACGGTCTGGTATCTGGAGGACAACTGTCGAGTGCTGGTCTGGTGTCTGGTGGACAACAGCAGAGTGACGGTCTGCTGTCTGGTGGATAACTGTAGAGAGACGGTCTGGTCTCTGGTGGACAACTGTAGAGTGCTTGTCTGGTGTCTGGTGGACAACTGTAGAGTGACGGTCTGTCTCTGGCGGATAACTGGAGAGTGACGGTCTGGTCTCTGTTGGACAACTGTAGAGTGATGGTCTAGTGTCTGGTGGACAACAGCAGAGTGACATTCTGGTCTCTGGTGGACAACTGTAGAGTGCTGGTCTGGTGTCTGGTGGACAAAGGCAGAGTGCTGGTCTGGTGTCTGGTGGACAACTGTAGAGTGACTGTCTGCTGTCTGGTGGACAACTGTAGACTGACGGTCTGCTGTCTGTTGTACATCTGTAGACTGATGGTCTGGTGTCTGGTGGACATCTGTAGACTGACGGTCTGGTGTCTGGTGGACAACTGTACACTGCCGGTCTGGTATCTGGTGGACAACTGTAGACTGACTGGTGTCTGGTGGACAACTGTAGAGTGACGGTCTGCTGTCTGGTGGATAACTGTAGAGTGACGGTCTGGTCTCTGGGGGACAACTGTAGACTGACTGTCTGGTGTCTGGTGGACAACTGTAGAGTGACGGTCTTGTCTCTGGGGGACAACCGTAGAGTGATGGTCTGGTGTCTTGTGGACAACTGTAGAGTGACTGTCTGCTGTCTGGTGGACAACTGTAGACTGACAGTCTGGTGTCTGTTGTACATCTGTAGACTGATGGTCTGGTGTCTGGTGGACATCTGTAGACTGACGGTCTGGTGTCTGGTGGACAACTGTAGACTGCCGGTCTGGTATCTGGTGGACAACTGTAGACTGACTGGTGTCTGGTGGACAACTGTAGAGTGACGGTCTGCTGTCTGGTGGATAACTGTAGAGTGACGGTCTGGTCTCTGGGGGACAACTGTAGACTGACTGTCTGGTGTCTGGTGGACAACTGTAGAGTGACGGTCTGCTGTCTGGTGGATAACTGTAGAGTGACAGTCTGGTCTCTGGGGGACAACTGTAGCATGATGGTCTGCTGTCTGGTGGACAAATGGAGAGTGACGGTCTGGTGTCTGGTGGACAACTGTAGACTGACGGTCTGGTGTCTGGTGGACAACAGCTGAGTGACAGTCTGGTCTCTGGTGGACAACTGTAAAGTGCTGGTCTAGTTTCTGGTGGACAACAGCAGAGTGACGGTCTGGTCTCTGGTGGACAACTGTCGAGTGCTGGTCTGGTGTCTGGTGGACAACAGCAGAGTGATGGTCTGCTGTCTGGTGGATAACTGTAGAGAGACGGTCTGGTCTCTGGTGGACAACTGTAGAGTGCTGGTCTGGTGTCTGGTGGACAACTGTAGAGTGACGGTCTGTCTCTGGCGGATAACTGGAGAGTGATGGTCTGCTCTCTGGTGGACAACTGTAGAGTGATGGTCTATTTTCTGGTGGACAACTGTAGAGTGACCATCTGGAGTCTGGTGGATAACTGTATAGTGACGGTCTGGTATCTGGTGGACATCTGTAGAGTGACGGTCTGCTGTCTGGTGGATAACTGTAGAGTGACGGTCTGATGTCTGGTGGACAACTGTAGCATGATGGTCTGCTGTCTGGTGGACAACTGGAGAGTGACGGTCTGGTGTCTGGTGGACATCTGTAGTCGGACGGTCTGGTGTCTGGTGGACAACTGTAGAGTGACCATCTGGAGTCTGGTGGATAACTGTATAGTGACGGTCTGGTATCTGGTGGACAACTGTAGACTAATGGTCTGGTGTCTGGTGGTCATCTGTAGATGGACGGTCTGGTGTCTGGTGGACAACTGTCGAGTGACGGTCTGGTCTCTGGTGGACAACTGTAGAGTGACGATCTGGAGTCTGCTGGACGACTGTAGAGTGACGGTCTGGTCTCTGGTGGACAACTGTAGAGCGATGGTCAGGTGTCTGGTGGACAACAGCAGAGTGTTGGTCGGGTGTCTGGTGGACAACCGCAGACTGACGGTCTGGTCTCTGGTGGACAAGTGTAGATTGCTGGTCTGGTGTCTGGTGGACAAAGGCAGAGTGACGGTCTGGTCTCTGTTCGACAACTGTAGAGTGCTGGTCTGGTGTCTGGTGGACACATGTAGAATGCTGGTCTGGTGTCTGGTGGACAACTGTAGACTGACAGTCTTGTGTCTGTTGTACATCTGTAGGCTGATGGTCTGGTGTCTGGTGGACATCTGTAGACTGACGGTCTGGTGTCTGGTGGACATCTGTAGACTGCCGGTCTGTTATCTGGTGGACAACTGTAGGGTGACGGTCTGCTGTCTGGTGGATAACTGTAGAGTGACGGTCTGGTGTCTGGTGGACAACTGTAGCGTGATGGACTGCAGTCTGGTGGACAACTGTAGAGTGCTGGTCTGGTGTCTGGTGGACAACAGCAGAGTGACGGTCTGGTATCTGGAGGACAACTGTCGAGTGCTGGTCTGGTGTCTGGTGGACAACAGCAGAGTGACGGTCTGCTGTCTGGTGGATAACTGTAGAGAGACGGTCTGGTCTCTGGTGGACAACTGTAGAGTGCTTGTCTGGTGTCTGGTGGACAACTGTAGAGTGACGGTCTGTCTCTGGCGGATAACTGGAGAGTGACGGTCTGGTCTCTGTTGGACAACTGTAGAGTGATGGTCTAGTTTCTGGTGGACAACTGTAGAGTGACCATCTGGAGTCTGGTGGATAACTGTATAGTGACGGTCTGGTATCTGGTGGACAACTGTAGAGTGACAGTCTTGTCTCTGGTGGACAACTGTAGAGTGATGGTCGGGTGTCTGGTGGACAACTGTAGAGTGACGGTCTGCTCTCTGTTGGACAACTGTAGAGTGCTGGTCTGGTGTCTGGTGGACAACTATAGAATGCTGGTCTGGTGTCTGGTGGATAACTGTAGACTGACGGTCTGCTGTCTGTTGTACATCTGTAGGCTGACGGTCTGGTGTCTGGTGGACAACTGTAGAGTGACGGTCTTGTCACTGGGGGACAACTGTAGAGTGATGGTCTGGTGTCTTGTGTACAACTGTAGAGTGACGGTCTGGTCTCTGGTGGACAACTGTAGAGTGACGGTCTGGTGTCTGGTGGACAACAGCAGAATGACGGTCTGGTGTCTGGTGGACAACAGCAGAGTGACATTCTGGTCTCTGGTGGACAACTGTAGAGTGCTGGTCTGGTGTCTGGTGGACAAAGGCAGAGTGCTGGTCTGGTGTCTGGTGGACAACTGTAGAGTGACTGTCTGCTGTCTGGTGGACAACTGTAGACTGACGGTCTGCTGTCTGTTGTACATCTGTAGACTGATGGTCTGGTGTCTGGTAGACATCTGTAGACTGACGGTCTGGTATCTGGTGGACAACTGTACACTGCCGGTCTGGTATCTGGTGGACAACTGTAGACTGACTGTCTGGTCTCTGGTGGACAACTGTAGAGTGCTGGTCTGGTGTCTGGTGGACAACAGCAGAGTGACGGTCTGGTATCTGGAGGACAACTGTCGAGTGCTGGTCTGGTGTCTGGTGGACAACAGCAGAGTGACGGTCTGCTGTCTGGTGGATAACTGTAGAGAGACGGTCTGGTCTCTGGTGGACAACTGCAGAGTGCTGGTCTGGTGTCTGGTAGACAACTATAGAATGCTGGTCTGGTGTCTGGTGGATAACTGTAGACTGACGGTCTGCTGTCTGTTGTACATCTGTAGGCTGACGATCTGGTGTCTGGTGGACAACTGTAGAGTGACGGTCTTGTCACTGGGGGACAACTGTAGAGTGACGGTCTGGTGTCTTGTGGACAACAGCAGAATGACGGTCTAGTGTCTGGTGGACAACAGCAGAGTGACATTCTGGTCTCTGGTGGACAACTGTAGAGTGCTGGTCTGGTGTCTGGTGGACAAAGGCAGAGTGCTGGTCTGGTGTCTGGTGGACAACTGTAGAGTGACTGTCTGCTGTCTGGTGGACAACTGTAGACTGACGGTCTGCTGTCTGTTGTACATCTGTAGACTGATGGTCTGGTGTCTGGTGGACATCTGTAGACTGACGGTCTGGTGTCTGGTGGACAACTGTACACTGCCGGTCTGGTATCTGGTGGACAACTGTAGACTGACTGGTGTCTGGTGGACAACTGTAGAGTGACGGTCTGCTGTCTGGTGGATAACTGTAGAGTGACGGTCTGGTCTCTGGGGGACAACTGTAGACTGACTGTCTAGTGTCTGGTGGACAACTGTAGAGTGACGGTCTTGTCTCTGGGGGACAACCGTAGAGTGATGGTCTGGTGTCTTGTGGACAACTGTAGAGTGACTGTCTGCTGTCTGGTGGACAACTGTAGACTGACAGTCTGGTGTCTGTTGTACATCTGTAGACTGATGGTCTGGTGTCTGGTGGACATCTGTAGACTGACGGTCTGGTGTCTGGTGGACAACTGTAGACTGCCGGTCTGGTATCTGGTGGACAACTGTAGACTGACTGGTGTCTGGTGGACAACTGTAGAGTGACGGTCTGCTGTCTGGTGGATAACTGTAGACTGACGGTCTGGTCTCTGGGGGACAACTGTAGACTGACTGTCTGGTGTCTGGTGGACAACTGTAGAGTGACGGTCTGCTGTCTGGTGGATAACTGTAGAGTGACAGTCTGGTCTCTGGGGGACAACTGTAGCATGATGGTCTGCTGTCTGGTGGACAAATGGAGAGTGACGGTCTGGTGTCTGGTGGACAACTGTAGACTGACGGTCTGGTGTCTGGTGGACAACAGCTGAGTGACAGTCTGGTCTCTGGTGGACAACTGTAGAGTGCTGGTCTAGTTTCTGGTGGACAACAGCAGAGTGACGGTCTGGTCTCTGGTGGACAACTGTCGAGTGCTGGTCTGGTGTCTGGTGGACAACAGCAGAGTGATGGTCTGCTGTCTGGACAAATAACTGTAGAGAGACGGTCTGGTCTCTGGTGGACAACTGTAGAGTGCTGGTCTGGTGTCTGGTGGACAACTGTAGAGTGACGGTCTGTCTCTGGCGGATAACTGGAGAGTGATGGTCTGCTCTCTGGTGGACAACTGTAGAGTGATGGTCTATTTTCTGGTGGACAACTGTAGAGTGACCATCTGGAGTCTGGTGGATAACTGTATAGTGACGGTCTGGTATCTGGTGGACATCTGTAGAGTGACGGTCTGCTGTCTGGTGGATAACTGTAGAGTGACGGTCTGATGTCTGGTGGACAACTGTAGCATGATGGTCTGCTGTCTGGTGGACAACTGGAGAGTGACGGTCTGGTGTCTGGTGGACATCTGTAGACGGACGGTCTGGTGTCTGGTGGACAACTGTAGACGGACGGTCTGGTCTCTGGTGGACAACTGTAGAGTGACGATCTGGAGTCTGGTGGACAACTGTAGAGTGAAGGTCAGGTCTCTGGTGGACAACTGTAGAGTGATGGTCTGGTGTCTGGTGGACAACAGCAGAGTGATGGTCTGGTGTCTGGTGGACAACAGCAGAGTGACATTCTGGTCTCTGGTGGACAACTGTAGAGTGCTGGTCTGGTGTCTGGTGGACAAAGGCAGAGTGCTGGTCTGGTGTCTGGTGGACAACTGTAGAGTGACTGCTGTCTGGTGGACACTGTAGACTGACAGTCTGGTGTCTGTTGTACATCTGTATACTGACGGTCTGGTGTCTGGTGGACATCTGAGACTGACGGTCTGGTGTCTGGTGGACAACTGTAGACTGCCGGTCTGGTATCTGGTGGACAACTGTAGACTGACTGTCTGGTGTCTGGTGGACAACTGTAGACTGACGGTCTGGTGTCTGGTGGACAGCAGCTGAGTGACAGTCTGGTCTCTGGTGGACAACTGTAGAGTGCTGGTCTAGTGTCTGGTGGACAACAGCAGAGTGACGGTCTGGTCTCTGGTGGACAACTGTCGAGTGCTGGTCTGGTGTCTGGTGGACAACAGCAGAGTGATGGTCTGCTGTCTGGTGGATAACTGTAGAGAGACGGTCTGGTCTCTGGTGGACAACTGTAGAGTGCTGGTCTGGTGTCTGGTGGACAACTGTAGAGTGACGGTCTGTCTCTGGCGGATAACTGGAGAGTGATGGTCTGGTCTCTGGTGGACAACTGTAGAGTGATGGTCTAGTTTCTGGTGGACAACTGTAGAGTGACCATCTGGAGTCTGGTGGATAACTGTATAGTGACGGTCTGGTATCTAGTGGACAATTGTAGAGTGACGGTCTTGTCTCTGGTGGACAACTGTAGAGTGATTGTCTGGTGTCTGGTGGACATCTGTAGATTGACGGTCTGGTCTCTGGTGGACAACTGTAGAGTGACAGTCTGGTGTCTTGTGGACAACAGCAGAATGACGGCTTGGTGTCTGGTGGACAACAGCAGAGTGACAGTCTTGTGTCCGGTAGACATCTGTAGACTGACGGTCTGGTGTCTGGTGGACAACTGTAGAGAGACAGTCTGCTCTCTGGTGGACAACTGTAGAGTGATGGTCTGGAGTCGGGTGGACAACTGTAGCGTGATGGTCTTGTGTCTGGTGGACAAATGGAGAGTGACGGTCTGCTGTCTGGTGGACAACTGGAGAGTGACGGTCTGATGTTTCGTGGACAACTCTAGAGTGACCATCTGGAGTCTGGTGGATAACTGTAGAGTGACGGTCTGGTCTCTGGTGGACAACTGTTGAGTGACGGACTGGTGTCTGGTGGACAACAGCAGAGTGACGGTCTGGTGTCTGGTGGACAACAGCAGAGTGACAGTCTGGTCTCTGGTGGACAACTGTAAAGTGCTGGTCTGGTGTCTGCTGGACAACTGTAGAATGCTGGTCTGGTGTCTGGTGGACAACTGTAGAGTGACGGTCTGGTGTCTGGTTGATAACTGTAGACTGACACTCTGTTGTCTGTTGGACATCTGTAGACTGACGGTCTGGTGTCTGGTGGACAACTGTAGAGTGACCATCTGGAGTCTGGTGGATAACTGTATAGTGACGGTCTGGTATCTGGTGGACAACTGTAGAGTGACGGTCTTGTCTCTGGTGGACAACTGTAGAGTGATGATCTGGTGTCTGTTGGACAACTGTAGAGTGACGGTCTGGTCTCTGGTGGACAACTGTAGAGTGACGGTCTGGTGTCTTGTGGACAACAGCAGAATGACGGACTGGTATCTGGTGGACAACAGCAGAGTGACAGTCTGGTGTCTGGTAGACATCTGTAGACTGACGGTCTGGTGTCTGGTGGACAACTGTAGCGTGATGGTCTGGTGTCTGGTGGACAAATGGAGAGTGATGGTCTGGTATCTGGTGGACAAATGTAGAGTGATGGTCTGGAGTCTGGTGGACAACTGTAGCGTGATGGTTTGGTGTCTGGTGGACAAATGGAGAGTGACAGTCTGCTTTCTGGTGGACAACTGGAGAGTGACGGTCTGGTGTTTGGTGGACAACTGTAGAGTGACGGTCTGGTCTCTGGTGGATAACTGGAGAGTGACAGTCTGGTCTCTGGTGGACAACTGTAGAGTGATGGTCTGTTCTCTGGTGGATAACTGTAGAGTGACCATCTGGAGTCTGGTGGATAACTGTATAGTGACAGTCTGGTATCTGGTGGACAACTGTAGAGTGACGGTCCTGTCTCTGGGGGACAACTGTAGAGTGACGGTCTGGTGTCTTGTGGACAACTGTAGAGTGACGGTCTGGTCTCTGGTGGACAACTGTAGAGTGACGGTCTGGTGTCTGGTGGACAACAGTAGAATGACGGTCTGGTGTCTGGTGGACAACAGCAGAGTGACATTCTGGTCTCTGGTGGACAACTGTAGAGTGCTGGTCTGGTGTCTGGTGGACAAAGGCAGAGTGCTGGTCTGGTGTCTGGTGGACAAAGGCAGAGTGCTGGTCTGGTCTCTGGTGGACAACTGTAGAGTGACGGTCTGGTGTCTGGTGGACAACAGCAGAATGACGGTCTGGTGTCTGGTGGACAACAGCAGAGTGACATTTTGGTCTCTGGTGGACAACTGTAGAGTGCTGGTCTGGTGTCTGGTGGACAAAGGCAGAGTGACGGTCTGGTCTCTGGTGGACAACTGTAGAGTGCTGGTCTGGTGTCTGGTGGACAACTGTAGACTGACAGTCTGGTGTCTGTTGTACAACTGTAGAGTGATGATCTGGTGTCTGGTGGACAACTGTAGAGTGACGGTCTGGTCTCTGGTGGACAACAGCAGAATGACGGCTTGGTGTCTGGTGGACAACAGCAGAGTGACAGTCTTGTGTCCGGTAGACATCTGTAGACTGACGGTCTGGTGTCTGGGGGACAACTGTAGAGAGACAGTCTGCTCTCTGGTGGACAACTGTAGAGTGATGGTCTGGAGTCGGGTGGACAACTGTAGCGTGATGGTCTGGTGTCTGGTGGACAAATGGAGAGTGACGGTCTGCTGTCTGGTGGACAACTGGAGAGTGACGGACTGATGTTTCGTGGACAACTCTAGAGTGACCATCTGGAGTCTGGTGGATAACTGTAGAATGACGGTCTGGTCTCTGGTGGACAACTGTTGAGTGACGGACTGGTGTCTGGTGGACAACAGCAGAGTGACGGTCTGGTGTCTGGTGGACAACAGCAGAGTGACAGTCTGGTCTCTGGTGGACAACTGTAAAGTGCTGGTCTGGTGTCTGCTGGACAACTGTAGAATGCTGGTCTGGTGTCTGGTGGACAACTGTAGAGTGACGGTCTGGTGTCTGGTTGATAACTGTAGACTGACACTCTGTTGTCTGTTGGACATCTGTAGACTGACGGTCTGGTGTCTGGTGGACAACTGTAGAGTGACCATCTGGAGTCTGGTGGATAACTGTATAGTGACGGTCTGGTATCTGGTGGACAACTGTAGAGTGACGGTCTTGTCTCTGGTGGACAACTGTAGAGTGATGATCTGGTGTCTGGTGGACAACTGTAGAGTGACGGTCTGGTCTCTGGTGGACAACAGCAGAATGACGGACTGGTGTCTGGTGGACAACAGCAGAGTGACAGTCTGGTGTCTGGTAGACATCTGTAGACTGACGGTCTGGTGTCTGGTGGACAACAGTAGCGTGATGGTCTGGTGTCTGGTGGACAACTGTAGAGAGACAGTCTGCTCTCTGGTGGACAACTGTAGAGTGATGGTCTGGAGTCGGGTGGACAACTGTAGCGTGATGGTCTGGTGTCTGGTGGACAAATGGAGAGTGACGGTCTGCTGTCTGGTGGACAACTGGAGAGTGACGGTCTGATGTTTCGTGGACAACTCTAGAGTGACCATCTGGAGTCTGGTGGATAACTGTAGAGTGACGGTCTGGTCTCTGGTGGACAACTGTTGAGTGACGGACTGGTGTCTGGTGGACAACAGCAGAGTGACGGTCTGGTGTCTGGTGGACAACAGCAGAGTGACAGTCTGGTCTCTGGTGGACAACTGTAAAGTGCTGGTCTGGTGTCTGCTGGACAACTGTAGAATGCTGGTCTGGTGTCTGGTGGACAACTGTAGAGTGACGGTCTGGTGTCTGGTTGATAACTGTAGACTGACACTCTGGTGTCTGTTCGACATCTGTAGACTGACGGTCTGGTGTCTGGTGGACAACTGTAGAGTGACCATCTGGAGTCTGGTGGATAACTGTATAGTGACGGTCTGGTATCTGGTGGACAACTGTAGAGTGACGGTCTTGTCTCTGGTGGACAACTGTAGAGTGATGATCTGGTGTCTGTTGGACAACTGTAGAGTGACGGTCTGGTCTCTGGTGGACAACTGTAGAGTGACGGTCTGGTGTCTTGTGGACAACAGCAGAATGACGGACTGGTATCTGGTGGACAACTGTAGAGTGACGGTCTTGTCTCTGGTGGACAACTGTAGAGTGATGATCTGGTGTCTGTTGGACAACTGTAGAGTGACGGTCTGGTCTCTGGTAGACATCTGTAGACTGACGGTCTGGTGTCTGGTGGACAACTGTAGCGTGATGGTCTGGTGTCTGGTGGACAAATGGAGAGTGATGGTCTGGTATCTGGTGGACAAATGTAGAGTGATGGTCTGGAGTCTGGTGGACAACTGTAGCGTGATGGTTTGGTGTCTGGTGGACAAATGGAGAGTGACAGTCTGCTTTCTGGTGGACAACTGGAGAGTGACGGTCTGGTGTTTGGTGGACAACTGTAGAGTGACGGTCTGGTTTCTGGTGGATAACTGGAGAGTGACAGTCTGGTCTCTGGTGGACAACTGTAGAGTGATGGTCTGTTCTCTGGTGGATAACTGTAGAGTGACCATCTGGAGTCTGGTTGATAACTGTATAGTGACAGTCTGGTATCTGGTGGACAACTGTAGAGTGACGGTCCTGTCTCTGGGGGACTACTGTAGAGTGACGGTCTGGTGTCTTGTGGACAACTGTAGAGTGACGGTCTGGTCTCTGGTGGACAACTGTAGAGTGACGGTCTGGTGTCTGGTGGACAACAGTAGAATAACGGTCTGGTGTCTGGTGGACAACAGCAGAGTGACATTCTGGTCTCTGGTGGACAACTGTAGAGTGCTGGTCTGGTGTCTGGTGGACAAAGGCTGAGTGCTGGTCTGGTGTCTGGTGGACAAAGGCAGAGTGCTGGTCTGGTCTCTGGTGGACAACTGTAGAGTGACGGTCTGGTGTCTGGTGGACAACAGCAGAGTGACATTTTGGTCTCTGGTGGACAACTGTAGAGTGCTGGTCTGGTGTCTGGTGGACAAAGGCAGAGTGACGGTCTGGTCTCTGGTGGACAACTGTAGAGTGCTGGTCTGGTGTCTGGTGGACAACTGTAGACTGACAGTCTGGTGTCTGTTGTACAACTGTAGACTGATGGTCTGGTGTCTGGTGGACATCTGTATACTGACGGTCTGGTGTCTGGTGGACAACTGTAGACTGCCGGTCTGGTATCTGGTGGACAACTGTAGACTGACTGTCTGGTGTCTGGTGGACAATTGTAGAGTGACGGTCTGCTGTCTGGTGGATAACTGTAGAGTGACGGTCTGGTCTCTGGTGGATAACTGTAGAGTGACCATCTGGAGTCTTGTGGATAACTGTATAGTGACGGTCTAGTATCTGGTGGACAACTGTAGAGTGACGGTCTGGTGTCTTGTGGAGAACTGTAGAGTGACGGTCTGGTCTCTGGTGGACAACAGCAGAATGACGGTCTGGTGTCTGGTGGACAACAGCAGAGTGACATTCTGGTCTCTGGTGGACAACTGTAGAGTGCTGGTCTGGTGTCTGGTGGACAAAGGCAGAGTGCTGGTCTGGTGTCTGGTGGACAACTGTAGAGTGACTGTCTGCTGTCTGGTGGACAACTGTAGACTGACAGTCTGGTGTCTGTTGTACATCTGTAGACTGATGGTCTGGTGTCTGGTGGACATCTGTAGACTGACGGTCTGGTGTCTGGTGGACAACTGTAGACTGCCGGTCTGGTATCTGGTGGACAACAGCAGAATGACGGACTGGTGTCTGGTGGACAACAGCAGAGTGACAGTCTGGTGTCTGGTAGACATCTGTAGACTGACGGTCTGGTGTCTGGTGGACAACTGTAGCGTGATGGTCTGGTGTCTGGTGGACAACTGTAGAGAGACAGTCTGCTCTCTGGTGGACAACTGTAGAGTGATGGTCTGGAGTCGGGTGGACAACTGTAGCGTGATGGTCTGGTGTCTGGTGGACAAATGGAGAGTGACGGTCTGCTGTCTGGTGGACAACTGGAGAGTGACGGTCTGATGTTTCGTGGACAACTCTAGAGTGACCATCTGGAGTCTGGTGGATAACTGTATAGTGACGGTCTAGTATCTGGTGGACAACTGTAGAGTGACGGTCTGGTGTCTTGTGGACAACTGTAGAGTGACGGTCTGGTCTCTGGTGGACAACAGCAGAATGACGGTCTGGTTTCTGGTGGACAACAGCAGAGTGACATTCTGGTCTCTGGTGGACAACTGTAGAGTGCTGGTCTGGTGTCTGGTGGACAAAGGCAGAGTGCTGGTCTGGTGTCTGGTGGACAACTGTAGAGTGACTGTCTGCTGTCTGGTGGACAACTGTAGACTGACAGTCTGGTGTCTGTTGTACATCTGTAGACTGATGGTCTGGTGTCTGGTGGACATCTGTAGACTGACGGTCTGGTGTCTGGTGGACAACTGTAGACTGCCGGTCTGGTATCTGGTGGACAACAGCAGAATGACGGACTGGTGTCTGGTGGACAACAGCAGAGTGACAGTCTGGTGTCTGGTAGACAGCTGTAGACTGACGGTCTGGTGTCTGGTGGACAACTGTAGCGTGATGGTCTGGTGTCTGGTGGACAACTGTAGAGAGACAGTCTGCTCTCTGGTGGACAACTGTAGAGTGATGGTCTGGAGTCGGGTGGACAACTGTAGCGTGATGGTCTGGTGTCTGGTGGACAAATGGAGAGTGACGGTCTGCTGTCTGGTGGACAACTGGAGAGTGACGGTCTGATCTTTCGTGGACAACTCTAGAGTGACCATCTGGAGTCTGTTGGATAACTGTAGAGTGACGGTCTGGTCTCTGGTGGACAACTGTTGAGTGACGGACTGGTGTCTGGTGGACAACAGCAGAGTGACGGTCTGGTGTCTGGTGGACAACAGCAGAGTGACAGTCTGGTCTCTGGTGGACAACTGTAAAGTGCTGGTCTGGTGTCTGCTGGACAACTGTAGAATGCTGGTCTGGTGTCTGGTGGACAACTGTAGAGTGACGGTCTGGTGTCTGGTTGATAACTGTAGACTGACACTCTGGTGTCTGTTGGACATCTGTAGACTGACGGTCTGGTGTCTGGTGGACAACTGTAGAGTGACCATCTGGAGTCTGGTGGATAACTGTATAGTGACGGTCTGGTATCTGGTGGACAACTGTAGAGTGACGGTCTTGTCTCTGGTGGACAACTGTATAGTGATGATCTGGTGTCTGTTGGACAACTGTAGAGTGACGGTCTGGTCTCTGGTGGACAACTGTAGAGTGACGGTCTGGGGTCTTGTGGACAACAGCAGAATGACGGACTGGTATCTGGTGGACAACAGCAGAGTGACAGTCTGGTGTCTGGTAGACATCTGTAGACTGACGGTCTGGTGTCTGGTGGACAACTGTAGCGTGATGGTCTGGTGTCTGGTGGACAAATGGAGAGTGATGGTCTGGTATCTGGTGGACAAATGTAGAGTGATGGTCTGGAGTCTGGTGGACAACTGTAGCGTGATGGTTTGGTGTCTGGTGGACAAATGGAGAGTGACAGTCTGCTTTCTAGTGGACAACTGGAGAGTGACGGTCTGGTGTTTGGTGGACAACTGTAGAGTGACGGTCTGGTCTCTGGTGGATAACTGGAGAGTGACAGTCTGGTCTCTGGTGGACAACTGTAGAGTGATGGTCTGTTCTCTGGTGGATAACTGTAGAGTGACCATCTGGAGTCTGGTGGATAACTGTATAGTGACAGTCTGGTATCTGGTGGACAACTGTAGAGTGACGGTCCTGTCTCTGGGGGACAACTGTAGAGTGACGGTCTGGTGTCTTGTGGACAACTGTAGAGTGACGGTCTGGTCTCTGGTGGACAACTGTAGAGTGACGGTCTGGTGTCTGGTGGACAACAGTAGAATAACGGTCTGGTGTCTGGTGGACAACAGCAGAGTGACATTCTGGTCTCTGGTGGACAACTGTAGAGTGCTGGTCTGGTGTCTGGTGGACAAAGGCAGAGTGCTGGTCTGGTGTCTGGTGGACAAAGGCAGAGTGCTGGTCTGGTCTCTGGTGGACAACTGTAGAGTGACGGTCTGGTGTCTGGTGGACAACAGCAGAATGACGGTCTGGTGTCTGGTGGACAACAGCAGAGTGACATTTTGGTCTCTGGTGGACAACTGTAGAGTGCTGGTCTGGTGTCTGGTGGACAAAGGCAGAGTGACGGTCTGGTCTCTGGTGGACAACTGTAGAGTGCTGGTCTGGTGTCTGGTGGACAACTGTAGACTGACAGTCTGGTGTCTGTTGTACAACTGTAGACTGATGGTCTGGTGTCTGGTGGACATCTGTATACTGACGGTCTGGTGTCTGGTGGACAACTGTAGACTGCCAGTCTGGTATCTGGTGGACAACTGTAGACTGACTGTCTGGTGTCTGGTGGACAATTGTAGAGTGACGGTCTGCTGTCTGGTGGATAACTGTAGAGTGACGGTCTGGTCTCTGGTGGATAACTGTAGAGTGACCATCTGGAGTCTGGTGGATAACTGTATAGTGACGGTCTAGTATCTGGTGGACAACTGTAGAGTGACGGTCTGGTGTCTTGTGGACAACTGTAGAGTGACGGTCTGGTCTCTGGTGGACAACAGCAGAATGACGGTCTGGTGTCTGGTGGACAACAGCAGAGTGACATTCTGGTCTCTGGTGGACAACTGTAGAGTGCTGGTCTGGTGTCTGGTGGACAAAGGCAGAGTGCTGGTCTGGTGTCTGGTGGACAACTGTAGAGTGACTGTCTGCTGTCTGGTGGACAACTGTAGACTGACAGTCTGGTGTCTGTTGTACATCTGTAGACTGATGGTCTGGTGTCTGGTGGACATCTGTAGACTGACGGTCTGGTGTCTGGTGGACAACTGTAGACTGCCGGTCTGGTATCTGGTGGACAACTGTAGACTGACTGTCTGGTGTATGGTGGACAACTGTAGAGTGACGGTCTGCTGTCTGGTGGATAACTGTAGAGTGACGGTCTGGTCTCTGGGGGACAACTGTAGCATGATGGTCTGCTGTCTGGTGGACAAATGGAGAGTGACGTTCTGGTGTCTGGTGGACAACTGTAGACTGACGGTCTGGTGTCTGGTGGACAACAGCTGAGTGACAGTCTGGTCTCTGGTGGACAACTGTAGAGTGCTGGTCTGGTGTCTGGTGGACAAAGGCAGAGTGCTGGTCTGGTGTCTGGTGGACAACTGTAGAGTGACTGTCTGCTGTCTGGTGTACAACTGTAGACTGACAGTCTGGTGTCTGTTGTACATCTGTAGACTGATGGTCTGGTGTCTGGTGGACATCTGTAGACTGACGGTCTGGTGTCTGGTGGACAACTGTAGACTGCCGGTCTGGTCTCTGGTGGACAACTGTCGAGTGCTGGTCTGGTGTCTGGTGGACAACAGCAGAGTGATGGTCTGCTGTCTGGTGGATAACTGTAGAGAGACGGTCTGGTCTCTGGTGGACAACTGTAGAGTGCTGGTCTGGTGTCTGGTGGACAACTGTAGAGTGACGGTCTGTCTCTGGCGGATAACTGGAGAGTGATGGTCTGGTCTCTGGTGGACAACTGTAGAGTGATGGTCTAGTTTCTGGTGGACAACTGTAGAGTGACCATCTGGAGTCTGGTGGATAACTGTATAGTGACGGTCTGGTATCTGGTGGACAACTGTAGAGTGACGGTCTTGTCTCTGGTGGACAACTGTAGAGTGATTGTCTGGTGTCTGGTGGACATCTGTAGATTGACGGTCTGGTCTCTGGTGGACAACTGTAGAGTGACAGTCTGGTGTCTTGTGGACAACAGCAGAATGACGGCTTGGTGTCTGGTGGACAACAGCAGAGTGACAGTCTTGTGTCCGGTAGACATCTGTAGACTGACGGTCTGGTGTCTGGTGGACAACTGTAGAGAGACAGTCTGCTCTCTGGTGGACAACTGTAGAGTGATGGTCTGGAGTCGGGTGGACAACTGTAGCGTGATGGTCTGGTGTCTGGTGGACAAATGGAGAGTGACGGTCTGCTGTCTTGTGGACAACTGGAGAGTGACGGTCTGATGTTTGGTGGACAACTCTAGATTGATGGTCTGGAGTCTGGTGGATAACTTTAGAGTGACGGTCTGGTCTCTGGTGGACAACTGTTGAGTGACGGTCTGGTGTCTGGTGTACAACCGCAGAGTGACGGTCTGGTGTCTGGTGGACAACTGTAAAGTGCTGGTCTGGTGTCTGCTGGACAACTGTAGAATGCTGGTCTGGTGTCTGGTGGACAACTGTAGAGTGACGGTCTGGTGTCTGGTTGATAACTGTAGACTGACAGTCTGGTGTCTGTTGGACATCTGTAGACTGACGGTCTGGTGTCTGGTGGACAACTGTAGAGTGACCATCTGGAGTCTGGTGGATAACTGTATAGTGACGGTCTGGTATCTGGTGGACAACTGTAGAGTGACGGTCTTGTCTCTGGTGGACAACTGTAGAGTGATGATCTGGTGTCTGTTGGACAACTGTAGAGTGACGGTCTGGTCTCTGGTGGACAACTGTAGAGTGACGGTCTGGTGTCTTGTGGACAACAGCAGAATGACGGTCTGGTGTCTGGTGGACAACAGCAGAGTGACAGTCTGGTGTCTGGTAGACGTCTGTAGCCTGACAGTCTGGTATCTGGTGGACAACTGTAGAGTGATGGCCTGGAGTCTGGTGGACAACTGTAGCGTGATGGTCTGGTGTCTGGTGGACAAATGGAGAGTGACAGTCTGCTGTCTGGTGGACAACTGGAGAGTGACGGTCTGGTGTTTGGTGGACAACTGTAGAATGACGGTCTTGTCTCTGGTGGACAACTGTAGCGTGATGATCTGTAGTCTGGTGAACAGCTGTAGAGTGACGGTCTTATCTCTGGTGGACAACTGTTGAGTGACGGTCTGGTGACTGGTGGACAACAGCACAGTCACGGTCTGGTGTATGGTGGACAACAGCAGAGTGCTGGTCTGGTGTCTGGTGGACAACTGTAGAGTGACGGTCTGCTGTCTGGTGGATAACTGTAGAGTGACGGTCTGGTCTCTGGGGGACAACTGTAGCGTGATGGTCTGGTGTCTTTTGGACAAATGGAGAGTGACAGTCTGCTGTCTGGTGGACAACTGGAGAGTGACGGTCTGGTGTCTGGTGGACAACTGTAGACTGACGGTCTGGTGTCTGGTGGACAACAGCTGAGTGACAGTCTGGTCTCTGGTGGACAACTGTAGAGTGCTGGTCTAGTGTCTGGTGGACAACAGCAGAGTGACGGTCTGGTCTCTGGTGGACAACTGTCGAGTGCTGGTCTGGTGTCTGGTGGACAACAGCAGAGTGATGGTCTGCTGTCTGGTGGATAACTGTAGAGAGACGGTCTAGTCTCTGGTGGACAACTGTAGAGTGCTGGTCTGGTGTCTGGTGGACAACTGTAGAGTGACGGTCTTATCTCTGGTGGACAACTGTTGAGTGACGGTCTGGTGACTGGTGGACAACAGCACAGTGACGGTCTGGTGTATGGTGGACAACAGCAGAGTGCTGGTCTGGTGTCTGGTGGACAACTGTAGAGTGACGGTCTGGTCTCTGGTGGATAACTGGAGAGTGACGGTCTGGTCTCTGGTGGACAACTGTAGAGTGATGGTCATTTCACTGGTGGATAACTGTAGAGTGACTATCTGGAGTCTGGTGGATAACTGTATAGTGACGGTCTGGTATCTGGTTGACAACTGTAGAGTGACGGTCTTGTCTCTGGGGGACAACTGTAGAGTGATGGTCTGGTGTCTCGTGGACAACTGTAGAGTGACTGTCTGCTGTCTGGTGGACAACCTTAGACTGACAGTCTGGTGTCTGTTGTACATCTGTAGACTGACGGTCTGGTGTCTGTTGGACATCTGTAGACTGACGGTCTGGTGTCTGGTGGACAACTGTAGAGTGACCATCTGGAGTCTGGTGGATAACTGTATAGTGACGGTCTGGTATCTGGTGGACAACTGTAGAGTGACGGTCTTGTCTCTGGTGGACGACTGTAGAGTGATTGTCTGGTGTCTGGTGGACATCTGTAGATTGACGGTCTGGTCTCTGGTGGACAACTGTAGAGTGACAGTCTGGTGTCTTGTGGACAACAGCAGAATGACGGCTTGGTGTCTGGTGGACAACAGCAGAGTGACAGTCTTGTGTCCGGTAGACATCTGTAGACTGACGGTCTGGTGTCTGGTGGACAACTGTAGAGAGACAGTCTGCTCTCTGGTGGACAACTGTAGAGTGATGGTCTGGAGTCGGGTGGACAACTGTAGCGTGATGGTCTGGTGTCTGGTGGACAAATGGAGAGTGACGGTCTGCTGTCTTGTGGACAACTGGAGAGTGACGGTCTGATGTTTGGTGGACAACTCTAGATTGATGGTCTGGAGTCTGGTGGATAACTTTAGAGTGACGGTCTGGTCTCTGGTGGACAACTGTTGAGTGACGGTCTGGTGTCTGGTGGACAACCGCAGAGTGACGGTCTGGTGTCTGGTGGACAACTGTAAAGTGCTGGTCTGGTGTCTGCTGGACAACTGTAGAATGCTGGTCTGGTGTCTGGTGGACAACTGTAGAGTGACGGTCTGGTGTCTGGTTGATAACTGTAGACTGACAGTCTGGTGTCTGTTGGACATCTGTAGACTGACGGTCTGGTGTCTGGTGGACAACTGTAGAGTGACCATCTGGAGTCTGGTGGATAACTGTATAGTGACGGTCTGGTATCTGGTGGACAACTGTAGAGTGACGGTCTTGTCTCTGGTGGACAACTGTAGAGTGATGATCTAGTGTCTGTTGGACAACTGTAGAGTGACGGTCTGGTCTCTGGTGGACAACTGTAGAGTGACGGTCTGGTGTCTTGTGGACAACAGCAGAATGACGGTCTGGTGTCTGGTGGACAACAGCAGAGTGACAGTCTGGTGTCTGGTAGACGTCTGTAGCCTGACGGTCTGGTATCTGGTGGACAACTGTAGAGTGACGGTCTTATCTCTGGTGGACAACTGTTGAGTGACGGTCTGTTGACTGGTGGACAACAGCACAGTGACGGTCTGGTGTATGGTGGACAACAGCAGAGTGCTGGTCTGGTGTCTGGTGGACAACTGTAGAGTGACGGTCTGCTGTCTGGTGGATAACTGTAGAGTGACGGTCTGGTCTCTGGGGGACAACTGTAGCGTGATGGTCTGGTGTCTTTTGGACAAATGGAGAGTGACAGTCTGCTGTCTGGTGGACAACAGCAGAGTGACGGTCTGGTCTCTGGTGGACAACTGTCGAGTGCTGGTCTGGTGTCTGGTGGACAACAGCAGAGTGATGGTCTGCTGTCTGGTGGATAACTGTAGAGAGACGGTCTGGTCTCTGGTGGACAACTGTAGAGTGCTGGTCTGGTGTCTGGTGGACAACTGTAGAGTGACGGTCTGTCTCTGGCGGATAACTGGAGAGTGATGGTCTGGTCTCTGGTGGACAACTGTAGAGTGATGGTCTAGTTTCTGGTGGACAACTGTAGAGTGACCATCTGGAGTCTGGTGGATAACTGTATAGTGACGGTCTGGTATCTGGTGGACAACTGTAGATTGACGGTCTGGTCTCTGGTGGACAACTGTAGAGTGACAGTCTGGTGTCTTGTGGACAACAGCAGAATGACGGCTTGGTGTCTGGTGGACAACAGCAGAGTGACAGTCTTGTGTCCGGTAGACATCTGTAGACTGACGGTCTGGTGTCTGGTGGACAACTGTAGAGAGACAGTCTGCTCTCTGGTGGACAACTGTAGAGTGATGGTCTGGAGTCGGGTGGACAACTGTAGCGTGATGGTCTGGTGTCTGGTGGACAAATGGAGAGTGACGGTCTGCTGTCTTGTGGACAACTGGAGAGTGACGGTCTGATGTTTGGTGGACAACTCTAGATTGATGGTCTGGAGTCTGGTGGATAACTTTAGAGTGACGGTCTGGTCTCTGGTGGACAACTGTTGAGTGACGGTCTGGTGTCTGGTGGACAACCGCAGAGTGACGGTCTGGTGTCTGGTGGACAACTGTAAAGTGCTGGTCTGGTGTCTGCTGGACAACTGTAGAATGCTGGTCTGGTGTCTGGTGGACAACTGTAGAGTGACGGTCTGGTGTCTGGTTGATAACTGTAGACTGACAGTCTGGTGTCTGTTGGACATCTGTAGACTGACGGTCTGGTGTCTGGTGGACAACTGTAGAGTGACCATCTGGAGTCTGGTGGATAACTGTATAGTGACGGTCTGGTATCTGGTGGACAACTGTAGAGTGACGGTCTTGTCTCTGGTGGACAACTGTAGAGTGATGATCTGGTGTCTGTTGGACAACTGTAGAGTGACGGTCTGGTCTCTGGTGGACAACTGTAGAGTGACGGTCTGGTGTCTTGTGGACAACAGCAGAATGACGGTCTGGTGTCTGGTGGACAACAGCAGAGTGACAGTCTGGTGTCTGGTAGACGTCTGTAGCCTGACAGTCTGGTATCTGGTGGACAACTGTAGAGTGATGGCCTGGAGTCTGGTGGACAACTGTAGCGTGATGGTCTGGTGTCTGGTGGACAAATGGAGAGTGACAGTCTGCTGTCTGGTGGACAACTGGAGAGTGACGGTCTGGTGTTTGGTGGACAACTGTAGAATGACGGTCTTGTCTCTGGTGGACAACTGTAGCGTGATGATCTGTAGTCTGGTGAACAGCTGTAGAGTGACGGTCTTATCTCTGGTGGACAACTGTTGAGTGACGGTCTGGTGACTGGTGGACAACAGCACAGTGACGGTCTGGTGTATGGTGGACAACAGCAGAGTGCTGGTCTGGTGTCTGGTGGACAACTGTAGAGTGACGGTCTGCTGTCTGGTGGATAACTGTAGAGTGACGGTCTGGTCTCTGGGGGACAACTGTAGCGTGATGGTCTGGTGTCTTTTGGACAAATGGAGAGTGACAGTCTGCTGTCTGGTGGACAACTGGAGAGTGACGGTCTGGTGTCTGGTGGACAACTGTAGACTGACGGTCTGGTGTCTGGTGGACAACAGCTGAGTGACAGTCTGGTCTCTGGTGGACAACTGTAGAGTGCTGGTCTAGTGTCTGGTGGACAACAGCAGAGTGACGGTCTGGTCTCTGGTGGACAACTGTCGAGTGCTGGTCTGGTGTCTGGTGGACAACAGCAGAGTGATGGTCTGCTGTCTGGTGGATAACTGTAGAGAGACGGTCTAGTCTCTGGTGGACAACTGTAGAGTGCTGGTCTGGTGTCTGGTGGACAACTGTAGAGTGACGGTCTTATCTCTGGTGGACAACTGTTCAGTGACGGTCTGGTGACTGGTGGACAACAGCACAGTGACGGTCTGGTGTATGGTGGACAACAGCAGAGTGCTGGTCTGGTGTCTGGTGGACAACTGTAGAGTGACGGTCTGGTCTCTGGTGGATAACTGGAGAGTGACGGTCTGGTCTCTGGTGGACAACTGTAGAGTGATGGTCATTTCACTGGTGGATAACTGTAGAGTGACCATCTGGAGTCTGGTGGATAACTGTATAGTGACGGTCTGGTATCTGGTTGACAACTGTAGAGTGACGGTCTTGTCTCTGGGGGACAACTGTAGAGTGATGGTCTGGTGTCTCGTGGACAACTGTAGAGTGACTGTCTGCTGTCTGGTGGACAACCTTAGACTGACAGTCTGGTGTCTGTTGTACATCTGTAGACTGATGGTCTGGTGTCTGGTGGACATCTGTAGACTGACGGTCTGGTGTCTGGTGGACAACTGTAGACTGCCGGTCTGGTATCTGGTGGACAACTGTAGACTGACTGTCTGGTGTCTGGTGGACAACTGTAGACTGACGGTCTGGTGTCTGGTGGACAACAGCTGAGTGACAGTCTGGTCTCTGGTGGACAACTGTAGAGTGCTGGTCTAGTGTCTGGTGGACAACAGCAGAGTGACGGTCTGGTCTCTGGTGGACAACTGTAGAGAGACGGTCTGGTCTCTGGTGGACAACTGTAGAGTGCTGGTCTGGTGTCTGGTGGACAACTGTAGAGTGACGGTCTGTCTCTGGCGGATAACTGGAGAGTGATGGTCTGGTCTCTGGTGGACAACTGTAGAGTGATGGTCTAGTTTCTGGTGGACAACTGTAGAGTGACCATCTGGAGTCTGGTGGATAACTGTATAGTGACGGTCTGGTATCTGGTGGACAACTGTAGAGTGACGGTCTTGTCTCTGGTGGACAACTGTAGAGTGATTGTCTGGTGTCTGGTGGACAACTGTAGAGTGACGGTCTTATCTCTGGTGGACAACTGTTGAGAGACGGTCTGGTGACTGGTGGACAACAGCACAGTGACGGTCTGGTGTATGGTGGACAACAGCAGAGTGCTGGTCTGGTGTCTGGTGGACAACTGTAGAGTGACGGTCTTGTCTCTGGTGGACAACTGTAGAGTGATGATCTGGTGTCTGTTGGAGAACTGTAGAGTGACGGTCTGGTCTCTGGTGGACAACTGTAGAGTGACGGTCTGGAGTCTTGTGGACAACAGCAGAAGGACGGTCTGGTGTCTGGTGGACAACAGCAGAGTGACAGTCTGGTGGCTGGTAGACATCTGTAGACTGACGGTCTGGTGTCTGGTGGACAACTGTTGAGTGACGGTTTGGTCTCTGGTGGACAACTGTAGAGTGATGGTCTGGAGTATGGTGGACAACTGTAGCGTGATGGTCTGGTGTCTGGTGGGCAAATGGAGAGTGACGGTCTGGTATCTGGTGGACAACTGTAGAGTGATGGTCTGGAGTCTGGTGGACAACTGTAGCGTGATGGTCTGGTGTCTGGTGGACAAATGGAGAGTGACAGTCTGCTGTCTGGTGGACAACTGGAGAGTGACAGTCTGGTGTTTGGTGGACAACTGTAGAATGACGGTCTTGTCTCTGGTGGACAACTGTAGAGTGATGGTGTGTAGTCTGGTGAACAGCTGTAGAGTGATGGTCTTATCTCTGGTGGACAACTGTTGAGTGACGGTCTGGTGACTGGTGGACAACAGCAGAGTGCTGGTCTGGTGTCTGGTGGACAACTGTAGAGTGACGGTCTGGTCTCTGGTGGATAACTGGAGAGTGACGGTCTGGTCTCTGGTGGACAACTGTAGAGTGATGGTCATTTCTCTGGTGGATAACTGTAGAGTGACCATCTGGAGTCTGGTGGATAACTGTATAGTGACGGTCTGGTATCTGGTGGACAACTATAGAGTGACGGTCTTGTCTCTGGGGGACAACCGTAGAGTGATGGTCTGGTGTCTCGTGGACAACTGTAGAGTGACTGTCTGCTGTCTGGTGGACAACTGTAGACTGACAGTCTGGTGACTGTTGTACATCTGTAGACTGATGGTCTGGTGTCTGGTGGACACCTGTAGACTGACGGTCTGGTGTCTGGTGGACAACTGTAGAGTGACGGTCTGCTGTCTGGTGGATAACTGTAGAGTGACGGTCTGGTCTCTGGGGGACAACTGTAGCGTGATCGTCTGGTGTCTGGTGGACAACTGTAGAGAGACAGTCTGCTCTCTGGTGGACAACTGTAGAGTGATGGTCTGGAGTCGGGTGGACAACTGTAGCGTGATGGTCTGGTGTCTGGTGGACAAATGGAGAGTGACGGTCTGCTGTCTGGTGGACAACTGGAGAGTGACGGTCTGATGTTTCGTGGACAACTCTAGAGTGACCATCTGGAGTCTGGTGGATAACTGTAGAGTGACGGTCTGGTCTCTGGTGGACAACTGTTGAGTGACGGACTGGTGTCTGGTGGACAACAGCAGAGTGACGGTCTGGTGTCTGGTGGACAACAGCAGAGTGACAGTCTGGTCTCTGGTGGACAACTGTAAAGTGCTGGTCTGGTGTCTGCTGGACAACTGTAGAATGCTGGTCTGGTGTCTGGTGGACAACTGTAGAGTGACGGTCTGGTGTCTGGTTGATAACTGTAGACTGACACTCTGGTGTCTGTTGGACATCTGTAGACTGACGGTCTGGTGTCTGGTGGACAACTGTAGAGTGACCATCTGGAGTCTGGTGGATAACTGTATAGTGACGGTCTGGTATCTGGTGGACAACTGTAGAGTGACGGTCTTGTCTCTGGTGGACAACTGTAGAGTGATGATCTGGTGTCTGTTGGACAACTGTAGAGTGACGGTCTGGTCTCTGGTGGACAACTGTAGAGTGACGGTCTGGTGTCTTGTGGACAACAGCAGAATGACGGACTGGTGTCTGTTGGACAACAGCAGAGTGACAGTCTGGTGTCTGGTAGACATCTGTAGACTGACGGTTTGGTGTCTGGTGGACAACTGTTGCGTGATGGTCTGGTGTCTGGTGGACAAATGGAGAGTGATGGTCTGGTATCTGGTGGACAAATGTAGAGTGATGGTCTGGAGTCTGGTGGACAACTGTAGCGTGATGGTTTGGTGTCTAGTGGACAACTGGAGAGTGACGGTCTGGTGTTTTGTGGACAACTGTAGAGTGACGGTCTGGTCTCTGGTGGATAACTGGAGAGTGACAGTCTGGTCTCTGGTGGACAACTGTAGAGTGATGGTCTGTTCTCTGGTGGATAACTGTAGAGTGACCATCTGGAGTCTGGTGGATAACTGTATAGTGACAGTCTGGTATCTGGTGGACAACTGTAGAGTGACGGTCCTGTCTCTGGGGGACAACTGTAGAGTGACGGTCTGGTGTCTTGTGGACAACTGTAGAGTGACGGTCTGGTCTCTGGTGGACAACTGTAGAGTGACGGTCTGGTGTCTGGTGGACAACAGCAGAATGACGGTCTGGTGTCTGGTGGACAACAGCAGAGTGACATTCTGGTCTCTGGTGGACAACTGTAGAGTGCTGGTCTGGTGTTTGGTGGACAAAGGCAGAGTGCTGGTCTGGTGTCTGGTGGACAAAGGCACAGTGCTGGTCTGGTCTCTGGTGGACAACTGTAGAGTGACGGTCTGGTGTCTGGTGGACAACAGCAGAATGACGGTCTGGTGTCTGGTGGACAACAGCAGAGTGACATTTTGGTCTCTGGTGGACAACTGTAGAGTGCTGGTCTGGTGTCTGGTGGACAAAGGCAGAGTGACGGTCTGGTCTCTGGTGGACAACTGTAGAGTGCTGGTCTGGTGTCTGGTGGACAACTGTAGACTGACAGTCTGGTGTCTGTTGTACAACTGTAGACTGATGGTCTGGTGTCTGGTGGACATCTGTATACTGACGGTCTGGTGTCTGGTGGACAACTGTAGACTGCCGGTCTGGTATCTGGTGGACAACTGTAGACTGACTGTCTGGTGTCTGGTGGACAATTGTAGAGTGACGGTCTGCTGTCTGGTGGATAACTGTAGAGTGACGGTCTGGTCTCTGGTGGATAACTGTAGAGTGACCATCTGGAGTCTGGTGGATAACTGTATAGTGACGGTCTAGTATCTGGTGGACAACTGTAGAGTGACGGTCTGGTGTCTTGTGGACAACTGTAGAGTGACGGTCTGGTCTCTGGTGGACAACAGCAGAATGACGGTCTGGTGTCTGGTGGACAACAGCAGAGTGACATTCTGGTCTCTGGTGGACAACTGTAGAGTGCGGGTCTGGTGTCTGGTGGACAAAGGCAGAGTGCTGGTCTGGTGTCTGGTGGACAACTGTAGAGTGACTGTCTGCTGTCTGGTGGACAACTGTAGACTGACAGTCTGGTGTCTGTTGTACATCTGTAGACTGATGGTCTGGTGTCTGGTGGACATCTGTAGACTGACGGTTTTGTCTCTGGTGGACAACTGTAGAGTGATTGTCTGGTGTCTGGTGGACAACTGTAGAGTGACGGTCTGATCTCTGGTGGACAACTGTAGAGTGACAGTCTGGTGTCTTGTGGACAACAGCAGAATGACGGCTTGGTGTCTGGTGGACAACAGCAGAGTGACAGTCTTGTGTCCGGTAGACATCTGTAGACTGACGGTCTGGTGTCTGGTGGACAACTGTAGAGAGACAGTCTGCTCTCTGGTGGACAACTGTAGAGTGATGGTCTGGAGTCGGGTGGACAACTGTAGCGTGATGGTCTGGTGTCTGGTGGACAAATGGAGAGTGACGGTCTGGTGTCTGCTGGACAACTGTAGAATGCTGGTCTGGTGTCTGGTGGACAACTGTAGAGTGACGGTCTGGTGTCTGGTGGACAACTGTAAAGTGCTGGTCTGGTGTCTGCTGGACAACTGTAGAATGCTGGTCTGGTGTCTGGTGGACAACTGTAGAGTGACGGTCTGGTGTCTGGTTGATAACTGTAGACTGACAGTCTGGTGTCTGTTGGACATCTGTAGACTGACGGTCTGGTGGCTGGTGGACAACTGTAGAGTGACCATCTGGAGTCTGGTGGATAACTGTATCGTGATGGTCTGGTATCTGGTGGACAACTATAGAGTGACGGTCTTGTCTCTGGTGGACAACTGTAGAGTGATGATCTGGTGTCTGTTGGAGAACTGTAGAGTGACGGTCTGGTCTCTGGTGGACAACTGTAGAGTGACGGTCTGGAGTCTTGTGGAAAACAGCAGAATGACGGTCTGGTGTCTGGTGGACAACAGCAGAGTGACAGTCTGGTGTCTGGTAGACATCTGTAGACTGACGGTCTGGTGTCTGGTGGACAACTGTTGAGTGACGGTTTGGTCTCTGGTGGACAACTGTAGAGTGATGGTCTGGAGTATGGTGGACAACTGTAGCGTGATGGTCTGGTGTCTGGTGGACAAATGGAGAGTGACGGTCTGGTATCTGGTGGACAACTGTAGAGTGATGGTCTGGAGTCTGGTGGACAACTGTAGCGTGATGGTCTGGTGTCTGGTGGACAAATGGAGAGTGACAGTCTGCTGTCTGGTGGACAACTGGAGAGTGACGGTCTGGTGTTTGGTGGACAACTGTAGAATGACGGTCTTGTCTCTAGTGGACAACTGTAGAGTGATGGTGTGTAGTCTGGTGAACAGCTGTAGAGTGATGGTCTTATCTCTGGTGGACAACTGTTGAGTGACGGTCTGGTGACTGGTGGACAACAGCAGAGTGCTGGTCTGGTGTCTGGTGGACAACTGTAGAGTGACGGTCTGGTCTCTGGTGGATAACTGGAGAGTGACGGTCTGGTCTCTGGTGGACAACTGTAGAGTGATGGTCATTTCTCTGGTGGACAACTGTAGAGTGACCATCTGGAGTCTGGTGGATAACTGTATAGTGACGGTCTGGTATCTGGTGGACAACTATAGAGTGACGGTCTTGTCTCTGGGGGACAACCGTAGAGTGATGGTCTGGTGTCTCGTGGACAACTGTAGAGTGACTGTCTGCTGTCTGGTGGACAACTGTAGACTGACAGTCTGGTGACTGTTGTACATCTGTAGACTGATGGTCTGGTGTCTGGTGGACACCTGTAGACTGACGGTCTGGTGTCTGGTGGACAACTGTAGAGTGACGGTCTGCTGTCTGGTGGATAACTGTAGAGTGACGGTCTGGTCTCTGGTGGATAACTGTAGAGTGACCATCTGGAGTCTGGTGGATAACTGTATAGTGACGGTCTAGTATCTGGTGGACAACTGTAGAGTGACGGTCTGGTGTCTTGTGGACAACTGTAGAGTGACGGTCTGGTCTCTGGTGGACAACAGCAGAATGACGGTCTGGTGTCTGGTGGACAACAGCAGAGTGACATTCTGGTCTCTGGTGGACAACTGTAGAGTGCTGGTCTGGTGTCTGGTGGACAAAGGCAGAGTGCTGGTCTGGTGTCTGGTGGACAACTGTAGAGTGACTGTCTGCTGTCTGGTGGACAACTGTAGACTGACAGTCTGGTGTCTGTTGTACATCTGTAGACTGATGGTCTGGTGTCTGGTGGACATCTGTAGACTGACGGTTTTGTCTCTGGTGGACAACTGTAGAGTGATTGTCTGGTGTCTGGTGGACAACTGTAGAGTGACGGTCTGATCTCTGGTGGACAACTGTAGAGTGACAGTCTGGTGTCTTGTGGACAACAGCAGAATGACGGCTTGGTGTCTGGTGGACAACAGCAGAGTGACAGTCTTGTGTCCGGTAGACATCTGTAGACTGACGGTCTGGTGTCTGGTGGACAACTGTAGAGTGATGGTCTGGAGTCGGGTGGACAACTGTAGCGTGATGGTCTGGTGTCTGGTGGACAAATGGAGAGTGACGGTCTGGTGTCTGCTGGACAACTGTAGAATGCTGGTCTGGTGTCTGGTGGACAACTGTAGAGTGACGGTCTGGTGTCTGGTGGACAACTGTAAAGTGCTGGTCTGGTGTCTGCTGGACAACTGTAGAATGCTGGTCTGGTGTCTGGTGGACAACTGTAGAGTGACGGTCTGGTGTCTGGTTGATAACTGTAGACTGACAGTCTGGTGTCTGTTGGACATCTGTAGACTGACGGTCTGGTGGCTGGTGGACAACTGTAGAGTGACCATCTGGAGTCTGGTGGATAACTGTATCGTGATGGTCTGGTATCTGGTGGACAACTGTAGAGTGACGGTCTGGAGTCTTGTGGACAACAGCAGAATGACGGTCTGGTGTCTGGTGGACAACAGCAGAGTGACAGTCTGGTGTCTGGTAGACATCTGTAGACTGACGGTCTGGTGTCTGGTGGACAACTGTTGAGTGACGGTTTGGTCTCTGGTGGACAACTGTAGAGTGATGGTCTGGAGTATGGTGGACAACTGTAGCGTGATGGTCTGGTGTCTGGTGGACAAATGGAGAGTGACGGTCTGGTATCTGGTGGACAACTGTAGAGTGATGGTCTGGAGTCTGGTGGACAACTGTAGCGTGATGGTCTGGTGTCTGGTGGGCAAATGGAGAGTGACAGTCTGCTGTCTGGTGGACAACTGGAGAGTGACGGTCTGGTGTTTGGTGGACAACTGTAGAATGACGGTCTTGTCTCTGGTGGACAACTGTAGAGTGATGGTGTGTAGTCTGGTGAACAGCTGTAGAGTGATGGTCTTATCTCTGGTGGACAACTGTTGAGTGACGGTCTGGTGACTGGTGGACAACAGCAGAGTGCTGGTCTGGTGTCTGGTGGACAACTGTAGAGTGACGGTCTGGTCTCTGGTGGATAACTGGAGAGTGACGGTCTGGTCTCTGGTGGACAACTGTAGAGTGATGGTCATTTCTCTGGTGGACAACTGTAGAGTGACCATCTGGAGTCTGGTGGATAACTGTATAGTGACGGTCTGGTATCTGGTGGACAACTATAGAGTGACGGTCTTGTCTCTGGGGGACAACCGTAGAGTGATGGTCTGGTGTCTCGTGGACAACTGTAGAGTGACTGTCTGCTGTCTGGTGGACAACTGTAGACTGACAGTCTGGTGACTGTTGTACATCTGTAGACTGATGGTCTGGTGTCTGGTGGACACCTGTAGACTGACGGTCTGGTGTCTGGTGGACAACTGTAGAGTGACGGTCTGCTGTCTGGTGGATAACTGTAGAGTGACGGTCTGGTCTCTGGGGGACAACTGTAGCGTGATCGTCTGGTGTCTGGTGGACAACTGTAGAGAGACAGTCTGCTCTCTGGTGGACAACTGTAGAGTGATGGTCTGGAGTCGGGTGGACAACTGTAGCGTGATGGTCTGGTGTCTGGTGGACAAATGGAGAGTGACGGTCTGCTGTCTGGTGGACAACTGGAGAGTGACGGTCTGATGTTTCGTGGACAACTCTAGAGTGACCATCTGGAGTCTGGTGGATAACTGTAGAGTGACGGTCTGGTCTCTGGTGGACAACTGTTGAGTGACGGACTGGTGTCTGGTGGACAACAGCAGAGTGACGGTCTGGTGTCTGGTGGACAACAGCAGAGTGACAGTCTGGTCTCTGGTGGACAACTGTAAAGTGCTGGTCTGGTGTCTGCTGGACAACTGTAGAATGCTGGTCTGGTGTCTGGTGGACAACTGTAGAGTGACGGTCTGGTGTCTGGTTGATAACTGTAGACTGACACTCTGGTGTCTGTTGGACATCTGTAGACTGACGGTCTGGTGTCTGGTGGACAACTGTAGAGTGACCATCTGGAGTCTGGTGGATAACTGTATAGTGACGGTCTGGTATCTGGTGGACAACTGTAGAGTGACGGTCTTGTCTCTGGTGGACAACTGTAGAGTGATGATCTGGTGTCTGTTGGACAACTGTAGAATGACGGTCTGGTCTCTGGTGGACAACTGTAGAGTGACGGTCTGGTGTCTTGTGGACAACAGCAGAATGACGGACTGGTGTCTGGTGGACAACAGCAGAGTGACAGTCTGGTGTCTGGTAGACATCTGTAGACTGACGGTTTGGTGTCTGGTGGACAACTGTTGCGTGATGGTCTGGTGTCTGGTGGACAAATGGAGAGTGATGGTCTGGTATCTGGTGGACAAATGTAGAGTGATGGTCTGGAGTCTGGTGGACAACTGTAGCGTGATGGTTTGGTGTCTGGTGGACAAATGGAGAGTGACAGTCTGCTTTCTGGTGGACAACTGGAGAGTGACGGTCTGGTGTTTTGTGGACAACTGTAGAGTGACGGTCTGGTCTCTGGTGGATAACTGGAGAGTGACAGTCTGGTCTCTGGTGGACAACTGTAGAGTGATGGTCTGTTCTCTGGTGGATAACTGTAGAGTGACCATCTGGAGTCTGGTGGATAACTGTATAGTGACAGTCTGGTATCTGGTGGACAACTGTAGAGTGACGGTCCTGTCTCTGGGGGACAACTGTAGAGTGACGGTCTGGTGTCTTGTGGACAACTGTAGAGTGACGGTCTGGTCTCTGGTGGACAACTGTAGAGTGACGGTCTGGTGTCTGGTGGACAACAGCAGAATGACGGTCTGGTGTCTGGTGGACAACAGCAGAGTGACATTCTGGTCTCTGGTGGACAACTGTAGAGTGCTGGTCTGGTGTTTGGTGGACAAAGGCAGAGTGCTGGTCTGGTGTCTGGTGGACAAAGGCACAGTGCTGGTCTGGTCTCTGGTGGACAACTGTAGAGTGACGGTCTGGTGTCTGGTGGACAACAGCAGAATGACGGTCTGGTGTCTGGTGGACAACAGCAGAGTGACATTTTGGTCTCTGGTGGACAACTGTAGAGTGCTGGTCTGGTGTCTGGTGGACAAAGGCAGAGTGACGGTCTGGTCTCTGGTGGACAACTGTAGAGTGCTGGTCTGGTGTCTGGTGGACAACTGTAGACTGACAGTCTGGTGTCTGTTGTACAACTGTAGACTGATGGTCTGGTGTCTGGTGGACATCTGTATACTGACGGTCTGGTGTCTGGTGGACAACTGTAGACTGCCGGTCTGGTATCTGGTGGACAACTGTAGACTGACTGTCTGGTGTCTGGTGGACAATTGTAGAGTGACGGTCTGCTGTCTGGTGGATAACTGTAGAGTGACTGTCTGGTCTCTGGTGGATAACTGTAGAGTGACCATCTGGAGTCTGGTGGATAACTGTATAGTGACGGTCTAGTATCTGGTGGACAACTGTAGAGTGACGGTCTGGTGTCTTGTGGACAACTGTAGAGTGACGGTCTGGTCTCTGGTGGACAACAGCAGAATGACGGTCTGGTGTCTGGTGGACAACAGCAGAGTGACATTCTGGTCTCTGGTGGACAACTGTAGAGTGCTGGTCTGGTGTCTGGTGGACAAAGGCAGAGTGCTGGTCTGGTGTCTGGTGGACAACTGTAGAGTGACTGTCTGCTGTCTGGTGGACAACTGTAGATTGACAGTCTGGTGTCTGTTGTACATCTGTAGACTGATGGTCTGGTGTCTGGTGGACATCTGTAGACTGACGGTTTTGTCTCTGGTGGACAACTGTAGAGTGATTGTCTGGTGTCTGGTGGACAACTGTAGAGTGACGGTCTGATCTCTGGTGGACAACTGTAGAGTGACAGTCTGGTGTCTTGTGGACAACAGCAGAATGACGGCTTGGTGTCTGGTGGACAACAGCAGAGTGACAGTCTTGTGTCCGGTAGACATCTGTAGACTGACGGTCTGGTGTCTGGTGGACAACTGTAGAGAGACAGTCTGCTCTCTGGTGGACAACTGTAGAGTGATGGTCTGGAGTCGGGTGGACAACTGTAGCGTGATGGTCTGGTGTCTGGTGGACAAATGGAGAGTGACGGTCTGGTGTCTGCTGGACAACTGTAGAATGCTGGTCTGGTGTCTGGTGGACAACTGTAGAGTGACGGTCTGGTGTCTGGTGGACAACTGTAAAGTGCTGGTCTGGTGTCTGCTGGACAACTGTAGAATGCTGGTCTTGTGTCTGGTGGACAACTGTAGAGTGACGGTCTGGTGTCTGGTTGATAACTGTAGACTGACAGTCTGGTGTCTGTTGGACATCTGTAGACTGACGGTCTGGTGGCTGGTGGACAACTGTAGAGTGACCATCTGGAGTCTGGTGGATAACTGTATCGTGATGGTCTGGTATCTGGTGGACAACTTTAGAGTGACGGTCTTGTCTCTGGTGGACAACTGTAGAGTGATGATCTGGTGTCTGGTGGACAACTGTAGAGTGACGGTCTGGTCTCTGGTGGACAACTGTAGAGTGACGGTCTGGTGTCTTGTGGACAACAGCAGAATGACGGTCTGGTGTCTGGTGGACAACAGCAGAGTGACAGTCTGGTGTCTGGTAGACGTCTGTAGACTGACGGTCTGGTATCTGGAGGACAACTGTAGAGTGATGGTCTGGAGTCTGGTGCACAACTGTAGCGTGATGGTCTGGTGTCTGGTGGACAAATGGAGAGTGACAGTCTGCTGTCTGGTGGACAACTGGAGAGTGACGGTCTGGTGTTTGGTGGACAACTGTAGAATGACGGTCTTGTCTCTGGTGGACAACTGTAGCGTGATGGTCTGTAGTCTGGTGAACAGCTGTAGAGTGACGGTCTTATCTCTGGTGGACAACTGTTGAGTGACGGTCTGGTGACTGGTGGACAACAGCACAGTGACGGTCTGGTGTCTGGTGGACAACAGCAGAGTGCTGGTCTGGTGTCTGGTGGACAACTGTAGAGTGACGGTCTGGTCTCTGGTTGATAACTGGAGAGTGACGGTCTGGTCTCTGGTGGACAACTGTAGAGTGATGGTCATTTCTCTGGTGGCTAACTGTAGAGTGACCATCTGGAGTCTTGTGGATAACTGTATAGTGACGGTTTGGTATCTGGTGGACAACTATAGAGTGACGGTCTTGTCTCTGGGGGACAACCGTAGAGTGATGGTCTGGTGTCTCGTGGACAACTGTAGAGTGACTGTCTGCTGTCTGGTGGACAACTGTAGACTGACAGTCTGGTGTCTGTTGTACATCTGTAGACTGATGGTCTGGTGTCTGGTGGACATCTGTAGACTGACCGTCTGGTGTCTGGTGGACAACTGTAGAGTGACGGTCTGCTGTCTTGTGGATAACTGTAGAGTGACGGTCTGGTCTCTGGGGGACAACTGTAGCGTGATGGTCTGGTGTCTTTTGGACAAATGGAGAGTGACAGTCTGCTGTCTGGTGGACAACTGGAGAGTGACGGTCTGGTGTCTGGTGGACAACTGTAGACTGACGGTCTGGTGTCTGGTGGACAACAGCTGAGTGACAGTCTGGTCTCTTGTGGACAAATGTAGAGTGCTGGTCTAGTGTCTGGTGGACAACAGCAGAGTGACGGTCTGGTCTCTGGTGGACAACTGTCGAGTGCTGGTCTGGTGTCTGGTGGACAACAGCAGAGTGATGGTCTGCTGTCTGGTGGATAACTGTAGAGAGACGGTCTGGTTTCTGGTGGACAACTGTAGAGTGCTGGTCTGGTGTCTGGTGGACAACTGTAGAGTGACGGTCTTATCTCTGGTGCACAACTGTTGAGTGACGGTCTGGTGACTGGTGGACAACAGCACAGTGACGGTCTGGTGTCTGGTGGACAACAGCAGAGTGCTGGTCTGGTGTCTGGTGGACAACTGTAGAGTGACGGTCTGGTCTCTGGTGGATAACTGGAGAGTGACGGTCTGGTCTCTGGTGGACAACTGTAGAGTGATGGTCATTTCACTGGTGGATAACTGTAGAGTGACCATCTGGAGTCTGGTGGATAACTGTATACTGACGGTCTGGTATCTGGTGGACAACTGTAGAGTGACGGTCTTGTCTCTGGGGGACAACTGTAGAGTGATGGTCTGGTGTCTCGTGGACAACTGTAGAGTGACTGTCTGCTGTCTGGTGGACAACCTTAGACTGACAGTCTGGTGTCTGTTGTACATCTGTAGACTGATTGTCTGGTGTCTGGTGGACATCTGTAGACTGACGGTCTGACTCTGGCGGATAACTGGAGAGTGATGGTCTGGTCTCTGGTGGACAACTGTAGAGTGATGGTCTAGTTTCTGGTGGACATCTGTAGAGTGACCATCTAGAGTCTGGTGGATAACTGTATAGTGACGGTCTGGTATCTGGTGGACAACTGTAGAGTGACGGTCTTGTCTCTGGTGGACAACTGTTGAGAGACGGTCTGGTGACTGGTGGACAACAGCACAGTGACGGTCTGGTGTATGGTGGACAACAGCAGAGTGCTGGTCTGGTGTCTGGTGGACAACTGTAGAGTGACGGTCTTGTCTCTGGTGGACAACTGTAGAGTGATGATCTGGTGTCTGTTGGACAACTGTAGAGTGACGGTCTGGTCTCTGGTGGACAACTATAGAGTGACGGTCTGGTGTCTTGTGGACAACAGCAGAATGACGGTCTGGTGTCTGGTGGACAACAGCAGAGTGACAGTCTGGTGTCTGGTAGACATCTGTAGACTGACGGTCTGGTGTCTGGTGGACAACTGTTGAGTGACGGTTTGGTCTCTGGTGGACAACTGTAGAGTGATGGTCTGGAGTCTGGTGGACAACTGTAGCGTGATGGTCTGGTGTCTGGTGGACAAATGGAGAGTGACAGTCTGCTGTCTGGTGGACAACTGGAGAGTGACGGTCTGGTGTTTGGTGGACAACTGTAGAATGACGGTCTTGTCTCTGGTGGACAACTGTAGAGTGATGGTCTGTAGTCTGGTGAACAGCTGTAGAGTGACGGTCTTATCTCTGGTGGACAACTGTTGAGTGACGGTCTGGTGACTGGTGGACAACAGCACAGTGACGGTCTGGTGTATGGTGGACAACAGCAGAGTGCTGGTCTGGTGTCTGGTGGACAACTGTAGAGTGACGGTCTGGTCTCTGGTGGATAACTGGAGAGTGACGGTCTGGTCTCTGGTGGACAGCTGTAGAGTGATGGTCATTTCTCTGGTGGATAACTGTTGAGTGACCATCTGGAGTCTGGTGGATAACTGTATAGTGACGGTCTGGTATCTGGTGGACAACTATAGAGTGACGGTCTTGTCTCTGGGGGACAACCGTAGAGTGATGGTCTGGTGTCTCGTGGACAACTGTAGAGTGACTGTCTGCTGTCTGGTGGACAACTGTAGACTGACAGTCTGGTGTCTGTTGTACATCTGTAGACTGATGGTCTGGTGTCTGGTGGACATCTGTAGACTGACGGTCTGGTGTCTGGTGGACAACTGTAGAGTGACGGTCTGCTGTCTGGTGGATAACTGTAGAATGACGGTCTGGTCTCTGGTGGACAACTGTAGAGTGATGGTCTGGAGTCTGGTGAACAGCTGTAGAGTGACGGTCTTATCTCTGGTGGACAACTGTTGAGTGACGGTCTGGTGACTGGTGGACAACAGCACAGTGACGGTCTGGTGTATGGTGGACAACAGCAGAGTGCTGGTCTGGTGTCTGGTGGACAACTGTAGAGTGACGGTCTGGTCTCTGGTGGATAACTGGAGAGTGACGGTCTGGTCTCTGGTGGACAACTGTAGAGTGATGGTCATTTCACTGGTGGGTAACTGTAGAGTGACCATCTGGAGTCTGGTGGATAACTGTATAGTGACGGTCTGGTATCTGGTGGACAACAGTAGAGTGACGGTCTTGTCTCTGGGGGACAACTGTAGAGTGATGGTCTGGTGTCTCGTGGACAACTGTAGAGTTACAGTCTGGTGTCTGTTGTACATCTGTAGACTGATGGTCTGGTGTCTGGTGGACATCTGTAGACTGACGGTCTGGTGTCTGGTGGACAACTGTATACTGCCGGTCTGGTATCTGGTGGACAACTGTAGACTGACTGTCTGGTGTCTGGTGGACAACTGTAGAGTGACGGTCTGCTGTCTGGTGGATAACTGTAGAGTGACGGTCTGGTCTCTGGTGGATAACTGGAGAGTGATGGTCTGGTCTCTGGTGGACAACTGTAGAGTGATGGTCTGTTCTCTGGTGGATAACTCTAGGGTGACCATCTGGAGTCTGGTGGATAACTGTATAGTGACGGTCTAGTATCTGGTGGACAACTGTAGAGTGACGGTCTGGTGTCTTGTGGACAACTGTAGAGTGACGGTCTGGTCTCTGGTGGACAACAGCAGAATGACGGTCTGGTGTCTGGTGGACAACAGCAGAGTGACATTCTGGTCTCTGGTGGACAACTGTAGAGTGCTGGTCTGGTGTCTGGTGGACAAAGGCAGAGTGCTGGTCTGGTGTCTGGTGGACAACTGTAGAGTGACTGTCTGCTGTCTGGTGGACAACTGTAGACTGACAGTCTGGTGCCTGTTGTACATCTGTAGACTGATGGTCTGGTGTCTGGTGGACATCTGTAGACTGACGGTCTGGTGTCTGGTGGACAACTGTAGACTGCCGGTCTGGTATCTGGTGGACAACTGTAGACTGACTGTCTGGTGTCTGGTGGACAACTGTAGAGTGACGGTCTGCTGTCTGGTGGATAACTGTAGAGTGACGGTCTGGTCTCTGGGGGACAACTGTAGCATGATGGTCTGCTGTCTGGTGGACAAATGGAGAGTGACGGTCTGGTGTCTGGTGGACAACTGTAGACTGACGGTCTGGTGTCTGGTAGACAACAGCTGAGTGACAGTCTGGTCTCTGGTGGACAACTGTAGAGTGCTGGTCTAGTGTCTGGTGGACAACAGCAGAGTGACGGTCTGGTCTCTGGTGGACAACTGTCGAGTGCTGGTCTGGTGTCTGGTGGACCACAGCAGAGTGATGGTCTGCTGTCTGGTGGATAACTGTAGAGAGACGGTCTGGTCTCTGGTGGACAACTGTAGAGTGCTGGTCTGGTGTCTGGTGGACAACTGTAGAGTGACGGTCTGTCTCTGGCGGATAACTGGAGAGTGACGGTCTGGTATCTGGTGGACAACTGTAGAGTGACGGTCTTGTCTCTGGTGGACAACTGTAGAGTGATTGTCTGGTGTCTGGTGGACAACTGTAGAGTGACGGTCTGGTCTCTGGTGGACATCTGTAGAGTGACAGTCTGGTGTCTTGTGGACAACAGCAGAATGATGGCTGGGTGTCTGGTGGACAACAGCAGAGTGACAGTCTTGTGTCCGGTAGACATCTGTAGACTGACGGTCTGGTGTCTGGTGGACAACTGTAGAGAGACGGTCTGGTCTCTGGTGGACAACTATAGAGTGACGGTCTGGTGTCTTGTGGACAACAGCAGAATGACGGTCTGGTGTCTGGTGGACAACAGCAGAGTGACAGTCTGGTGTCTGGTAGACATCTGTAGACTGACGGTCTGGTGTCTGGTGGACAACTGTTGAGTGACGGTTTGGTCTCTGGTGGACAACTGTAGAGTGATGGTCTGGAGTCTGGTGGACAACTGTAGCGTGATGGTCTGGTGTCTGGTGGACAAATGGAGAGTGACAGTCTGCTGTCTGGTGGACAACTGGAGAGTGACGGTCTGGTGTTTGGTGGACAACTGTAGAATGACGGTCTTGTCTCTGGTGGACAACTGTAGAGTGATGGTCTGTAGTCTGGTGAACAGCTGTAGAGTGACGGTCTTATCTCTGGTGGACAACTGTTGAGTGACGGTCTGGTGACTGGTGGACAACAGCACAGTGACGGTCTGGTGTATGGTGGACAACAGCAGAGTGCTGGTCTGGTGTCTGGTGGACAACTGTAGAGTGACGGTCTGGTCTCTGGTGGATAACTGGAGAGTGACGGTCTGGTCTCTGGTGGACAACTGTAGAGTGATGGTCATTTCTCTGGTGGATAACTGTTGAGTGACCATCTGGAGTCTGGTGGATAACTGTATAGTGACGGTCTGGTATCTGGTGGACAACTATAGAGTGACGGTCTTGTCTCTGGGGGACAACCGTAGAGTGATGGTCTGGTGTCTCGTGGACAACTGTAGAGTGACTGTCTGCTGTCTGGTGGACAACTGTAGACTGACAGTCTGGTGTCTGTTGTACATCTGTAGACTGATGGTCTGGTGTCTGGTGGACATCTGTAGACTGACGGTCTGGTGTCTGGTGGACAACTGTAGAGTGACGGTCTGCTGTCTGGTGGATAACTGTAGAATGACGGTCTGGTCTCTGGTGGACAACTGTAGAGTGATGGTCTGGAGTCTGGTGAACAGCTGTAGAGTGACGGTCTTATCTCTGGTGGACAACTGTTGAGTGACGGTCTGGTGACTGGTGGACAACAGCACAGTGACGGTCTGGTGTATGGTGGACAACAGCAGAGTGCTGGTCTGGTGTCTGGTGGACAACTGTAGAGTGACGGTCTGGTCTCTGGTGGATAACTGGAGAGTGACGGTCTGGTCTCTGGTGGACAACTGTAGAGTGATGGTCATTTCTCTGGTGGATAACTGTTGAGTGACCATCTGGAGTCTGGTGGATAACTGTATAGTGACGGTCTGGTATCTGGTGGACAACTATAGAGTGACGGTCTTGTCTCTGGGGGACAACCGTAGAGTGATGGTCTGGTGTCTCGTGGACAACTGTAGAGTGACTGTCTGCTGTCTGGTGGACAACTGTAGACTGACAGTCTGGTGTCTGTTGTACATCTGTAGACTGATGGTCTGGTGTCTGGTGGACATCTGTAGACTGACGGTCTGGTGTCTGGTGGACAACTGTAGAGTGACGGTCTGCTGTCTGGTGGATAACTGTAGAATGACGGTCTGGTCTCTGGTGGACAACTGTAGAGTGATGGTCTGGAGTCTGGTGAACAGCTGTAGAGTGACGGTCTTATCTCTGGTGGACAACTGTTGAGTGACGGTCTGGTGACTGGTGGACAACAGCACAGTGACGGTCTGGTGTATGGTGGACAACAGCAGAGTGCTGGTCTGGTGTCTGGTGGACAACTGTAGAGTGACGGTCTGGTCTCTGGTGGATAACTGGAGAGTGACGGTCTGGTCTCTGGTGGACAACTGTAGAGTGATGGTCATTTCACTGGTGGGTAACTGTAGAGTGACCATCTGGAGTCTGGTGGATAACTGTATAGTGACGGTCTGGTATCTGGTGGACAACAGTAGAGTGACGGTCTTGTCTCTGGGGGACAACTGTAGAGTGATGGTCTGGTGTCTCGTGGACAACTGTAGAGTTACAGTCTGGTGTCTGTTGTACATCTGTAGACTGATGGTCTGGTGTCTGGTGGACATCTGTAGACTGACGGTCTGGTGTCTGGTGGACAACTGTATACTGCCGGTCTGGTATCTGGTGGACAACTGTAGACTGACTGTCTGGTGTCTGGTGGACAACTGTAGAGTGACGGTCTGCTGTCTGGTGGATAACTGTAGAGTGACGGTCTGGTCTCTGGTGGATAACTGGAGAGTGATGGTCTGGTCTCTGGTGGACAACTGTAGAGTGATGGTCTGTTCTCTGGTGGATAACTCTAGGGTGACCATCTGGAGTCTGGTGGATAACTGTATAGTGACGGTCTAGTATCTGGTGGACAACTGTAGAGTGACGGTCTGGTGTCTTGTGGACAACTGTAGAGTGACGGTCTGGTCTCTGGTGGACAACAGCAGAATGACGGTCTGGTGTCTGGTGGACAACAGCAGAGTGACATTCTGGTCTCTGGTGGACAACTGTAGAGTGCTGGTCTGGTGTCTGGTGGACAAAGGCAGAGTGCTGGTCTGGTGTCTGGTGGACAACTGTAGAGTGACTGTCTGCTGTCTGGTGGACAACTGTAGACTGACAGTCTGGTGCCTGTTGTACATCTGTAGACTGATGGTCTGGTGTCTGGTGGACATCTGTAGACTGACGGTCTGGTGTCTGGTGGACAACTGTAGACTGCCGGTCTGGTATCTGGTGGACAACTGTAGACTGACTGTCTGGTGTCTGGTGGACAACTGTAGAGTGACGGTCTGCTGTCTGGTGGATAACTGTAGAGTGACGGTCTGGTCTCTGGGGGACAACTGTAGCATGATGGTCTGCTGTCTGGTGGACAAATGGAGAGTGACGGTCTGGTGTCTGGTGGACAACTGTAGACTGACGGTCTGGTGTCTGGTAGACAACAGCTGAGTGACAGTCTGGTCTCTGGTGGACAACTGTAGAGTGCTGGTCTAGTGTCTGGTGGACAACAGCAGAGTGACGGTCTGGTCTCTGGTGGACAACTGTCGAGTGCTGGTCTGGTGTCTGGTGGACCACAGCAGAGTGATGGTCTGCTGTCTGGTGGATAACTGTAGAGAGACGGTCTGGTCTCTGGTGGACAACTGTAGAGTGCTGGTCTGGTGTCTGGTGGACAACTGTAGAGTGACGGTCTGTCTCTGGCGGATAACTGGAGAGTGACGGTCTGGTATCTGGTGGACAACTGTAGAGTGACGGTCTTGTCTCTGGTGGACAACTGTAGAGTGATTGTCTGGTGTCTGGTGGACAACTGTAGAGTGACGGTCTGGTCTCTGGTGGACATCTGTAGAGTGACTGTCTGGTGTCTTGTGGACAACAGCAGAATGATGGCTGGGTGTCTGGTGGACAACAGCAGAGTGACAGTCTTGTGTCCGGTAGACATCTGTAGACTGACGGTCTGGTGTCTGGTGGACAACTGTAGAGAGACGGTCTGGTCTCTGGTGGACAACTATAGAGTGACGGTCTGGTGTCTTGTGGACAACAGCAGAATGACGGTCTGGTGTCTGGTGGACAACAGCAGAGTGACAGTCTGGTGTCTGGTAGACATCTGTAGACTGACGGTCTGGTGTCTGGTGGACAACTGTTGAGTGACGGTTTGGTCTCTGGTGGACAACTGTAGAGTGATGGTCTGGAGTCTGGTGGACAACTGTAGCGTGATGGTCTGGTGTCTGGTGGACAAATGGAGAGTGACAGTCTGCTGTCTGGTGGACAACTGGAGAGTGACGGTCTGGTGTTTGGTGGACAACTGTAGAATGACGGTCTTGTCTCTGGTGGACAACTGTAGAGTGATGGTCTGTAGTCTGGTGAACAGCTGTAGAGTGACGGTCTTATCTCTGGTGGACAACTGTTGAGTGACGGTCTGGTGACTGGTGGACAACAGCACAGTGACGGTCTGGTGTATGGTGGACAACAGCAGAGTGCTGGTCTGGTGTCTGGTGGACAACTGTAGAGTGACGGTCTGGTCTCTGGTGGATAACTGGAGAGTGACGGTCTGGTCTCTGGTGGACAACTGTAGAGTGATGGTCATTTCTCTGGTGGATAACTGTTGAGTGACCATCTGGAGTCTGGTGGATAACTGTATAGTGACGGTCTGGTATCTGGTGGACAACTATAGAGTGACGGTCTTGTCTCTGGGGGACAACCGTAGAGTGATGGTCTGGTGTCTCGTGGACAACTGTAGAGTGACTGTCTGCTGTCTGGTGGACAACTGTAGACTGACAGTCTGGTGTCTGTTGTACATCTGTAGACTGATGGTCTGGTGTCTGGTGGACATCTGTAGACTGACGGTCTGGTGTCTGGTGGACAACTGTAGAGTGACGGTCTGCTGTCTGGTGGATAACTGTAGAATGACGGTCTGGTCTCTGGTGGACAACTGTAGAGTGATGGTCTGGAGTCTGGTGAACAGCTGTAGAGTGACGGTCTTATCTCTGGTGGACAACTGTTGAGTGACGGTCTGGTGACTGGTGGACAACAGCACAGTGACGGTCTGGTGTATGGTGGACAACAGCAGAGTGCTGGTCTGGTGTCTGGTGGACAACTGTAGAGTGACGGTCTGGTCTCTGGTGGATAACTGGAGAGTGACGGTCTGGTCTCTGGTGGACAACTGTAGAGTGATGGTCATTTCTCTGGTGGATAACTGTTGAGTGACCATCTGGAGTCTGGTGGATAACTGTATAGTGACGGTCTGGTATCTGGTGGACAACTATAGAGTGACGGTCTTGTCTCTGGGGGACAACCGTAGAGTGATGGTCTGGTGTCTCGTGGACAACTGTAGAGTGACTGTCTGCTGTCTGGTGGACAACTGTAGACTGACAGTCTGGTGTCTGTTGTACATCTGTAGACTGATGGTCTGGTGTCTGGTGGACATCTGTAGACTGACGGTCTGGTGTCTGGTGGACAACTGTAGAGTGACGGTCTGCTGTCTGGTGGATAACTGTAGAATGACGGTCTGGTCTCTGGTGGACAACTGTAGAGTGATGGTCTGGAGTCTGGTGAACAGCTGTAGAGTGACGGTCTTATCTCTGGTGGACAACTGTTGAGTGACGGTCTGGTGACTGGTGGACAACAGCACAGTGACGGTCTGGTGTATGGTGGACAACAGCAGAGTGCTGGTCTGTTGTCTGGTGGACAACTGTAGAGTGACGGTCTGGTCTCTGGTGGATAACTGGAGAGTGACGGTCTGGTCTCTGGTGGACAACTGTAGAGTGATGGTCATTTCACTGGTGGGTAACTGTAGAGTGACCATCTGGAGTCTGGTGGATAACTGTATAGTGACGGTCTGGTATCTGGTGGACAACAGTAGAGTGACGGTCTTGTCTCTGGGGGACAACTGTAGAGTGATGGTCTGGTGTCTCGTGGACAACTGTAGAGTTACAGTCTGGTGTCTGTTGTACATCTGTAGACTGATGGTCTGGTGTCTGGTGGACATCTGTAGACTGACGGTCTGGTGTCTGGTGGACAACTGTATACTGCCGGTCTGGTATCTGGTGGACAACTGTAGACTGACTGTCTGGTGTCTGGTGGACAACTGTAGAGTGACGGTCTGCTGTCTGGTGGATAACTGTAGAGTGACGGTCTGGTCTCTGGTGGATAACTGGAGAGTGATGGTCTGGTCTCTGGTGGACAACTGTAGAGTGATGGTCTGTTCTCTGGTGGATAACTCTAGGGTGACCATCTGGAGTCTGGTGGATAACTGTATAGTGACGGTCTAGTATCTGGTGGACAACTGTAGAGTGACGGTCTGGTGTCTTGTGGACAACTGTAGAGTGACGGTCTGGTCTCTGGTGGACAACAGCAGAATGACGGTCTGGTGTCTGGTGGACAACAGCAGAGTGACATTCTGGTCTCTGGTGGACAACTGTAGAGTGCTGGTCTGGTGTCTGGTGGACAAAGGCAGAGTGCTGGTCTGGTGTCTGGTGGACAACTGTAGAGTGACTGTCTGCTGTCTGGTGGACAACTGTAGACTGACAGTCTGGTGCCTGTTGTACATCTGTAGACTGATGGTCTGGTGTCTGGTGGACATCTGTAGACTGACGGTCTGGTGTCTGGTGGACAACTGTAGACTGCCGGTCTGGTATCTGGTGGACAACTGTAGACTGACTGTCTGGTGTCTGGTGGACAACTGTAGAGTGACGGTCTGCTGTCTGGTGGATAACTGTAGAGTGACGGTCTGGTCTCTGGGGGACAACTGTAGCATGATGGTCTGCTGTCTGGTGGACAAATGGAGAGTGACGGTCTGGTGTCTGGTGGACAACTGTAGACTGACGGTCTGGTGTCTGGTAGACAACAGCTGAGTGACAGTCTGGTCTCTGGTGGACAACTGTAGAGTGCTGGTCTAGTGTCTGGTGGACAACAGCAGAGTGACGGTCTGGTCTCTGGTGGACAACTGTCGAGTGCTGGTCTGGTGTCTGGTGGACCACAGCAGAGTGATGGTCTGCTGTCTGGTGGATAACTGTAGAGAGACGGTCTGGTCTCTGGTGGACAACTGTAGAGTGCTGGTCTGGTGTCTGGTGGACAACTGTAGAGTGACGGTCTGTCTCTGGCGGATAACTGGAGAGTGACGGTCTGGTATCTGGTGGACAACTGTAGAGTGACGGTCTTGTCTCTGGTGGACAACTGTAGAGTGATTGTCTGGTGTCTGGTGGACAACTGTAGAGTGACGGTCTGGTCTCTGGTGGACATCTGTAGAGTGACAGTCTGGTGTCTTGTGGACAACAGCAGAATGATGGCTGGGTGTCTGGTGGACAACAGCAGAGTGACAGTCTTGTGTCCGGTAGACATCTGTAGACTGACGGTCTGGTGTCTGGTGGACAACTGTAGAGAGACAGTCTGCTCTCTGGTGGACAACTGTAGAGTGATGGTCTGGAGTCGGGTGGACAACTGTAGCGTGATGGTCTGGTGTCTGGTGGACAAATGGAGAGTGACGGTCTGCTGTCTGGTGGACAACTGGAGAGTGACGGTCTGGTGTCTCGTGGACAACTGTAGAGTGACCATCTGGAGTCTGGTGGATAACTGTATAGTGACGGTCTGGTATCTGGTGGACAACTGTAGAGTGACGGTCTTATCTCTGGTGGACAACTGTTGAGAGACGGTCTGGTGACTGGTGGACAACAGCACAGTGACGGTCTGGTGTATGGTGGACAACAGCAGAGTGCTGGTCTGGTGTCTGGTGGACAACTGTAGAGTGACGGTCTTGTCTCTGGTGGACAACTGTTGAGTGATGATCTGGTGTCTGTTGGACAGCTGTAGAGTGACGGTCTGGTCTCTGGTGGACAACTGTAGAGTGACGGTCTGGTGTCTTGTGGACAACAGCAGAATGACGGTCTGGTGTCTGGTGGACAACAGCAGAGTGACAGTCTGGTGTCTGGTAGACATCTGTAGACTGACGGTCTGGTGTCTGGTGGACAACTGTTGAGTGACGGTTTGGTCTCTGGTGGACAACTGTAGAGTGATGGTCTGGAGTATGGTGGACAACTGTAGTGTGATGGTCTGGTGTCTGGTGGACAAATGGAGAGTGACGGTCTGGTATCTGGTGGACAACTGTAGAGTGATGGTCTGGAGTCTGGTGGACAACTGTAGCGTGATGGTCTGGTGTCTGGTGGACAAATGGAGATTGACAGTCTGCTGTCTGGTGGATAACTGGAGAGTGACGATCTGGTGTTTGGTGGACAACTGTAGAATGACGGTCTTGTCTCTGGTGGACAACTGTAGAGTGATGGTCTGTAGTCTGGTGAACAGCTGTAGAGTGACGGTCTTATCTCTGGTGGACAACTGTTGAGTGACGGTCTGGTGACTGGTGGACAACAGCACAGTGACGGTCTGGTGTATGGTGGACAACAGCAGAGTGCTGGTCTGGTGTCTGGTGGACAACTGTAGAGTGACGGTCTGGTCTCTGGTGGATAACTGGAGAGTGACGGTCTGGTCTCTGGTGGACAACTGTAGAGTGATGGTCATTTCTCTGGTGGATAACTGTAGAGTGACCATCTGGAGTCTGGTGGATAACTGTATAGTGACGTTCTGGTATCTGGTGGACAACTATAGAGTGACGGTCTTGTCTCTGGGGGACAACCGTAGAGTGATGGTCTGGTGTCTCGTGGACAACTGTAGAGTGACTGTCTGCTGTCTGGTGGACAACTGTAGACTGACAGTCTGGTGTCTGTTTTACATCTGTAGACTGATGGTCTGGTGTCTGGTGGACATCTGTAGACTGACGGTCTGGTGTCTGGTGGACAACTGTAGAGTTACGGTCTGCTGTCTGGTGGATAACTGTAGAGTGACGGTCTGGTCTCTGGGGGACAACTGTAGCGTGATCGTCTGGTGTCTGGTGGACAAATGGAGAGTGACAGTCTGCTGTCTGGTGGACAACTGGAGAGTGACGGTCTGGTGTTTGGTGGACAACTGTAGAATGACGGTCTTATCTCTGGTGGACAACTGTAGAGTGATGGTCTGGAGTCTGGTGAACAGCTGTAGAGTGACGGTCTTATCTCTGGTGGACAACTGTTGAGTGACGGTCTGGTGACTGGTGGACAACAGCACAGTGACGGTCTGGTGTATGGTGGACAACAGCAGAGTGCTGGTCTGGTGTCTGGTGGACAACTGTAGAGTGACGGTCTGGTCTCTGGTGGACAACTGTAGAGTGATGGTCATTTCACTGGTGGGTAACTGTAGAGTGACCATCTGGAGTCTGGTGGATAACTGTATAGTGACGGTCTGATCTCTGGTGGACAACTGTAGAGTGATGGTCATTTCACTGGTGGGTAACTGTAGAGTGACCATCTGGAGTCTGGTGGATAACTGTATAGTGACGGTCTGGTATCTGGTGGACAACTGTAGAGTGACGGTCTGGTATCTGGTGGACAACTATAGAGTGACGGTCTTGTCTCTGGGGGACAACCGTAGAGTGATGGTCTGGTGTCTCGTGGACAACTGTAGAGTGACTGTCTGCTGTCTGGTGGACAACTGTAGACTGACAGTCTGGAGTCTGTTGTACATCTGTAGACTGATGGTCTGGTGTCTGGTGGACATCTGTAGACTGACGGTCTGGTGTCTGGTGGACAACTGTATAGTGACGGTCTGCTGTCTGGTGGATAACTGTAGAGTGACGGTCTGGTCTCTGGGGGACAACTGTAGCGTGATCGTCTGGTGTCTGGTGGACAAATGGAGAGTGACAGTCTGCTGTCTGGTGGACAACTGGAGAGTGACGGTCTGGTGTTTGGTGGACAACTGTAGAATGACGGTCTTGTCTCTGGTGGACAACTGTAGAGTGATGGTCTGGAGTCTGGTGAACAGCTGTAGAGTGACGGTCTTATCTCTGGTGGACAACTGTTGAGTGACGGTCTGGTGACTGGTGGACAACAGCACAGTGACGGTCTGGTGTATGGTGGACAACAGCAGAGTGCTGGTCTGGTGTCTGGTGGACAACTGGAGTGTGACGGTCTGGTCTCTGGTGGACAACTGTAGAGTGATGGTCATTTCACTAGTGGGTAACTGTAGAGTGACCATCTGGAGTCTGGTGGAAACTGTATAGTGACGGTCTGGTATCTGGTGGACAACTGTAGAGTGACGGTCTTGTCTCTGGGGGACAACTGTAGAGTGATGGTCTGGTGTCTCGTGGACAACTGTAGAGTGACAGTCTGGTGTCTGTTGTACATCTGTAGACTGATGGTCTGGTGTCTGGTGGACATCTGTAGACTGACGGTCTGGTGTCTGGTGGACAACTGTAGACTGCCGGTCTGGTATCTGGTGGACAACTGTAGACTGACTGTCTGGTGTCTGGTGGACAACTGTAGAGTGACGGTCTGCTGTCTTGTGGATAACTGTAGAGTGACGGTCTGGTCTCCGGTGGATAACTGGAGAGTGATGGTCTGGTCTCTGGTGGACAACTGTAGAGTGATTGTCTGTTCTCTGGTGGATAACTCTAGAGTGACCATCTGGAGTCTGGTGGATAACTGTATAGTGACGGTCTAGTATCTGGTGGACAACTGTAGAGTGACGGTCTGGTGTCTTGTGGACAACTGTAGAGTGACGGTCTGGTCTCTGGTGGACAACAGCAGAATGACGGTCTGGTGTCTGGTGGACAACAGCAGAGTGACATTCTGGTCTCTGGTGGACAACTGTAGAGTGCTGGTCTGGTGTCTGGTGGCCAAAGGCAGAGTGCTGGTCTGGTGTCTGGTGGACAACTGTAGAGTGACTGTCTGCTGTCTGGTGGACAACTGTAGACTGACAGTCTGGTGCCTGTTGTACATCTGTAGACTGATCGTCTGGTGTCTGGTGGACATCTGTAGACTGACGGTCTGGTGTCTGGTGGACAACTGTAGACTGCCGGTCTGGTATCTGGTGGACAACTGTAGACTGACTGTCTGGTGTCTGGTGGACAACTGTAGAGTGATGGTCTGCTGTCTGGTGGATAACTGTAGAGTGACGGTCTGGTCTCTGGGGGACAACTGTAGCATGATGGTCTGCTGTCTGGTGGACAAATGGAGAGTGACAGTCTGGTGTCTGGTGGACAACTGTAGACTGACGGTCTGGTGTCTGGTAGACAACAGCTGAGTGACAGTCTGGTCTCTGGTGGACAACTGTAGAGTGCTGGCTTAGTGTCTGGTGGACAACAGCAGAGTGACGGTCTGGTCTCTGGTGGACAACTGTCGAGTGCTGGTCTGGTGTCTGGTGGACCACAGCAGAGTGATGGTCTGCTGTCTGGTGGATAACTGTAGAGAGACGGTCTGGTATCTGGTGGACAACTGTAGAGTGCTGGTCTGGTGTCTGGTGGACAACTGTAGAGTGACGGTCTGTCTCTGGCGGATAACTGGAGAGTGACGGTCTGGTATCTGGTGGACAACTGTAGAGTGACGGTCTTGTCTCTGGTGGACAACTGTAGAGTGATTGTCTGGTGTCTGGTGGACAACTGTAGAGTGACGGTCTGGTCTCTGGTGGACAACTGTAGAGTGACAGTCTGGTGTCTTGTGGACAACAGCAGAATGATGGCTGGGTGTCTGGTGGACAACAGCAGAGTGACAGTCTTGTGTCCGGTAGACATCTGTAGACTGACGGTCTGGTGTCTGGTGGACAACTGTAGAGAGACAGTCTGCTCTCTGGTGGACAACTGTAGAGTGATGGTCTGGAGTCGGGTGGACAACTGTAGCGTGATGGTCTGGTGTCTGGTGGACAAATGGAGAGTGACGGTCTGCTGTCTGGTGGACATCTGTAGACTGACGGTCTGGTGTCTCGTGGACAACTGTAGAGTGACCATCTGGAGTTTGGTGGACAACTCTAGAGTGATGGTCTGGTATCTGGTGGACAACTTTAGAGTGACGGTCTTGTCTCTGGTGGACAACTGTTGAGTGACGGTCTGGTGTCTGGTGGACAACAGCAGAGTAACGGTCTGGTGTCTGGTGGACAACAGCAGAGTGACAGTCTGGTCTCTGGTGGACAACTGTAAAGTGCTGGTCTGGTGTCTGCTGGACAACTGTAGAATGCTGGTCTGGTGTCTGGTGGACAACTGTAGAGTGACGGTCTGGTGTCTGGTTGATAACTGTAGACTGACAGTCTGGTGTCTGTTGGACATCTGTAGACTGACGGTCTGGTGTCTCGTGGACAACTGTAGAGTGACCATCTGGAGTCTGGTGGATAACTGTATAGTGACGGTCTGGTATCTGGTGGACAACTTTAGAGTGACGGTCTTGTCTCTGGTGGACAACTGTAGAGTGATGATCTGGTGTCTGGTGGACAACTGTAGAGTGACGGTCTGGTCTCTGGTGGACAACTGTAGAGTGACGGTCTGGTGTCTTGTGGACAACAGCAGAATGACGGTCTGGTGTCTGGTGGACAACAGCAGAGTGACAGTCTGGTGTCTGGTAGACATCTGTAGACTGATGGTCTGGTGTCTGGTGGACATCTGTAGACTGACGGTCTGGTGTCTGGTGGACAACTGTAGACTGCCGGTCTGGTATCTGGTGGACAACTGTAGACTGACTGTCTGGTGTCTGGTGGACAACTGTAGAGTGACGGTCTGCTGTCTTGTGGATAACTGTAGACTGACGGTCTGGTCTCTGGTGGATAACTGGAGAGTGATGGTCTGGTCTCTGGTGGATAACTGTAGAGTGATGGTCTGTTCTCTGGTGGATAACTCTAGAGTGACCATCTGGAGTCTGGTGGATAACTGTATAGTGACGGTCTAGTATCTGGTGGACAACTGTAGAGTGACGGTATGGTGTCTTGTGGACAACTGTAGAGTGACGGTCTGGTCTCTGGTGGACAACAGCAGAATGACGGTCTGGTGTCTGGTGGACAACAGCAGAGTGACATTCTGGTCTCTGGTGGACAACTGTAGAGTGCTGGTCTGGTGTCTGGTGGCCAAAGGCAGAGTGCTGGTCTGGTGTCTGGTGGACAACTGTAGAGTGACAGTCTGCTGTCTGGTGGACAACTGTAGACTGACAGTCTGGTGCCTGTTGTACATCTGTAGACTGATCGTCTGGTGTCTGGTGGACATCTGTAGACTGACGGTCTGGTGTCTGGTGGACAACTGTAGACTGCCGGTCTGGTATCTGGTGGACAACTGTAGACTGACTGTCTGGTGTCTGGTGGACAACTGTAGAGTGACGGTCTGCTGTCTGGTGGATAACTGTAGAGTGACGGTCTGGTCTCTGGGGGACAACTGTAGCATGATGGTCTGCTGTCTGGTGGACAAATGGAGAGTGACAGTCTGGTGTCTGGTGGACAACTGTAGACTGACGGTCTGGTGTCTGGTAGACAACAGCTGAGTGACAGTCTGGTCTCTGGTGGACAACTGTAGAGTGCTGGCTTAGTGTCTGGTGGACAACAGCAGAGTGACAGTCTGGTCTCTGGTGGACAACTGTCGAGTGCTGGTCTGGTGTCTGGTGGACCACAGCAGAGTGATGGTCTGCTGTCTGGTGGATAACTGTAGAGAGACGGTCTGGTATCTGGTGGACAACTGTAGAGTGCTGGTCTGGTGTCTGGTGGACAACTGTAGAGTGACGGTCTGTCTCTGGCGGATAACTGGAGAGTGACGGTCTGGTATCTGGTGGACAACTGTAGAGTGACGGTCTTGTCTCTGGTGGACAACTGTAGAGTGATTGTCTGGTGTCTGGTGGACAACTGTAGAGTGACGGTCTGGTCTCTGGTGGACAACTGTAGAGTGACAGTCTGGTGTCTTGTGGACAACAGCAGAATGATGGCTGGGTGTCTGGTGGACAACAGCAGAGTGACAGTCTTGTGTCCGGTAGACATCTGTAGACTGACGGTCTGGTGTCTGGTGGACAACTGTAGAGAGACAGTCTGCTCTCTGGTGGACAACTGTAGAGTGATGGTCTGGAGTCGGGTGGACAACTGTAGCGTGATGGTCTGGTGTCTGGTGGACAAATGGAGAGTGACGGTCTGCTGTCTGGTGGACAACTGGAGAGTGATGGTCTGATGTTTGGTGGACAACTCTAGAGTGATGGTCTGGAGTCTGGTGGATAACTTTAGAGTGACGGTCTGGTCTCTGGTGGACAACTGTTGAGTGACGGTCTGGTGTCTGGTGGACAACAGCAGAGTAACGGTCTGGTGTCTGGTGGACAACAGCAGAGTGACAGTCTGGTCTCTGGTGGACAACTGTAAAGTGCTGGTCTGGTGTCTGCTGGACAACTGTAGAATGCTGGTCTGGTGTCTGGTGGACAACTGTAGAGTGACGGTCTGGTGTCTGGTTGATAACTGTAGACTGACAGTCTGGTGTCTGTTGGACATCTGTAGACTGACGGTCTGGTGTCTCGTGGACAACTGTAGAGTGACCATCTGGAGTCTGGTGGATAACTGTATAGTGACGGTCTGGTATCTGGTGGACAACTTTAGAGTGACGGTCTTGTCTCTGGTGGACAACTGTAGCATGATGATCTGGTGTCTGGTGGACAACTGTAGAGTGACGGTCTGGTCTCTGGTGGACAACTGTAGAGTGACGGTCTGGTGTCTTGTGGACAACAGCAGAATGACGGTCTGGTGTCTGGTGGACAACAGCAGAGTGACAGTCTGGTGTCTGGTAGACATCTGTAGACTGACGGTCTGGTGTCTGGTGGACAACTGTTGAGTGACGGTTTGGTCTCTGGTGGACAACTGTAGAGTGATGGTCTGGAGTATGGTGGACAACTGTAGCGTGATGGTCTGGTGTCTGGTGGACTACTGTAGAGTGATGGTCTGGGGTCTGGTGGACAACTGTAGCATGATGGTCTGGTGTCTGGCGGACAAATGGAGAGTGACAGTCTGCTGTCTGGTGGACAACTGGAGAGTGACGGTCTGGTGTTTGGTGGACAACTGTAGAATGACGGTCTTGTCTCTGGTGGACAACTGTAGAGTGATGGTCTGGAGTCTGGTGAACAGCTGTAGAGTGACGGTCTTGTCTCTGGTGGACAACTGTTGAGTGACGGTCTGGTGACTGGTGGACAACAACACAGTGACGGTCTGGTGTCTGGTGGACAACAGCAGAGTGCTGGTCTGGTGTCTGGTGGACAATTGTAGAGTGACTGTCTGGTCTCTGGTGGATAACTGGAGAGTGACGGTCTGGTCTCTGGTGGACAACTGTAGAGTGATGGTCATTTATCTGGTGGATAACTGTAGAATGACCATCTGGAGTCTGGTGGATAACTGTATAGTGATGGTCTGGTATCTGGTGGACAACTGTAGAGTGACGGTCTTGTCTCTGGGGGACACCTGTAGAGTGATGGTCTGGTGTCTCGTGGACAACTGTAGAGTGACGGTCTGGTCTCTGGTGGACAACTGTAGAGTGACGGTCTGGTGTCTTGTGGACAACAGCAGAATGACGGTCTGGTGTCTGGTGGACAACAGCAGAGTGACATTTTGGTCTCTGGTGGACAACTGTAGAGTGCTGGTCTGGTGTCTGGTGGACAAAGGCAGAGTGCTGGTCTGGTGTCTGGTGGACAACTGTAGACTGACAGTCTGGTGTCTGGTGGACAACTGTAGACTGACAGTCTGGTGTCTGTTGTACAACTGTAGACTGATGGACTGGTGTCTGGTGGACATCTGTATACTGACGGTCTGGTGTCTGGTGGACAACTGTAGACTGCCGGTCTGGTATCTGGTGGACAACTGTAGACTGACTGTCTGGTGTCTGGTGGACAACTGTAGAGTGACGGTCTGCTGTCTGGTGGATAACTGTAGACTGACGGTCTGGTGTCTGGTGGACAACTGTAGCATGATGGTCTGCTGTCTGGTGGACAAATGGAGAGTGACTGTCTGGTGTCTGGTGGACAACTGTAGACTGATGGTCTAGTGTCTGGTGGACAACAGCTGAGTGACTGTCTGGTCTCTGGTGGACAACTGCAGAGTGCTGGTCTGCTCTCTGGTGGACAACAGCAGAGTGACGGTCTGGTCTCTGGTGGACAACTGTCGAGTGCTGGTCTGGTGTCTGGTGGCCAACAGCACAGTGACTGTCTGCTGTCTGGTGGATAACTGTAGAGAGACGGTCTGGTCTCTGGTGGACAACTGTAGAGTGCTTGTCTGGTGTCTGGTGGACAACTGTAGAGTGACGGTCTGTCTCTGGCGGATAACTGGAGAGTGACGGTCTGGTCTCTGGTGGACAACTGTAGAGTGATGGTCTAGTTACTGGTGGACAACGATAGAGTGACCTTCTGGAGTCTGGTGGATAACTGTATAGTGACGGTCTGGTTTCTGGTGGACAACTGTAGAGAGACGGTCTTGTCTCTGGTGGACAACTGTAGAGTGATGGTCTGGTGGACAACTGTAGAGTGATGTTCTGGTCTCTGGTGGACAACTGTGGAGTTACGGTCTGGTGTCTTGTGGACAACAGTAGAATGACGGTCTGGTGTCTGGTGGACAACAGCAGAGTGACAGTCTTGTGTCTCGTAGACTTCTGTAGACTGACGGTCTGGTGTCTGGTGGACAACTGTAGAGAGACGGTCTGGTCTCTGGTGGACAACTGTAGAGCGCTGGTCTGGTGTCTGGTGGACAACTGTAGAGTGACGGTCTGTCTCTGGCAGATAACTGGAGAGTGACGGTCTGGTATCTGGTGGACAACTGTAGAGTGATGGTCTGGAGTCTGGTGGACAACTGTAGCGTGATGGTCTGGTGTCTGGTGGACAAATGGAGAGTGACGGTCTGCTGTCTGGTGGACAACTGGAGAGTAACGGTCTGGTGTTTGGTGGACAACTCTAGAGTGATGGTCTGGAGTCTGGTGGATAACTGTAGAGTGACCGTCTGGTCTCTGGTAGACAACTGTTGAGTGATGGTCTGGTGTCTGGTGGACAACAGCAGAGTGACGGTCTGGTGTCTGGTGGACAACAGCAGAGTGACAGTCTGGTCTCTGGTGGACAACTGTAGAGTGCTGGTCTGGTGTCTGCTGGACAACTGTAGAATGCTGGTCTGGTGTCTGGTGGACAACAGCAGAATGACGGTCTGGTGTCTGGTGGACAACAGCAGAGTGACAGTCTGGTGTCTGGTACACATCTGTAGACTGACGGTCTGGTGTCTGGTGGACAACTGTTGAGTGACGGTTTGGTCTCTGGTGGACAACTGTAGAGTGATGGTCTAGTGTCTGGTGGACAACAGCTGAGTGACAGTCTGGTCTCTGGTGGACAACTGTTGAGTGCTGGTCTGGTGTCTGGTGGACAACAGCAGAGTGACGGTCTGGTCTCTGGTGGACAACTGTCGAGTGCTGGTCTGGTGTCTGGTGGACAACAGCAGAATGACGGTCTGGTGTCTGGTGGACAACAGCAGAGTGACATTCTGGTCTCTGGTGGACAACTGTAGATTGCTGGTCTGGTGTCTGGTGGACAACTGTAGAGTGATGGTCTGGTCTCTGGTGGACAACTGTAGAGTGACCATCTGGAGTCTGGTGGATAACTGTATAGTGACAGTCTGGTCTCTGGTGGACAACTGTAGAGTGACGGTCTGGTATCTGGTGGACAACTGTAGAGTGACGGTCTTGTCTCTGGTGGACAACTGTAGAGTGATGGTCTGGTGTCTGGTTGACAACTGTAGAGTAACGGTCTGGTCTCTGGTGGACAACTGTAAAGTGACGGTCTTGTGTCTGGTGGATAACAGCTGAATGACGGTCTGGTGTCTGGTGGACAACTGTAGAGTGCTGGTCTGGTGTCTGTTGGACAAAGGCAGAGTGACGGTCTGGTTTTTGGTGGACAACTGTAGTGTGCTGGTCTGGTGTCTGGGGGACAACTTTAGAGTGACTGTCTGCTGTCTGGTGGACAACTGTAGAGTGACGGTCTTGTCTCTGGTGGACAACTGTAGAGTGATGGTCTGGAGTCTGGTGGACAACTGTAGCGTGATGGTCTGGTGTCTGGTAGACAAATGGAGAGTGACGGTCTGGTATCTGGTGGACAACTGTAGAGTGATGGTCTGGAGTCTGGTGGACAACTGTAGCGTGATGGTCTGGCGTCTGGTGGACAAATGGAGAGTGACGGTCTAGTGTCTAGTGGACAACTGGAGAGTGACGGTCTGGTGTTTGGTGGATAACTGTAGACTGACAATCTGGTGTCTGTTGGACAACTGTAGAGTGACGGTCTGGTGTCTGGTGGACAACTGTAGAGTGACGGTCTTGTCTCTGGTGGACAACTGTAGAGTGATGGTCTGGTGTCTGGTGGACAACAGCACAGTGACGGTCGTGTGTCTGGTGGACAACAGCAGAGTGACAGTCTGGTCTCTGGTGGACAACAGCACAGTGACTGTCTGCTGTCTGGTGGATAACTGTAGAGAGACGGTCTGGTCTCTGGTGGACAACTGTAGAGTGCTTGTCTGGTGTCTGGTGGACAACTGTAGAGTGACGGTCTGTCTCTGGCGGATAACTGGAGAGTGACGGTCTGGTCTCTGGTGGACAACTGTAGAGTGATGGTCTAGTTACTGGTGGACAACGATAGAGTGACCTTCTGGAGTCTGTTGGATAACTGTATACTGACGGTCTGGTTTCTGGTGGACAACTGTAGAGAGACGGTCTTGTCTCTGGTGGACAACTGTAGAGTGATGGTCTGGTGGACAACTGTAGAGTGATGTTCTGGTCTCTGGTGGACAACTGTGGAGTTACGGTCTGGTGTCTTGTGGACAACAGTAGAATGACGGTCTGGTGTCTGGTGGACAACAGCAGAGTGACAGTCTTGTGTCTCGTAGACTTCTGTAGACTGACGGTCTGGTGTCTGGTGGACAACTGTAGAGAGACGGTCTGGTCTCTGGTGGACAACTGTAGAGCGCTGGTCTGGTGTCTGGTGGACAACTGTAGAGTGACGGTCTGTCTCTGGCGGATAACTGGAGAGTGACGGTCTGGTATCTGGTGGACAACTGTAGAGTGATGGTCTGGAGTCTGGTGGACAACTGTAGCGTGATGGTCTGGTGTCTGGTGGACAAATGGAGAGTGACGTTCTGCTGTCTGGTGGACAACTGGAGAGTAACGGTCTGGTGTTTGGTGGACAACTCTAGAGTGATGGTCTGGAGTCTGGTGGATAACTGTAGAGTGACCGTCTGGTCTCTGGTAGACAACTGTTGAGTGACGGTCTGGTCTCTGGTGGACAGCGGTAGAGTGATGGTCGTTTCTCTGGTGGATAACTGTAGAGTGACCATCTGGAGTCTGGTGGATAACTGTATAGTGACTGTCTGGTATCTGGTGGACAATTGTAGAGTGACAGTCCGGTCTCTGGTGGACAACAGCAGAGTGTTGGTCTGGTCTCTGGTGGACAACTGTAGAGTGCTGGTCTGGTCTCTAGTGGATAACTGTAGAGTGACGGTCTGGTCTCTAGTGGATAACTGGAGAGTGACGGTCTGGTCTCTGGTGGACAACGGTAGAGTGATGGTCGTTTCTCTGGTGGATAACTGTAGAGTGACCATCTGGAGTCTGGTGGATAACTGTATAGTGACGGTTTGGTATCTGGTGGACAACTGTAGAGTGACGGTCTTGTCTCTGGGGGACAACTGTAGAGTGAAGGTCTGGTGTCTCGTGGACAACTGTAGAGTGACGGTCTGGTCTCTGGTGGACAACTGTAGAGTGACGGTCTGGTGTCTGGTGGACAACAGCAGAATGACGGTCTGGTGTCTCGTGGACAACAGCAGAGTGACATTTTGGTCTCTGGTGGACAACTGTAGAGTGCTGGTCTGGTGTCTGGTGGACAAAGGCAGAGTGACGGTCTGGTCTCTGGTGGACAACTGTAGAGTGCTGGTCTGGTGTCTGGTGGACAACTGTAGAGTGACTGTCTGCTGTCTGGTGGACAACTGTAGACTGACAGTCTGGTGTCTGTTGTACATCTGTAGACTGATGGTCTGGTGTCTGGTGGACATCTGTAGACTGACGGTCTGGTGTCTGGTGGACACCTGTAGACTGCCGGTCCGGTATCTGGGGGACAACTGTAGACTGACTGTCTGTTGTCTTGTGGACAACTGTAGAGTGACTGTCTGGTCTCTGGTGGACAACTGTAGAATGCTGGTCTGGTGTCTGGTGTACAAAGGCAGAGTGATGGTCGTTTCTCTGGTGGATAACTGTAGAGTGACCATCTGGAGACTGGTGGATAACTGTATAGTGACTGTCTGGTATCTGGTGGACAACTGTAGAGTGACGGTCTTGTCTCTGGGGGACAACTGTAGAGTGATGGTCTGGTGTCTCGTGGACAACTGTAGAGTGATGGTCTTGTCTCTAGTGAATAACTGGAGAGTGACGGTCTGGTCTCTGGTGGACAGCGGTAGAGTGATGGTCGTTTCTCTGGTGGATAACTGTAGAGTGACCATCTGGAGTCTGGTGGATAACTGTATAGTGACTGTCTGGTATCTGGTGGACAATTGTAGAGTGACAGTCCGGTCTCTGGTGGACAACAGCAGAGTGACGGTCTGGAGTCTGGTGGACAACAGCAGAATGATGGTCTGGTGTCTGGTGGACAACAGCAGAGTGACATTCTGGTCTCTGGTGGACAACTGTAGAGGGCTGGTCTGGTGTCTGGTGGACAAAGGTAGAGTGACGGTCTGGTCTCTGGTGGACAACTGTAGAGTGCTTGTCTGGTGGACAACTGTAGAGTGACTGTCTGCTGTCTGGTGGACATCTGTAGACTGACAGTCTGCTGTCTGTTGTAAATCTGTAGACTGATTTTCTGGTGTCTGGTGGACAACTGTGGAGTGACGGTCTACTGTCTGGTGGATAACTGTAGAGTGACGGTCTGGTGTCTGGTGGACAACTGTAGCGTGATGGTCTGCTGTCTGGTGGACAAATGGAGAGTGACGGTCTGGTCTCTGGTGGACAGCGGTAGAGTGATGGTCGTTTCTCTGGTGGATAACTGTAGAGTGACCATCTGGAGTCTGGTGGATAACTGTATAGTGACTGTCTGGTATCTGGTGGACAATTGTAGAGTGACAGTCCGGTCTCTGGTGGACAACAGCAGAGTGACGGTCTGGAGTCTGGTGGACAACAGCAGAATGATGGTCTGGTGTCTGGTGGACAACAGCAGAGTGACATTCTGGTCTCTGGTGGACAACTGTAGAGGGCTGGTCTGGTGTCTGGTGGACAAAGGTAGAGTGACGGTCTGGTCTCTGGTGGACAACTGTAGAGTGCTTGTCTGGTGGACAACTGTAGAGTGACTGTCTGCTGTCTGGTGGACATCTGTAGACTGACAGTCTGCTGTCTGTTGTAAATCTGTAGACTGATTTTCTGGTGTCTGGTGGACAACTGTGGAGTGACGGTCTGCTGTCTGGTGGATAACTGTAGAGTGACGGTCTGGTGTCTGGTGGACAACTGTAGCGTGATGGTCTGCTGTCTGGTGGATAACTGGAGAGTGACGGTCTGGTCTCTGGTGGACAGCGGTAGAGTGATGGTCGTTTCTCTGGTGGATAACTGTAGAGTGACCATCTGGAGTCTGGTGGATAACTGTATAGTGACTGTCTGGTATCTGGTGGACAATTGTAGAGTGACAGTCCGGTCTCTGGTGGACAACAGCAGAGTGACGGTCTGGAGTCTGGTGGACAACTGTAGAGGGCTGGTCTGGTGTCTGGTGGACAAAGGTAGAGTGACGGTGTGGTCTCTGGTGGACAACTGTAGAGTGCTTGTCTGGTGGACAACTGTAGAGTGACTGTCTGCTGTCTGGTGGACATCTGTAGACTGACAGTCTGCTGTCTGTTGTAAATCTGTAGACTGATTTTCTGGTGTCTGGTGGACAACTGTGGAGTGACGGTCTGCTGTCTGGTGGATAACTGTAGAGTGACGGTCTGGTGTCTGGTGGACAACTGTAGCGTGATGGTCTGCTGTCTGGTGGACAAATGGAGAGTGACGGTCTGGTGTCTGGTGGACAACTGTAGACTGACGGTCTGGTGTCTGGTGGACAACAGCTGAGTGACAGTCTGGTCTCTGGTGGACAACTGTCGAGTGCTGGTCTGGTGTCTGGTGGACAACAGCAAAGTGACGTTCTGCTGTCTGGTGGATAACTGTAGAGAGACGGTCTGCTCTCTGGTGGACAACTGTGGAGTGCCTGTCTGGTGTCTGGTGGACAACTGTAGAGTGACGGTCTGTCTCTGGCGGATAACTGGAGAGTGACGGTCCGGTCTCTGGTGGACAACTGTAGAGTGACCATCTGGAGTCTGGTGGATAACTGTATAGTGATGGTCTGGTATCTGGTGGACAACTGTAGCGTGCTGGTGTGATGTCTGGTGGACAACTGTAGCGTGCTGGTCTGATGTCTGGTGGACAACTGTAGAGTGACGGTCTGGTCTCTAGTGGATAACTGGAGAGTGACGGTCTGGTCTCTGGTGGACAACGGTAGAGTGATGGTCGTTTCTCTGGTGGATAACTGTAGAGTGACCATCTGGAGTCTGGTGGATAACTGTATAGTGACGGTTTGGTATCTGGTGGACAACTGTAGAGTGACGGTCTTGTCTCTGGGGGACAACTGTAGAGTGAAGGTCTGGTGTCTCGTGGACAACTGTAGAGTGACGGTCTGGTCTCTGGTGGACAACTGTAGAGTGACGGTCTGGTGTCTGGTGGACAACAGCAGAATGACGGTCTGGTGTCTGGTGGACAACAGCAGAGTGACATTTTGGTCTCTGGTGGACAACTGTAGAGTGCTGGTCTGGTGTCTGGTGGACAAAGGCAGAGTGACGGTCTGGTCTCTGGTGGACAACTGTAGAGTGCTGGTCTGGTGTCTGGTGGACAACTGTAGAGTGACTGTCTGCTGTCTGGTGGACAACTGTAGACTGACAGTCTGGTGTCTGTTGTACATCTGTAGACTGATGGTCTGGTGTCTGGTGGACATCTGTAGACTGACGGTCTGGTGTCTGGTGGACACCTGTAGACTGCCGGTCCGGTATCTGGGGGACAACTGTAGACTGACTGTCTGTTGTCTTCTGGACAACTGTAGAGTGACTGTCTGGTCTCTGGTGGACAACTGTAGAATGCTGGTCTGGTGTCTGGTGTACAAAGGCAGAGTGATGTTCGTTTCTCTGGTGGATAACTGTAGAGTGACCATCTGGAGTCTGGTGGATAACTGTATAGTGACTGTCTGGTATCTGGTGGACAACTGTAGAGTGACGGTCTTGTCTCTGGGGGACAACTGTAGAGTGATGGTCTGGTGTCTCGTGGACAACTGTAGAGTGATGGTCTTGTCTCTAGTGGATAACTGGAGAGTGACGGTCTGGTCTCTGGTGGACAGCGGTAGAGTGATGGTCGTTTCTCTGGTGGATAACTGTAGAGTGACCATCTGGAGTCTGGTGGATAACTGTATAGTGACTGTCTGGTATCTGGTGGACAATTGTAGAGTGACAGTCCGGTCTCTGGTGGACAACAGCAGAGTGACGGTCTGGAGTCTGGTGGACAACAGCAGAATGATGGTCTGGTGCCTGGTGGACAACAGCAGAGTGACATTCTGGTCTCTGGTGGACAACTGTAGAGGGCTGGTCTGGTGTCTGGTGGACAAAGGTAGAGTGACGGTCTGGTCTCTGGTGGACAACTGTAGAGTGCTTGTCTGGTGGACAACTGTAGAGTGACTGTCTGCTGTCTGGTGGACATCTGTAGACTGACAGTCTGCTGTCTGTTGTACATCTGTAGACTGATTTTCTGGTGTCTGGTGGACAACTGTGGAGTGACGGTCTGCTGTCTGGTGGATAACTGTAGAGTGACGGTCTGGTGTCTGGTGGACAACTGTAGCGTGATGGTCTGCTGTCTGGTGGACAAATGGAGAGTGACGGTCTGGTGTCTGGTGGACAACTGTAGACTGACGGTCTGGTGTCTGGTGGACAACAGCTGAGTGACAGTCTGGTCTCTGGTGGACAACTGTCGAGTGCTGGTCTGGTGTCTGGTGGACAACAGCAAAGTGACGTTCTGCTGTCTGGTGGATAACTGTAGAGAGACGGTCTGCTCTCTGGTGGACAACTGTGGAGTGCCTGTCTGGTGTCTGGTGGACAACTGTAGAGTGACGGTCTGTCTCTGGCGGATAACTGGAGAGTGACGGTCCGGTCTCTGGTGGACAACTGTAGAGTGACCATCTGGAGTCTGGTGGATAACTGTATAGTGATGGTCTGGTATCTGGTGGACAACTGTAGCGTGCTGGTGTGATGTCTGGTGGACAACTGTAGCGTGCTGGTCTGATGTCTGGTGGACAACTGTAGAGTGACGGTCTTGTCTCTGGTGGACAACTGTAGAGTGCTGGTCTGATGTCTGGTGGACAACTGTAGAGTGACGGTCTGGTCTCTGGTGGACAACTGTAGAGTGACGGTCTGGAGTCTGGTGGACAACAGCAGAATGACGGTCTGGTGTCTGGTGGACAACAGCAGAGTGACATTCTGGTCTCTGGTGGACAACTGTAGATTGCTGGTCTGGTGTCTGGTGGACAAAGGTAGAGTGACTGTCTGGTCTCTGGTGGACAACTGTAGTGTGCTGGTCTGGTGTCTGGTGGACAACTGTAGAGTGACTGTCTGCTGTCTGGTGGACAACTGTAGACTGACAGTCTGCTGTCTGTTGTACATCTGTAGACTGATGGTCTGGTGTCTGGAGGACATCTGTAGACTGATGGTCTGGTGTCTGGTGGACAACTGTAGACTGCCGGTCTGGTATCTGGTGGACAACTGTAGACCGACTGACTGGTGTCTGGTGGACAACTGTAGAGTGACGTTCTGGTCTCTGGTGGACAACTGTAGAGTGACGGTCTGGTCTCTGGTGGACAACTGTAGAGTGACCATCTGGAGTCTGGTGGATAACTGTATAGTGACAGTCTGGTCTCTGGTGGACAACTGTAGAGTGACGGTCTGGTATCTGGTGGACAACTGTAGAGTGACGGTCTTGTCTCTGGTGGACAACTGTAGAGTGATGGTCTGGTGTCTGGTTGACAACTGTAGAGTAACGGTCTGGTCTCTGGTGGACATCTGTAAAGTGACGGTCTTGTGTCTGGTGGATAACAGCCGAATGACGGTCTGGTGTCTGGTGGACAACTGTAGACTGCTGGTCTGGTGTCTGTTGGACAAAGGCAGAGTGACGGTCTGGTTTTTGGTGGACAACTGTAGAGTGCTGGTCTGGTGTCTGGGGGACAACTGTAGAGTGACTGTCTGCTGTCTGGTGGACAACTGTAGAGTGACGGTCTTGTCTCTGGTGGACAACTGTAGAGTGATGGTCTGGAGTCTGGTGGACAACTGTAGCGTGATGGTCTGGTGTCTGGTTGACCAATGGAGAGTGACGGTCTGGTATCTGGTGGACAACTGTAGAGTGATGGTCTGGAGTCTGGTGGACAACTGTAGCGTGATGGTCTTGTGTCTGGTGGACAAATGGAGAGTGACGGTCTAGTGTCTAGTGGACAACTGGAGAGTGACGGTCTGGTGTTTGGTGGATAACTGTAGACTGACAATCTGGTGTCTGTTGGACAACTGTAGAGTGACGGTCTGGTGTCTGGTGGACAACTGTAGAGTGACGGTCTTATCTCTGGTGGACAACTGTAGAGTGATGGTCTGGAGTCTGGTGAACAACTGTAGAGTGACGGTCTTGTCTCTGGTGGAGAACTGTTGAGTGACGGTCTGGTATCTGGTGGACAATTGTAGAGTGACAGTCCGGTCTCTGGTGGACAACAGCAGAGTGTTGGTCTGGTCTCTGGTGGACAACTGTAGAGTGCTGGTCTGGTCTCTAGTGGATAACTGTAGAGTGACGGTCTGGTCTCTAGTGGATAACTGGAGAGTGACGGTCTGGTCTCTGGTGGACAACGGTAGTGTGATGGTCGTTTCTCTGGTGGATAACTGTAGAGTGACCATCTGGAGTCTGGTGGATATCTGTATAGTGACGGTTTGGTATCTGGTGGACAACTGTAGAGTGACGGTCTTGTCTCTGGGGGACAACTGTAGAGTGAAGGTCTGGTGTCTCGTGGACAACTGTAGAGTGACGGTCTGGTCTCTGGTGGACAACTGTAGAGTGACGGTCTGGTGTCTGGTGGACAACAGCAGAATGACGGTCTGGTGTCTGGTGGACAACAGCAGAGTGACATTTTGGTCTCTGGTGGACAACTGTAGAGTGCTGGTCTGGTGTCTGGTGGACAAAGGCAGAGTGACGGTCTGGTCTCTGGTGGACAACTGTAGAGTGCTGGTCTGGTGTCTGGTGGACAACTGTAGAGTGACTGTCTGCTGTCTGGTGGACAACTGTAGACTGACAGTCTGGTGTCTGTTGTACATCTGTAGACTGATGGTCTGGTGTCTGGTGGACATCTGTAGACTGACGGTCTGGTGTCTGGTGGACACCTGTAGACTGCCGGTCCGGTATCTGGGGGACAACTGTAGACTGACTGTCTGTTGTCTTGTGGACAACTGTAGAGTGACTGTCTGGTCTCTGGTGGACAACTGTAGAATGCTGGTCTGGTGTCTGGTGTACAAAGGCAGAGTGATGGTGGTTTCTCTGGTGGATAACTGTAGAGTGACCATCTGGAGTCTGGTGGATAACTGTATAGTGACTGTCTGGTATCTGGTGGACAACTGTAGAGTGACGGTCTTGTCTCTAGTGGATAACTGGAGAGTGACGGTCTGGTCTCTGGTGGACAGCGGTAGAGTGATGGTCGTTTCTCTGGTGGATAACTGTAGAGTGACCATCTGGAGTCTGGTGGATAACTGTATAGTGACTGTCTGGTATCTGGTGGACAATTGTAGAGTGACAGTCCGGTCTCTGGTGGACAACAGCAGAGTGACGGTCTGGAGTCTGGTGGACAACAGCAGAATGATGGTCTGGTGTCTGGTGGACAACAGCAGAGTGACATTCTGGTCTCTGGTGGACAACTGTAGAGGGCTGGTCTGGTGTCTGGTGGACAAAGGTAGAGTGACGGTCTGGTCTCTGGTGGACAACTGTAGAGTGCTTGTCTGGTGGACAACTGTAGAGTGACTGTCTGCTGTCTGGTGGACATCTGTAGACTGACAGTCTGCTGTCTGTTGTACATCTGTAGACTGATTTTCTGGTGTCTGGTGGACATCTGTAGTCTGACGGTCTGGTGTCTGGTGGACAACTGTTGACTGCCGGTCTGGTATCTGGTGGACAACTGTAGACTGACTGTCTGGTGTCTGGTGGACAACTGTGGAGTGACGGTCTGGTGTCTGGTGGACAACAGCAAAGTGACGTTCTGCTGTCTGGTGGATAACTGTAGAGAGACGGTCTGCTCTCTGGTGGACAACTGTGGAGTGCCTGTCTGGTGTCTGGTGGACAACTGTAGAGTGACGGTCTGTCTCTGGCGGATAACTGGAGAGTGACGGTCCGGTCTCTGGTGGACAACTGTAGAGTGACCATCTGGAGTCTGGTGGATAACTGTATAGTGATGGTCTGGTATCTGGTGGACAACTGTAGCGTGCTGGTGTGATGTCTGGTGGACAACTGTAGCGTGCTGGTCTGATGTCTGGTGGACAACTGTAGAGTGACGGTCTTGTCTCTGGTGGACAACTGTAGAGTGCTGGTCTGATGTCTGGTGGACAACTGTAGAGTGACGGTCTGGTCTCTGGTGGACAACTGTAGAGTGACGGTCTGGAGTCTGGTGGACAACAGCAGAATGACGGTCTGGTGTCTGGTGGACAACAGCAGAGTGACATTCTGGTCTCTGGTGGACAACTGTAGATTGCTGGTTTGGTGTCTGGTGGACAAAGGTAGAGTGACTGTCTGGTCTCTGGTGGACAACTGTAGTGTGCTGGTCTGGTGTCTGGTGGACAACTGTAGAGTGACTGTCTGCTGTCTGGTGGACAACTGTAGACTGACAGTCTGCTGTCTGTTGTACATCTGTAGACTGATGGTCTGGTGTCTGGAGGACATCTGTAGACTGATGGTCTGGTGTCTGGTGGACAACTGTAGACTGCCGGTCTGGTATCTGGTGGACAACTGTAGACCGACTGACTGGTGTCTGGTGGACAACTGTAGAGTGACGTTCTGGTCTCTGGTGGACAACTGTAGAGTGACGGTCTGGTCTCTGGTGGACAACTGTAGAGTGACCATCTGGAGTCTGGTGGATAACTGTATAGTGACAGTCTGGTCTCTGGTGGACAACTGTAGAGTGACGGTCTGGTATCTGGTGGACAACTGTAGAGTGACGGTCTTGTCTCTGGTGGACAACTGTAGAGTGATGGTCTGGTGTCTGGTTGACAACTGTAGAGTAACGGTCTGGTCTCTGGTGGACAACTGTAAAGTGACGGTCTTGTGTCTGGTGGATAACAGCAGAATGACGGTCTGGTGTCTGGTGGACAACTGTAGACTGCTGGTCTGGTGTCTGTTGGACAAAGGCAGAGTGACGGTCTGGTTTTTGGTGGACAACTGTAGAGTGCTGGTCTGGTGTCTGGGGGACAACTGTAGAGTGACTGTCTGCTGTCTGGTGGACAACTGTAGAGTGACGGTCTTGTCTCTGGTGGACAACTGTAGAGTGATGGTCTGGAGTCTGGTGGACAACTGTAGCGTGATGGTCTGGTGTCTGGTTGACCAATGGAGAGTGACGGTCTGGTATCTGGTGGACAACTGTAGAGTGATGGTCTGGAGTCTGGTGGACAACTGTAGCGTGATGGTCTGGTGTCTGGTGGACAAATGGAGAGTGACGGTCTAGTGTCTAGTGGACAACTGGAGAGTGACGGTCTGGTGTTTGGTGGATAACTGTAGACTGACAATCTGGTGTCTGTTGGACAACTGTAGAGTGACGGTCTGGTGTTTGGTGGACAACTGTAGAGTGACGGTCTTATCTCTGGTGGACAACTGTAGAGTGATGGTCTGGAGTCTGGTGAACAACGGTAGAGTGACGGTCTTGTCTCTGGTGGACAACTGTTGAGTGACGGTCTGGTGTCTGGTGGACAACAGCACAGTGACGGTCGTGTGTCTGGTGGACAACAGCAGAGTGACAGTCTGGTCTCTGGTGGACAACTATAGAGTGCTGGTCTGGTCTCTGGTGGACAACGGTAGAGTGATGGTCGTTTCTCTGGTGGATAACTGTAGAGTGACCATCTGGAGTCTGGTGGATAACTGTATAGTGACGGTCTGGTATCTGGTGGACAACTGTAGAGTGACGGTCTTGTCTCTGGGGGACAACTGTAGAGTGAAGGTCTGGTGTCTCGTGGACAACTGTAGAGTGACGGTCTGGTCTCTGGTGGACAACTGTAGAGTGCTTGTCTGGTGGACAACTGTAGAGGGCTGGTCTGGTGTCTGGTGGACCAAGGTAGAGTGACGGTCTGGTCTCTGGTGGACAACTGTAGAGTGCTTGTCTGGTGGACAACTGTAGAGTGACTGTCTGCTGTCTGGTGGACATCTGTAGACTGACAGTCTGCTGTCTGTTGTACATCTGTAGACTGATTTTCTGGTGTCTGGTGGACATCTGTAGTCTGACGGTCTGGTGTCTGGTGGACAACTGTAGACTGCCGGTCTGGTATCTGGTGGACAACTGTAGACTGACTGTCTGGTGTCTGGTGGACAACTGTAGCGTGATGGTCTGCTGTCTGGTGGACAAATGGAGAGTGACGGTCTGGTGTCTGGTGGACAACAGCTGAGTGAGAGTCTGGTCTCTGGTGGACAACTGTCGAGTGCTGGTCTGGTGTCTGGTGGACAACTGTAGAGTGACGGTCTGTCTCTGGCGGATAACTGGAGAGTGACGGTCCGGTCTCTGGTGGACAACTGTAGAGTGACCATCTGGAGTCTGGTGGATAACTGTATAGTGATGGTCTGGTATCTGGTGGACAATTGTAGCGTGCTGGTCTGATGTCTGGTGGACAACTGTAGCGTGCTGGTCTGATGTCTGGTGGACAACTGTAGAGTGACGGTCTTGTCTCTGGTGGACAACTGTAGAGTGCTGGTCTGATGTCTGGTGGACAACTGTAGAGTGACAGTCTGGTCTCTGGTGGACAACTGTAGAGTGACGGTCTGGAGTCTGGTGGACAACAGCAGAATGACGGTCTGGTGTCTGGTGGACAACAGCAGAGTGACATTCTGGTCTCTGGTGGACAACTGTAGATTGCTGGTCTGGTGTCTGGTGGACAAAGGTAGAGTGACGGTCTGGTCTCTGGTGGACAACTGTAGTGTGCTGGTCTGGTGTCTGGTGGACAACTGTAGAGTGACTGTCTGCTGTCTGGTGCACAACTGCAGACTGACAGTCTGCTGTCTGTTGTACATCTGTAGACTGATGGTCTGGTGTCTGGAGGACATCTGTAGACTGATGGTCTGGTGTCTGGTGGACAACTGTAGACTGCCGGTCTGGTATCTGGTGGACAACTGTAGAGTGACGGTCTGGTATCTGGTGGACAACTGTAGAGTGACGGTCTTGTCTCTGGTGGACAACTGTAGAGTGATGGTCTGGTGTCTGTTGGACAACTGTAGAGTGACGGTCTGGTGTCTGGTGGACAACTGTAGAGTGACGGTCTTGTCTCTGGTGGACAACTGTAGAGTGATGGTCTGGAGTCTGGTGAACATCTGTAGAGTGACGGTCTTGTCTCTGGTGGACAACTGTTGAGTGATGGTCTGGTGTCTGGTGGACAACAGCACAGTGACGGTCGTGTGTCTGGTGGACAACAGCAGAGTGACAGTCTGGTCTCTGGTGGACAACTATAGAGTGCTGGTCTCGTGTCTGGTGGACAACAGCAGAGTGTTGGTCTGGTCTCTGGTGGACAACTGTAGAGTGCTGGTCTGGTCTCTAGTGGATAACTGTAGAGTGACGGTCTGGTCTCTAGTGGATAACTGGAGAGTGACGATCTGGTCTCTGGTGGACAATGGTAGAGTGATGGTCGTTTCTCTGGTGGATAACTGTAGAGTGACCATCTGGAGTCTGGTGGATAACTGTATAGTGATGGTCTGATGTCTGGTGGACAACTGTGGAGTGACGGTCTTGTCTCTGGTGGACAACTGTAGAGTGCTGGTCTGATGTCTGGTGGACAACTGTAGACTGACAGTCTGGTCTCTGGTGGACAACTGTAGAGTGACGGTCTGGAGTCTGGTGGACAACAGCAGAATGACGGTCTGGTGTCTAGGTGGACAACAGCAGAGTGACATTCTAGTCTCTGGTGGACAACTGTAGAGGGCTGGTCTGATGTCTGGTGGACAAAGGTAAAGTGACGGTCTAGTCTCTGGTGGACAACTGTAGAGTGCTGGTCTGGTGTCTCTTGGACAAAGGCAGAGTGACGGTCGTTTCTCTTTTGGACAACTGTAGAGTGACGGTCTTGTCTCTGGTGGACAACTGTAGAGTGATGGTCTGGTGTCTGGTGGACAACTGTAGAGTGATGGTCTGGTCTCTGGTGGACAACTGTAGAGTGACGGTCTGGTGTCTGGTGGACAACAGCAGAATGACGGTCTGGTGTCTGGTGGACAACAGCAGAGTGACAGTCTGGTGTCTGGTGGACATCTGTTGACTGACGGTGTGGTGTCTGGTGGACAACTGTAGAGTGACGGTCTTTTCTCTGGTGGACAACTGTAGAGTGATGGTCTGGAGTCTGGTGAGTAACTGTAGCGTGATGTTCTGGTGTCTGGTGGACAAATGGAGAGTGACGGTCTGGTATCTGGTGGACATCTGTAGAGTGATGGTCTGGAGTCTGGTGGACAACTGTAGCGTGATGGTCTGGTGTCTGGTGGACAACTGGAGACTGACAGTCTGGTGTCTGGTGGACAAATGGAGAGTGATGGTCTGTTGTCTGGTGGATACCTGTAGACTGACGATCTGGTGTCTGTTGGACAACTGTAGAGTGACGGTCTGGTGTCTGGTGGACAACAGCAGAGTGACCGTCTTGTCTCTGGTGGACAACTGTAGAGTGCTGGTCTGGTGTCTGGTGGACAACTGTACAATGCTGGTCTGGTGTCTGGTGGACAACAGTAGAGTGACGGTCTGGTGTCTGGTGGATAACTGTAGACTGACGGTCTGGAGTCTGGTGGACAACAGCAGAGTGACACTCTGGTCTCTGGTGGACAACTGTAGTGTGCTGGTCTGATGTCTGGTGGACAACTGTAGCGTGCTGGTCTGATGTCTGGTGGACAACTGTAGAGTGACGGTCTTGTCTCTGGTGGACAACTGTAGAGTGCTGGTCTGATGTCTGGTGGACAACTGTAGAGTGACGGTCTGGTCTCTGGTGGACAACTGTAGAGCGATGGTTTGTTCTCTGGTGGATAACTGGAGAGTGACGGTCTGGAGTCTGGTGGACAACAGCAGAATGACGGTCTGGTGTCTGGTGGACAACAGCAGAGTGACATTCTGGTCTCTGGTGGACAACTGTAGATTGCTGGTCTGGTGTCTGGTGGACAAAGGTAGAGTGACGGTCTGGTCTCTGGTGGACAACTGTAGTGTGCTGGTCTGGTGTCTGGTGGACAACTGTAGAGTGACTGTCTGCTGTCTGGTGGACAACTGTAGACTGACAGTCTGCTGTCTGTTTTACATCTGTAGACTGATGGTCTGGTGTCTGGTGGACAACTGTAGACTGCCGGTCTGGTATCTGGTGGACAACTGTAGACTGACTGTCTGGTGTCTGGTGGACAACTGTAGAGTGACGGTCTGCTGTCTGGTGGATAACTGTATAGTGACAGTCTGGTCTCTGGTGGACAACTGTAGAGTGACGGTCTGGTATCTGGTGGACAACTGTAGAGTGACGGTCTTGTCTCTGGTGGACAACTGTAGAGTGATGGTCTGGTGTCTGGTTGACAACTGTAGAGTAACGGTCTGGTCTCTGGTGGACAACTGTAAAGTGACGGTCTTGTCTCTGGTGGACAACTGTAGAGTGATGGTCTGGAGTCTGGTGCACAACTGTAGCGTGATGGTCTGGTGTCTGGTAGACAAATGGAGAGTGACGGTCTGGTATCTGGTGGACAACTGTAGAGTGATGGTCTGGAGTCTGGTGGACAACTGTAGCGTGATGGTCTGGTGTCTGGTGGACAAATGGAGAGTGACGGTCTAGTGTCTAGTGGACAACTGGAGAGTGACGGTCTGGTGTTTGGTGGATAACTGTAGACTGACAATCTGGTGTCTGTTGGACAACTGTAGAGTGACGGTCTGGTGTCTGGTGGACAACTGTAGAGTGACGGTCTTATCTCTGGTGGACAACTGTAGAGTGATGGTCTGGAGTCTGGTGAACAACTGTAGAGTGACGGTCTTGTCTCTGGTGGACAACTGTTGAGTGACGGTCTGGTGTCTGGTGGACAACAGCACAGTGACGGTCGTGTGTCTGGTGGACAACAGCAGAGTGACAGTCTGGTCTCTGGTGGACAACTATAGAGTGCTGGTCTGGTCTCTGGTGGACAACGGTAGAGTGATGGTCGTTTCTCTGGTGGATAACTGTAGAGTGACTGTCTGGTATCTGGTGGACAATTGTAGAGTGACAGTCCAGTCTCTGGTGGACAACAGCAGAGTGACGGTCTTGTCTCTGGTGGACAACTGTAGAGTGATGGTCTGGTGTCAGGTTGACAACTGTAGAGTAACGGTCTGGTCTCTGGTGGACAACTGTAAAGTGACGGTCTTGTGTCTGGTGGATAACAGCAGAATGACGGTCTGGTGTCTGGTGGACAACTGTAGAGTGCTGGTCTGGTGTCTGTTGGACAAAGGCAGAGTGACGGTCTGGTTTTTGGTGGACAACTGTAGAGTGCTGGTCTGGTGTCTGGGGGACAACTGTAGAGTGACTGTCTGCTGTCTGGTGGACAACTGTAGAGTGACGGTCTTGTCTCTGGTGGACAACTGTAGAGTGATGGTCTGGAGTCTGGTGGACAACTGTAGCGTGATGGTCTGGTGTCTGGTAGACAAATGGAGAGTGACGGTCTGGTATCTGGTGGACAACTGTAGAGTGATGGTCTGGAGTCTGGTGGACAACTGTAGCGTGATGGTCTGGTGTCTGGTGGACAAATGGAGAGTGACGGTCTAGTGTCTAGTGGACAACTGGAGAGTGACGGTCTGGTGTTTGGTGGATAACTGTAGACTGACAATCTGGTGTCTGTTGGACAACTGTAGAGTGACGGTCTGGTGTCTGGTGGACAACTGTAGAGTGACGGTCTTATCTCTGGTGGACAACTGTAGAGTGATGGTCTGGAGTCTGGTGAACAACTGTAGAGTGACGGTCTTGTCTCTGGTGGACAACTGTTGAGTGACGGTCTGGTGTCTGGTGGACAACAGCACAGTGACGGTCGTGTGTCTGGTGGACAACAGCAGAGTGACAGTCTGGTCTCTGGTGGACAACTATAGAGTGCTGGTCTGGTCTCTGGTGGACAACGGTAGAGTGATGGTCGTTTCTCTGGTGGATAACCGTAGAGTGACCATCTGGACTCTGGTGGATAACTGTATAGTGACTGTCTGGTATCTGGTGGACAATTGTAGAGTGACAGTCCGCTCTCTGGTGGACAACAGCAGAGTGACGGTCTGGAGTCTGGTGGACAACAGCAGAATGATGGTCTGGTGTCTGGTGGACAACAGCAGAGTGACATTCTGGTCTCTGGTGGACAACTGTAGAGGGCTGGTCTGGTGTCTGGTGTACAAAGGTAGAGTGACGGTCTGGTCTCTGGTGGACAACTGTAGAGTGCTTGTCTGGTGGACAACTGTAGAGTGACTGTCTGCTGTCTGGTGGACATCTGTAGACTGACAGTCTGCTGTCTGTTGTACATCTGTAGACTGATTTTCTGGTGTCTGGTGGACATCTGTAGTCTGACGGTCTGGTGTCTGGTGGACAACTGTAGACTGCCGGTCTGGTATCTGGTGGACAACTGTAGACTGACTGTCTGGTGTCTGGTGGACAACTGTAGAGTGACGGTCTGCTGTCTGGTGGATAACTGTAGAGTGACGGTCTGGTGTCTGGTGGACAACTGTAGCGTGTTGGTCTGCTGTCTGGTGGACAAATGGAGAGTGACGGTCTGGTGTCTGGTGGACAACTGTAGACTGACGGTCTGGTGTCTGGTGGACAACAGCTGAGTGACAGTCTGGTCTCTGGTGGACAACTGTCGAGTGCTGGTCTGGTGTCTGGTGGACAACAGCAGAGTGACGTTCTGCTGTCTGGTGGATAACTGTAGAGAGACGGTCTGCTCTCTGGTGGACAACTGTGGAGTGCTGGTCTGGTGTCTGGTGGACAACTGTAGAGTGACGGTCTGTCTCTGGCGGATAACTGGAGAGTGACGGTCCGGTCTCTGGTGGACAACTGTAGAGTGACCATCTGGAGTCTGGTGGATAACTGTATAGTGATGGTCTGGTATCTGGTGGACAACTGTAGCGTGCTGGTCTGATGTCTGGTGGACAACTGTAGCGTGCTGGTCTGATGTCTGGTGGACAACTGTAGAGTGACGGTCTTGTCTCTGGTGGACAACTGTAGAGTGCTGGTCTGATGTCTGGTGAACAACTGTAGAGTGACGGTCTGGTCTCTGGTGGACAACTGTAGAGTGACGGTCTGGAGTCTGGTGGACAACAGCAGAATGACGGTCTGGTGTCTGGTGGACAACAGCAGAGTGACATTCTGGTCTCTGGTGGACAACTGTAGATTGCTGGTCTGGTGTCTGGTGGACAAAGGTAGAGTGACGGTCTGGTCTCTGGTGGACAACTGTAGTGTGCTGGTCTGGTGTCTGGTGGACAACTGTAGAGTGACTGTCTGTTTTCTGGTGGACAACTGTAGACTGACAGTCTGCTGTCTGTTGTACATCTGTAGACTGATGGTCTGGTGTCTGGAGGACATCTGTAGACTGATGACTGGTGTCTGGTGGACAACTGTAGACTGCCGGTCTGGTATCTGGTGGACAACTGTAGACTGACTGTCTGGTGTCTGGTGGACAACTGTAGAGTGACGGTCTGGTCTCTGGTGGAAAACTGTAGTGTGCTGGTCTGGTGTCTGGAGGACATCTGTAGACTGATGGTCTGGTGTCTGGTGGACAACTGTAGACTGCCGGTCTGGTATCTGGTGGACAACTGTAGACTGACTGTCTGGTGTCTGGTGGACAACTGTAGAGTGACGGTCTGGTCTCTGGTGGACAACTGTAGAGTGACGGTCTGGTCTCTGGTGGACAACTGTAGAGTGACCATCTGGAGTCTGGTGGATAACTGTAGAGTGACAGTCTGGTCTCTGGTGGACAACTGTAGAGTGACGGTCTGGTATCTGGTGGACAACTGTAGAGTGACGGTCTTATCTCTGGTGGACAACTGTAGAGTGATGGTCTGGAGTCTGGTGAACAACTGTAGAGTGACGGTCTTGTCTCTGGTGGACAACTGTTGAGTGACGGTCTGGTGTCTGGTGGACAACAGCACAGTGATGGTCGTGTGTCTGGTGGACAACAGCAGAGTGACAGTCTGGTCTCTGGTGGACAACTATAGAGTGCTGGTCTGGTCTCTGGTGGACAACGGTAGAGTGATGGTCGTTTCTCTGGTGGATAACTGTAGAGTGACTGTCTGGTATCTGGTGGACAATTGTAGAGTGACACTCCGGTCTCTGGTGGACAACAGCAGAGTGACGGTCTTGTCTCTGGTGGACAACTGTAGAGTGATGGTCTGGTGTCTGGTTGACAACTGTAGAGTAACGGTCTGGTCTCTGGTGGACAACTGTAAATTGACGGTCTTGTGTCTGGTGGATAACAGCAGAATGACGGTCTGGTGTCTGGTGGACAACTGTAGAGTTCTGGTCTGGTGTCTGTTGGACAAAGGCAGAGTGACGGTCTGGTTTTTGGTGGACAACTGTAGAGTGCTGGTCTGGTGTCTGGGGGACAACTGTAGAGTGACTGTCTGCTGTCTGGTGGACAACTGTAGAGTGACGGTCTTGTCTCTGGTGGACAACTGTAGAGTGATGGTCTGGAGTCTGGTGGACAACTGTAGCGTGATGGTCTGGTGTCTGGTAGACAAATGGAGAGTGACGGTCTGGTATCTGGTGGACAACTGTAGAGTGATGTTCTGGAGTCTGGTGGACAACTGTAGCGTGATGGTCTGGTGTCTGGTGGACAAATGGAGAGTGACGGTCTAGTGTCTAGTGGACAACTGGAGAGTGACGGTCTGGTGTTTGGTGGATAACTGTAGACTGACAATCTGGTGTCTGTTGGACAACTGTAGAGTGACGGTCTGGTGTCTGGTGGACAACTGTAGAGTGACGGTCTTATCTCTGGTGGACAACTGTAGAGTGATGGTCTGGAGTCTGGTGAACAACTGTAGAGTGACGGTCTTGTCTCTGGTGGACAACTGTTGAGTGACGGTCTGGTGTCTGGTGGACAACAGCACAGTGACGGTCGTGTGTCTGGTGGACAACAGCAGAGTGACAGTCTGGTCTCTGGTGGACAACTATAGAGTGCTGTTCTGGTCTCTGGTGGACAACGGTAGAGTGATGGTCGTTTCTCTGGTGGATAACTGTAGAGTGACCATCTGGAGTCTGGTGGATAACTGTATAGTGACTGTCTGGTATCTGGTGGACAATTGTAGAGTGACAGTCCGGTCTCTGGTGGACAACAGCAGAGTGACGGTCTGGAGTCTGGTGGATAACAGCAGAATGATGGTCTGGTGTCTGGTGGACAACAGCAGAGTGACATTCTGGTCTCTGGTGGACAACTGTAGAGGGCTGGTCTGGTGTCTGGTGGACAAAGGTAGAGTGACGGTCTGGTCTCTGGTGGACAACTGTAGAGTGCTTGTCTGGTGGACAACTGTAGAGTGACTGTCTGCTGTCTGGTGGACATCTGTAGACTGACAGTCTGCTGTCTGTTGTACATCTGTAGACTGATTTTCTGGTGACTGGTGGACATCTGTAGTCTGACGGTCTGGTGTCTGGTGGACAACTGTAGACTGCCGGTCTGGTATCTGGTGGACAACTGTAGACTGACTGTCTGGTGTCTGGTGGACAACTGTAGAGTGACGGTCTGCTGTCTGGTGGATAACTGTAGAGTGACGGTCTGGTGTCTGGTGGACAACTGTAGCGTGATGGTCTGCTGTCTGGTGGACAAATGGAGAGTGACGGTCTGGTGTCTGGTGGACAACTGTAGACTGACGGTCTGGTGTCTGGTGGACAACAGCTGAGTGACAGTCTGGTCTCTGGTGGACAACTGTCGAGTGCTGGTCTGGTGTCTGGTGGACAACAGCAGAGTGACGTTCTGCTGTCTGGTGGATAACTGTAGAGAGACAGTCTGCTCTCTGGTGGACAACTGTGGAGTGCTGGTCTGGTGTCTGGTGGACAACTGTAGAGTGACGGTCTGTCTCTGGCGGATAACTGGAGAGTGACGGTCCGGTCTCTGGTGGACAACTGTAGAGTGACCATCTGGAGTCTGGTGGATAACTGTATAGTGATGGTCTGGTATCTGGTGGACAACTGTAGCGTGCTGGTCTGATGTCTGGTGGACAACTGTAGCGTGCTGGTCTGATGTCTGGTGGACAACTGTAGAGTGACGGTCTTGTCTCTGGTGGACAACTGTAGAGTGCTGGTCTGATGTCTGGTGGACAACTGTAGAGTGACGGTCTGGTCTCTGGTGGACAACTGTAGAGTGCTGGTCTGATGTCTGGTGGACAACTGTAGAGTGACGGTCTGGTCTCTGGTGGACAGCTGTAGAGCGATGGTTTGTTCTCTGGTGGATAACTGGAGAGTGATGGTCTGGAGTCTGGTGGACAACTGTAGCGTGATGGTCTGGTGTCTGGTAGACAAATGGAGAGTGACGGTCTGGTATCTGGTGGACAACTGTAGAGTGATGGTCTGGAGTCTGGTGGACAACTGTAGCGTGATGGTCTGGTGTCTGGTGGACAAATGGAGAGTGACGGTCTAGTGTCCAGTGTACAACTGTAGAGTGACGGTCTGGTGTCTGGTGGACAACTGTAGAGTGACGGTCTTATCTCTGGTGGACAACTGTAGAGTGATGGTCTGGCGTCTGGTGAACAACTGTAGAGTGACGGTCTTGTCTCTGGTGGACAACTGTTGAGTGACGGTCTGGTGTCTGGTGGACAACAGCACAGTGACGGTCGTGTGTCTGGTGGACAACAGCAGAGTGACAGTCTGGTCTCTGGTGGACAACTATAGAGTGCTGGTCTGGTCTCTGGTGGACAACGGTAGAGTGATGGTCGTTTCTCTGGTGGATAACTGTAGAGTGACCATCTGGAGTCTGGTGGATAACTGTATAGTGACTGTCTGGTATCTGGTGGACAATTGTAGAGTGACAGTGCGGTCTCTGGTGGACAACAGCAGAGTGATGGTCTGGAGTCTGGTGGACAACAGCAGAATGATGGTCTGGTGTCTGGTGGACAACTGTAGAGTGACGGTCTGTCTCTGGCGGATAACTGGAGAGTGACGGTCCGGTCTCTGGTGGACAACTGTAGAGTGACCATCTGGAGTCTGGTGGATAACTGTATAGTGATGGTCTGGTATCTGGTGGACAACTGTAGCGTGCTGGTCTGATGTCTGGTGGACAACTGTAGCGTGCTGGTCTGATGTCTGGTGGACAACTGTAGAGTGACGGTCTTGTCTCTGGTGGACAACTGTAGAGTGCTGGTCTGATGTCTGGTGGACAACTGTAGAGTGACGGTCTGGTCTCTGGTGGACAACTGTAGAGTGCTGGTCTGATGTCTGGTGGACAACTGTAGAGTGACGGTCTGGTCTCTGGTGGACAGCTGTAGAGCGATGGTTTGTTCTCTGGTGGATAACTGGAGAGTGATGGTCTGGAGTCTGGAAGACAACTGTAGCGTGATGGTCTGGTGTCTGGTAGACAAATGGAGAGTGACGGTCTGGTATCTGGTGGACAACTGTAGAGTGATGGTCTGGAGTCTGGTGGACAACTGTAGCGTGATGGTCTGGTGTCTGGTGGACAACTGTAGAGTGACGGTCTTATCTCTGGTGGACAACTGTAGAGTGATGGTCTGGCGTCTGGTGAACAACTGTAGAGTGACGGTCTTGTCTCTGGTGGACAACTGTTGAGTGACGGTCTGGTGTCTGGTGGACAACAGCACAGTGACGGTCGTGTGTCTGGTGGACAACAGCAGAGTGACAGTCTGGTCTCTGGTGGACAACTATAGAGTGCTGGTCTGGTCTCTGGTGGACAACGGTAGAGTGATGGTCGTTTCTCTGGTGGATAACTGTAGAGTGACCATCTGGAGTCTGGTGGATAACTGTATAGTGACTGTCTGGTATCTGGTGGACAATTGTAGAGTGACAGTCCGGTCTCTGGTGGACAACAGCAGAGTGATGGTCTGGAGTCTGGTGGACAACAGCAGAATGATGGTCTGGTGTCTGGTGGACAACAGCAGAGTGACATTCTGGTCTCTGGTGGACAACTGTAGAGGGCTGGTCTGGTGTCTGGTGGACAAAGGTAGAGTGACGGTCTGGTCTCTGGTGGACAACTGTAGAGTGCTTGTCTGGTGGACAACTGTAGAGTGACTGTCTGCTGTCTGGTGGACATCTGTAGACTGACAGTCTGCTTTCTGTTGTACATCTGTAGACTGATTTTCTGGTGTCTGGTGGACAACTGTAGACTGCCGGTCTGGTATCTGGTGGACAACTGTAGACTGACTGTCTGGTGTCTGGTGGACAACTGTAGAGTGACGGTCTGCTGTCTGGTGGATAACTGTAGAGTGACGGTCTGGTGTCTGGTGGACAACTGTAGCGTGATGGTCTGCTGTCTGGTGGACAAATGGAGAGTGACGGTCTGGTGTCTGGTGGACAACTGTAGACTGACGGTCTGGTGTCTGGTGGACAACAGCTGAGTGACAGTCTGGTCTCTGGTGGACAACTGTCGAGTGCTGGTCTGGTGTCTGGTGGACAACAGCAGAGTGACGTTCTGCTGTCTGGTGGATAACTGTAGAGAGACGGTCTGCTCTCTGGTGGACAACTGTGGAGTGCTGGTCTGGTGTCTGGTGGACAACTGTAGAGTGACGGTCTGTCTCTGGCGGATAACTGGAGAGTGACGGTCCAGTCTCTGGTGGACAACTGTAGAGTGACCATCTGGAGTCTGGTGGATAACTGTATAGTGATGGTCTGGTATCTGGTGGACAACTGTAGCGTGCTGGTCTGATGTCTGGTGGACAACTGTAGCGTGCTGGTCTGATGTCTGGTGGACAACTGTAGAGTGACGGTCTTGTCTCTGGTGGACAACTGTAGAGTGCTGGTCTGATGTCTGGTGGACAACTGTAGAGTGACGGTCTGGTCTCTGGTGGACAACTGTAGAGTGCTGGTCTGATGTCTGGTGGACAACTGTAGAGTGACGGTCTGGTCTCTGGTGGACAACTGTAGAGCGATGGTTTGTTCTCTGGTGGATAACTGGAGAGTGACGGTCTGGAGTCTGGTGGACAACAGCAGAATGACGGTCTGGTGTCTGGTGGACAACAGCAGAGTGACATTCTGGTCTCTGGTGGACAACTGTAGATTGCTGGTCTGGTGTCTGGTGGACAAAGTTAGAGTGACGGTCTGGTCTCTGGTGGACAACTGTAGTGTGCTGGTCTGGTGTCTGGTGGACAACTGTAGAGTGACTGTCTGCTGTCTGGTGGACAACTGTAGACTGACAGTCTGCTGTCTGTTGTACATCTGTAGACTGATGGTCTGGTGTCTGGAGGACATCTGTAGACTGATGGTCTGGTGTCTGGTGGACAACTGTAGACTGCCGGTCTGGTATCTGGTGGACAACTGTAGACTGACTGTCTGGTGTCTGGTGGACAACTGTAGAGTGACGTTCTGGTCTCTGGTGGACAACTGTAGAGTGACGGTCTGGTCTCTGGTGGACAACTGTAGAGTGACCATCTGGAGTCTGGTGGATAACTGTATAGTGACAGTCTGGTCTCTGGTGGACAACTGTAGAGTGACGGTCTGGTATCTGGTGGACAACTGTAGAGTGACGGTCTTGTCTCTGGTGGACAAATGTAGAGTGATGGTCTGGTGTCTGGTTGACAACTGTAGAGTAACGGTCTGGTCTCTGGTGGACAACTGTAAAGTGACGGTCTTGTGTCTGGTGGATAACAGCAGAATGACGGTCTGGTGTCTGGTGGACAACTGTAGAGTGCTGGTCTGGTGTCTGTTGGACAAAGGCAGAGTGACGGTCTGGTTTTTGGTGGACAACTGTAGAGTGCTGGTCTGGTGTCTGGGGTACAACTGTAGAGTGACTGTCTGCTGTCTGGTGGACAACTGTAGAGTGACGGTCTTGTCTCTGGTGGACAACTGTAGAGTGATGGTCTGGTGTCTGGTGGACAACTGTAGACTGCCGGTCTGGTATCTGGTGGACAACTGTAGACTGTCTGTCTGGTGTCTGGTGGACAATTGTAGAGTGACGGTCTGGTCTCTGGTGGACAACTGTAGAGTGACGGTCTGGTGTCTGGTGGACAACTGTAGAGTGACCATCTGGAGTCTGGTGGATAACTGTATAGTGACAGTCTGGTCTCTGGTGGACAACTGTAGAGTGACGGTCTGGTATCTGGTGGACAACTGTAGAGTGACGGTCTGGTGTCTGGTGGATAACTGTAGACTGACAGTCTGGTGTCTGTTGGACATCTGTAGACTGACGGTCTGGAGTCTGGTGGACAACAGCAGAGTGACACTCTGGTCTCTGGTGGACAACTGTAGCGTGCTGGTCTGATGTCTGGTGGACAACTGTAGCGTGCTGGTCTGATGTCTGGTGGACAACTGTAGAGTGACGGTCTTGTCTCTGGTGGACAACTGTAGAGTGCTGGTCTGATGTCTGGTGGACAACTGTAGAGTGACGGTCTTGTCTCTGGTGGACAACTGTAGAGTGATGGTCTGGAGTCTGGTGGATAACTGTAGCGTGATGGTCTGGTGTCTGGTGGACAAATGGAGAGTGACGGTCTGGTATCTGGTGGACATCTGTAGAGTGATGGTCTGGAGTCTGGTGGACAACTGTAGCGTGATGGTCTGGTGTCTGGTGGACAACTGGTGAGTGACGGTCTGGTGTCTGGTGGACAAATGGAGAGTGATGGTCTGTTGTCTGGTGGATACCTGTAGACTGACGATCTGGTGTCTGTTGGACAACTGTAGAGTGACGGTCTGGTGTCTGGTGGACAACAGCAGATTGACCGTCTTGTCTCTGGTGGACAACTGTAGAGTGCTGGTCTGATGTCTGGTGGACAACTGTAGAATGCTGGTCTGGTGTCTGGTGGACAACTGTAGAGTGACGGTCTGGTGTCTGGTGGATAACTGTAGACTGACAGTCTGGTGTCTGTTGGACATCTGTAGACTGACGGTCTGGAGTCTGGTGGACAACAGCAGAGTGACACTCTGGTCTCTGGTGGACAACTGTAGCGTGCTGGTCTGATGTCTGGTGGACAACTGTAGCGTCCTGGTCTGATTTCTGGTGGACAACTGTAGAGTGACGGTCTTGTCTCTGGTGGACAACTGTAGAGTGCTGGTCTGATGTCTGGTGGACAACTGTAGAGTGACGGTCTGGTCTCTGGTGGACAACTATAGAGCGATGGTTTGTTCTCTGGTGGATAACTGGAGAGTGACGGTCTGGAGTCTGGTGCACAACAGCAGAATGACGGTCTGGTGTCTGGTGGACAACAGCAGAGTGACATTCTGGTCTCTGGTGGACAACTGTAGATTGCTGGTCTGGTGTCTGGTGGACAAAGGTAGAGTGACGGTCTGGTCTCTGGTGGACAACTGTAGTGTGCTGGTCTGGTGTCTGGTGGACAACTGTAGAGTGACTGTGTGCTGTCTGGTGGACAACTGTTGACTGACAGTCTGCTGTCTGTTGTACATCTGTAGACTGATGGTCTGGTGTCTGGTGGACAACTGTAGACTGCCGGTCTGGTATCTGGTGGACAACTGTAGACCTACTGTCTGGTGTCTGGTGGACAACTGTAGAGTGACGGTCTGGTCTCTGGTGGACAACTGTAGAGTGACGGTCTGGTCTCTGGTGGACAACTGTAGAGTGACCATCTGGAGTCTGGTGGATAACTGTATAGTGACAGTCTGGTCTCTGGTGGACAACTGTAGAGTGACGGTCTGGTATCTGGTGGACAACTGTAGCGTGACGGTCTTGTCTCTGGTGGACAACTGTAGAGTGATGGTCTGGTGTCTGGTTGACAACTGTAGAGTAACGGTCTGGTCTCTGGTGGACAACTGTAAAGTGACGGTCTTGTGTCTGGTGGATAACAGCAGAATGACGGTCTGGTGTCTGGTGGACAACTGTAGAGTGCTGGTCTGGTGTCTGTTGGACAAAGGCAGAGTGACGGTCTGGTTTTTGGTGGACAACTGTAGAGTGCTGGTCTGGTGTCTGGGGGACAACTGTAGAGTGACTGTCTGTTGTCTGGTGGACAACTGTAGAGTGACGGTCTTGTCTCTGGTGGACAACTGTAGAGTGATGGTCTGGAGTCTGGTGGACAACTGTAGCGTGATGGTCTGGTGTCTGGTAGACAAATGGAGAGTGACGGTCTGGTATCTGGTGGACAACTGTAGAGTGATGGTCTGGAGTCTGGTGGACAACTGTAGCGTGATGGTCTGGTGTCTGGTGGACAAATGGAGAGTGACGGTCTAGTGTCTAGTGGACAACTGGAGAGTGACGGTCTGGTGTTTGGTGGATAACTGTAGACTGACAATCTGGTGTCTGTTGGACAACTGTAGAGTGACGGTCTGGTGTCTGGTGGACAACTGTAGAGTGACGGTCTTATCTCTGGTGGACAACTGTAGAGTGATGGTCTGGAGTCTGGTGAACAACTGTAGAGTGACGGTCTTGTCTCTGGTGGACAACTGTTGAGTGACGGTCTGGTGTCTGGTGGACAACAGCACAGTGACGGTCGTGTGTCTGGTGGACAACAGCAGAGTGACAGTCTGGTCTCTGGTGGACAACTATAGAGTGCTGGTCTGGTCTCTGGTGGACAACGGTAGAGTGATGGTCGTTTCTCTGGTGGATAACTGTAGAGTGACCATCTGGAGTCTGGTGGATAACTGTATAGTGACTGTCTGGTATCTGGTGGACAATTGTAGAGTGACAGTCCGGTCTCTGGTGGACAACAGCAGAGTGACGGTCTGGAGTCTGTTGGACAACAGCACAATGATGGTCTGGTGTCTGGTGGACAACAGCAGAGTGACATTCTGGTCTCTGGTGGACAACTGTAGAGGGCTGGTCTGGTGTCTGGTGGACAAAGGTAGAGTGACGGTCTGGTCTCTGGTGGACAACTGTAGAGTGCTTGTCTGGTGGACAACTGTAGAGTGACTGTCTGCTGTCTGGTGGACATCTGTAGACTGACAGTCTGCTGTCTGTTGTACATCTGTAGACTGATTTTCTGGTGTCTGCTGGACATCTGTAGTCTGACGGTCTGGTGTCTGGTGGACAACTGTAGACTGCCGGTCTGGTATCTGGTGGACAACTGTAGACTGACTGTCTGGTGTCTGGTGGACAACTGTAGAGTGACGGTCTGCTGTCTGGTGGATAACTGTAGAGTGACGGTCTGGAGTCTGGTGGACAACTGTAGCGTGATGGTCTGCTGTCTGGTGGACAAATGGAGAGTGATGGTCTGGTGTCTGGTGGACAACTGTAGACTGACGGTCTGGTGTCTGGTGGACAACAGCTGAGTGACAGTCTGGTCTCTGGTGGACAACTGTCGAGTGCTGGTCTGGTGTCTGGTGGACAACAGCAGAGTGACGTTCTGCTGTCTGGTGGATAACTGTAGAGAGACGGTCTGCTCTCTGGTGGACAACTGTGGAGTGCTGGTCTGGTGTCTGGTGGACAAAGGCAGAGTGACGGTCTGGTCTCTGGTGGACAACTGTAGAGCGATGGTTTGTTCTCTGGTGGATAACTGGAGAGTGACGGTCTGGAGTCTGGTGGACAACAGCAGAATGACGGTCTGGTGTCTGGTGGACAACAGCAGAGTGACATTCTGGTCTCTGGTGGACAACTGTAGATTGCTGGTCTGGTGTCTGCTGGACAAAGGTAGAGTGACGGTCTGGTGTCTGGTGGACAACTGTAGAGTGACTGTCTGCTGTCTGGTGGACAACTGTAGACTGACAGTCTGCTGTCTGTTGTACATCTGTAGACTGATGGTCTGGTGTCTGGTGGACAACTGTAGACTGCCGGTCTGGTATCTGGTGGACAACTGTAGACTGACTTTCTGGTGTCTGGTGGACAACTGTAGAGTGACGGTCTGGTCTCTGGTGGACAACTGTAGAGTGACGATCTGGTCTCTGGTGGACAACTGTAGAGTGACCATCTGGATTCTGGTGGATAACTGTATAGTGACAGTCTTGTCTCTGGTGGACAACTGTAGAGTGACGGTCTGGTATATGGTGGACAACTGTAGAGTGACGGTCTTGTCTCTGGTGGACAACTGTAGCGTGATGGTCTGGTGTCTGGTTGACAACTGTAGAGTAATGGTCTGGTCTCTGGTGGACAACTGTAAAGTGACGGTCTTGTGTCTGGTGGATAACAGCAGAATGACGGTCTGGTGTCTGGTGGACAACTGTAGAGTGCTGGTCTGGTGTCTGTTGGACAAAGGCGGAGTGACGGTCTGGTGTCTGGTGGATAACTGTAGACTGACAGTCTGGTGTCTGTTGGACATCTGTAGACTGACGGTCTGGAGTCTGGTGGACAACAGCAGAGTGACACTCTGGTCTCTGGTGGACAACTGTAGCGTGCTGGTCTGATGTCTGGTGGACAACTGTAGCGTCCTGGTCTGATTTCTGGTGGACAACTGTAGAGTGACGGTCTTGTCTCTGGTGGACAACTGTAGAGTGCTGGTCTGATGTCTGGTGGACAACTGTAGAGTGACGGTCTGGTCTCTGGTGGACAACTATAGAGCGATGGTTTGTTCTCTGGTGGATAACTGGAGAGTGACGGTCTGGAGTCTGGTGCACAACAGCAGAATGACGGTCTGGTGTCTGGTGGACAACAGCAGAGTGACATTCTGGTCTCTGGTGGACAACTGTAGATTGCTGGTCTGGTGTCTGGTGGACAAAGGTAGAGTGACGGTCTGGTCTCTGGTGGACAACTGTAGTGTGCTGGTCTGGTGTCTGGTGGACAACTGTAGAGTGACTGTGTGCTGTCTGGTGGACAACTGTTGACTGACAGTCTGCTGTCTGTTGTACATCTGTAGACTGATGGTCTGGTGTCTGGTGGACAACTGTAGACTGCCGTTCTGGTATCTGGTGGACAACTGTAGACCTACTGTCTGGTGTCTGGTGGACAACTGTAGAGTGACGGTCTGGTCTCTGGTGGACAACTGTAGAGTGACGGTCTGGTCTCTGGTGGACAACTGTAGAGTGACCATCTGGAGTCTGGTGGATAACTGTATAGTGACAGTCTGGTCTCTGGTGGACAACTGTAGAGTGACGGTCTGGTATCTGGTGGACAACTGTAGCGTGACGGTCTTGTCTCTGGTGGACAACTGTAGAGCGATGGTTTGTTCTCTGGTGGATAACTGGAGAGTGACGGTCTGGAGTCTGGTGGACAACAGCAGAATGACGGTCTGGTGTCTGGTGGACAACAGCAGAGTGACATTCTGGTCTCTGGTGGACAACTGTAGATTGCTGGTCTGGTGTCTGCTGGACAAAGGTAGAGTGACGGTCTGGTGTCTGGTGGACAACTGTAGAGTGACTGTCTGCTGTCTGGTGGACAACTGTAGACTGACAGTCTGCTGTCTGTTGTACATCTGTAGACTGATGGTCTGGTGTCTGGTGGACAACTGTAGACTGCCGGTCTGGTATCTGGTGGACAACTGTAGACTGACTGTCTGGTGTCTGGTGGACAACTGTAGAGTGACGGTCTGGTCTCTGGTGGACAACTGTAGAGTGACGATCTGGTCTCTGGTGGACAACTGTAGAGTGACCATCTGGAGTCTGGTGGATAACTGTATAGTGACAGTCTTGTCTCTGGTGGACAACTGTAGAGTGACGGTCTGGTATCTGGTGGACAACTGTAGAGTGACGGTCTTGTCTCTGGTGGACAACTGTAGCGTGATGGTCTGGTGTCTGGTTGACAACTGTAGAGTAATGGTCTGGTCTCTGGTGGACAACTGTAAAGTGACGGTCTTGTGTCTGGTGGATAACAGCAGAATGACGGTCTGGTGTCTGGTGGACAACTGTAGAGTGCTGGTCTGGTGTCTGTTGGACAAAGGCGGAGTGACGGTCTGGTGTCTGGTGGATAACTGTAGACAGACAGTCTGGTGTCTGTTGGACATCTGTAGACTGACGGTCTGGAGTCTGGTGGACAACAGCAGAGTGACACTCTGGTCTCTGGTGGACAACTGTAGCGTGCTGGTCTGATGTCTGGTGGACAACTGTAGCGTCCTGGTCTGATTTCTGGTGGACAACTGTAGAGTGACGGTCTTGTCTCTGGTGGACAACTGTAGAGTGCTGGTCTGATGTCTGGTGGACAACTGTAGAGTGACGGTCTGGTCTCTGGTGGACAACTATAGAGCGATGGTTTGTTCTCTGGTGGATAACTGGAGAGTGACAGTCTGGAGTCTGGTGCACAACAGCAGAATGACGGTCTGGTGTCTGGTGGACAACAGCAGAGTGACATTCTGGTCTCTGGTGGACAACTGTAGATTGCTGGTCTGGTGTCTGGTGGACAAAGGTAGAGTGACGGTCTGGTCTCTGGTGGACAACTGTAGTGTGCTGGTCTGGTGTCTGGTGGACAACTGTAGAGTGACTGTGTGCTGTCTGGTGGACAACTGTTGACTGACAGTCTGCTGTCTGTTGTACATCTGTAGACTGATGGTCTGGTGTCTGGTGGACAACTGTAGACTGCCGGTCTGGTATCTGGTGGACAACTGTAGACCTACTGTCTGGTGTCTGGTGGACAACTGTAGAGTGACGGTCTGGTCTCTGGTGGACAACTGTAGAGTGACGGTCTGGTCTCTGGTGGACAACTGTAGAGTGACCATCTGGAGTCTGGTGGATAACTGTATAGTGACAGTCTGGTCTCTGGTGGACAACTGTAGAGTGACGGTCTGGTATCTGGTGGACAACTGTAGCGTGACGGTCTTGTCTCTGGTGGACAACTGTAGAGTGATGGTCTGGTGTCTGGTTGACAACTGTAGAGTAACGGTCTGGTCTCTGGTGGACAACTGTAAAGTGACGGTCTTGTGTCTGGTGGATAACAGCAGAATGACGGTCTGGTGTCTGGTGGACAACTGTAGAGTGCTGGTCTGGTGTCTGTTGGACAAAGGCAGAGTGACGGTCTGGTTTTTGGTGGACAACTGTAGAGTGCTGGTCTGGTGTCTGGGGGACAACTGTAGAGTGACTGTCTGTTGTCTGGTGGACAACTGTAGAGTGACGGTCTTGTCTCTGGTGGACAACTGTAGAGTGATGGTCTGGAGTCTGGTGGACAACTGTAGCGTGATGGTCTGGTGTCTGGTAGACAAATGGAGAGTGACGGTCTGGTATCTGGTGGACAACTGTAGAGTGATGGTCTGGAGTCTGGTGGACAACTGTAGCGTGATGGTCTGGTGTCTGGTGGACAAATGGAGAGTGACGGTCTAGTGTCTAGTGGACAACTGGAGAGTGACGGTCTGGTGTTTGGTGGATAACTGTAGACTGACAATCTGGTGTCTGTTGGACAACTGTAGGGTGACGGTCTGGTGTCTGGTGGACAACTGTAGAGTGACGGTCTTATCTCTGGTGGACAACTGTAGAGTGATGGTCTGGAGTCTGGTGAACAACTGTAGAGTGACGGTCTTGTCTCTGGTGGACAACTGTTGAGTGACGGTCTGGTGTCTGGTGGACAACAGCACAGTGACGGTCGTGTGTCTGGTGGACAACAGCAGAGTGACAGTCTGGTCTCTGGTGGACAACTATAGAGTGCTGGTCTGGTCTCTGGTGGACAACGGTAGAGTGATGGTCGTTTCTCTGGTGGATAACTGTAGAGTGACCATCTGGAGTCTGGTGGATAACTGTATAGTGACTGTCTGGTATCTGGTGGACAATTGTAGAGTGACAGTCCGGTCTCTGGTGGACAACAGCAGAGTGACGGTCTGGAGTCTGTTGGACAACAGCACAATGATGGTCTGGTGTCTGGTGGACAACAGCAGAGTGACATTCTGGTCTCTGGTGGACAACTGTAGAGGGCTGGTCTGGTGTCTGGTGGACAAAGGTAGAGTGACGGTCTGGTCTCTGGTGGACAACTGTAGAGTGCTTGTCTGGTGGACAACTGTAGAGTGACTGTCTGCTGTCTGGTGGACATCTGTAGACTGACAGTCTGCTGTCTGTTGTACATCTGTAGACTGATTTTCTGGTGTCTGGTGGACATCTGTAGTCTGACGGTCTGGTGTCTGGTGGACAACTGTAGACTGCCGGTCTGGTATCTGGTGGACAACTGTAGACTGACTGTCTGGTGTCTGGTGGACAACTATAGAGTGACGGTCTGCTGTCTGGTGGATAACTGTAGAGTGACGGTCTGGAGTCTGGTGGACAACTGTAGCGTGATGGTCTGCTGTCTGGTGGACAAATGGAGAGTGACGGTCTGGTGTCTGGTGGACAACTGTAGACTGACGGTCTGGTGTCTGGTGGACAACAGCTGAGTGACAGTCTGGTCTCTGGTGGACAACTGTGGAGTGCTGGTCTGGTGTCTGGTGGACAAAGGCAGAGTGACGGTCTGGTCTCTGGTGGACAACTGTAGAGCGATGGTTTGTTCTCTGGTGGATAACTGGAGAGTGACGGTCTGGAGTCTGGTGGACAACAGCAGAATGACGGTCTGGTGTCTGGTGGACAACAGCAGAGTGACATTCTGGTCTCTGGTGGACAACTGTAGATTGCTGGTCTGGTGTCTGCTGGACAAAGGTAGAGTGACGGTCTGGTGTCTGGTGGACAACTGTAGAGTGACTGTCTGCTGTCTGGTGGACAACTGTAGACTGACAGTCTGCTGTCTGTTGTACATCTGTAGACTGATGGTCTGGTGTCTGGTGGACAACTGTAGACTGCCGGTCTGGTATCTGCTGGACAACTGTAGACTGACTGTCTGGTGTCTGGTGGACAACTGTAGAGTGACGGTCTGGTCTCTGGTGGACAACTGTAGAGTGACGATCTGGTCTCTGGTGGACAACTGTAGAGTGACCATCTGGAGTCTGGTGGATAACTGTATAGTGACAGTCTTGTCTCTGGTGGACAACTGTAGAGTGACGGTCTGGTATCTGGTGGACAACTGTAGAGTGACGGTCTTGTCTCTGGTGGACAACTGTAGCGTGATGGTCTGGTGTCTGGTTGACAACTGTAGAGTAATGGTCTGGTCTCTGGTGGACAACTGTAAAGTGACGGTCTTGTGTCTGGTGGATAACAGCAGAATGACGGTCTGGTGTCTGGTGGACAACTGTAGAGTGCTGGTCTGGTGTCTGTTGGACAAAGGCGGAGTGACGGTCTGGTTTTTGGTGGACAACTGTAGAGTGCTGGTCTGGTGTCTGGGGGACAACTGTAGAGTGACTGTCTGCTGTCTGGTGGACAACTGTAGAGTGACGGTCTTGTCTCTGGTGGACAACTGTAGAGTGATGGTCTGGAGTCTGGTGGACAACTGTAGCGTGATGGTCTGGTGTCTGGTAGACAAATGGAGAGTGACGGTCTGGTATCTGGTGGACAACTGTAGAGTGATGGTCTGGAGTCTGGTGGACAACTGTAGCGTGATGGTCTGGTGTCTGGTGGACAAATGGAGAGTGACGGTCTAGTGTCTAGTGGACAACTGGAGAGTGACGGTCTGGTGTTTGGTGGATAACTGTAGACTGACAATCTGGTGTCTGTTGGACAACTGTAGAGTGACGGTCTGGTATCTGGTGGACAACTGTAGAGTGATGGTCTGGAGTCTGGTGGACAACTGTAGCGTGATGGTTTGGTGTCTGGTGGACAAATGGAGAGTGACGGTCTAGTGTGTAGTGGACAACTGGAGAGTGACGGTCTGGTGTTTGGTGGATAACTGTATCGTGATGGTCTGGAGTCTGGTGAACAACTGTAGAGTGACGGTCTTGTCTCTGGTGGACAACTGTAGAGTGACGGTCTTGTCTCTGGTGGACAACTGTTGAGTGACGGTCTGGTGTCTGGTGGACAACAGCACAGTGACGGTCGTTTGTCTGGTGGACAACAGCAGAGTGACAGTCTGGTCTCTAGTGGACAACTATAGAGTGCTGGTCTGGTCTCTGGTGGACAACGGTAGAGTGATGGTCGTTTCTCTGGTGGATAACTGTAGAGTGACCATCTGGAGTCTGGTGGATAACTGTATAGTGACGGTCTGGTATCTGGTGGACAACTGTAGAGTGACGGTCTTGTCTCTGGGGGACAACTGTAGAGTGAAGGTCTGGTGTCTCGTGGACAACTGTAGAGTGACAGTCTGGTCTCTGGTGGACAACTGTAGAGTGACGGTCTGGTGTCTGGTGGACAACAGCAGAATGACATTTTGGTCTCTGGTGGACAACTGTAGAGTGCTGGTCTGGTGTCTGGTGGACAAAGGCAGAGTGACGGTCTGGTCTCTGGTGGACAACTGTAGAGTGCTGGTCTGGTGTCTGGTGGACAACTGTAGAGTGACTGTCTGCTGTCTGGTGGACAACTGTAGACTGACAGTCTGGTGTCTGTTGTACATCTGTAGACTGATGGTCTGGTGTCTGGTGGACATCTGTAGACTGACGGTCTGGTGTCTGATGGACAACTGTAGACTGCCGGTCCGGTATCTGGTGGACAACTGTAGACTGACTGTCTGGTGTCTGGTGGACAACTGTAGAGTGACGGTGTGGTCTCTGGTGGACAACTGTAGAGTGCTGGTCTGGTGTCTGGTGTACAAAGGCAGAGTGATGGTCGTTTCTCTGGTGGATAACTGTAGAGTGACCATCTGGAGTCTGGTGGATAACTGTATAGTGACTGTCTGGTATGTGGTGGACAACTGTAGAGTGACGGTCTTGTCTCTGGGGGACAACTGTAGAGTGATGGTCTGGTGTCTGGTGGATAACTGTAGAGTGGTGGTCTGGAGTCTGGTGAACAACTGTAGAGTGACGGTCTTGTCTCTGGTGGACAACTGTAGAGTGACGGTCTTGTCTCTGGTGGACAACTGTTGAGTGACGGTCTGGTGTCTGGTGGACAACAGCACAGTGACGGTCGTTTGTCTGGTGGACAACAGCAGAGTGTCTCTGGTGGACAACGGTAGAGTGATGGTCGTTTCTCTGGTGGATAACTGTAGAGTGACCATCTGGAGTCTGGTGGATAACTGTATAGTGACGGTCTGGTATCTGGTGGACAACTGTAGAGTGACGGTCTTGTCTCTGGGGGACAACTGTAGAGTGAAGGTCTGGTGTCTCGTGGACAACTGTAGAGTGACGGTCTGGTCTCTGGTGGACAACTGTAGAGTGACGGTCTGGTGTCTGGTGGACAACAGCAGAATGACGGTCTGGTGTCTGGTGGACAACAGCAGAGTGACATTTTGGTCTCTGGTGGACAACTGTAGAGTGCTGGTCTGGTGTCTGGTGGACAAAGGCAGAGTGACGGTCTGGTCTCTGGTGGACAACTGTAGAGTGCTGGTCTGGTGTCTGGTGGACAACTGTAGAGTGACTGTCTGCTGTCTGGTGGACAACTGTAGACTGACAGTCTGGTGTCTGTTGTACATCTGTAGACTGATGGTCTGGTGTCTGGTGGACATCTGTAGACTGACGGTCTGGTGTCTGGTGGACAACTGTAGACTGCCGGTCCGGTATCTGGTGGACAACTGTAGACTGACTGTCTGGTGTCTGGTGGACAACTGTAGAGTGACGGTGTGGTCTCTGGTGGACAACTGTAGAGTGCTGGTCTGGTGTCTGGTGTACAAAGGCAGAGTGATGGTCGTTTCTCTGGTGGATAACTGTAGAGTGACCATCTGGAGTCTGGTGGATAACTGTATAGTGACTGTATGGTATCTGGTGGACAACTGTAGAGTGACGGTCTTGTCTCTGGGGGACAACTGTAGAGTGATGGTCTGGTGTCTCGTGGACAACTGTAGAGTGACGGTCTTGTCTCTAGTGGATAACTGGAGAGTGACGGTCTGGTCTCTGGTGGACAACGGTAGAGTGATGGTCGTTTCTCTGGTGGATAACTGTAGAGTGACCATCTGGAGTCTGGTGGATAACTGTATAGTGACTGTCTGGTATCTGGTGGACAATTGTAGACTGACGGTCCGGTCTCTGGTGGACAACAGCAGAGTGACGGTCTGGAGTCTGGTGGACAACAGCAGAATGATGGTCTGGTGTCTGGTGGACAACAGCAGAGTGACATTCTGGTCTCTGGTGGACAACTGTAGAGGGCTGGTCTGGTGTCTGGTGGACAAAGGTAAAGTGACGGTCTGGTCTCTGGTGGACAACTGTAGAGTGATGGTCTGGAGTCTGGTGGACAACTGTAGCGTGATGGTCTGGTGTCTGGTGGACAAATGGAGAGTGACGGTCTAGTGTCTAGTGGACAACTGGAGAGTGACGGTCTGGTGTTTGGTGGATAACTGTAGACTGACAATCTGGTGTCTGTTGGACAACTGTAGAGTGACGGTCTGGTGTCTGGTGGACAACTGTAGACTGACTGTCTGGTGTCCGGTGGTCAACTGTAGAGTGACGGTCTGCTGTCTGGTGGATAACTGTAGAGTGACTGACTGGTGTCTGGTGGACAACTGTAGCGTGATGGTCTGCTGTCTGGTGGACAAATGGAGAGTGACGGTCTGGTGTCTGGTGGACAACTGTAGACTGACGGTCTGGTGTCTGGTGGACAACAGCTGAGTGACAGTCTGGTCTCTGGTGGACAACTGTCGAGTGCTGGTCTGGTGTCTGGTGGACAACAGCAGAGTGACGTTCTGCTGTCTGGTGGATAACTGTAGAGAGACGGTCTGCTCTCTGGTGGACCACTGTGGAGTGCTGGTCTGGTGTCTGGTGGACAACTGTAGAGTGACGGTCTGTCTCTGGCGGATAACTGGAGAGTGACGGTCCGGTCTCTGGTGGACAACTGTAGAGTGACCATCTAGAGTCTGGTGGATAACTGTAGAGTGACGGTCTTGTCTCTGGTGGACAACTGTAGAGTGATGGTCTGGTGTCTGGTGGACAACTGTAGAGTGATGGTCTGGTCTCTGGTGGACAACTGTAGAGTGACGGTCTGGTGTCTGGTGGACAACAGCAGAATGACGGTCTGGTGTCTGGTGGACAACAGCAGAGTGACAGTCTGGTGTCTGGTGGACATCTGTTGACTGACGGTGTGGTGTCTGGTGGACAACTGTAGAGTGACGGTCTTGTCTCTGGTGGACAACTGTAGAGTGATGGTCTGGAGTCTGGTGGACAACTGTAGCGTGATGGTCTGGTGTCTGGTGGACAAATGGAGAGTGACGGTCTGGTATCTGGTGGACATCTGTAGAGTGATGGTTTGGAGTCTAGTGGACAACTGTAGCGTGATGGTCTGGTGTCTGGTGGACAACTGGAGAGTGACAGTCTGGTGTCTGGTGGACAAATGGAGAGTGATGGTCTGTTGTCTGGTGGATACCTGTAGACTGACGATCTGGTGTCTGTTGGACAACTGTAGAGTGACGGTCTGGTATCTGGTGGACAACAGCAGAGTGACCGTCTTGTCTCTGGTGGACAACTGTAGAGTGCTGGTCTGGTGTCTGGTGGACAACTGTAGAATGCTGGTCTGGTGTCTGTTGGACAACTGTTGAGTGACGGTCTGGTGTCTGGTGGATAACTGTAGACTGACAGTCTGGTGTCTGTTGGACATCTGTAGACTGACGGTCTGGAGTCTGGTGGACAACAGCAGAGTGACAGTCTGGTCTCTGGTGGACAACTGTAGCGTGCTGGTCTGTTGTCTGGTGGACAACTGTAGCGTGCTGGTCTGATGTCTGGTGGACAACTGTAGAGTGACGGTCTTGTCTCTGGTGGACAACTGTAGAGTGCTGGTCTGATGTCTGGTGGACAACTGTAGAGTGACGGTCTGGTCTCTGGTGGACAACTGTAGAGCGATGGTTTGTTCTCTGGTGGACAACTGTAGAGTGACCATCTGGAGTCTGGTGGATAACTGTATAGTGACTGTCTGGTATCTGGTGGTCAATTGTAGAGTGACGGTCTTGTCTCTGGGGGACAACTGTAGAGTGACGGTCTGGTGTCTCGTGGACAACTGTAGAGTGACGGTCTGGTCTCTGGTGGACAACTGCAGAGTGATGGTCTGGAGTCTGGTGGACAACAGCAGCATGACGGTCTGGTGTCTGGTGGACAACAGCAGAGTGACATTCTGGTCTCTGGTGGACAACTGTAGATTGCTGGTCTGGTGTCTGGTGGACAAAGGTAGAGTGACGGTCTGGTCTCTGGTGGAGAACTGTAGTGTGCTGGTCTGGTGTCTGGTGGACAACTGTAGAGTGACTGTCTGCTGTCTGTTGTACATCTGTAGACTGATGGTCTGGTGTCTGGTGGACATCTGTAGACTGATGGTCATTGTCTGGTGGACAACTGTAGACTGCCGGTCTGGTATCTGGTGGACAACTGTAGACTGACTGTCTGGTGTCTGGTGGACAACTGTAGAGTGACGGTCTGCTGTCTGGTGGATAACTGTAGAGTGACGGTCTGGTGTCCGGTGGACAACTGTAGCGTGATGGTCTGCTGTCTGGTGGACAACTGTAGACTGACGGTCTGGTGTCTGGTGGACAACAACTGAGTGACAGTCTGGTCTCTGGTGGACAACTGTAGAGTGCTGGTCTGGTGTCTGGTGGACAACAGCAGAGTGACGGTCTGGTCTCTGGTGGACAACTGTCGAGTGCTGGTCTGGTGTCTGGTGGACAACAGCAGAGTGACGGTTCTGCTGTCTGGTGGATAACTGTAGAGAGACGGTCTGGTCTCTGGTGGACAACTGTAGAGTGCTGGTCTGGTGTCTGGTGGACAACTGTAGAGTGACGGTCTGTCTCTGGCGGATAACTGGAGAGTGACGGTCTGGTCTCTGGTGGACAACTGTAGAGTGATGGTCTGGTCTCTGGTGGACAACTGTAGAGTGACCATCTGGAGTCTGGTGGATAACTGCATAGTGACAGTCTGGTCTCTGGTGGACAACTGTAGAGTGACGGTCTGGTATCTGGTGGACAACTGTAGGGTGACGGTCTTGTCTCTGGTGGACAACTTTAGAGTGATGGTCTGGTGTCTGGTTGACAACTGTAGAGTAACGGTCTGGTCTCTGGTGGACAACTGTAAAGTGACGGTCTGGTGTCTGTTGGACAAAGGCAGAGTGACGGTCTGGTTTTTGGTGGACAACTGTAGAGTGCTGGTCTGGTGTCTGGGGGACAACTGTAGAGTGACTGTCTGCTGTCTGGTGGACAACTGTAGAGTGACGGTCTTGTCTCTGGTGGACAACTGTAGAGTGATGGTCTGGAGTCTGGTGGACAACTGTAGTGTGATGGTCTGGTGTCTGGTAGACAAATGGAGAGTGACGGTCTGGTATCTGGTGGACAACTGTAGAGTGATGGTCTGGAGTCTGGTGGACAACTGTAGCGTGATGGTCTGCTGTCTGGTGGACAAATGGAGAGTGACGGACTAGTGTCTAGTGGACAACTGGAGAGTGACGGTCTGGTGTTTGGTGGATAACTGTAGACTGACAATCTGGTGTCTGTTGGACAACTGTAGAGTGACCGTCTGGTGTCTGGTGGACAACTGTAGAGTGATTGTCTTGTCTCTGGTGGACAACTGTTGAGTGACGGTCTGGTGTCTGGTGGACAACAGCACAGTGACGGTCGTGTGTCTGGTGGACAACAGCAGAGTGACAGTCTGGTCTCTGGTGGACAACTGTAGAGTGCTGGTCTGGTGTCTGGTGGACAACTGTAGAGTGATGGTCTGGTCTCTAGTGGATAACTGGAGAGTGACGGTCTGGTCTCTGGTGTACAACGGTAGAGTGATGTTCGTTTCTCTGGTGGATAACTGTAGAGTGACCATCTGGAGTCTGGTGGATAACTGTATAGTGACGGTCTGGTATCTGGTGGACAACTGTAGAGTGACGGTCTTGTCTCTGGGGGACAACTGTAGAGTGAAGGTCTGATGTCTCGTGGACAACTGTAGAGTGACGGTCTGGTCTCTGGTGGACAACTGAAGAGTGACGGTCTGGTGTCTGGTGGACAACAGCAGAGTGACGGTCTGGTGTCTGGTGGACAACAGCAGAGTGACATTTTGGTCTCTGGTGGACAACTGTAGAGTGCTGGTCTGGTGTCTGGTGGACAAAGGCAGAGTGACGGTCTGGTCTCTGGTGGACAACTGTAGAGTGCTGGTCTGGTGTCTGGTGGACAACTGTAGAGTGACTGTCTGCTGTCTGGTGGACAACTGTAGACTGACAGTCTGGTGTCTGTTGTACATCTGTAGACTGATGGTCTGGTGTCTGGTGGACATCTGTAGACTGACGGTCTGGTGTCTGGTGGACAACTGTAGACTGCCGGTCTGGTATCTGGTGGACAACTGTAGACTGACTGTCTGGTGTCTGGTGGACAACTGTAGAGTGACGGTGTGGTCTCTGGTGGACAACTGTAGAGTGCTGGTCTGGTGTCTGGTGTACGAAGGCAGAGTGATGGTCGTTTCTCTGGTGGATAACTGTAGAGTGACCATCTGGAGTCTGGTGGATAACTGTATAGTGACTGTCTGGTATGTGGTGGACAACTGTAGAGTGACGGTCTTGTCTCTGGGGGACAACTGTAGAGTGATGGTCTGGTGTCTCGTGGACAACTGTGGAGTGATGGTCTTGTCTCTAGTGGATAACTGGAGAGTGATGGTCTGGTCTCTGGTGGACAACGGTAGAGTGATGGTCGTTTCTCTGGTGGATAACTGTAGAGTGACCATCTGGAGTCTGGTGGATAACTGTATAGTGACTGTCTGGTATCTGGTGGACAACTGTAGAGTGACGGTCCGGTCTCTGGTGGACAACAGCAGAGTGACGGTCTGGTCTCTGGTGGACAACTGTAGAGTGCTGGTCTGGTGTCTGGTGGACAACTGTAGAGTGACTGTCGGCTGTCTGGTGGACAACTGTAGACTGACAGTCTGCTGTCTGTTGTACATCTGTAGACTGATGGTCTGGTGTCTGGTGGACATCTGTAGACTGATGGTCATTGTCTGGTGGACAACTGTAGACTGCCGGTCTGGTATCTGGTGGACAACTGTAGACTGACTGTCTGGTGTCTGGTGGACAACTGTAGAGTGACGGTCTGCTGTCTGGTGGATAACTGTAGAGTGACGGTCTGGTGTCCGGTGGACAACTGTAGCGTGATGGTCTGCTGTCTGGTGGACAAATGGAGAGTGACCGTCTGGTGTCTGGTGGACAACTGTAGACTGACGGTCTGGTGTCTGGTGGACAACAGCTGAGTGACAGTCTGGTCTCTGGTGGACAACTGTAGAGTGCTGGTCTGGTGTCTGGTGGACAACAGCAGAGTGACGGTCTGGTCTCTGGTGGACAACTGTCGAGTGCTGGTCTGGTGTCTGGTGGACAACAGCAGAGTGACGGTTCTGCTGTCTGGTGGATAACTGTAGAGAGACGGTCTGGTCTCTGGTGGACAACTGTAGAGTGCTGGTCTGGTGTCTGGTGGACAACTGTAGAGTGACGGTCTGTCTCTGGCGGATAACTGGAGAGTGACGGTCTGGTCTCTGGTGGACAACTGTAGAGTGATGGTCTGGTCTCTGGTGGACAACTGTAGAGTGACCATCTGGAGTCTGGTGGATAACTGCATAGTGACAGTCTGGTCTCTGGTGGACAACTGTAGAGTGACGGTCTGGTATCTGGTGGACAACTGTAGGGTGACGGTCTTGTCTCTGGTGGACAACTTTAGAGTGATGGTCTGGTGTCTGGTTGACAACTGTAGAGTAACGGTCTGGTCTCTGGTGGACAACTGTAAAGTGACGGTCTTGTGTCTGGTGGATAACAGCAGAATGACGGTCTGGTGTCTGGTGGACAACTGTAGAGTGCTGGTCTGGTGTCTGTTGGACAAAGGCAGAGTGACGGTCTGGTTTTTGGTGGACAACTGTAGAGTGCTGGTCTGGTGTCTGGGGGACAACTGTAGAGTGACTGTCTGCTGTCTGGTGGACAACTGTAGAGTGACGGTCTTGTCTCTGGTGGACAACTGTAGAGTGATGGTCTGGAGTCTGGTGGACAACTGTAGTGTGATGGTCTGGTGTCTGGTAGACAAATGGAGAGTGACGGTCTGGTATCTGGTGGACAACTGTAGAGTGATGGTCTGGAGTCTGGTGGACAACTGTAGCGTGATGGTCTGCTGTCTGGTGGACAAATGGAGAGTGATGGTCTAGTGTCTAGTGGACAACTGGAGAGTGACGGTCTGGTGTTTGGTGGATAACTGTAGACTGACAATCTGGTGTCTGTTGGACAACTGTAGAGTGACCGTCTGGTGTCTGGTGGACAACTGTAGAGTGATTGTCTTGTCTCTGGTGGACAACTGTTGAGTGACGGTCTGGTGTCTGGTGGACAACTGTAGAGTGACGGTCTGGTCTCTAGTGGATAACTGGAGAGTGACGGTCTGGTCTCTGGTGTACAACGGTAGAGTGATGGTCGTTTCTCTGGTGGATAACTGTAGAGTGACCATCTGGAGTCTGGTGGATAACTGTATAGTGACGGTCTGGTATCTGGTGGACAACTGTAGAGTGACGGTCTTGTCTCTGGTGGACAACTGTAGAGTGATGGTCTGGAGTCTGGTGGACAACTGTAGTGTGATGGTCTGGTGTCTGGTAGACAAATGGAGAGTGACGGTCTGGTATCTGGTGGACAACTGTAGAGTGATGGTCTGGAGTCTGGTGGACAACTGTAGCGTGATGGTCTGCTGTCTGGTGGACAAATGGAGAGTGACGGTCTAGTGTCTAGTGGACAACTGGAGAGTGACGGTCTGGTGTTTGGTGGATAACTGTAGACTGACAATCTGGTGTCTGTTGGACAACTGTAGAGTGACCGTCTGGTGTCTGGTGGACAACTGTAGAGTGATTGTCTTGTCTCTGGTGGACAACTGTTGAGTGACGGTCTGGTGTCTGGTGGACAACTGTAGAGTGACGGTCTGGTCTCTAGTGGATAACTGGAGAGTGACGGTCTGGTCTCTGGTGTACAACGGTAGAGTGATGGTCGTTTCTCTGGTGGATAACTGTAGAGTGACCATCTGGAGTCTGGTGGACAACTGTAGAGTGACCGTCTGGTGTCTGGTGGACAACTGTAGAGTGATTGTCTTGTCTCTGGTGGACAACTGTTGAGTGACGGTCTGGTGTCTGGTGGACAACTGTAGAGTGACGGTCTGGTCTCTAGTGGATAACTGGAGAGTGACGGTCTGGTCTCTGGTGTACAACGGTAGAGTGATGGTCGTTTCTCTGGTGGATAACTGTAGAGTGACCATCTGGAGTCTGGTGGATAACTGTATAGTGACGGTCTGGTATCTGGTGGACAACTGTAGAGTGACGGTCTTGTCTCTGGTGGACAACTGTAGAGTGATGGTCTGGAGTCTGGTGGACAACTGTAGTGTGATGGTCTGGTGTCTGGTAGACAAATGGAGAGTGACGGTCTGGTATCTGGTGGACAACTGTAGAGTGATGGTCTGGAGTCTGGTGGACAACTGTAGCGTGATGGTCTGCTGTCTGGTGGACAAATGGAGAGTGACGGTCTAGTGTCTAGTGGACAACTGGAGAGTGACGGTCTGGTGTTTGGTGGATAACTGTAGACTGACAATCTGGTGTCTGTTGGACAACTGTAGAGTGACCGTCTGGTGTCTGGTGGACAACTGTAGAGTGATTGTCTTGTCTCTGGTGGACAACTGTTGAGTGACGGTCTGGTGTCTGGTGGACAACAGCACAGTGACGGTCGTGTGTCTGGTGGACAACAGCAGAGTGACAGTCTGGTCTCTGGTGGACAACTGTAGAGTGCTGGTCTGGTGTCTGGTGGACAACTGTAGAGTGACGGTCTGGTCTCTAGTGGATAACTGGAGAGTGACGGTCTGGTCTCTGGTGTACAACGGTAGAGTGATGGTCGTTTCTCTGGTGGATAACTGTAGAGTGACCATCTGGAGTCTGGTGGATAACTGTATAGTGACGGTCTGGTATCTGGTGGACAACTGTAGAGTGACGGTCTTGTCTCTGGGGGACAACTGTAGAGTGAAGGTCTGATGTCTCGTGGACAACTGTAGAGTGACGGTCTGGTCTCTGGTGGACAACTGAAGAGTGACGGTCTGGTGTCTGGTGGACAACAGCCGAGTGACGGTCTGGTGTCTGGTGGACAACAGCAGAGTGACATTTTGGTCTCTGGTGGACAACTGTAGAGTGCTGGTCTGGTGTCTGGTGGACAAAGGCAGAGTGACGGTCTGGTCTCTGGTGGACAACTGTAGAGTGCTGGTCTGGTGTCTGGTGGACAACTGTAGAGTGACTGTCTGCTGTCTGGTGGACAACTGTAGACTGACAGTCTGGTGTCTGTTGTACATCTGTAGACTGATGGTCTGGTGTCTGGTGGACATCTGTAGACTGACGGTCTGGTGTCTGGTGGACAACTGTAGACTGCCGGTCTGGTATCTGGTGGACAACTGTAGACTGACTGTCTGGTGTCTGGTGGACAACTGTAGAGTGACGGTGTGGTCTCTGGTGGACAACTGTAGAGTGCTGGTCTGGTGTCTGGTGTACGAAGGCAGAGTGATGGTCGTTTCTCTGGTGGATAACTGTAGAGTGACCATCTGGAGTCTGGTGGATAACTGTATAGTGACTGTCTGGTATGTGGTGGACAACTGTAGAGTGACGGTCTTGTCTCTGGGGGACAACTGTAGAGTGATGGTCTGGTGTCTCGTGGACAACTGTGGAGTGATGGTCTTGTCTCTAGTGGATAACTGGAGAGTGATGGTCTGGTCTCTGGTGGACAACGGTAGAGTGATGGTCGTTTCTCTGGTGGATAACTGTAGAGTGACCATCTGGAGTCTGGTGGATAACTGTATAGTGACTGTCTGGTATCTGGTGGACAATTGTAGAGTGACGGTCCGGTCTCTGGTGGACAACAGCAGAGTGACGGTCTGGTCTCTGGTGGACAACTGTAGAGTGCTGGTCTGGTGTCTGGTGGACAACTGTAGAGTGACTGTCGGCTGTCTGGTGGACAACTGTAGACTGACAGTCTGCTGTCTGTTGTACATCTGTAGACTGATGGTCTGGTGTCTGGTGGACATCTGTAGACTGATGGTCTGGTGTCTGCTGGACAACTGTAGACTGCCGGTCTGGTGTCTGGTGGACAACTGTAGAGTGACGGTCTGCTGACTGGTGGATAACTGTAGAGTGACGGTCTGGTGTCCGGTGGACAACTGTAGCGTGATGGTCTGCTGTCTGGTGGACAAATGGAGAGTGACCGTCTGGTGTCTGGTGGACAACTGTAGACTGACCGTCTGGTGTCTGGTGGACAACAGCTGAGTGACAGTCTGGTCTCTGGTGGACAACTGTAGAGTGCTGGTCTGGTGTCTAGTGGACAACAGCAGAGTGACGGTCTGGTCTCTGGTGGACAACTGTCGAGTGCTGGTCTGGTGTCTGGTGGACAACAGCAGTGTGACGGTCTGCTGTCTGGTGGACAACAGCAGAGTGACAGTCTGGTCTCTGGTGGACAACTGTAGAGTGCTGGTCTGGTGTCTGGTGGACAACTGTAGAGTGATGGTCTGGTCTCTAGTGGATAACTGGAGAGTGACGGTCTGGTCTCTGGTGTACAACGGTAGAGTGATGGTCGTTTCTCTGGTGGATAACTGTAGAGTGACCATCTGGAGTCTGGTGGATAACTGTATAGTGACGGTCTGGTATCTGGTGGACAACTGTAGAGTGACGGTCTTGTCTCTGGGGGACAACTGTAGAGTGAAGGTCTGATGTCTCGTGGACAACTGTAGAGTGACGGTCTGGTCTCTGGTGGACAACTGAAGAGTGACGGTCTGGTGTCTGGTGGACAACAGCAGAGTGACGGTCTGGTGTCTGGTGGACAACAGCAGAGTGACATTTTGGTCTCTGGTGGACAACTGTAGAGTGCTGGTCTGGTGTCTGGTGGACAAAGGCAGAGTGACGGTCTGGTCTCTGGTGGACAACTGTAGAGTGCTGGTCTGGTGTCTGGTGGACAACTGTAGAGTGACTGTCTGCTGTCTGGTGGACAACTGTAGACTGACAGTCTGGTGTCTGTTGTACATCTGTAGACTGATGGTCTGGTGTCTGGTGGACATCTGTAGACTGACGGTCTGGTGTCTGGTGGACAACTGTAGACTGCCGGTCTGGTATCTGGTGGACAACTGTAGACTGACTGTCTGGTGTCTGGTGGACAACTGTAGAGTGACGGTGTGGTCTCTGGTGGACAACTGTAGAGTGCTGGTCTGGTGTCTGGTGTACGAAGGCAGAGTGATGGTCGTTTCTCTGGTGGATAACTGTAGAGTGACCATCTGGAGTCTGGTGGATAACTGTATAGTGACTGTCTGGTATGTGGTGGACAACTGTAGAGTGACGGTCTTGTCTCTGGGGGACAACTGTAGAGTGATGGTCTGGTGTCTCGTGGACAACTGTGGAGTGATGGTCTTGTCTCTAGTGGATAACTGGAGAGTGATGGTCTGGTCTCTGGTGGACAACGGTAGTGATGGTCGTTTCTCTGGTGGATAACTGTAGAGTGACCATCTGGAGTCTGGTGGATAACTGTATAGTGACTGTCTGGTATCTGGTGGACAACTGTAGAGTGACGGTCCGGTCTCTGGTGGACAACAGCAGAGTGACGGTCTGGTCTCTGGTGGACAACTGTAGAGTGCTGGTCTGGTGTCTGGTGGACAACTGTAGAGTGACTGTCGGCTGTCTGGTGGACAACTGTAGACTGACAGTCTGCTGTCTGTTGTACATCTGTACACTGATGGTCTGGTGTCTGGTGGACATCTGTAGACTGATGGTCATTGTCTGGTGGACAACTGTAGACTGCCGGTCTGGTATCTGGTGGACAACTGTAGACTGACTGTCTGGTGTCTGGTGGACAACTGTAGAGTGACGGTCTGCTGTCTGGTGGATAACTGTAGAGTGACGGTCTGGTGTCCGGTGGACAACTGTAGCGTGATGGTCTGCTGTCTGGTGGACAAATGGAGAGTGACCGTCTGGTGTCTGGTGGACAACTGTAGACTGACGGTCTGGTGTCTGGTGGACAACAGCTGAGTGACAGTCTGGTCTCTGGTGGACAACTGTAGAGTGCTGGTCTGGTGTCTGGTGGACAACAGCAGAGTGACGGTCTGGTCTCTGGTGGACAACTGTCGAGTGCTGGTCTGGTGTCTGGTGGACAACAGCAGAGTGACGGTTCTGCTGTCTGGTGGATAACTGTAGAGAGACGGTCTGGTCTCTGGTGGACAACTGTAGAGTGCTGGTCTGGTGTCTGGTGGACAACTGTAGAGTGACGGTCTGTCTCTGGCGGATAACTGGAGAGTGACGGTCTGGTCTCTGGTGGACAACTGTAGAGTGATGGTCTGGTCTCTGGTGGACAACTGTAGAGTGACCATCTGGAGTCTGGTGGATAACTGCATAGTGACAGTCTGGTCTCTGGTGGACAACTGTAGAGTGACGGTCTGGTATCTGGTGGACAACTGTAGGGTGACGGTCTTGTCTCTGGTGGACAACTTTAGAGTGATGGTCTGGTGTCTGGTTGACAACTGTAGAGTAACGGTCTGGTCTCTGGTGGACAACTGTAAAGTGACGGTCTTGTGTCTGGTGGATAACAGCAGAATGACGGTCTGGTGTCTGGTGGACAACTGTAGAGTGCTGGTCTGGTGTCTGTTGGACAAAGGCAGAGTGACGGTCTGGTTTTTGGTGGACAACTGTAGAGTGCTGGTCTGGTGTCTGGGGGACAACTGTAGAGTGACTGTCTGCTGTCTGGTGGACAACTGTAGAGTGACGGTCTTGTCTCTGGTGGACAACTGTAGAGTGATGGTCTGGAGTCTGGTGGACAACTGTAGTGTGATGGTCTGGTGTCTGGTAGACAAATGGAGAGTGACGGTCTGGTATCTGGTGGACAACTGTAGAGTGATGGTCTGGAGTCTGGTGGACAACTGTAGCGTGATGGTCTGCTGTCTGGTGGACAAATGGAGAGTGACGGTCTAGTGTCTAGTGGACAACTGGAGAGTGACGGTCTGGTGTTTGGTGGATAACTGTAGACTGACAATCTGGTGTCTGTTGGACAACTGTAGAGTGACCGTCTGGTGTCTGGTGGACAACTGTAGAGTGATTGTCTTGTCTCTGGTGGACAACTGTTGAGTGACGGTCTGGTGTCTGGTGGACAACAGCACAGTGACGGTCGTGTGTCTGGTGGACAACAGCAGAGTGACAGTCTGGTCTCTGGTGGACAACTGTAGAGTGCTGGTCTGGTGTCTGGTGGACAACTGTAGAGTGACGGTCTGGTCTCTAGTGGATAACTGGAGAGTGACGGTCTGGTCTCTGGTGTACAACGGTAGAGTGATGGTCGTTTCTCTGGTGGATAACTGTAGAGTGACCATCTGGAGTCTGGTGGATAACTGTATAGTGACGGTCTGGTATCTGGTGGACAACTGTAGAGTGACGGTCTTGTCTCTGGGGGACAACTGTAGAGTGAAGGTCTGATGTCTCGTGGACAACTGTAGAGTGACGGTCTGGTCTCTGGTGGACAACTGAAGAGTGACGGTCTGGTGTCTGGTGGACAACAGCCGAGTGACGGTCTGGTGTCTGGTGGACAACAGCAGAGTGACATTTTGGTCTCTGGTGGACAACTGTAGAGTGCTGGTCTGGTGTCTGGTGGACAAAGGCAGAGTGACGGTCTGGTCTCTGGTGGACAACTGTAGAGTGCTGGTCTGGTGTCTGGTGGACAACTGTAGAGTGACTGTCTGCTGTCTGGTGGACAACTGTAGACTGACAGTCTGGTGTCTGTTGTACATCTGTAGACTGATGGTCTGGTGTCTGGTGGACATCTGTAGACTGACGGTCTGGTGACTGGTGGACAACTGTAGACTGCCGGTCTGGTATCTGGTGGACAACTGTAGACTGACTGTCTGGTGTCTGGTGGACAACTGTAGAGTGACGGTGTGGTCTCTGGTGGACAACTGTAGAGTGCTGGTCTGGTGTCTGGTGTACGAAGGCAGAGTGATGGTCGTTTCTCTGGTGGATAACTGTAGAGTGACCATCTGGAGTCTGGTGGATAACTGTATAGTGACTGTCTGGTATGTGGTGGACAACTGTAGAGTGACGGTCTTGTCTCTGGGGGACAACTGTAGAGTGATGGTCTGGTGTCTCGTGGACAACTGTGGAGTGATGGTCTTGTCTCTAGTGGATAACTGGAGAGTGATGGTCTGGTCTCTGGTGGACAACGGTAGAGTGATGGTCGTTTCTCTGGTGGATAACTGTAGAGTGACCATCTGGAGTCTGGTGGATAACTGTATAGTGACTGTCTAGTATCTGGTGGACAATTGTAGAGTGACGGTCCGGTCTCTGGTGGACAACAGCAGAGTGACGGTCTGGTCTCTGGTGGACAACTGTAGAGTGCTGGTCTGGTGTCTGGTGGACAACTGTAGAGTGACTGTCGGCTGTCTGGTGGACAACTGTAGACTGACAGTCTGCTGTCTGTTGTACATCTGTAGACTGCCGGTCTGGTGTCTGGTGGACAACTGTAGAGTGACGGTCTGCTGTCTGGTGGATAACTGTAGAGTGACGGTCTGGTGTCCGGTGGACAACTGTAGCGTGATGGTCTGCTGTCTGGTGGACAAATGGAGAGTGACCGTCTGGTGTCTGGTGGACAACTGTAGACTGACCGTCTGGTGTCTGGTGGACAACAGCTGAGTGACAGTCTGGTCTCTGGTGGACAACTGTAGAGTGCTGGTCTGGTGTCTAGTGGACAACAGCAGAGTGACGGTCTGGTCTCTGGTGGACAACTGTCGAGTGCTGGTCTGGTGTCTGGTGGACAACAGCAGTGTGACGGTCTGCTGTCTGGTGGATAACTGTAGAGAGACGGTCTGGTCTCTGGTGGACAACTGTAGAGTGCTGGTGTGGTGTCTGGTGGACAACTGTAGAGTGACGGTCTGTCTCTGGCGGATAACTGGAGAGTGACGGTCTGGTCTCTGGTGGACAACTGTAGAGTGACGATCTGGAGTCTGGTGGATAACTGTAGAGAGACGGTCTGGTGTCTGGTGGACAACTGTAGCATGATGGTCTGGTGTCTGGTGGACAACTGGAGAGTGACGGTCTGGTGTCTGGTGGATAACTGTAGAGTGACGGTCTGGTGTCTGTTGGACATCTGTAGACTGATGGTCTGGTGTCTGGTGGACATCTGTAGACAGACGGTCTGGTGTCTGGTGGACAACTGTAGGGTAACGGTCTGGTCTCTGGTGGACAACTGTAGAGTGACGATCTGGAGTCTGGTGGACAACTGTAGAGTGACGGTCTTGTCTCTGGTGGACAACTGTAGACTGACGGTGTCGTGTCTGGTGGACAACAGCAGAATGACGGACTGGTGTCTGGTGGACAACAGCAGAGTGACAGTCTGGTCTCTGGTGGACAACTGTAGAGTGACCATCTGGAGTCTGGTGGATAACTGTATAGTGCCGGTCTGGTATCTGGTGGACAACTGTAGAGTGATGGTCTTTTCTCTGGGGGACAACTGTAGAGTGATGGTCTGGTGTCTGGTGGACAACTGTAGAGTGACGGTCTGGTGTCTGGTGGACAACTGTAGCGTGATGGTCTGCTGTCTGGTGGACAAATGCAGAGTGATGGTCTGGTCTGTTGTGGACAGCTGTAGAGTGCTAGTCTGGTGTCTGGTGGACAAAAGCAGAGTGACGGCCTGGTCTCTGGTGGACAACTGTCGAGTGCTGGTCTGGTGTCTGGTGGACAACTGCAGAGTGACGGTCTAGTGTCTGGTGGATAACTGTAGAGAGACGGTCTGGTATCTGGTGGACAACTGTAGAGTGCTGGTCTGGTGTCTGTTGGACAAAGACAGAGTGACGGTCTGGTCTCTGGTGGACAACTTTAGAGTGCTGGTCTGGTGTCTGGTGGACAACTGTAGAATGCTGGTCTGGTGTCTGGTGGACAACTGTAGTATGCTGGTCTGGTGTCTGGTGGACAACTGTAGAATGCTGGTCTGCTGTCTGGTGGACAAATGTAGAGTGACGGTCTGGTGTCTGGTGGACAACTGTAGACTGATGGTCTGGTATCTGGTGGACAACTGTAGACTGACTGTCTGGTGTCTGGTGGACAACTGTAGAGTGACGGTCTGCTGTCTGGTAGATAACTGTAGAGTGACGGTCTGGTGTCTGGTGGACAACTGTAGCGTGATGGTCTGCTGTCTTGTGGACAAATGGTGAGTGACGGTCTCGTGTCTGGTGGTCAACTGGAGAGTGACAGTCTGGTATCTGGTGGATAACTGTAGACTTACAGTCTGGTGTCTGTTGGACTTCTGTAGACTGACGGTCTGGTGTCTGGTGGACATCTGTAGAATGATGGTCTGGTGTCTGGTGGACAACTGTAGAGTGACGGTCTGGTCTCTGGTGGACAACTGTAGAGTGACGGTCTGGTGTCTGGTGGACAACAGCAGAGTGACGGTCTGGTGTCTTGTGGACAACAGCAGAGTGACTGTCTGGTCTCTGGTGGACCACTGTAGAGTGCTGGTCTGGTGTCTAGTGGACAACAGCAGAGTGACGGTCTGGTCTCTGGTGGACAACTGTCGAGTGCTGGTCTGGTGTCTGGTGGACAACAGCAGTGTGACGGTCTGCTGTCTGGTGGATAACTGTAGAGAGACGGTCTGGTCTCTGGTGGACAACTGTAGAGTGCTGGTGTGGTGTCTGGTGGACAACTGTAGAGTGACGGTCTGTCTCTGGCGGATAACTGGAGAGTGACGGTCTGGTCTCTGGTGGACAACTGTAGAGTGACGATCTGGAGTCTGGTGGATAACTGTAGAGAGACGGTCTGGTGTCTGGTGGACAACTGTAGCATGATGGTCTGGTGTCTGGTGGACAACTGGAGAGTGACGGTCTGGTGTCTGGTGGATAACTGTAGAGTGACGGTCTGGTGTCTGTTGGACATCTGTAGACTGATGGTCTGGTGTCTGGTGGACATCTGTAGACAGACGGTCTGGTGTCTGGTGGACAACTGTTGGGTAACGGTCTGGTCTCTGGTGGACAACTGTAGAGTGACGATCTGGAGTCTGGTGGACAACTGTAGAGTGACGGTCTTGTCTCTGGTGGACAACTGTAGACTGACGGTGTCGTGTCTGGTGGACAACAGCAGAATGACGGACTGGTGTCTGGTGGACAACAGCAGAGTGACAGTCTGGTCTCTGGTGGACAACTGTAGAGTGACCATCTGGAGTCTGGTGGATAACTGTATAGTGCCGGTCTGGTATCTGGTGGACAACTGTAGAGTGATGGTCTTTTCTCTGGGGGACAACTGTAGAGTGATGGTCTGGTGTCTGGTGGACAACTGTAGAGTGACGGTCTGGTGTCTGGTGGACAACTGTAGCGTGATGGTCTGCTGTCTGGTGGACAAATGCAGAGTGATGGTCTGGTCTGTTGTGGACAGCTGTAGAGTGCTAGTCTGGTGTCTGGTGGACAAAAGCAGAGTGACGGCCTGGTCTCTGGTGGACAACTGTCGAGTGCTGGTCTGGTGTCTGGTGGACAACTGCAGAGTGACGGTCTAGTGTCTGGTGGATAACTGTAGAGAGACGGTCTGGTATCTGGTGGACAACTGTAGAGTGCTGGTCTGGTGTCTGTTGGACAAAGACAGAGTGACGGTCTGGTCTCTGGTGGACAACTTTAGAGTGCTGGTCTGGTGTCTGGTGGACAACTGTAGAATGCTGGTCTGGTGTCTGGTGGACAACTGTAGTATGCTGGTCTGGTGTCTGGTGGACAACTGTAGAATGCTGGTCTGCTGTCTGGTGGACAAATGTAGAGTGACGGTCTGTTGTCTGGTGGACAACTGTAGACTGATGGTCTGGTATCTGGTGGACAACTGTAGACTGACTGTCTGGTGTCTGGTGGACAACTGTAGAGTGACGGTCTGCTGTCTGGTAGATAACTGTAGAGTGACGGTCTGGTGTCTGGTGGACAACTGTAGCGTGATGGTCTGCTGTCTTGTGGACAAATGGTGAGTGACGGTCTCGTGTCTGGTGGTCAACTGGAGAGTGACAGTCTGGTATCTGGTGGATAACTGTAGACTTACAGTCTGGTGTCTGTTGGACTTCTGTAGACTGACGGTCTGGTGTCTGGTGGACATCTGTAGAATGATGGTCTGGTGTCTGGTGGACAACTGTAGAGTGACGGTCTGGTCTCTGGTGGACAACTGTAGAGTGACGGTCTGGTGTCTGGTGGACAACAGCAGAGTGACGGTCTGGTGTCTTGTGGACAACAGCAGAGTGACTGTCTGGTCTCTGGTGGACCACTGTAGAGTGCTGGTCTGGTGTCTAGTGGACAACAGCAGAGTGACGGTCTGGTCTCTGGTGGACAACTGTCGAGTGCTGGTCTGGTGTCTGGTGGACAACAGCAGTGTGACGGTCTGCTGTCTGGTGGATAACTGTAGAGAGACGGTCTGGTCTCTGGTGGACAACTGTAGAGTGCTGGTGTGGTGTCTGGTGGACAACTGTAGAGTGACGGTCTGTCTCAGGCGGATAACTGGAGAGTGACGGTCTGGTCTCTGGTGGACAACTGTAGAGTGACGATCTGGAGTCTGGTGGATAACTGTAGAGAGACGGTCTGGTGTCTGGTGGACAACTGTAGCATGATGGTCTGGTGTCTGGTGGACAACTGGAGAGTGACGGTCTGGTGTCTGGTGGATAACTGTAGAGTGACGGTCTGGTGTCTGTTGGACATCTGTAGACTGATGGTCTGGTGTCTGGTGGACATCTGTAGACAGACGGTCTGGTGTCTGGTGGACAACTGTTGGGTAACGGTCTGGTCTCTGGTGGACAACTGTAGAGTGACGATCTGGAGTCTGGTGGACAACTGTAGAGTGACGGTCTTGTCTCTGGTGGACAACTGTAGACTGACGGTGTCGTGTCTGGTGGACAACAGCAGAATGACGGACTGGTGTCTGGTGGACAACAGCAGAGTGACAGTCTGGTCTCCGGTGGACAACTGTAGAGTGACCATCTGGAGTCTGGTGGATAACTGTATAGTGCCGGTCTGGTATCTGGTGGACAACTGTAGAGTGATGGTCTTTTCTCTGGGGGACAACTGTAGAGTGATGGTCTGGTGTCTGGTGGACAACTGTAGAGTGACGGTCTGGTGTCTGGTGGACAACTGTAGCGTGATGGTCTGCTGTCTGGTGGACAAATGCAGAGTGATGGTCTGGTCTGTTGTGGACAGCTGTAGAGTGCTAGTCTGGTGTCTGGTGGACAAAAGCAGAGTGACGGCCTGGTCTCTGGTGGACAACTGTCGAGTGCTGGTCTGGTGTCTGGTGGACAACTGCAGAGTGACGGTCTAGTGTCTGGTGGATAACTGTAGAGAGACGGTCTGGTATCTGGTGGACAACTGTAGAGTGCTGGTCTGGTGTCTGTTGGACAAAGACAGAGTGACGGTCTGGTCTCTGGTGGACAACTTTAGAGTGCTGGTCTGGTGTCTGGTGGACAACTGTAGAATGCTGGTCTGGTGTCTGGTGGACAACTGTAGTATGCTGGTCTGGTGTCTGGTGGACAACTGTAGAATGCTGGTCTGCTGTCTGGTGGACAAATGTAGAGTGACGGTCTGGTGTCTGGTGGACAACTGTAGACTGATGGTCTGGTATCTGGTGGACAACTGTAGACTGACTGTCTGGTGTCTGGTGGACAACTGTAGAGTGACGGTCTGCTGTCTGGTAGATAACTGTAGAGTGACGGTCTGGTGTCTGGTGGACAACTGTAGCGTGATGGTCTGCTGTCTTGTGGACAAATGGTGAGTGACGGTCTCGTGTCTGGTGGTCAACTGGAGAGTGACAGTCTGGTATCTGGTGGATAACTGTAGACTTACAGTCTGGTGTCTGTTGGACTTCTGTAGACTGACGGTCTGGTGTCTGGTGGACATCTGTAGAATGATGGTCTGGTGTCTGGTGGACAACTGTAGAGTGACGGTCTGGTCTCTGGTGGACAACTGTAGAGTGACGGTCTGGTGTCTGGTGGACAACAGCAGAGTGACGGTCTGGTGTCTTGTGGACAACAGCAGAGTGACTGTCTGGTCTCTGGTGGACCACTGTAGAGTGCTGGTCTGGTGTCTAGTGGACAACAGCAGAGTGACGGTCTGGTCTCTGGTGGACAACTGTCGAGTGCTGGTCTGGTGTCTGGTGGACAACAGCAGTGTGACGGTCTGCTGTCTGGTGGATAACTGTAGAGAGACGGTCTGGTCTCTGGTGGACAACTGTAGAGTGCTGGTGTGGTGTCTGGTGGACAACTGTAGAGTGACGGTCTGTCTCTGGCGGATAACTGGAGAGTGACGGTCTGGTCTCTGGTGGACAACTGTAGAGTGACGATCTGGAGTCTGGTGGATAACTGTAGAGAGACGGTCTGGTGTCTGGTGGACAACTGTAGCATGATGGTCTGGTGTCTGGTGGACAACTGGAGAGTGACGGTCTGGTGTCTGGTGGATAACTGTAGAGTGACGGTCTGGTGTCTGTTGGACATCTGTAGACTGATGGTCTGGTGTCTGGTGGACATCTGTAGACAGACGGTCTGGTGTCTGGTGGACAACTGTTGGGTAACGGTCTGGTCTCTGGTGGACAACTGTAGAGTGACGATCTGGAGTCTGGTGGACAACTGTAGAGTGACGGTCTTGTCTCTGGTGGACAACTGTAGACTGACGGTGTCGTGTCTGGTGGACAACAGCAGAATGACGGACTGGTGTCTGGTGGACAACAGCAGAGTGACAGTCTGGTCTCTGGTGGACAACTGTAGAGTGACCATCTGGAGTCTGGTGGATAACTGTATAGTGCCGGTCTGGTATCTGGTGGACAACTGTAGAGTGATGGTCTTTTCTCTGGGGGACAACTGTAGAGTGATGGTCTGGTGTCTGGTGGACAACTGTAGAGTGACGGTCTGGTGTCTGGTGGACAACTGTAGCGTGATGGTCTGCTGTCTGGTGGACAAATGCAGAGTGATGGTCTGGTCTGTTGTGGACAGCTGTAGAGTGCTAGTCTGGTGTCTGGTGGACAAAAGCAGAGTGACGGCCTGGTCTCTGGTGGACAACTGTCGAGTGCTGGTCTGGTGTCTGGTGGACAACTGCAGAGTGACGGTCTAGTGTCTGGTGGATAACTGTAGAGAGACGGTCTGGTATCTGGTGGACAACTGTAGAGTGCTGGTCTGGTGTCTGTTGGACAAAGACAGAGTGACGGTCTGGTCTCTGGTGGACAACTTTAGAGTGCTGGTCTGGTGTCTGGTGGACAACTGTAGAATGCTGGTCTGGTGTCTGGTGGACAACTGTAGTATGCTGGTCTGGTGTCTGGTGGACAACTGTAGAATGCTGGTCTGCTGTCTGGTGGACAAATGTAGAGTGACGGTCTGTTGTCTGGTGGACAACTGTAGACTGATGGTCTGGTATCTGGTGGACAACTGTAGACTGACTGTCTGGTGTCTGGTGGACAACTGTAGAGTGACGGTCTGCTGTCTGGTAGATAACTGTAGAGTGACGGTCTGGTGTCTGGTGGACAACTGTAGCGTGATGGTCTGCTGTCTTGTGGACAAATGGTGAGTGACGGTCTCGTGTCTGGTGGTCAACTGGAGAGTGACAGTCTGGTATCTGGTGGATAACTGTAGACTTACAGTCTGGTGTCTGTTGGACTTCTGTAGACTGACGGTCTGGTGTCTGGTGGACATCTGTAGAATGATGGTCTGGTGTCTGGTGGACAACTGTAGAGTGACGGTCTGGTCTCTGGTGGACAACTGTAGAGTGACGGTCTGGTGTCTGGTGGACAACAGCAGAGTGACGGTCTGGTGTCTTGTGGACAACAGCAGAGTGACTGTCTGGTCTCTGGTGGACCACTGTAGAGTGCTGGTCTGGTGTCTGGTGGACAACAGCAGAGTGATGGTGTGGTCTCTGGTGGACAACTGTGGACTGCTGGTCTGGTGTCTGGTGGATAACTGTAGAGAGACGGTCTGGTGTCTGGTGGACAACTGTAGCATGATGGTCTGGTGTCTGGTGGACATCTGTAGACTGATGGTCTGGTGTCTGCTGGACAACTGTAGACTGCCGGTCTGGTGTCTGGTGGACAACTGTAGACTGACTGTCTGGTGTCTGGTGGACAACTGTGGAGTGACGGTCTGCTGTCTGGTGGATAACTGTAGAGTGACGGTCTGGTGTCCGGTGGACAACTGTAGCGTGATGGTCTGCTGTCTGGTGGACCAATGGAGAGTGACCGTCTGGTGTCTGGTGGACAACTGTAGACTGACGGTCTGGTGTCTGGTGGACAACAGCTGAGTGACAGTCTGGTCTCTGGTGGACAACTGTCGAGTGCTGGTCTGGTGTCTGGTGGACAACAGCAGAGTGACGGTCTGCTGTCTGGTGGATAACTGTAGAGAGACGGTCTGGTCTCTGGTGGACAACTGTAGAGTGCTGGTGTGGTGTCTGGTGGACAACTGTAGAGTGACGGTCTGTCTCTGGCGGATAACTGGAGAGTGACGGTCTGGTCTCTGGTGGACAACTGTAGAGTGACGATCTGGAGTCTGGTGGATAACTGTAGAGAGACGGTCTGGTGTCTGGTGGACAACTGTAGCATGATGGTCTGGTGTCTGGTGGACAACTGGAGAGTGACGGTCTGGTGTCTGGTGGATAACTGTAGAGTGACGGTCTGGTGTCTGTTGGACATCTGTAGACTGATGGTCTGGTGTCTGGTGGACATCTGTAGACAGACGGTCTGGTGTCTGGTGGACAACTGTAGGGTAACGGTCTGGTCTCTGGTGGACAACTGTAGAGTGACGATCTGGAGTCTGGTGGACAACTGTAGAGTGACGGTCTTGTCTCTGGTGGACAACTGTAGACTGACAGTGTGGTGTCTGGTGGACAACAGCAGAATGACGGTCTGGTGTCTGGTGGACAACAGCAGAGTGACAGTCTTGTCTCTGGTGGACAACTGTAGAGTGACCATCTGGAGTCTGGTGGATAATTGTATAGTGCCGGTCTGGTATCTGGTGGACATCTGTAGAGTGATGGTCTTTTCTCTGGGGGACAACTGTAGAGTGATGGTCTGGTGTCTGGTGGACAACTGTAGAGTGACGGTCTGGTGTCTGGTGGACAACTGTAGCGTGATGGTCTGCTGTCTGGTGGACAAATGGAGAGTGACGGACTGGTGCCTGGTGGACAACTGTAGACTGACGGTCTGGTGTCTGGTGGACAACAGCAGAGTGACAGTCTGGTCTGTTGTGGACAGCTGTAGAGTGCTAGTCTGGTGTCTGGTGGACAAAAGCAGAGTGACGGCCTGGTCTCTGGTGGACAACTGTCGAGTGCTGGTCTGGTGTCTGGTGGACAACTGCAGATTGACGGTCTGCTGTCTGGTGGATAACTGTAGAGAGACGGTCTGGTATCTGGTGGACAACTGTAGAGTGCTGGTCTGGTGTCAGTTGGACAAAGACAGAGTGACGGTCTGGTCTCTGGTGGACAACTGTAGAGTGCTGGTCTGGTGTCTGGTGGACATCTGTAGAATGCTGGTCTGGTGTCTGGTGGACAACTGTAGTATGCTGGTCTGGTGTCTGGTGGACAACTGTAGAATGCTGGTCTGCTGTCTGGTGGACAAATGGAGAGTGACCGTCTGGTGTCTGGTGGACAACTGTAGACTGACGGTCTGGTGTCTGGTGGACAACAGCTGAGTGACAGTCTGGTCTCTGGTGGACAACTGTCGAGTGCTGGTCTGGTGTCTGGTGGACAACAGCAGAGTGACGGTCTGCTGTCTGGTGGATAACTGTAGAGAGACGGTCTGGTCTCTGGTGGACAACTGTAGAGTGCTGGTGTGGTGTCTGGTGGACAACTGTAGAGTGACGGTCTGTCTCTGGCGGATAACTGGAGAGTGACGGTCTGGTCTCTGGTGGACAACTGTAGAGTGACGATCTGGAGTCTGGTGGATAACTGTAGAGAGACGGTCTGGTGTCTGGTGGACAACTGTAGCATGATGGTCTGGTGTCTGGTGGACAACTGGAGAGTGACGGTCTGGTGTCTGGTGGATAACTGTAGAGTGACGGTCTGGTGTCTGTTGGACATCTGTAGACTGATGGTCTGGTGTCTGGTGGACATCTGTAGACAGACGGTCTGGTGTCTGGTGGACAACTGTAGGGTAACGGTCTGGTCTCTGGTGGACAACTGTAGAGTGACGATCTGGAGTCTGGTGGACAACTGTAGAGTGACGGTCTTGTCTCTGGTGGACAACTGTAGACTGACGGTGTGGTGTCTGGTGGACAACAGCAGAATGACGGTCTGGTGTCTGGTGGACAACAGCAGAGTGACAGTCTGGTCTCTGGTGGACAACTGTAGAGTGACCATCTGGAGTCTGGTGGATAACTGTATAGTGCCGGTCTGGTATCTGGTGGACATCTGTAGAGTGATGGTCTTTTCTCTGGGGGACAACTGTAGAGTGATGGTCTGGTGTCTGGTGGACAACTGTAGAGTGACGGTCTGGTGTCTGGTGGACAACTGTAGCGTGATGGTCTGCTGTCTGGTGGACAAATGGAGAGTGACGGACTGGTGCCTGGTGGACAACTGTAGACTGACGGTCTGGTGTCTGGTGGACAACAGCAGAGTGACAGTCTGGTCTGTTGTGGACAGCTGTAGAGTGCTAGTCTGGTGTCTGGTGGACAAAAGCAGAGTGACGGCCTGGTCTCTGGTGGACAACTGTCGAGTGCTGGTCTGGTGTCTGGTGGACAACTGCAGAGTGACGGTCTGCTGTCTGGTGGATAACTGTAGAGAGACGGTCTGGTATCTGGTGGACAACTGTAGAGTGCTGGTCTGGTGTCTGTTGGACAAAGACAGAGTGACGGTCTGGTCTCTGGTGGACAACTGTAGAGTGCTGGTCTGGTGTCTGGTGGACATCTGTAGAATGCTGGTCTGGTGTCTGGTGGACAACTGTAGTATGCTGGTCTGGTGTCTGGTGGACAACTGTAGAATGCTGGTCTGCTGTCTGGTGGACAAATGTAGAATGACGGTCTGGTGTCTGGTGGACAACTGTAGCCTGATGGTCTGGTATCTGGTGGACAACTGTAGACTGACTGTCTGGTGTCTGGTGGACAACTGTAGAGTGACGGTCTGCTGTCTGGTAGATAACTGTAGAGTGACGGTCTGGTGTCTGGTGGACAACTGTAGCGTGATGGTCTGCTGTCTTGTGGACAAATGGTGAGTGACGGTCTCGTGTCTGGTGGTCAACTGGAGAGTGACAGTCTGGTATCTGGTGGATAACTGTAGACTTACAGTCTGATGTCTGTTGGACATCTGTAGACTGACGGTCTGGTGTCTGGTGGACATCTGTAGAATGATGGTCTGGTGTCTGGTGGACAACTGTAGAGTGACGGTCTGGTCTCTGGTGGACAACTGTAGAGTGACGGTCTGGTGTCTGGTGGACAACAGCAGTGTGACGGTCTGGTGTCTTGTGGACAACAGCAGAGTGACTGTCTGGTCTCTGGTGGACAACTGTAGAGTGCTGGTCTGGTGTCTAGTGGACAACAGCAGAGTGACGGTCTGGTCTCTGGTGGACAACTGTCGACTGCTGCTGGTGTCTGGTGGACAACAGCAGTGTGACGGTCTGCTGTCTGGTGGATAACTGTAGAGAGACGGTCTGGTCTCTGGTGGACAACTGTAGAGTGCTGGTGTGGTGTCTGGTGGACAACTGTAGAGTGACGGTCTGTCTCTGGCGGATAACTGGAGAGTGACGGTCTGGTCTCTGGTGGACAACTGTAGAGTGACGATCTGGAGTCTGGTGGATAACTGTAGAGAGACGGTCTGGTGTCTGGTGGACAACTGTAGCATGATGGTCTGGTGTCTGGTGGACAACTGGAGAGTGACGGTCTGGTGTCTGGTGGATAACTGTAGAGTGACGGTCTGGTGTCTGTTGGACATCTGTAGACTGATGGTCTGGTGTCTGGTGGACATCTGTAGACAGACGGTCTGGTGTCTGGTGGACAACTGTAGGGTAACGGTCTGGTCTCTGGTGGACAACTGTAGAGTGACGATCTGGAGTCTGGTGGACAACTGTAGAGTGACGGTCTTGTCTCTGGTGGACAACTGTAGACTGACGGTGTCGTGTCTGGTGGACAACTGCAGAATGACGGACTGGTGTCTGGTGGACAACAGCAGAGTGACAGTCTGGTCTCTGGTGGACAACTGTAGAGTGACCATCTGGAGTCTGGTGGATAACTGTATAGTGCCGGTCTGGTATCTGGTGGACAACTGTAGAGTGATGGTCTTTTCTCTGGGGGACAACTGTAGAGTGATGGTCTGGTGTCTGGTGGACAACTGTAGAGTGACGGTCTGGTGTCTGGTGGACAACTGTAGCGTGATGGTCTGCTGTCTGGTGGACAAATGCAGAGTGATGGTCTGGTCTGTTGTGGACAGCTGTAGAGTGCTAGTCTGGTGTCTGGTGGACAAAAGCAGAGTGACGGCCTGGTCTCTGGTGGACAACTGTCGAGTGCTGGTCTGGTGTCTGGTGGACAACTGCAGAGTGACGGTCTAGTGTCTGGTGGATAACTGTAGAGAGACGGTCTGGTATCTGGTGGACAACTGTAGAGTGCTGGTCTGGTGTCTGTTGGACAAAGACAGAGTGACGGTCTGGTCTCTGGTGGACAACTTTAGAGTGCTGGTCTGGTGTCTGGTGGACAACTGTAGAATGCTGGTCTGGTGTCTGGTGGACAACTGTAGTATGCTGGTCTGGTGTCTGGTGGACAACTGTAGAATGCTGGTCTGCTGTCTGGTGGACAAATGTAGAGTGACGGTCTGGTGTCTGGTGGACAACTGTAGACTGATGGTCTGGTATCTGGTGGACAACTGTAGACTGACTGTCTGGTGTCTGGTGGACAACTGTAGAGTGACGGTCTGCTGTCTGGTAGATAACTGTAGAGTGACGGTCTGGTGTCTGGTGGACAACTGTAGCGTGATGGTCTGCTGTCTTGTGGACAAATGGTGAGTGACGGTCTCGTGTCTGGTGGTCAACTGGAGAGTGACAGTCTGGTATCTGGTGGATAACTGTAGACTTACAGTCTGGTGTCTGTTGGACTTCTGTAGACTGACGGTCTGGTGTCTGGTGGACATCTGTAGAATGATGGTCTGGTGTCTGGTGGACAACTGTAGAGTGACGGTCTGGTCTCTGGTGGACAACTGTAGAGTGACGGTCTGGTGTCTGGTGGACAACAGCAGAGTGACGGTCTGGTGTCTTGTGGACAACAGCAGAGTGACTGTCTGGTCTCTGGTGGACCACTGTAGAGTGCTGGTCTGGTGTCTGGTGGACAACAGCAGAGTGATGGTGTGGTCTCTGGTGGACAACTGTGGACTGCTGGTCTGGTGTCTGGTGGATAACTGTAGAGAGACGGTCTGGTGTCTGGTGGACAACTGTAGCATGATGGTCTGGTGTCTGGTGGACATCTGTAGACTGATGATCTGGTGTCTGCTGGACAACTGTAGACTGCCGGTCTGGTGTCTGGTGGACAACTGTAGACTGATTGTCTGGTGTCTGGTGGACAACTGTGGAGTGACGGTCTGCTGTCTGGTGGATAACTGTAGAGTGACGGTCTGGTGTCCGGTGGACAACTGTAGCGTGATGGTCTGCTGTCTGGTGGACCAATGGAGAGTGACCGTCTGGTGTCTGGTGGACAACTGTAGACTGACGGTCTGGTGTCTGGTGGACAACAGCTGAGTGACAGTCTGGTCTCTGGTGGACAACTGTCGAGTGCTGGTCTGGTGTCTGGTGGACAACAGCAGAGTGACGGTCTGCTGTCTGGTGGATAACTGTAGAGAGACGGTCTGGTCTCTGGTGGACAACTGTAGAGTGCTGGTGTGGTGTCTGGTGGACAACTGTAGAGTGACGGTCTGTCTCTGGCGGATAACTGGAGAGTGACGGTCTGGTCTCTGGTGGACAACTGTAGAGTGACGATCTGGAGTCTGGTGGATAACTGTAGAGAGACGGTCTGGTGTCTGGTGGACAACTGTAGCATGATGGTCTGGTGTCTGGTGGACAACTGGAGAGTGACGGTCTGGTGTCTGGTGGATAACTGTAGAGTGACGGTCTGGTGTCTGTTGGACATCTGTAGACTGATGGTCTGGTGTCTGGTGGACATCTGTAGACAGACGGTCTGGTGTCTGGTGGACAACTGTAGGGTAACGGTCTGGTCTCTGGTGGACAACTGTAGAGTGACGATCTGGAGTCTGGTGGACAACTGTAGAGTGACGGTCTTGTCTCTGGTGGACAACTGTAGACTGACGGTGTGGTGTCTGGTGGACAACAGCAGAATGACGGTCTGGTGTCTGGTGGACAACAGCAGAGTGACAGTCTGGTCTCTGGTGGACAACTGTAGAGTGACCATCTGGAGTCTGGTGGATAACTGTATAGTGCCGGTCTGGTATCTGGTGGACATCTGTAGAGTGATGGTCTTTTCTCTGGGGGACAACTGTAGAGTGATGGTCTGGTGTCTGGTGGACAACTGTAGAGTGACGGTCTGGTGTCTGGTGGACAACTGTAGCGTGATGGTCTGCTGTCTGGTGGACAAATGGAGAGTGACGGACTGGTGCCTGGTGGACAACTGTAGACTGACGGTCTGGTGTCTGGTGGACAACAGCAGAGTGACAGTCTGGTCTGTTGTGGACAGCTGTAGAGTGCTAGTCTGGTGTCTGGTGGACAAAAGCAGAGTGACGGCCTGGTCTCTGGTGGACAACTGTCGAGTGCTGGTCTGGTGTCTGGTGGACAACTGCAGAGTGACGGTCTGCTGTCTGGTGGATAACTGTAGAGAGACGGTCTGGTATCTGGTGGACAACTGTAGAGTGCTGTTCTGGTGTCCGTTGGACAAAGACAGAGTGACGGTCTGGTCTCTGGTGGACAACTGTAGAGTGCTGGTCTGGTGTCTGGTGGACAACTGTAGAATGCTGGTCTGGTGTCTGGTGGACAACTGTAGTATGCTGGTCTGGTGTCTGGTGGACAACTGTAGAATGCTGGTCTGCTGTCTGGTGGACAAATGTAGAATAACGGTCTGGTGTCTGGTGGACAACTGTAGCCTGATGGTCTGGTATCTGGTGGACAACTGTAGACTGACTGTCTGGTGTCTGGTGGACAACTGTAGAGTGACGGTCTGCTGTCTGGTAGATAACTGTAGAGTGACGGTCTGGTGTCTGGTGGACAACTGTAGCGTGATGGTCTGCTGTCTTGTGGACAAATGGTGAGTGACGGTCTCGTGTCTGGTGGTCAACTGGAGAGTGACAGTCTGGTATCTGGTGGATAACTGTAGACTTACAGTCTGATGTCTGTTGGACATCTGTAGACTGACGGTCTGGTGTCTGGTGGACATCTGTAGAATGATGGTCTGGTGTCTGGTGGACAACTGTAGAGTGACGGTCTGGTCTCTGGTGGACAACTGTAGAGTGACGGTCTGGTGTCTGGTGGACAACAGCAGAGTGACGGTCTTGTGTCTTGTGAACAACAGCAGAGTGACTGTCTGGTCTCTGGTGGACCACTGTAGAGTGCTGGTCTGGTGTCTGGTGGACAACAGCAGAGTGATGGTGTGGTCTCTGGTGGACAACTGTAGACTGCTGGTCTGGTGTCTGGTGGATAACTGTAGAGAGACGGTCTGGTGTCTGGTGGACAACTGTAGCATGATGGTCTGGTGTCTGGTGGACAACTGGAGAGTGACGGTCTGGTGTCTTGTGGATAACTGTAGAGTGACGGTCTGGTGTCTGTTGGACATCTGTAGACTGATGGTCTGGTGTCTGGTGGACATCTGCAGACAGACGGTCTGGTGTCTGGTGGACAACTGTAGAGTGACGGTCTGGTCTCTGGTGGACAACTGTGGAGTGACAATCTGGAGTCTGGTGGACAACTGTAGAGTGACGGTCTGGTCTCTGGTTGACAACTGTAGAGTGATGGTCTGGTGTCTGGTGGACAACTGTAGAGTGACCATCTGGAGTTTGGTGGATAACTGTATAGTGATGGTCTGGTATCTGGTGGACAACTGTAGAGTGACGGTCTTGTCTCTGGTGGACAACTGTAGAGTGATGGTCTGGTGTCTGGTGGACAACTGTAGAGTGATGGTCTGGTCTCTGGTGGACACCTGTAGAGTGATGGTCTGGTCTCTGGTGGACAACTTTAGAGTGACGGTCTTGTCTCTGGTGGACAACTGTAGAGTGATGGTCTGGTGTCTGGTGGACAACTGTAGAGTGATGGACTGGTCTCTGGTGGACAACTGTAGAGTGATGGTCCGGTCTCTTGTGGACAACTGTAGAGTGACGGTCTTGTCTCTGGTGGACAACTGTAGAGTGACGGTCTGGTGTCTGGTGGACAACTGCAGAATGACGGTCTGGTGTCTGGTGGACAACAGCAGAGTGACAGTCTGGTGTCTGGTGGACATCTGTAGACTGACGGTGTGGTGTCTGGTGGACAACAGCAGAATGACGGTCTGGTGTCTGGTGGACAACAGCAGAGTGACAGTCTGGTCTCTGGTGAACAACTGTAGAGTGACCATCTGGAGTCTGGTGGATAACTGTATAGTGCCTGTCTGGTAGCTGGTGGACAACTGTAGAGTGACGGTCTTTTCTCTGGGGGACAACTGTAGAGTGATGGTCTGGTGTCTGGTGGACAACTGTAGAGTGACGGTCTGGTGTCTGGTGGACAACTGTAGCGTGAATGTCTGCTGTCTGGTGGACAAATGGAGAGTGACGGTCTGGTGCCTGGTGGACAACTGTAGACTGACGGTCTGGGGTCTGGTGGACAACAGCAGAGTGACAGTCTGGTATCTGGTGGACAACTGTAGACTGACTGTCTGGTGTCTGGTGGACAACTGTAGGGTGTCAGTCTGGTGTCTGGTGGACAACTGTAGAGTGACGGTCTGCTGTCTGGTGGATAACTGTAGAGTGACGGTCTGGTGTCTGGTGGACAACTGTAGAGTGATGGTCCGGTCTCTTGTGGACAACTGTAGAGTGACGGTCTTGTCTCTGGTGGACAACTGTAGAGTGATGGTCTGGTGTCTGGTGTACAACAGCAGAATGACGGTCTGGTGTCTGGTGGACAACAGCAGAGTGACAGTCTGGTGTCTGGTGGACATCTGTAGACTGACGGTGTGGTGTCTGGTGGACAACAGCAGAATGACGGTCTGGTGTCTGGTGGACAACAGCAGAGTGACAGTCTGGTCTCTGGTGGACAACTGTAGAGTGACCATCTGGAGTCTGGTGGATAACTGTATAGTGCCTGTCTGGTAGCTGGTGGACAACTGTAGAGTGACGGTCTTTTCTCTGGGGGACAACTGTAGAGTGATGGTCTGGTGTCTGGTGGACAACTGTAGAGTGACGGTCTGGTGTCTGGTGGACAACTGTAGCGTGAATGTCTGCTGTCTGGTGGACAAATGGAGAGTGATGGTCTGGTGCCTGGTGGACCACTGTAGACTGACGGTCTGGCGTCTGGTGGACAACAGCAGAGTGACAGTCTGGTATCTGGTGGACAACTGTAGACTGACTGTCTGGTGGACAACTGTAGGGTGTCAGTCTGGTGTCTGGTGGACAACTGTAGAGTGACGGTCTGCTGTCTGGTGGATAACTGTAGAGTGACGGTCTGGTGTCTGGTGGACAACTGTAGCGTGATGGTCTGTTGTCTGTTGGACAAATGGAGAGTGACGGTCTGGTGCCTGGTGGACAACTGTAGACTGACGGTCTGGTGTCTGGTGGACAACTGTAGAGTGACGGTCTGGTCTCTGGTGGACAACTGTAGATTGCTGGTCTGGTGTCTGGTGGACAACTGTAGAGTGACTGTCTGCTGTCTGGTGGACAACTGTAGACTTACAGTCTGCTGTCTGTTGTACATCTGTAGACTGATGGTCTGGTGTCTGGTGAACATCTGTAGACTGATGGTCTGGTGTCTGGTGGACAACTGTAGACTGCCGGTCTGGTATCTGGTGGACAACTGTAGACTGACTGTCTGGTGTCTGGTGGACAACTGTAGAGTGACGGTCTGCTGTCTGGTGGATAACTGTAGAGTGACGGTCTGGTGTCCGGTGGACAACTGTAGCGTGATGGTCTGCTGTCTGGTGGACAAATGGAGAGTGACGGTCTGGTGTCTGGTGGACAACTGTAGACTGACGGTCTGGTGTCTGGTGGACAACAGCTGAGTGACAGTCTGGTCTCTGGTGGACAACTGTAGAGTGCTGGTCTAGTGTCTGGTGGACAACAGCAGAGTGACGGTCTGGTCTCTGGTGGACAACTGTCGAGTGCTGGTCTGGTGTCTGTTGGACAACAGCAGAGTGATAGTCTGCTGTCTGGTGGATAACTGTAGAGAGACGGTCTGGTCTCTGGTGGACAACTGTAGAGTGCTGGTCTGGTGTCTGGTGGACAACTGTAGAGTGACGGTCTGTCTCTGGCGGATAACTGGAGAGTGACGGTCTGGTCTCTGGTGGACAACTGTAGAGTGATGGTCTGGTCTCTGGTGGACAACTGTAGAGTGACCATCTGGAGTCTGCTGGATAACTGTATAGTGACAGTCTGGTCTCTGGTGGACAACTGTAGAGTGACGGTCTGGTATCTGGTGGACAACTGTAGAGTGACGGTCTTGTGTCTGGTGGATAACAGCAGAATGACGGTCTGGTGTCTGGTGGACAACTGTAGAGTGCTGGTCTGGTGTCTGTTGGACAAAGGCAGAGTGACGGTCTGGTTTTTGGTGGACAACTGTAGAGTGCTGGTCTGGTGTCTGGGGGACAACTGTAGAGTGACCGTCTGCTGTCTGGTGGACAACTGTAGAGTGACGGTCTTGTCTCTGGTGGACAACTGTAGAGTGATGGTCTGGAGTCTGGTGGACAACTGTAGCGTGATGGTCTGGTGTCTGGTAGACAAATGGAGAGTGACGGTCTGGTATCTGGTGGACAACTGTAGAGTGATGGTCTGGAGTCTGGTGGACAACTGTAGCATGATGGTCTGGTGTCTGGTGGACAAATGGAGAGTGACGGTCTAGTGTCTAGTGGACAACTGGAGAGTGACGGTCTGGTGTTTGGTGGATAACTGTAGACTGACAATCTGGTGCCTGTTGGACAACTGTAGAGTGACGGTCTGGTGTCTGGTGGACAACTGTAGAGTGACGGTCTTGTCTCTGGTGGACAACTGTAGAGTGACGGTCTTGTCTCTATGGGACAACTGTAGAGTGACGGTCTGGTGCCTGGTGGACAACTGTAGACTGACGGTCTGGTGTCTGGTGGACAACAGCAGAGTGACAGTCTGGTCTCTGGTGGACAACTGTAGAGTGCTGGTCTGGTGTCTGGTGGACAACTGTAGAATGACGGTCTGGTCTCTAGTGGATAACTGGAGAGTGACGGTCTGGTCTCTGGTGGACAACGGTAGAGTGATGGTCGTTTCTCTGGTGGATAACTGTAGAGTGACCATCTGGAGTCTGGTGGAGAACTGTATAGTGACGGTCTGGTATCTGGTGGACAACTGTAGAGTGACGGTCTTGTCTCAGGGGGACAACTGTAGAGTGAAGGTCTGGTGTCTCGTGGACAACTGTAGAGTGACGGTCTGGTCTCTGGTGGACAACTGTAGAGTGACGGTCTGGTGTCTGGTGGACAACAGCAGAATGACGGTCTGGTGTCTGGTGGACAACAGCAGAGTGACATTTTGGTCTCTGGTGGACAACTGTAGAGTGCTGGTCTGGTGTCTGGTGGACAAAGGCAGAGTGACGGTCTGGTCTCTGGTGGACAACTGTAGAGTGCTGGTCTGGTGTCTGGTGGACAACTGTAGAGTGACTGTCTGGTGTCTTGTGGACAACTGTAGAGTGGCGGTCTGGTCTCTGGTGGACAACAGCAGAATGACGGTCTGGTGTCTGGTGGACAACAGCAGAGTGACATTCTGGTCTCTGGTGGACAACTGTAGAGTGCTGGTCTTGTGTCTGGTGGACAAAGGCAGTGCTGGTCTGGTGTCTGGTGGACAACTGTAGAGTGACTGTCTGCTGTCTGGTGGACAACTGTAGACTGACAGTCTGGTGTCTGTTGTACATCTGTAGACTGATGGTCTGGTGTCTGGTGGACAACTGTAGACTGACAGTCTGGTGTCTGTTGTACATCTGTAGACTGATGGTCTGGTGTCTGGTGGACATCTGTAGACTGACGGTCTTGTCTCTGGTGGACAACTGTAGAGTGATGGTCTGGAGTCTGGTGGACAACTGTAGCGTGATGGTCTGTTGTCTGGTGGACAAATGGAGAGTGACGGTCTGGTATCTGGTGGACAACTGTAGAGTGATGGTCTGGAGTCTGGTGGACAACTGTAGCGTGATGGTCTGGTGTCTGGTGGACAAATGCAGAGTGACAGTCTGCTGTCTGGTGGACAACTGGAGAGTGACGGTCTGGTGTTTGGTGGACAACTGTAGAATGACGGTCTTGTCTCTGGTGGACAACTGTTGACTGACAGTCTGGTGACTGGTGGACAACAGCACAGTGAAGGTCTGGTGTCTGGTGGACAACAGCAGAGTGCTGGTCTGGTGTCTGGTGGACAACTGTAGAGTGACGGTCTGGTCTCTGGTGGATAACTGGAGAGTGACGGTCTGGTCTCTGGTGGACAACTGTAGAGTGATGGTCATTTCTCTGGTGGATAACTGTAGAGTGACCATCTGGAGTCTGGTGGATAACTGTATAGTGACGGTCTGGTATCTGGTGGACAACTGTAGAGTGACGGTCTTGTCTCTGGGGGACAACTGTAGAGTGATGGTCTGGTGTCTCGTGGACAACTGTAGAGTGACGGTCTGGTCTCTGGTGGACAACTGTAGAGTGACGGTCTGGTGTCTGGTGGACAACAGCAGAATGACGGTCTGGTGTCTGGTGGACAACAGCAGAGTGACATTTTGGTCTCTGGTGGACAACTGTAGAGTGCTGGTCTGGTGTCTGGTGGACAAAGGCAGAGTGACAGTCTGGTGTCTGTTGTACAACTGTAGACTGATGGTCTGGTGTCTGGTGGACATCTGTATACTGACGGTCTGGTGTCTGGTGGACAACTGTAGACTGCCGGTCTGGTATCTGGTGGACAACTGTAGACTGACTGTCTGGTGTCTGGTGGACAACTGTAGAGTGACGGTCTGCTGTCTGGTGGATAACTGTATAGTGACGGTCTGGTCTCTGGTGGATAACTGGAGAGTGATGGTCTGGTCTCTGGTGGACAACTGTAGAGTGATGGTCTGTTCTCTGGTGGATAACTGTAGAGTGACCATCTGGAGTCTGGTGGATAACTGTATAGTGACGGTCTAGTATCTGGTGGACAACTGTAGAGTGACGGTCTGGTGTCTTGTGGACAACTGTAGAGTGACGGTCTGGTCTCTGGTGGACAACAGCAGAATGACGGTCTGGTGTCTGGTGGACAACAGCAGAGTGACATTCTGGTCTCTGGTGGACAACTGTAGAGTGCTGGTCTGGTGTCTGGTGGACAAAGGCAGAGTGCTGGTCTGGTGTCTGGTGGACAACTGTAGAGTGACTGTCTGCTGTCTGGTGGACAACTGTAGACTGACAGTCTGGTGTCTGTTGTACATCTGTAGACTGATGGTCTGGTGTCTGGTGGACATCTGTAGACTGACGGTCTGGTGTCTGGTGGACAACTGTAGACTGCCGGTCTGGTGTCTGGTGGACAACTGTAGACTGACTGTCTGGTGTCTGGTGGACAACTGTAGAGTGACGGTCTGCTGTCTGGTGGATAACTGTAGAGTGACCGTCTGGTCTCTGGGGGACAACTGTAGCATGATGGTCTGCTGTCTGGTGGACAAATGGAGAGTGACGGTCTGGTGTCTGGTGGACAACTGTAGACTGATGGTCTGGTGTCTGGTGGACAACAGCTGAGTGACAGTCTGGTCTCTGGTGGACAACCGTAGAGTGCTGGTCTAGTGTCTGGTGGACAACAGCAGAGTGACGGTCTGGTCTCTGGTGGACAACTGTCGAGTGCTGGTCTGGTGTCTGGTGGACAACAGCAGAGTGATGGTCTGCTGTCTGGTGGATAACTGTAGAGAGACGGTCTGGTCTCTGGTGGACAACTGTAGAGTGCTGGTCTGGTGTCTGGTGGACAACTGTAGAGTGACGGTCTGTCTCTGGCGGATAACTGGAGAGTGACGGTCTGGTCTCTCGTGGACAACTGTAGAGTGATGGTCTAGTTTCTGGTGGACAACTGTAGAGTGACCATCTGGAGTCTGGTGGATAACTGTATAGTGACGGTCTGGTATCTGGTGGACAACTGTAGAGTGACGGTCTTGTCTCTGGTGGACAACTGTAGAGTGACAGTCTGGTGTCTTGTGGACAACAGCAGAATGACGGCTTGGTGTCTGGTGGACAACAGCAGAGTGACAGTCTTGTGTCCGGTAGACATCTGTAGACTGACGGTCTGGTGTCTGGTGGACAACTGTAGAGAGACAGTCTGCTCTCTGGTGGACAACTGTAGAGTGATGGTCTGGAGTCGGGTGGACAACTGTAGCGTGATGGTCTGGTGTCTGGTGGACAAATGGAGAGTGACGGTCTGCTGTCTGGTGGACAACTGGAGAGTGACGGTCTGATGTTTGGTGGACAACTCTAGATTGATGGTCTGGAGTCTGGTGGATAACTTTAGAGTGACGGTCTGGTCTCTGGTGGACAACTGTTGAGTGACGGTCTGGTGGACAACAGCAGAGTGACGGTCTGGTGTCTGGTGGACAACAGCAGAGTGACAGTCTGGTCTTTGGTGGACAACTGTAAAGTGCTGGTCTGGTGTCTGCTGGACAACTGTAGAATGCTGGTCTGGTGTCTGGTGGACAACTGTAGAGTGACGGTCTGGTGTCTGTTGGACATCTGTAGACTGACGGTCTGGTGTCTGGTGGACAACTGTAGAGTGACCATCTGGAGTCTGGTGGATAACTGTATAGTGACGGTCTGGTATCTGGTGGACAACTGTAGAGTGACGGTCTTGTCTCTGGTGGACAACTGTAGAGTGATGATCTGGTGTCTGTTGGACAGCTGTAGAGTGACGGTCTGGTCTCTGGTGGACAACTGTAGATTGACGGTCTGGTGTCTTGTGGACAACAGCAGAATGACGGTCTGGTGTCTGGTGGGCAACAGCAGAGTGACAGTCTGATGTCTGGTAGACATCTGTAGACTGACGGTCTGGTGTCTGGTGGACAACTGTTGAGTGACGGTTTGGTCTCTGGTGGACAACTGTAGAGTGATAGTCTTGAGTATGGTGGACAACTGTAGCGTGATGGTCTGGTGTCTGGTGGACAAATGGAGAGTGACGGTCTGGTATCTGTTGGACAACTGTAGAGTGACAGTCTGGTGTCTTGTGGACAACAGCAGAATGACGGCTTGGTGTCTGGTGGACAACAGCAGAGTGACAGTCTTGTGTCCGGTAGACATCTGTAGACTGACGGTCTGGTGTCTGGTGGACAACTGTAGAGAGACAGTCTGCTCTCTGGTGGACAACTGTAGAGTGATGGTCTGGAGTCGGGTGGACAACTGTAGCGTGATGGTCTGGTGTCTGGTGGACAAATGGAGAGTGACGGTCTGCTGTCTGGTGGACAACTGGAGAGTGACGGTCTGATGTTTGGTGGACAACTCTAGATTGATGGTCTGGAGTCTGGTGGATAACTTTAGAGTGACGGTCTGGTCTCTGGTGGACAACTGTTGAGTGACGGTCTGGTGGACAACAGCAGAGTGACGGTCTGGTGTCTGGTGGACAACAGCAGAGTGACAGTCTGGTCTTTGGTGGACAACTGTAAAGTGCTGGTCTGGTGTCTGCTGGACAACTGTAGAATGCTGGTCTGGTGTCTGGTGGACAACTGTAGAGTGACGGTCTGGTGTCTGGTTGATAACTGTAGACTGACAGTCTGGTGTCTGTTGGACATCTGTAGACTGACGGTCTGGTGTCTGGTGGACAACTGTAGAGTGACCATCTGGAGTCTGGTGGATAACTGTATAGTGACGGTCTGGTATCTGGTGGACAACTGTAGAGTGACGGTCTTGTCTCTGGTGGACAACTGTAGAGTGATGATCTGGTGTCTGTTGGACAGCTGTAGAGTGACGGTCTGGTCTCTGGTGGACAACTGTAGAGTGACGGTCTGGTGTCTTGTGGACAACAGCAGAATGACGGTCTGGTGTCTGGTGGGCAACAGCAGAGTGACAGTCTGATGTCTGGTAGACATCTGTAGACTGACAGTCTGGTGTCTGGTGGACAACTGTTGAGTGACGGTTTGGTCTCTGGTGGACAACTGTAGAGTGATGGTCTTGAGTATGGTGGACAACTGTAGCGTGATGGTCTGGTGTCTGGTGGACAAATAGAGAGTGACGGTCTGGTATCTGGTGGACAACTGTAGAGTGATGGTCTGGAGTCTGGTGGACAACTGTAGCGTGATGGTCTGGTGTCTGGTGGACAAATGGAGAGTGACAGTCTGCTGTCTGGTGGACAACTGGAGAGTGACGGTCTGGTGTTTGGTGGACAACTGTAGAATGACGGTCTTGTCTCTGGTGGACAACTGTTGAGTGACGGTCTGGTGTCTGGTGGACAACAGCACAGTGACGGTCTGGTGTCTGGTGGACAACAGCAGCGTGCTGGTCTGGTGTCTGGTGTACAACTGTAGAGTGACGGTCTGGTCTCTGGTGGATAACTGGAGAGTGACGGTCTGGTCTCTGGTGGACAACTGTAGAGTGATGGTCATTTCTCTGGTGGATAACTGTAGAGTGACCATCTGGAGTCTGGTGGATAACTGTATAGTGACGGTCTGGTATCTGGTGGACAACTGTAGAGTGACGGTCTTGTCTCTGGGGGACAACTGTAGAGTGATGGTCTGGTGTCTCGTGGGCAACTGTAGAGTGACGGTCTGGTCTCTGGTGGACAACTGTAGAGTGACGGTCTGGTGTCTGGTGGACAACAGCAGAATGACGGTCTGGTGTCTGGTGGACAACAGCAGAGTGACATTTTGGTCTCTGGTGGACAACTGTAGAGTGCTGGTCTGGTGTCTGGTGGACAAAGGCAGAGTGACGGTCTGGTCTCTGGTGGACAACTGTAGAGTGCTGGTCTGGTGTCTGGTGGACAACTGTAGACTGACAGTCTGGTGTCTGGTGGACAACTGTAGACTGCCGGTCTGGTATCTGGTGGCCAACTGTAGACTGACTGTCTGGTGTCTGGTGGACAACTGTAGAGTGACGGTCTGCTGTCTGGTGGATAACTGTAGAGTGACGGTCTGGTCTCTGGTGGATAACTGGAGAGTGATGGTCTGGTCTCTGGTGGACAACTGTAGAGTGACGGTCTGGTGTCTGGTGGACAACAGCAGAATGACGGTCTGGTGTCTGGTGGACAACAGCAGAGTGACATTTTGGTCTCTGGTGGACAACTGTAGAGTGCTGGTCTGGTGTCTGGTGGACAAAGGCAGAGTGACAGTCTGGTGTCTGTTGTACAACTGTAGACTGATGGTCTGGTGTCTGGTGGACATCTGTATACTGACGGTCTGGTGTCTGGTGGACAACTGTAGACTGCCGGTCTGGTATCTGGTGGACAACTGTAGACTGACTGTCTGGTGTCTGGTGGACAACTGTAGAGTGACGGTCTGCTGTCTGGTGGATAACTGTATAGTGACGGTCTGGTCTCTGGTGGATAACTGGAGAGTGATGGTCTGGTCTCTGGTGGACAACTGTAGAGTGATGGTCTGTTCTCTGGTGGATAACTGTAGAGTGACCATCTGGAGTCTGGTGGATAACTGTATAGTGACGGTCTAGTATCTGGTGGACAACTGTAGAGTGACGGTCTGGTGTCTTGTGGACAACTGTAGAGTGACGGTCTGGTCTCTGGTGGACAACAGCAGAATGACGGTCTGGTGTCTGGTGGACAACAGCAGAGTGACATTCTGGTCTCTGGTGGACAACTGTAGAGTGCTGGTCTGGTGTCTGGTGGACAAAGGCAGAGTGCTGGTCTGGTGTCTGGTGGACAACTGTAGAGTGACTGTCTGCTGTCTGGTGGACAACTGTAGACTGACAGTCTGGTGTCTGTTGTACATCTGTAGACTGATGGTCTGGTGTCTGGTGGACATCTGTAGACTGACGGTCTGGTGTCTGGTGGACAACTGTAGACTGCCGGTCTGGTGTCTGGTGGACAACTGTAGACTGACTGTCTGGTGTCTGGTGGACAACTGTAGAGTGACGGTCTGCTGTCTGGTGGATAACTGTAGAGTGACCGTCTGGTCTCTGGGGGACAACTGTAGCATGATGGTCTGCTGTCTGGTGGACAAATGGAGAGTGACGGTCTGGTGTCTGGTGGACAACTGTAGACTGATGGTCTGGTGTCTGGTGGACAACAGCTGAGTGACAGTCTGGTCTCTGGTGGACAACCGTAGAGTGCTGGTCTAGTGTCTGGTGGACAACAGCAGAGTGACGGTCTGGTCTCTGGTGGACAACTGTCGAGTGCTGGTCTGGTGTCTGGTGGACAACAGCAGAGTGATGGTCTGCTGTCTGGTGGATAACTGTAGAGAGACGGTCTGGTCTCTGGTGGACAACTGTAGAGTGCTGGTCTGGTGTCTGGTGGACAACTGTAGAGTGACGGTCTGTCTCTGGCGGATAACTGGAGAGTGACGGTCTGGTCTCTCGTGGACAACTGTAGAGTGATGGTCTAGTTTCTGGTGGACAACTGTAGAGTGACCATCTGGAGTCTGGTGGATAACTGTATAGTGACGGTCTGGTATCTGGTGGACAACTGTAGAGTGACGGTCTTGTCTCTGGTGGACAACTGTAGAGTGACAGTCTGGTGTCTTGTGGACAACAGCAGAATGACGGCTTGGTGTCTGGTGGACAACAGCAGAGTGACAGTCTTGTGTCCGGTAGACATCTGTAGACTGACGGTCTGGTGTCTGGTGGACAACTGTAGAGAGACAGTCTGCTCTCTGGTGGACAACTGTAGAGTGATGGTCTGGAGTCGGGTGGACAACTGTAGCGTGATGGTCTGGTGTCTGGTGGACAAATGGAGAGTGACGGTCTGCTGTCTGGTGGACAACTGGAGAGTGACGGTCTGATGTTTGGTGGACAACTCTAGATTGATGGTCTGGAGTCTGGTGGATAACTTTAGAGTGACGGTCTGGTCTCTGGTGGACAACTGTTGAGTGACGGTCTGGTGGACAACAGCAGAGTGACGGTCTGGTGTCTGGTGGACAACAGCAGAGTGACAGTCTGGTCTTTGGTGGACAACTGTAAAGTGCTGGTCTGGTGTCTGCTGGACAACTGTAGAATGCTGGTCTGGTGTCTGGTGGACAACTGTAGAGTGACGGTCTGGTGTCTGTTGGACATCTGTAGACTGACGGTCTGGTGTCTGGTGGACAACTGTAGAGTGACCATCTGGAGTCTGGTGGATAACTGTATAGTGACGGTCTGGTATCTGGTGGACAACTGTAGAGTGACGGTCTTGTCTCTGGTGGACAACTGTAGAGTGATGATCTGGTGTCTGTTGGACAGCTGTAGAGTGACGGTCTGGTCTCTGGTGGACAACTGTAGATTGACGGTCTGGTGTCTTGTGGACAACAGCAGAATGACGGTCTGGTGTCTGGTGGGCAACAGCAGAGTGACAGTCTGATGTCTGGTAGACATCTGTAGACTGACGGTCTGGTGTCTGGTGGACAACTGTTGAGTGACGGTTTGGTCTCTGGTGGACAACTGTAGAGTGATAGTCTTGAGTATGGTGGACAACTGTAGCGTGATGGTCTGGTGTCTGGTGGACAAATGGAGAGTGACGGTCTGGTATCTGTTGGACAACTGTAGAGTGACAGTCTGGTGTCTTGTGGACAACAGCAGAATGACGGCTTGGTGTCTGGTGGACAACAGCAGAGTGACAGTCTTGTGTCCGGTAGACATCTGTAGACTGACGGTCTGGTGTCTGGTGGACAACTGTAGAGAGACAGTCTGCTCTCTGGTGGACAACTGTAGAGTGATGGTCTGGAGTCGGGTGGACAACTGTAGCGTGATGGTCTGGTGTCTGGTGGACAAATGGAGAGTGACGGTCTGCTGTCTGGTGGACAACTGGAGAGTGACGGTCTGATGTTTGGTGGACAACTCTAGATTGATGGTCTGGAGTCTGGTGGATAACTTTAGAGTGACGGTCTGGTCTCTGGTGGACAACTGTTGAGTGACGGTCTGGTGGACAACAGCAGAGTGACGGTCTGGTGTCTGGTGGACAACAGCAGAGTGACAGTCTGGTCTTTGGTGGACAACTGTAAAGTGCTGGTCTGGTGTCTGCTGGACAACTGTAGAATGCTGGTCTGGTGTCTGGTGGACAACTGTAGAGTGACGGTCTGGTGTCTGGTTGATAACTGTAGACTGACAGTCTGGTGTCTGTTGGACATCTGTAGACTGACGGTCTGGTGTCTGGTGGACAACTGTAGAGTGACCATCTGGAGTCTGGTGGATAACTGTATAGTGACGGTCTGGTATCTGGTGGACAACTGTAGAGTGACGGTCTTGTCTCTGGTGGACAACTGTAGAGTGATGATCTGGTGTCTGTTGGACAGCTGTAGAGTGACGGTCTGGTCTCTGGTGGACAACTGTAGAGTGACGGTCTGGTGTCTTGTGGACAACAGCAGAATGACGGTCTGGTGTCTGGTGGGCAACAGCAGAGTGACAGTCTGATGTCTGGTAGACATCTGTAGACTGACAGTCTGGTGTCTGGTGGACAACTGTTGAGTGACGGTTTGGTCTCTGGTGGACAACTGTAGAGTGATGGTCTTGAGTATGGTGGACAACTGTAGCGTGATGGTCTGGTGTCTGGTGGACAAATAGAGAGTGACGGTCTGGTATCTGGTGGACAACTGTAGAGTGATGGTCTGGAGTCTGGTGGACAACTGTAGCGTGATGGTCTGGTGTCTGGTGGACAAATGGAGAGTGACAGTCTGCTGTCTGGTGGACAACTGGAGAGTGACGGTCTGGTGTTTGGTGGACAACTGTAGAATGACGGTCTTGTCTCTGGTGGACAACTGTTGAGTGACGGTCTGGTGTCTGGTGGACAACAGCACAGTGACGGTCTGGTGTCTGGTGGACAACAGCAGCGTGCTGGTCTGGTGTCTGGTGTACAACTGTAGAGTGACGGTCTGGTCTCTGGTGGATAACTGGAGAGTGACGGTCTGGTCTCTGGTGGACAACTGTAGAGTGATGGTCATTTCTCTGGTGGATAACTGTAGAGTGACCATCTGGAGTCTGGTGGATAACTGTATAGTGACGGTCTGGTATCTGGTGGACAACTGTAGAGTGACGGTCTTGTCTCTGGGGGACAACTGTAGAGTGATGGTCTGGTGTCTCGTGGGCAACTGTAGAGTGACGGTCTGGTCTCTGGTGGACAACTGTAGAGTGACGGTCTGGTGTCTGGTGGACAACAGCAGAATGACGGTCTGGTGTCTGGTGGACAACAGCAGAGTGACATTTTGGTCTCTGGTGGACAACTGTAGAGTGCTGGTCTGGTGTCTGGTGGACAAAGGCAGAGTGACGGTCTGGTCTCTGGTGGACAACTGTAGAGTGCTGGTCTGGTGTCTGGTGGACAACTGTAGACTGACAGTCTGGTGTCTGGTGGACAACTGTAGACTGCCGGTCTGGTATCTGGTGGCCAACTGTAGACTGACTGTCTGGTGTCTGGTGGACAACTGTAGAGTGACGGTCTGCTGTCTGGTGGATAACTGTAGAGTGACGGTCTGGTCTCTGGTGGATAACTGGAGAGTGATGGTCTGGTCTCTGGTGGACAACTGTAGAGTGATGGTCTGTTCTCTGGTTCATAACTCTAGAGTGACCATCTGGAGTCTGGTGGATAACTGTATAGTGACGGTCTAGTATCTGGTGGACAACTGTAGAGTGACGGTCTGGTGTCTTGTGGACAACTGTAGAGTGACGGTCTGGTCTCTGGTGGACAACAGCAGAATGACGGTCTGGTGTCTGGTGGACAACAGCAGAGTGACATTCTGGTCTCTGGTGGACAACTGTAGAGTGCTGGTCTGGTGTCTGGTGGACAAAGGCAGAGTGCTGGTCTGGTGTCTGGTGGACAACTGTAGAGTGACTGTCTGCTGTCTGGTGGACAACTGTAGACTGACAGTCTGGTGTCTGTTGTACATCTGTAGACTGATGGTCTGGTGTCTGGTGGACATCTGTAGACTGACGGTCTGGTGTCTGGTGGACAACTGTAGACTGCCGGTCTGGTGTCTGGTGGACAACTGTAGACTGACTGTCTGGTGTCTGGTGGACAACTGTAGAGTGACGGTCTGCTGTCTGGTGGATAACTGTAGAGTGACGGTCTGGTCTCTGGGGGACAACTGTAGCATGATGGTCTGCTGTCTGGTGGACAAATGGAGAGTGACGGTCTGGTGTCTGGTGGATAACTGTAGACTGACGGTCTGGTGTCTGGTAGACAACAGCTGAGTGACAGTCTGGTCTCTGGTGGACAACTGTAGAGTGCTGGTCTAGTGTCTGGTGGACAACAGCAGAGTGACGGTCTGGTCTCTGGTGGACAACTGTCGAGTGCTGGTCTGGTGTCTGGTGGACAACAGCAGAGTGATGGTCTGCTGTCTGGTGGATAACTGTAGAGAGACGGTCTGGTCTCTGGTGGACAACTGTAGAGTGCTGGTCTGGTGTCTGGTGGACAACTGTAGAGTGACGGTCTGTCTCTGGCGGATAACTGGAGAGTGACGGTCTGGTCTCTGGTGGACAACTGTAGAGTGACCATCTGGAGTCTGGTGGATAACTGTATAGTGACAGTCTGGTATCTGGTGGACAACTGTAGAGTGACGGTCTTGTCTCTGGTGGACAACTGTAGAGTGATTGTCTGGTGTCTGGTGGACAACTGTAGAGTGACGGTCTGGTCTCTGGTGGACAACTGTAGCGTGATGGTCTGTTGTCTGTTGGACAAATGGAGAGTGACGGTCTGGTGCCTGGTGGACAGCTGTAGACTGACGGTCTGGTGTCTGGTGGACAACTGTAGAGTGACGGTCTGGTCTCTGGTGGACAACAGCAGAGTGACGGTCTGGTGTCTTGTGGACAACAGCAGAGTGACAGTCTGGTCTCTGGTGGACAACTGTAGAGTGCTGGTCTGGTGTCTGGTGGACAACAGCAGAGTGATGGTCTGGTCTCTGGTGGACATTTGTCAAATGCTGGTCTGGTGTCTGGTGGACAACAGCAGAGTGACGGTCTGCTGTCTGATGGACATCTGTAGAGTGACGGTCTGGTGTCTGGTGGACAACATCTGAGTGATGGTGTCGAGTCTGCGGGACAACAGCAGAGTGATGTTGTGGAGTCTGCTGGACATCAGCAGAGTGATGTTGTGGAGTTTGATGGACAACAGCAGAGTGATCGTGTGGAGTCTGGTGGACAACTGTAGAGTGATGCTCTGGTGTCTGATGGACAAAGGCAGTGTGATCGTCTGAAAGACAGCAGTAGTGTGATGGACTGGTGTCTGCTGAACAACAGCAGAGTGATGGTCTGGAGTCTGATGGACAACAACAGAGTGATGGTCTGGAGTCTGATGGACAAAAGCAGTGTGATTGTCTGATGGACTGGTATGAGGTGGCAAACGGTAAAATGATTGTCTGGTGTCTGATGGACAACAGCAGAGTGATGGTCTGGTGTCTGATGGACAACAGCAGTGTGATCGTCTGATAGACAACAGTAGTGTGATGGACTGGTATGAGGTCGCAAACAGTAAGATGATTGTCTGGTGTCTGCTCTCTGGTGTACCATAGACTGACACAATTTCTCCATTTCTTCCCACAGATATTTTTACACCAGGAGAATTGAAATTAACCTGTCTTCAGTGAAATGTATCCATCGTATGGCTTCAGACTATGGTGTGACTGCTATTCGTGATTACTGCGATAAACTCTTCTACAAACTCCTACCCCAGGACCGATCTTTCCAACACCAGCTGGAACTGTACAACTATGCAGAGGCAGCCAAGGACCCCCTTCTGAAGGAGATCTGCCTGGAGTACTTTGCCTGGAACTGTGAGACGTTGATCCAAACTCCAACGTGGTTTGAACTCACCAGTGATCAGCTCAACACCCTGCTGCTGAGGTCAGATATTGTCATCTGGAATGAGCTGACCCTGTTCAAAGGTGTGGAGAGCTGGATTATCAACAATAAGAAAGCAGAACTCACGCACGAACTGATGGACAAAATTCGTTTCCTTATGATCTCACCTGAGGACCTCTCCAAGATCCAACTGCAGTCTTTACTTTATGAAGAACATGACAGCTTCTTCCTGAAGAGATTCCTGAAAGCCTTTGAGTTCCACTCTGTCTCCATGGAACAGCTGAACAGAGAGCGACATATGTCCAACCTTGAGCTTGAGCCACGAATTTACACATCCTTGGAGTGGAGCGCTCCACTCCATGTTGACAAGAGCAGCTCGATCCACAGCTCCTCTAATTCCTTCTACAATGGCTACCAGTATATCCGTCAGGTCAGCTTCACCCAACCGTCCTCACCCACCATCTCCTTCCAGACCAGCCAGTACACCAGCTCATTCTATGCGGCTGAGAAGGTAGTTTGGACAGCTTATTACCATCTGAACGCTCAGAGCTGCAAGAGCAGCAACATGCCCTGCCCATTTACCATCTACCCCATTGCCACACTGCACAGTAATGGCCACAGTAAAGAGAGCCACATTCGCTACTACAACAAGGTCCTGCTTTTCTGTAGCAACCACTATGTCTCCTACGTGCATGATGTGAAGGAGAGCAGTGTGCTGATGTCGTCCTTCAAGGGACAGGGCCTCTTCTTCTTTGGCTGTGAGTCCGGCCTTTTCTCAACTCTCAGGTTCATCGTCAGACCTGTGTACAAGTAAAAACCCAATCTACTGATTGCAATTCACCAGTCAAATGGAATGCCCAGTATGCTGTTGCACTCTACAGATTACACATCGCTATCACTCTGTAGTGAATACACCACACTCTGTCACTGTGTAGTGATCACACCGCACTCTGTCACTGTGTAGTGATTACACCGCACTCTGTCACTGTGTAGTGATTACACCGCACACTGTCGCACTCTGTAGTGATTACACCACACTCTATCATACTCTGTAGTGATTACACCGCACTCTGTCACTGTGTAGTAAAGTACACCACACTCTGTAGTGATTACACCGCACTCTGTCACTCTGTAGTGATTACACTGCACTCTGTTGCTCTGTAGTGATTACACTGCACACTGCACTTTCTAGTGATTACACCACACTCTGTCACTGTGTAGTGATTACACCGCACACTGTCGCACTCTGTAGTGATTACACCACACTCTGTCACACTCTGTAGTGATTACACTGCACTCTCACTCTGTAGTGAATACACCGCACTCTGTCACACTCTGTAGTGATTGCACCACACTCTGTCACACTCTGTAGTGATTACACTGCACTCTCACTCTGTAGTGATTACACTGCACTCTGTCACACTCTGTAGTGATTACACTGCACTCTGTCACTCTGTATTGATTACACCAAACTCTGTCACTCTGTACTGATTACACCGCACTCTGCCTCCCTGTAGAGATTCTACCGCACTCTGTTGATCTGTAGTGAGTACACCACTCACTCACTCTGTAGAGATTATACTGCATTCTGTCATTCTGTAGTGATTACATTGAACTCAGTTGCACTGTAGTGATTACACCGCACTCTGTCGATCTCTCGTGATTACACTGCACTCTGTCATGGTGTAGTGAGTACACCAAACTGTGCCACTCTGTAGAGATTACACCGCACTCTGTCACACTCTGTAGTGATTACACTGCACACTGCACTTTGTAGTGATTACACTGCACACTGCACTTTGTAGTGATTACACCACACTCTGTCGCTCTGTAGTGACTACACCGCACTCTGTCACTGTGTAGTGATTGCACCACACTCTGTCACACTCTGTAGTGATTACACCACACTCTGTCTCCCTGTAGAGATTACACTGCACTCCGTCGATCTGTAGAGTACACCACTCACTCACTCTGTAGAGATTATACTGCATTCTGTCATTCTGTAATTACACTGAACTCAGTTGCACTGTAGTGATTACACTGCACTCTGTCAATCTGTATTGAGTACACCATTCACTCACTCTGTAGAGATTACGCCACTCACTCACTCTGTAGAGATTATACTGCATTCTGTCATTCTGTAGTGATTACACTGAACTCAGTTGCACTATAGTGATTACACTGCACTCCGTCACTGTGTAGTAATTACACTGCATTCTGTTGATCTCTCATGATTACACTGCACTCTGTCACTCGGTAGTGATTACACAACATTCTATAACTCTGTAATGATTACACCGCACTCTGTCACTTTGTAGTCATTATACCGCACATTCTGTTACTCTGTAGTGATTCCACCACACCCCGTCACACACTGTAATGATTACACCACACCCCATCACACTCTGCAGTGATTACACTGCACTCTGTCACTCTGTAGTGATTACCCCACACTCTGTTGCCATGTAGTGATTCCACCGCAGTCTGTCACTCTGTAGTGATTACACCGCACTCTGTCACACTCTGTAGTGATTACACCACACTCTGTCACACTGTAGTGATTACACTGCACTCTGTCATGGTGTAGTGATTACACCGCACTCTGTCACTCTGTATTGATTACACCAAACTGTCACGCTGTACTGATACACTACACTCTATCTCCATGTAGAGATTACACTGCACTCTTTCGTTCTGTGGTGATTACACCACACTCTGTCGCTCTGTAGTGATTATACTGCACTCTGTCACTGTGTAGTGATTACACCACACTCTGTCACTCTGTAGTGATTATACTGCACTCTGTCGCACTACAGTGATCACACTGCACTCCGTCACTGTGTAGTGATTACACCACACTCTGTCATTCTGTAGTGATTACACCAAACTGTGTCACTCTGTAGTGATTACACCACACTCTGTCTCCCTGTAGAGATTACACTGCACTTTGTCAACCTGTAGTGAGAACAACACTCACTCGCTCTGTAGTGATTACACTGCATTCTGTCGCTCTGTAGTGATTACACCACACTCTGTCGATCTCTCGTGATTACACTGCACTCTGTCATGGTGTAGTGATTGCACCGCACTCTGTTGATCTGTGGTGATTACATGGCACTCTGTCATCCTGTATTGATTACACCTCGCTCTGTTACCTGTCATGATTACGCTGCACCTTGTCACTCCGTCGTGATTGCACCACACTCTGTCACTCTGTAGTGATTACAACGCACTCTGTCGCTCTGTAGTAATTACACCACACTCCCTCATTCCGTAGTGAATACACCACACTCTGTCACACTCTGTAGTGGTTACACTGCACTGTCACTGTGTAGTGATTACACGGCACACTGTTAGTCTGTAGTGATTACACCACACTGTGTCACTCTGTAGTGATTACTCCGCAGTCTGTCCCCTTGTAGTGATTACACCGCACTCTCATACTGTAGTCATTACACCACATTCTGTCGCCTGTAGTGATTACATCACAATCTGTCCCTCTGTCGTGATTACATCGCACTTTGTCACCCAGTAGTGATTACGGCACACTCTATCGCTATATAGTGATTACAAGGCACTATGTCACACTGCAGTGATTACACCACACTCTGTCGCTCTGTAGTGATTACACGGCACACTGTTAGTCTGTAGTGATTACACCACACTCTGTCACACTGTAGTGGTTACACCGCACTCTGTCGCTCTGTAGTGATCACACTGCACTCTGTCACTGTGTAGTGATTACACCACACTCTGTCGATCTGTCATATTACACCGCAATCTATTGCTCTGTAGTAATTGCACCACACTCTGTCACTCTGTAGCGATTTCACCGCACTCTGTCGCTCTGTAGTGATTTCACCGCACTCTGTCGCTCTGTAGTGATTTCACCACACTACCTCACTCTGTAGTGAGGTCACCGCACTCTGTTGCTCTGTAGTGGTTACACTGCTCTCAGTCGATCTGTGGTGATTACACCGCACTCTGTTGCCCTGTAGTAAAAGGCAGAGAGATTGAATAAATGGGCATTTCTCCAGTTGGCATTCAGTGGTGAGTGGGGTGCTGCAGGGGTTGGTGCTGGGCCCGCAGCTGTTTACCATTTACATTGATGATTTGAAAGAGGGGACTGAGTGTGGAATAACAAAATTTGCTGATGACACTAAAATGTGGTGAAAAACAAATTGTATAGAGGATGTGGAGAGTCTGCAGAAGGATATAGATAGGTTACACAAGTGGGCCAAGATCTGGCAGATGAATACAACACTGGTAAATACATGATCATCCACTTTGGAAGGAATAACACAAGAGCAGATTATTATTTAAATGGTGAAAGATTGCAGCATACTGTTGTGCAAAGGGACTTTTTTTATTACAAATCCTTTATTACAAATATCAGTGCTATACAATATATACAAAACAGTGGCAAACACAATTACTGCACTACAAATAGACCATAGACATTACAGCAGAATGTTGCCATCTCTATCCACTATGGCATTTACACCCCGCAGAGCCCAGCGGTCTTGAAACTCCTCTAAGGCCGCTGTGGACTGCGTGTGTTCTTTTTCAATATTTACCTGGGCACGAACATACCCCCTAAACATTGCCAGGCAGTCTGCCCGGGGAGATCCTCCCGCCACCTGTTTCCAAGACCCTCGGATGGCGGATTTCGCCAGCCCCAGGAGCAAGTTGACTAGGACATCCTCATCCCTCCATGCCCCCTTCCTTACTGGATGACCATATATAAATAGGGTGGGGCTAAAATGCAGCCTGGGAGTGCTTGTGCATGAATCGCAAAAAGTTGGCTTGCAGGTACAATAGGCTATTAAGAAGGTAAACAGAATGTTGGCCTTCATTGCTAGAGGTATTGAATTCAAGAGCAGGGAGGTCATGCTGCAACTATACAGGGTACTGGTGAGGCCGCACCTGGAGTACTGTGTGCAGTTCTGGTCTCCATACTTAAGGAAGGATAAACTGGCTTTGGAGGCCAGTATGGTGGAAGGGGCAGAAGAGGTTCAACAAGTTGATTCTAGGGATGAAAGGGTTAACCTATGAGGAGAGATTGAGTCACATGGGACTATACTCTCTGGAGTTCAGAAGAATGAGAGGAGATCTTATAGAACCATACAAAATGTTGAAAGGGTTAGATAAGATAGAAGTGGAAAAGTTATTTCCATTGGGAGGTGAGGCTAGAACTAGGGGACATTGCCTCAAGATTCAGGGAAGAAGGTTTAGGTCGGAGATGAGGAAAAACTGTTTTTCCCAGAGAGTGGTGAATCTGTGGAATTCTCTGCCCAGTGAAGAAGTTGAGGCTTCTTCACTAAATATGTTTAAGAAACAGTTAGATATGTTTTTACCTAGTAAGGGAATTAAGGGTTATGGGGAAAAGACAGGTAGATGGAGCTGAGTTTTCAGACAGATCAGCCATGACCTTATTGAATGGTGGGGCAGGCTCGATGGGCTGGATGGCCTACTCCTGCTCCTATTTCTTATGTTCTTATTAAGGCCAGGACTTTGACTCGGCCATTCCAAAACATGAATTTTCTTCTGTGTAAACCATTCTGTTGGTGATTTACTCTTGTCTTTCAGATCATTGCCTTCTAAAATTGTCCAACTGCCTTTAAGCTTCAAGTAATGGACTGCTATCCTGACATTGTCCCGGAAAAATGTATTGATACAATTTGGAATTCATTGTCCCCCCAACAATTGCAAGCTGCCCAGGTCCTGAGGCAACAAAGCAGCCTCAAACCAGGATGCACCTTCCACCATACTTCACAGTTGGGTTGAGGTTTTGGTGTTGGTATGCAGTGCCCTTTTTCCTCCAAACATAGTAATATGCATTTCTGCCAAGAAGTTCAACTTTTATCTTATCTATCCATGGAACATTGTCCCAGAAGCATTGCAGAACATCCAGGTGGTCTCTTGCAAATTTGAGACGTATAGCGATGTGTTTTTGGAGAGCAACAGATTCCTTTGTGGTGTCCTTCCATGAACACCATTCTTGGTCAGTGTTTTTCTTATGGTGGGTACATGAGCAGAGACCTTAACAAGTTCTAGAGATTTCTACAGATCTTTTGCTGTTACCTTTGGGTTCTTTTGCACCTCCTTCAGCATTGAATGGTGTGCTCTTTGTTTGATCTTTGCAGGATGCCCACTCCTCGGGAGAGTAGCAATAGTACTGAGTTTCCTCCATTTGAAGACAATATTTCTTATTGAGCACTGATGAACACTCAGGTCTTTGGAAATGCTCTTGTAGCCTTTTCCAGCTTCATTCATCTTCTCAGGTCCTCTGAAAGTTGTTGTGGTCGAAGCATGGTGCACATACTTTCTTGAGAAGAGCAGGCTCTGTCAGTGACCTGACTTTGTGTGTCTGTTTTATAAGGGCAGGGCACCTGTGCAACCCACACCTCCAATCTCATCTCATATATTGGAATACCTGACTCCAAATAGCTTTTGTAGAAAGCATTACCCCAAAAGTTTGCATACTCTTTTCAACAAATACATGTAATACAGGATCATTTTTCTCAATAAATAAATGAACAAGTAAAATGTTTTTTGTATTATTTATTAAATTGGTTCTCTTTTTTAGTTTTAGGATATATGAAGGTCTGATCACACATTCGTTCATATCTATGCAAAAAGAGAAGATTGTACAGGGTTTTCAAACTTTATAGCACTACTGTAGCTGATGAGCTGTCCGTCAGTCAGGGTCAACCATGGGTGTTGCATCCTAGCTGTTTAGATATGCAAGCACAATATGGAGAGCAAGTTGTTGCCCATGTAGCAAGCTCCTCCTCTCCAAGCATATGATGAACCCAAAGGAATGGCAGAGACTGATATAGTTTGGCACCAGCAACATTGCAGGAGTTGCTAGTCTGTATTGAACTAAATGCAGGATTGCCTTAGGGACTCCATCTCTGGATTTTTCTCTCTGGGTTTACTCCCAAAACCTTCCCCATGAGAGGTTATAGCCACAGAAGTCTGAGATCAGAGTTTTCCTTTTCTCAGATGAGCTGACAAGCCCCATCTGCCTGAATACAAGTTAACCTTTAGGGTTTTCTGCACAAGGACTCCCAAGTCCCTCTGCATCTCAAACTTTAGGATTTTCTCCCTGTTTAGAAAATAGTCCACACATTTATTTCTACTACCAAAGTGCATGACCATGCATTTTCCAACATTGTATTTCATTTGCCACTTTCTTACCCTTTCTCCTAATCTGTCTAAGTCCATCATCTAAATCATTTATATACAGCATAAAAAGAAGTGGTCCCAACACCGACCCCTGTGGAACACCACTAGTCACTGGCAGCCAACCAGAAAAGGATCCTGTTATTCCCACTCGCTGCCTCCTACCAAACAGCCAATATTCTAACCATGTTAGTAACGTTCCTGCAATATCATGGGCTCTTAACTTGTTAAGCAGCCTCGTGTGTGGCACCTTGTCAAAGGCCTTCTGAAAGTCCAAATATACAACATCAACTGCATCCCATTTATCTATCCATTTGTAATTTCCTCAAAGAATTCCAACAGGTTCAACAGCCAGGAATTCCCCTGGGTGTATTTTATAGACCACCCAATAGTAACAGGAACATCAAGGAGCAGAGAGGGAGACAGATTCTGGAAAGGAGTAATAATAACAGGGTTGTTGTGGTGGGAGATTTTAATTTCCCAAATATTGATTGGCATTTCCCTAGAGTGAGGGGTTTAGAAGGGGTGGAGTTTCTTTGGTGTGTTCAAGAAGGTTTCTTGACACAATATGTAGAGGAGAGTCTATACTTGATCTGGTACTTGTCAGGTCTCTCAATGGAAGAGTATTATACAGTCAGTAATCACAATTCTATCTCTTTTACCATAGCATAGAAACGTAGAAATATACAAAACCTACAGCACAATACAGGCCATTCAGCCCACAAAGTTGTGCCTAGCATGTTCCTACCTTAGAAATTACTAGGCTTACCTATAGCCCTCTACTTTACTAAGCTTCATGTAACTATCTAAAAGACCTGATTATATCCGCCTGCACCACTGTTGCTGGCGGACCATTCCACGCACTCATCACTCTCTGAGTAAAAAACTTACCCCTGACATCTCCTCTGTACCTACTCCACAGCACCTTAAACCTGTGTCCTCTTGTGGCAACCATTTCAGTCCTGGGAAAAAGCCTCTGACTATCCACACAATCAATGCCACTCATCATCTTGTACACCTCTATCAGATCACCTCTCATCCTCCTTCGCTCTAAGGAGAAAAGGCCGAGTTCACTCAACCTATTTTCATATGGCATGCTCCCCAGTCCAGGCAACATCCTTGTAAATCTCCTCTGCACCCTTTCTATGGTTTCCACATCCTTCCTGTAGTGAGGCAACCAGAACTGAGCACAGTACTCCAAGTGGGGTCTGACCAGGGTCCTATAGAGCTGCAACATTACCTCTCAGCTCCCAAATTCAATTCCATGATTGCTGACGGCTAATACACTGTATATCTCCCTATCCGCAGAGCCAACCTGCGCAGCTGCTTTGAGTGTCCTATGGACTCGGACACCAAGATCCCTCTGATCCTCCACACTGCCAAGAGTCTTACCATTAATATCATACTCTATCTTCAAATTTGACCTACCGAAATGAACCACCTCACACTTAACTGGGTTGAACTCCATCTGCCACTTCTCAGCCCAATTTTGCATCCTATCAATGTCCTGCTGTAACCTCTGACACCCCTCCACACTATCCACAACGTCCCCAACCTTTGTGCCATCAGCAAACTTACGAACCCATCATTCCACTTCCTCATCTAGCATTGGAAGGAATAGGAACAGACAAGTTAGGTAAACATTTAATTGGTGTAAGAGGAAGTATGAGGCTATCAGGAAGGAACTTGGAGGCATAAACTGGCAATAGATGTTCCCAGGGAAATGTATGGAAGAAATGTAGAAAATGTTGAGAGGATATTTGCATGGAGTACTGAGTAGATACGTTCCAATGAGACAGGGAAATATGGTAGGGTACAGGAACCGTGGTGTACAAATCTAGTCAAGAAGAAAAGTTTACAAAAGGTACAAAACAACTAGGTAATGATAGAGATCTAGAATTCAAGTCAAGTCAAGTCATTTTGACCATAACTTCTGGTACAGTAAATAGTAAAAATGAGACAATGTTTTTTCAGGACCATGGTCTTACATGACAATACAAAAACTAGACTGAACTATGTAAAAAACAACACAGAAAAAAATACACTAGACTACAGACCTACCCAGGACTGCATAAAGTGCACAAAACAATGCAGGCATTACAATAAGTAATAAACAAGACAATAGGGCAGTAAGGTGTCAGTCCAGGCTCTGGGTATTGGGGAGTCTGATAGCTTGGGGGAAGAAACTGTTACATAGTCTAGTCGTGAGAGCCTGGATGCTTCAGTGCCTTTTCACAGATGGCAGGAGGGAGAAGAGTTTGTATGAAGGGTGCGTAGGGTCCTTCATAATGCTGTTTGCTTTGTGGATGCAGCGTGTAGTGTAAATGTCCGTAATGGCAGGAAGAGAGACCCCAATGATCTTCGCAACTGACCTCACTATCAGGGTCTTGCGATCCGAGATGGTGCGATTTCCGAACCAGGCAGTGATGCAGCTGCTCAGGGTGCTCTCAATACTGTGATGAGGATGTGGGGTGGGAGATAGACTTTCCTCAGCCTTCGCAGAAAGTAGAAACGCTGCTGGGCTTTCTTTGTTATGTAGCTGGTGTTGAGGGAACAGGTGAGATTCTCTGCCAGGTGAACACCGAGAAATTTGGTGTTCTTAACTATCTCTACCGAGGAGCCGTCAATGTTCAGCTCCATGCCCTCCTAAAGTCAACAACCATCTCTTTTGTTTTGTTTACATTCAGAGACAGGTTGATGGCTCTGCACCAGTCCGTTAGCTGCTGCACCTCCTTTCTGTAAGTTGACTCATTGTTCTTGCTGAAGAGACCCACCACGGTCGTGTCATCGGCAAACTTGATGATATGGTTTGAGCTGTGTGTTGCAGCACAGTCATGGGTCAGCAGAGTGAACAGCAGTGAACTGAGCACACAGTCCTGGGGGGCCCCCATGCTCGGTGTGATGGTGTTGGAGTTGCTGCTCCCGATCCGGACTGACTGAGGTCTGAATAGAAGATTATAAGGCTAGCAGGAAGGGGCTTAAGAATGAAATTAAGAGAGCCAGAAGGGACCATGAGTGGGCCTTGGGGGATAGGGTTAAGGAAAACCCCAAGGCATTCTACAAGTATGTGAAGAGTGTCATGTACCCTGTGACCGGGTTAAGAACCAGCAGAAATGGAAAACACTTGGAAGTCTGGTATTACCATAAACTAATAGTGTTTATTAGTAAACTAAGCAATACAGTACTATAAAATGCAAATATATGAAACAGGTTAGCAATGATATATACAGAAGTGTGGAAATAGGAACCAAAATCAGGCTATTTCAGAGCTAGGGGTAGATGGATAGAGTCTTACAATGGTGAAGAGTTTCAGTTCAGTTTGGGTCGAGGTAGTTGTTTGAGTATCGTTGGAGAGAGAGAGAGAGAGAGAGAGAGAGAGGTGATGAGAGGTGAGAGGTGATGCTGTCGATCTTCCCGTTGTCTCCCGATGTCTTGTTTTGGTCACCAACTATGACCAGGATATGTATGACCATTCTTTAGTGGTGGAACTATCACCCAGGCAACGGAGGACTCACAAATAGTTCCCCACTGGTCATACCTTTTCACATTGTGAGCCACTGATCAATTCCCCGAATCAATCCTCCAAAACCCCACCTTCCTATGGGTGCACAAAGCTTGTTCAGTGTCCTGTGGTGTGTCTGCCTGTGTCTTAGCAGACCTGCTTTTTATCTCCACTTGCTGGACACTGGCTGTCAATCAACTGGTTCCTCCCTGCTGTCTCTGCAGGAATCTTGACAAGCAGGCAAAATGTCCTTGGAGAAAAGGTAAACAATCAGCTGAAGAACCATAACATTAAATCTTCTCTCTCTCTCTCTCTCTCTCTCTCTCTCTCTCTCTCTCTCTCTCTCTCTCTCTCTCTCTCTCTCTCTCTCTCTCTCTCTCTCTCTCTCTCTCTTTCATTTGCACTGGATGCCTCCCCCACCCCCCCCCCCAATAGCAGCACAGTTCATAGGGTCAATTCTGGACCCCATCTCAAACTCGGTTTGCCTATCACAAGAGCAAGAAGATAAGACATGAGAGAATCAGACCAAACAAGTGCGACAGGCATGACTATGACATCAGTCACAGGCTGAAGCATTTTATTTTGGATTTTTACACAGACAGAGGGAGAGACCTTCAGTCACAAGAGACACAGAGAAGATCAGCTGCTAGAACTTCAGCAGGTCACTAAGATGGTCTGGAACTCTCTTAAGCCCAAAAGATTGGGATAAACATCCACTCAATAATGTACTGGTTAGGCACAGGAGTACATTCAGCCAGAGACTCATTCCACCGAAATGTAACACTGAGCATCATAGGAAGTCATTCCTGTCTGTGGCCATCAAACTTCACAACTCCTCCCTCGGAGGTCAGACACCCTGAGCCAATAGGCTGATCCTGGACTTATTTCCATGGCATGGTTAACTTATTATTATTTAATTATTTATGGTTTTATATTGCTGTATTTCTACACTATTCTTGGTTGGCGTGGCTGTAATGAAACCCAATTTCCCTCGAGATCAATAAAGTATGTCTGTCTGTACACAGTGCACAATGAATGTGTGATGGTCACTTCGTACAATCCATAGTAGTGGATTTTGGTGTATCTTGTGGGACCACTTGCATAGCCCTTGCCTGGGTCTGTTGTATGGTAAACATTGGAAGATGATATTCTTGTGACAGGTCACTATTGGCGATAATTCGTATGTGGATTTGAAACATCATGAGAACAAGATCTATGGTGGCTGTTATCTCATTTTACCAGCTTGGAACCTGTGGAATACTTCGTACTTATTTTCTCTCTCCACGACAACGTGGATTACAAATATCTCTTTCCCATCATTTATTCCGTGGATAACTGAACTTTCCTACTTTACCATCTCAAGTCTCTAAGCCTTATTCCCCCAAGCTCAATAGTTTGGGAGTTATATTTATACACACACACACACACACACACACGCACGCACGCACGCACGCACGCACGCACACACACACACACACACACACACACACACATATATGTACATAACACTGTTAACTTCTGTTTATTTTGTTTGTTACTATATTATAAGTAGTTACTAATAAAGATAGTGGTTTTAACATCAAAACCAGAGACCTTGTGTAATCTATTGCGGCTGGTTGATTTCTAAAATGTTAAATTTTGTAACAAATCCCCTAAGCCAAAGATTCTGAGGAAAATAGTTGAGCACCATATATCTATGCAAGTGTTTGATGAGGAGGTTTTAAAGAGGTTTTTTGTGAGTAAAGAGGAGATCCAGTTACGATTGGAACAAATTAAGCTTGATATATTTAAATCAGAGACTGAGGAAAAAGAAAGACAGAGACAGTTTGAAATGGATAAGTTAAAGCTCGAGAGAGAAGTTGCTGGCTCTAAGGAACTGGTCATACCGTTTATTGCCAGCCAGGAAGTTAAACTGGTCCCTCCATTTGATGAGACTGAGGTTGATAAATACTTCCAGCATTTTGAGAAGGTTGCTCAGAGCCTAAAGTGGTCAAAAGAAAGCTAGTCTGCCTTATCAATTGGAAATGCAGTTAATTATGAGACAGTGAAACAGACTGTACTTAAAGCCTATGAATTGGTTCCAGAAGCCTATAGGCAAAGCTTTAGAAATTTGAGGAAATATGTGAACTAGACATATGTGGAATTTGCTTATGAGAAGTTTTTGTGTTTTGACCACTTGTGCACATCTAAAAACGTGACTGATGATTTTAACAGCTTGAAAGAGTTGGTTTTAATTGAAGAATTTAAGAGGTGCATCCATAATGACATAAAGGCATATTTAGATGAAAAAGATGCTGCCACTTTGCAGGAGTCTGCTAGATTAGCAGATGAGTTTGCTTTAACCCACAAGGTTAAGTTTAACCCAAGTAAGAGCTTCCAAAAGAGTAGCATGACAATCAGGGTCAACCAGAAATTAAATCTGGGACTAGTGACAAAAGTAAGGATGAAGGGAAGCAGTTGAAGGAGAAATATTCTGGACTTACTTGTCACTATTGTAAGAGAACTGGTCATGTTATGGATAATTGTTCCATCCTGAAGAAGAAGAAGGAAAAGGAGGCAGTCCAAGATGCTTGCATTCAGAGTTGTGAAACACCTATAAACCACAGGGGTCTGCACATTCAGATGAGGCTCAGTTAAGGACTGAGAGGTCTGACCAAGTTAGGAAGGGATTCAATCATTTTATGTCAGTAAAGAAAGTGTCCACCCCAGTACCAGTGAAAATTCTTCGAGATACTGGTGCTTCTCAGTCACTTATATTGGATAGTGTTCTAAAGTTTGGTGATAAGACTGACACTGGTGAGGTAAATCTTATTAAAGGCATTGGGGGCAACATGGTTTCTGTGCTGCTGCACGAGGTATCTTTAGAGTCAGGGTTGGTTTCGGGACCTGTTAAGATAGGACTATGCTCCAGTTTACTGATGGATGTTGTTTCTTTGTTGTTAGGGAATGCCCAGGCAAGAGGCAAAGTTGTTCCTGCAGTGCAGCTGACAACTAAGGCAACCAGTGATGACTCACAGATGGACTCTACCATTTATCCCTCCTACGCAGTAACTCAAAGCATGACTAAGAAGTCATCCAATGCAGATAGTTCTGTGCAGCATGGTTCTGATATCCATGATAGCCAAAGTCAGGATTCAGGTTTCGATGACTTGTCAGGGACATTTCTGCCTTCATTATTTCACCAGGATCCAGGTACTAAATCTGATGAGAAAAGTTTATCTCTGTCTAGGAAGGAGTTTATAGAAGAACAGAACTGAGACTCTGAGATTGAAGCTTTAAAGGAAAAGCTCTCTCAGGTGATGAGATTGAGAAAGTGCCAGTTGGGTATTATATCAAAGATGAAGTGTTAATGAGGAAGTGGAGACCACCTGAGATACCCGCAAGTGAGGATTGGGCAATTATTCACCAAGTTATAGTTCCTAAAGTCTTTAGGAATAAGATTTTGACTTTGGCCCATAGTATACCCTTAGGTGGCCATCTTGGTGTAAATATTACTGTGAACAAGATTTCAAAACGATTTTTCTAGCCTAGTCTGAGGAAAGATGTTGTGACCTTTTGTCAAATCTGTCACACTTGTCAGATTGTGGGTAACCTAATCAGGTCACCCCAGTGTCCCCACTGCATCCTATTCCTGCATTTGGTGTACCCTTTTCTAAAGTTATTGTGGATTGTGTTAGCCCATTGCTAAAGACTAAAGTTGGCCATCAGTATTTGTTAACCATCATGTTTACAGCATCCAGATTTCCAGAAGCAATACCTCTCAGAAATATAAAAGCAAAAACTGTGTCAAAGGCTCTAATAAAGTTTTTTTTTACTTTATTTGGTTTGCCTAAAGAAATATAGTCCGATCAAGGAAGAAATTTTACATTTGGATTATTTCAGCAGGTAGTTTATGAACTGGGAACCAAACAAAAAACGTTGTCTGCATGGAAACAAGCCATCTTGGCCCTTCTAGTCCATGCCGAATTCTTACTCTCACCCAGTCCCACCTACCTGCATTCAGCCCATAACCCTCCATTCATTTCCTGTCCATATATCTATCCAATTTTTTAAAATGACAAAGTCACAAGAGGCTTTAGAAAGATTCCATTCTCCCCTCAAAATAATGATTAAGACATTCTGTGTTGAAAATGGGAAGGATTGGATGAGGGACTTCACTTGCTTTTATTCACAGTAAGAGAATTAGTACAGGACTCATTAGGCTTTAGTCCATTTGAACTTGTATTTGGTCATAGGGTTTGAGGACATTTGCCCCTGTTAAAGGAACAGTTGATTAATGAGGACATGCATATCAATTTGTTAGATTATGTTTTGAAATACAAAGACAGATTACACAAAGCCTGTAGCCTAGCAAGACAAAACTTAAAGATTTCTCAGGACAAAATGAAGTGTTGGTATGATAAACAGGCTCCTGTGAGGGAATTCCACGTGGGAGATAAGGTGCTGGTGTTATTTCCAAAACTGACAGACCCACTTCAAGCGAAACTCCATGGACTGTATGAAATATTGTCAAAAATAAATGATGTAAATTTTGCAGTCAAAACACTACAAAATTTTGTAGTCACACACTAGACAGATGTAGTTACAACACAGGTTACACGTATAAACATGTTGAAACCATATTTTGAAGAGCAGGCAACATCTGTGAGTGTTATTGTCAAAACAAATGAATCTGGCAACCTTGGGAACAAATTAATTGATCCTTTCAAGGTTTATTCTAAATCAAATATTGTCCCAGTTAGGCTAACAAACTTTACTGTTCTGGGAAACATTGTTAAAAAATTTGGCAAATATTAGGGGTATGATTCTCACTTGGGATGCGAGAGGGCCCATGTTCAAATCCCGGACAAGCCCCCAATTTGTTACGAAAATAACATTTTAGAAATCAACCAGCGGTAATAGATTACACATGGTCTCTGGTTTTGATATTAAAACCACTATCTTTATTAGTAACTACTTATAATATAGTAACTTAAACAAAATAAACAGACATTAACAGTGTTATGTACATATATGTGTATAAATATAACTCCCAAACTATTGAGCTTGAGGGAATAAGGCTTAGAGTCTTGAGATGGTAAAGTAGGAAAGTTCAGTTATCCACAGAATAAATTATGGGAAAGGGATATTTGTAATCCACATTGTAGTGGAGAGAGAAAGCAAGTACGAAGTTTTCCACAGGTTCCACGCTTGTAAAATGAGATAGATCATAGATCTTGCCATAGATCTTGTCCGTCATGATGTTTCAAATCCACATACGAATTATCACTGAAAGTGACCTGTCACAGGAATATCGTCTTCCAATGTTTACCACACAACAAACCCAGACAAGGGCTAAACAAGTGGTCTCACAAGATACCCCAAGATCCACTACTATGGATTGTATGAAGTGACCATCACACATTCATTGTGCACTGTGTACCGATGTTTATCCCAATTCTTGGGCTTAAGAAAGTTCCAAAACATTGCAGTAACCAGCTGAAGTTCCTGTAGCTGGTCTTCTCTCTCTCTCTCTCTCTTATGACTAAAGGTCACTCTTTGTGTGAAAATCTGAAACAAACCGCTTCAGCCTGTGACTGACTTCATAGTCCCACGTCACTCAGGTGCTTAAAGCGACAGTCCGCAGTAAACAAAACCTATGGGTTCATAACACTTAATGACCAGCGAAGTGCTGGAAGATTGGAGGATAGATAATGTTGTTCTGCTGTTTAAGAATTGCTCTAAAACTAAACCAGGTTATTATAACTGATGAGCCTGATATCAGCAGTGGGAAAATTATTGGAAGATATTCTAAGGGACTGGATATATGAGTATTTGGATAGACATGGAATGATTAAGGATAGTTTGCATGGCTTTGTGCATGGTATGTTATGCCTAAACAACCTTATAGTTTTTTGAGAAAGTTGATGAGGGCTGGGCATTGGATGTTGTCTACATGGACTTGACAAGGTCCTGCAAGAGAGGTTGGTCAAGAAGGTTCAGTCACCAGGCATTCAAGATGAGGTAGTAAACTGGAGTAGACATTGGTTTTGTGGGAGAAGCCAGAGTGGTTGTAGATGGTCAACTTCTTTCCCTATTCTCTTAAGCTATGTAAGCTCTTCTGTTGCCTATCTACTTCCTCAAAACTACCTGGCCATCCATTTATCTTCATATCATCTGCAAACTTTGCAACAAAGCCATCAATTCCATCATCCAAATCATTGACAAACATGTATAAAAACCATTCCCAACACATCCCTGTGGAACAACACTAATCACCAGCAGCCCACCAGAAAGGGTTCCCTTTCTTCCCACTTTTTGTTTCCTGCTAATCAGCCACAGCTGTATCCATGCTAAAATCTTTCCTGTAATACCATGGGCTCATTGCTTGTTAAGCAGCTTTGTTTGTGGCACCTTGCCAAAGGACTTCTGAAAATCCAAGTACACAAAGTAAACCAATTCTCCTTTATTTATCCTACTTCTTCAAAGTAATTCAACAGATTTGTCAGGCAAGATTTTCCTTTAAGGAAACCAGACTCTTGCCTATTTTAAACAAGAGAAAATCTGCAGATGCTGGAAATCTTGACAACACACACAAAATCCTTGAGGAACTCAGCAGGCTAGGCAGCATCTATGGAAAAAAGTACAGTTGACGTTTCAACCCGAAATGTTGACTGTACTCCTTTACATAGATGCTGCCTGGCCTGCTGAGTTCCTCCAGAATTTTGTGTGTATGGTCTATTGTATGATGTTGCTCCAAGTATCTTGAGAGCTCCAACAGTCAGCTCCAACCACTGAGATCAGAGTAATTGGCCTATAAATTCCTTTCTTCTGCCTCTCTACTTTGTTGAAGAGTGGAGTTACATTTGCAATTTTACAGTCTTCTGGAGCCATTCCACAATGTAATGATTCTTGAAGGATTTTTGCTAATGCCTCTATGATCTCTTCAGCCACCTCTTTCAGAACTTTGGGGTGAATACCATCTGGTTTGGGTGATTTATCAACCTTCAGACCTTTCAGCTTCCCAAGAACCTCCTCCCTAGTCGTGGTAACTTCACACATTGTCCACCATACTGCTCACGTCTCCCACAGTGAAAACTGATGCAAAATGCATTCAATTCATCCACCATTTCCTTGTCCTCCATTACTACCTCTCCAGCATCATTTTCCAGTGGTCCAATATTCACACTTACCTCTCTTTTACTCTTCATGTATCTGAAGAAACTTTTGCTATCCTCTTTAATGTTATTAACTATCTTACTGTGGAAACCATAGACAGGGTGTAGAGGAGATTTTACAAAGATGTTGCCTGGATTGGTGAGCATGCCTTATGAGAATAGGTTGAGTGAACTCGGCCTTTTCTCCTTAGAGTGACAGAGGATGAGAGGTATATAAGATGATGAGAAGCATTGATCATGTGGATAGTCAGAGACTTTTTCCTAGGGCTGAAATGACTATCATGAGAGGGCACAGTTTTAAGGTGCTTGGAAGCAGGTACAGAGGAGATGTCAAAGGTAAGTTTTTTTACGCAGGGAGTGGTGAGTGCATGGAATGGGCTGCTGGCGACAGTGGTGAAGGTGATACAATAGGGTCTTTTAAGAGTCTCCTGGACAGGTACATGGAGCTCAGAAAAATAGAGGACTATGGGTAACCCTGGATAATTTCTAAGGTAAGGACATGTTCGGCACATCTTTGCAGGCTGAAGGGGTATAGTGCTGTAGGTTTTCTATGTTTCTACTTTCGTATTCTATCTTTACCTTAATAACCTTTTTAGTTGTCTTCTGTTGGTTTTTAAAAGCTTCCCAATCCTCTAACCTTCCACTAGTTTTTCTCTATTATATATCCACTCTTTGGCTTTTATGTTAGCTTTGATTTCTCTCGTTAGCCACGATTGTATCATCTTTCCTTTAGAATACCTCTTCCTCTTTGGGATGTACATATCCTGTGCCTTTGGAATTATTTCCAGAAATTTCAGCATTGGTGTTCTGCCATCATCCTCTTTGTCTCCCAGTAGCAGGCCACATCCTTGTTACTGTTTGAGGGTCTCTATACAACTCCCATCAGGGTCTTTTTACCCTTGCAGTTCCTTTGCTCTATCCACAATGATTCAACACCTTCCAATCCTATGTCATGTCTTTCTAATGATCTGATTTCATTTTTTTACCAAAAGAGCAGCACAACTCCCTCTCCCTTCCTGCTTATCCTTTAAATACAATGTGTATCCTTAGATATTAGGCTCCCAGCTATAATCTCCTTTCACCCATGATGCCTACGACATTAAATTTGCTAATCTGTAACTGTAATACAAGTTCATCGATCTTATTCCGTACACTGTGCGCATTCAAATATAGTTGGGTGTATAAAGGGAGGACGGGAGGATGAACACAGGGCCCTGGTGGAGGACTTTGTCAAATGGTGCAATCTGAATTATCTGCAGCTCAACATTAGTAAGACAAAGGAGATGGTGATGGACTCTAGGAAGACAAAGCCTGCATTACTCCGTTACTATTGATGTTACTATCATGGATGTTCAAGTACCTACAGTACCTGGGGGTGCACCTGCATGTGAGTGGATCAGCAGCACAGAGGCTGTGTACAAGAAGGGTCAGCATCACCTCTATTTCTGAGGAGACTGAGGTAGTTTGAGTGTGCAGGCCTCTCCTCCACATGTTTTACCAGTTTGTTGCCTATATTATCTAGAAACATAGAAAACCTACAGCATAATACAGGCCCTTCGGCCCACAATGTTGTGCCAAACATGTACTTACCTTAGAAATTACCTTGGGTTACCCATAGCCCTCTATTTTTCTAAGCACCATGTACCTATCCAAAAGTCTCTTAAAAGACCCTATCATATCCACCTCCATCACAGCCACCAGCAGCCCATTCCACCCACTCACCACTCTCTGTGTAAAGAAATCTTACCCCTGACATTTTCTCTGAAGCTGAGGTGATTGGTTTATAAACAGAGGCAATGTGCAGTGAGACTCCTAGCAAGGAGAGGCTCATGACAGGGCAAAATGGCAGTCAACGTAAAAGGTGGACAAAATCGAAAAGGATGAATACAGGACTAAAGGTGTTATGGGCAGATAGATACTTTATTGAACCCAAAGGAAATTACTGTGTCACAGTAACATTATAAGTGCACAGATGTAAGTATTAAAAAAGAAGTAGAAAGAATATTAAAAAAAGACAAGTTACCACAAACAATCTAACAGGAAGGTGTCATCACTTCCCTGACTATAGGTTGACTCATTATAGAGCTTAATGGCCAAGGGTAAGAATGACATCACATTGCCCTTTTTGGAGAAATGCAGTTGTCTTAGTCTACTACTAAAAGTGTTCCTCTGTTCAGCCAAGACAGCAAGGGTGAGGAACATTGTCCAGAATTGTCAGGATTTTCCATAGGGTCTTATGTTCTGCTACAGCCTCCAGTGTGTCTAGTTTGACTCTTGTAACAGAGTCAGCCTTGCTAATCAGTTTAGCATCACCTGTATTGATGCCATATAGAAAACAGACTGGCAGAACATTGGGAATGGATGTTCTCAGGGAATGTACAGAAGAACTGTGGCAAATGTTCAGGGAATATTTGTATGGAGTTCTGCATAGGTATGTTCCAATCAGACAGGGAAAGAATGGTAGGGTACAGGAACCGTGGTGTACAAAGGCTGTTGAAAATCTAGTCAAGAAGAAAAGAAAAGCTTATGAAAGGTTCAAAAAACTAGGCAGTGGTAGAGATCTAGAAGATTATAAGGCTAGCAGGAAGGAGCTTAAGAATGAAATTAGGAGAGCCAGAGGGGCCATGAGAAGGCCTTGGTTGATAAGATTAAGAAAAACAAAAGGCATTCTACAAGTATGTGAAGAGCAAGAGGATAAGATGTGAGAGAATAGGACCAATCAAGTGTGAGAGTGGAAAAATGTGTGTGGAACTGGGGGAGATGGCAGAGGTACTTAATGAATACTTTGCTTCAGTATTCACTCCAGAAAAGGGTATTAGCAATTGTAGAAATGACTTGCAGTGGACTGAAAAGGTTGAGCATGTAGATATTAAGAAAAAGGATATGCTGGAGCTTTTGGAAAGCATCAAATCAGATAAGCCACTGGGAATGGAATTAGATATACCCCAGGCTACTGTGGAAGGTGAGGGAGGATACTGCTGAGCCTCTGGCAATGAACTTTGCATCATCAATGGGGATTGGAGAGTTTCTGAAGGATTGGAGGGTTGCAGATGTTGTTCCTTTATACAAGAAAGGGAGTGGCAATAGCCTAGGAAATTATAGACCAGTGAGTATTACTTCAGTGGTTGGTAAGTTGATGGAGAAGATCCCGAGATGCAGGATTTATTACCATGTCAAGAGGAATAATATGATTAGGAATAGTCAGTGTGGCTTTGTCAAAGGCAGGTCGTGCCTTACAAGCCTGATTGAATTTTTTGAGGATGTCACTAAACTCATTGATGAAGGTAGAGCAGTAGATGTAGTGTATATGGATTTCAGCAAGGCATTTGATAAGATACCCATGCAAGGCTTATTGAGAAAGTAAGGAGGCATGGGATCCAAGGGGACATTGCTTTGTGGATCTAGAACTGGCTTGCCCAAAGAAGGTAAAGAGTATTGTAGATTGATCATATGATGCATGGAGGTCGGTCACCAGTGGAGTCTTCATACCTTGGAGTTTGTCCTTCCAAAGTGTACCACCAAGCACTTCTCCGGGTTGAACTCCATCTGTCACATCTCAGCCCACTTCTGCATCCTATCAATGTCTCTCTGCAATCTTTGACAATCCTCTACACTATCTACAACACCACCAACCTTTGTGTCATCTGCAAACTTGCCAACCCACCCTTCTACCCCCACATCCAGGTCGTTAATAAAAGTCACAAAAAGTAGAAGTCCCAGAACAGATCCTTGTGGGACACCACTAGTCACAACCCTCCAATCTGAATGTACTCGCTCCACCACGACCCTCTGCCTTCTGCAGGCAAGCCAATTCTGAATCCACCTGGCCAAACTTCCCTGGATCCCATGTCTTCTGACTTTCTGAATAAGCCTACCTTGTGGAACCTTGTCAAATGCCTTACTAAAATCCATGTAGATCACATCCACTGCACTACCCTTATCTATATGCCTGGTCACCTCCTCAAAGAACTCTATCAGGCTTGTTAGACATGATATGCCCTTCACAAAGCCATGCTGACTGTCCCTGATCAGACCATGATTCTCTAAATGCCCATAGATCCTATCTCTAAGAATCTTTTCCAACAGCTTTCCCACCACAGACTTAAGGCTCACTGGTCTATAATTACCTGGACCATCCCTACTACATTTTTGAACAAGGGGACAACATTCGCCTCCCTTCAATCCTCTGGTATGATTTCCATGGACAACGAGGACATAAAGATCCTAGCCAGAGGCTCAGCAATCTCTTCCCTCACCTTGTGGAGCAGCCTGGGGAATAGTCCATCAGGCCCCGGGGACTTAGCCATCCAAATGTACAAACATATTTCAACAACCCTAACACCTCCTCTCCCTTAATATCAACATGCTCCAGAACATCAACCTCGCTCATATTTTCCTCACCATCATCAAGTTCCCTCTCAGTGGTGAATACTGAGGAGAAGTATTCATTGAGGACCTTGCTCACTTTCATAGCCTCCAGGCACATCTTCCCACTTTTATCTCTAATCAGTCCTACCTTCACTCCTGTCATCCTTTTGTTCTTCACATAATTGAAGAATGCCTTGGGGTTTTCCATTACCCTACTCGCCAAGGCCTTCTCATGCCCCCTTCTTGCTCTTCTCAGCCCCTTCTTAAACTCCTTTCTTGCTACCCTATATTCCTCAATAGACCCATCTGATCCTTGCTTCCTAAACCTCATGTATGCTGCCTTCTTCCACCTGACTAGATTTTCCACTTCACTTGTCACCCATGGTTCCTTCACCCTACCGTTCTTTATCCTCCTCACCAGGACAAATTTATCCCTAACATCCTGCAAGAGATCCTTAAACATTGACCACATGTCCATAGTACATTTCCCTGCAAAAACATCATCCCAATTCACACCCACAAGTTCTAGCCTTATAGCCTCATAATTTGCCCTTCCCCAATTAAAAATTTTCCTGTCCTCTCTGATTCTACCCTTTTCCATGATAATGCTAAAGGCCAGGGAACCATGATCACTGTCCCCCAGATGCTCACCCACTGACAGATCAGTGAACTGACCCAGTTCATTACTTAATACTAGATCTAGTATGGCATTTCCCCTAGTTGGTCTGTCAACATACTGTGACAGGGATCCATCCTGGACACACCTAACAAACTCTGCCCCATCCAAACCCTTGGAACTAATCAGGTGCCAATCATTATTAGGGAAGTTAAAGTCACCCATGATAACAACCTTGTTATTTTTGCACCTTTCCAAAATCTGCCTCCCAATCTGCTCTTCGGTATCTCTGCTGCTACCAGGGGGCCTTTAGAATACCCCCAGTAGAGTAACTGCTCCCTTCCTGTTCCTGACTTCTACCCATACATGGAAATAGCATACTCAAGCACTGCTACTCTCTCTTCTGCAATGTTTACAAAGTGCCCCTCTGTCCACCGTTTGGAAAATCAGATCAATCATCCACCTTGCTTCAGCCGAGGTACAGGCAGAAGCTGAAACAAGAGACGGTCATAGTTAAAACCATCCAGCTGGTCCTATGCCTCAAGATTGCTTTGATGCCATCAACTGGAATGTTTTTTGTGATGAGGATGTCTCAGAGTTTACAGAAGGGGTCACGAGCTTCATCCAGAAGTGCATCGAGGATGTTGTCCCCCAAAAATTGGTCAGGGTCTACCCAAACCAGAAACCCTGAATCAACAGTTCTGTGCGAGCAGCACTTAACGTTTGACGCAGAGCTGACATTACCGGTAATCAGCAGGAGCTCAAGAAATGCAGCTACAAACTACACAAAGTCATCAAGGCAGCGAAACGACAATACAGGGACAAGATCCAGACCCAGCTCTCGACCAACAATACACACAACTTATGGCAAAATCTGCACAGTATTGCAGACCTCAAAACTAAGTACAGTGGTGCTGCCAACATCACTACCTCTCTCCCAGATGAGCTAAATCTTTTTTACACTCAGTTTGATGTCATCAACACTGAGCCCCTGAGGAGAGCCACTGAACCAACCTGCACCTTGGTCATCGCTGAGGCTGAAATATGCAGGTGTTTTCAACGGGGGGACAGTCGCGAGGCTGCGGGACTGGACGGCATCCCAGGGCCCATACTCTGGATGTACGCATCTCAACTGGCAGGTATGTTTACAGAAATTTTTAATCTTTCCTCTCCCAATGTAGAGTGCTGTTCTGTTTCAAAACATCCACCGTTATTTCTGTACCTAGAAAGACCAAGGTAACATGTCTGAACGACTGGTGTCCTGTTGCACTCACCTCAATAATAAGCAACTGCTTTGAGAGGCTGGTGAACTACATCTGCAGCTTGCTACCACCCACGCTGGACCCCTACAATTTGCCTACTGACACAACCGATCGACAGATGATGCAATAGCCTCTGTTCTACGTACCATCTTTACACTTCTGGAGAAGAAGGATGCTTATGTGTTCTTGAACTGCAGCTCAGCATTCAACACCATAGTTCCATCCAGGCCTGACAGGAAGCTCAGAGACCTCTGCCTTGACCCTGCCTTGTACAGCTGGATCCTGGACACAGCTCCAATCTGCTAATTAAATTTGCTGATGACACTACACTGATTGGCCTATTCTCAAATAGTAATGTGGCAGCCTACATAGAAGAAGTCATCACCCTAACACAGTGGTGTTAAGAAAACAACCTCTCCCTCAATGTTGCAAAAACAAAGGAGCTGGTCGTGGACTACAGGAGGAATGGAGACAGGCTCACCTATTATTGACATCAATGAATCTGGGGTTGAGCGGGTGAATAGCTCTAAATTCCTTGGCATACACATCGCCGAGGATCTCACGTGGTCTGTACATACTGGCTGTGTCATGAAAAAAGCACAACGGCACCTCTTTCACCTCAGACAGTTGAAGAAGTTTGGCATGAGTCCCCATATCCTAAGAACTTTCTACAGGGGCACAATTGAGAGTATCCTGACTGGCTGCATCACTGCCAGGTATGGGAATGGTAATTCCCTCAATCGCAGGACTCTGCAGAGAGTGGTGTGGACAGCCCAGCACATCTGTAGATGTGAACTTCCCACTATTCAGGACATTCAAGACAGGTGCATAAAAAGGGCCCAAAAGATCATTGAAGAACCAAGTCACCCCAACCACAAACTGTTCCAGCTGTTACCATCTGGGAAATGGTACCACAGCATTAAAGCCAGGACCAACAGACTCTGGGACAGCTTCTTCCACCAGGCCATCAGACTGATTAACTCATGCTGACACAATTGTATTTCTATGTTATATTGACTGTCCTGCTGTACATACTATTTATTACAAATTACTATAAATTGCACATTGCATATTTAGATGGAGATGTATCACCTTTATGTTTTTACTCTTCACGTAAGTGAAGGATGTAAGAAATAAGGTCAATTCAATTCAATGCTAAGGCCATATAGAAAGCCAATAAGATCGTGTCTGCTATTGACCTATTATGGAAATAGGCAAATTGCAGTGGGTCCAGATCCTGGCTGAGGAAGGAGTTGATTCTAGCCATAACTAACATTTCAAAACACTTCATCAGGATAGATTGAGTGCTACTGGATGATCGTCATTAAGACAGCTCACGCTGCTGTTCTTGATTACTAGTGTAATTGTTGCCCTTTCAAGCAGGGAGGAACTTCTGACTGTAGTAATGAGAAATTGAAAATGTCTTTGAACACCCCCGCCAGTTAGTTGGCAAAGGTTATCAGGCACTCTATCGGAGCCTGTGGTAGAAATGGTTAAAACTAATGTATGATGGGATACTTGACCATTCTGGAGCAACTGATGCGAGTCGAGAATAACCTTCGGTGAGAAGTGCAGTGCTAGGAATTCAAATAAACAGAATATTAAGCCCCTGGGACCAGGATGGAGGATGCATCTGGGGGTAAATTGTGAGTCCTGATAACAAGGAACAAAGAGGACTGTTAGACTCATAATAAGAGATAATTGGCATGTCTTTTAAACTGTTACGTATTCAGGCAACAATAAATATATGAGTTCGGCAAGGGTTTTTTGTAACAAACAACATGTTTATTAAACACAGAAAACAAACCCCCCAAAAGTAAACAAACATTAACGTAACCGGAAATCAACTGCTGTGCGGCAGCTCAAACAGTTCTTAAAGTGATATTGCAAAAACAGTTCTTTAAAGTGGTATTGCCAAATGTTCGATATGCTCACAGTCCATTTAAAAAGGAGAGACTTTATAAGACAATTTAAATTCTCTTTCATGTCGTTTTGCTTCGATCCCCGACGTCGAACTTCCCACGAAGAATTTACGAAACGAAACGGCTTAAAGGCACTGACCTTTCCTTCTTCACTACCTTCAATCCTTTCTGGTAATCCCAGGGATTAACATGAGAATAGTCAACAAAATCCTTCCGAATAAGGATCAAACAAAGGCCGAACCCATTTCATCATAGAAATCGATTCTCCTCGATCTTTAACTCCTGAACTCCGATCTTCACTCTCCACTGATTCTCAAACTAGCAGAATTGTAAAGAACCTGCTGGCAATGACCTTTTAAACTTTAGGCATTAGATAAAACTTCATCTTTCAACTAAACTCCGTCATCACATTAAATCACGCAGTGGCATGAAGTCAACTTGGCAAATCCAGCCACGAACTGCCCCTCCTCACAGGGTGGGGTCTTCCTTTTATAACCTAAAAAAAACCTGTCACATGATCTCTACTGGCGGGAAAATGACGTCACTCCACCATCACAAGACCATTACTTTAAGTCCAGTATAGCTTCAACCCCAGTCACGTGACAAGGGTACCACTGTCATGTGTCACGAGTACGTAACAAAACGATTGATCATGTACTTACTGTGGGATGCCAAACAAAGTTATGTGAAGTTGTTTGTCTTGCAGCATAATTATGAGCTCGGTATAACCTGAAAATCAGAGATCTGGTGGTGGTGGTGGAGACTGCTGCAGACTCTTCATGATATCATGTTAATAAACAAATCTCAAAGACACTCTGGTATTCTTAGTGTTTCCTTAACAGGGAGGTTTAGGGTCCACTTTGTGAGGGTTCACTGTCTTGAAAGCCTGACGTCGGCATCCAAGACAGAGATCACAGTGTCACCAGGTGCTGTAGGGATCCTCATAGCTGTAACTTTATTCTCCCTTTCAAAGCGACCATAAAAGGCATTGAGCTCATCTTGGAGTAAAGCACCACCACCATTCATGATGTTGGGTTTCTCTTTGTAAGTAGTAATGGACTGCAAACCCTGCCAGAGTTGACGTGCATCCAATGTCACCTCCAACCTCGCATGGAATTGTTCCTTCACTCTTGAACTAGACCTCTGCAAGTCGTACCTGGCTTTCTTGTACAGACCTGGGTCACCAGACTTGAATTCCACAGATCTAGCCCTCAACAGATGAGTACAGGAGGAGGGATGTTCTGTTGAAATTTATAAGATGTCAGTGTGGCCTAATTTGGAGTATTGTGTGCAGATTCAGTCACCTACCTGATTCATCCACAACTTTTGTTTTAGGTATGCACAATAAGTTCTCATGGGCACACACTCATCCACACAGGTTTAATGAAGTCAGTGACAGCTGCAGCATACTCATTCAGACTCAAAGCTGAATCCCTGAATACAGTCCAGTCCACTGATTCAAAGCAGTCCTGTGTTTTCCTTGTCCAAACTTTCCTGGACCTCACTACTGATGCTGTGGTCTTCAGTCTCTGCTTATACTTAAGGAGTGAAAGTACAGCCAAAGTGTGGGTGTGTAAGTGCTCTTGATGGTGGTGTACCAGTGGTCCAGTGTGTGTTGGTTCCTCTGGCACTACAAGTGATTTGTTGTTAATAGTTATTTTTGCTGGCCTGGTTTTCAAGCTAGCACATTGAGGGTCTGTGCTGTAATCCCATCAGAGTGATTGCATCTTTCCTATTTTTGAGTTGAGCCCCCCTCCATGTCCACTATGTTCCAAGGAAAAAAAATTGAAGCCTCCCCAATTTTTCCCTCAGTGCCTCACGTGTAGGCAACATGTTTGTAAATATTTCCTTTTGAAGAGTGACCTCCCCATCTCGACCATTCTATCACCTTCCAGCTTTTCACATCATCCACCTCACCCACATATTCCTTCCTCTGTTTCTCCACCCCATCTCCTTCCCTTTATTCCATGGTCTACTGTGTTCTCCTCTCAGATTCAATCATCTTCAGACCTCTAAGCTTCTGACATCATCCACCCGCTCCCACCCAATCCTACACATCAGCAGGCGACTCTTGCCCTTCTACTAACCATATAACCATTACAGCACAGAAACAGGCCATCTCGGCCCTCCTAGTCCGTGCCGAAGGCTTACTTTCACCTAGTCCCACTGACCCACACTCAGTCCATAATCCTCCATTCCATTCCTTTCCTGTCCATATACCTATCCAATTTTACTTTAAATGACAATACCAAACCTGCCTCTACCACTTCTACTGGAAGCTCGTTCCACACAGCTACCACTCTCTGAATAAAGAAATTCCCCCTCATGTTACCTTTAAACTTTTGCCCCCTAACTCTCAACTCATGGCTTCTTGTTTGAATCTCCCCTACTCTCAATGGAAAAAGCCTATCCACATCAACTCTATCTATCCCCCTCATAATTTTTAAAACCTCTATCAAGTTCCCCCCTCAATCTTCTACACTCCAAAGAATAAAGACCTAATTTGTTCAATCTTTCCCTGTAACTTAGTTGCTGAAACCCAGGTAACATTCTAGTAAATCTTCTCTGTACTCTCTCTATTTTGTTGACACCTTTCCTATAATTTGGTGACCAGAACTGTACACAGTACTCCAAATTCGGCCTTACCAAATCCTTGTACAATTTTAACATTACATCCCAACTCCTATACTCAATGCTCTGAATTATAAAGGCCAACATACCAAAAGTTTTCTTCACCACCCTATCCACATGAGATTCCACCTTCAGGGAACTATGCACCATTATTCCTAGATCACTCTGTTCTACTGCATTCTTCAATGCCCTACCATTTACCATGTATGTCCTATTTCGAGTATTCCTACCAAAATGTAGCACCTCACACTTATCAACATTAAACTTCACCTGCCATCATTCAGCCCACTCTTCTAACTGGCCTAAATCTCTCTGCAAATTTTGAAAACCTACTTCATTATCCACAACGCCACCTACCTTAGTATCATCTGCATACTTACTAATCCAATTTACCACCCCATCATCCAGATCATTAATGTATATGACAAACAACATTGGACCCAGTACAGATCCCTGAGGCACACAACTAGTCACCGGCCTCCAACCTGACAAACAGTTACCCACCACTACTCTCTGGCATCTCCCATCCAGCCACTGTTGAATCCATTTTACTACTTCAACATTAATATCTAATGATTGAACCTTCCTAACTAACCTTCTGTGCAGAACCTTGTCCTCTGTATATGGGTGATCATTAAGTAAACCCTTGGTACATTGGCCTTCATAAATCAAAGTTTTGTCTACAGGAGATGGGATGTTCGGTTGAAGTTTATAAGCATCAGTGCGACCTAATTTGGAGTATTGTGTGCAGTTTCAGTCAACTACCTATGGAAACGATGTCAACAAGGTTGAAAGAGTACAGCTAAGGGTTAGTTATAAGCAAATATTGACTGAAGTATGACTTTATTCCTTGGCACATACAAGATTGAGGGGAGATTTGCTAGAGGTATGCAAAATTCTGAGGGTTATAGATGGAGTAAATGCAAGCAGCCCTTTCCACTGAGGAAACTACAACTAGAGGTCATGGGTCAAGGGTAAAGGGTGAAAAGCTTAAGTGAACATGAGGGGAATCTTCTTCACTCAGAGGGTCGTGAGAGTGAAGAATGAGCCACCAGCGCAACTGGAGTGTGCAAGCTTGATTTCAACTTGTAAGAGGTGTTTGGATAGTCATGTGGATGGAAGAGGTATGGAGTTCCTTAGTCCAGGTGCAGGTCAATGGGACAAGGCAATTTAAATACCTTGGCATGGACGAGACGGGCCTGTTTCTGTGCTGTACCTTTCTCTGATTCCATGACAATATTTCCCTTCTACATTTCAGGTGAATGGACTCAACCTTAAACAACTGTTGATCACCGCTTATAGATGCAGACTGGGTTTCTCACACACTTTGTGTGTCTCAGTCAGACACCCTGGGATTCTCACACACATTGTGTGTTTCTATCTGACACCCTGGGTTTCTCACAAACTTTGTGTGTTTCTATCTGACACCCTGGGATTCTCACACACTTTGTGTGTCTCAGACTGACACCCTGGGGTTCTTACACACATTGTGTGTTTCTATCTGACCCTCTGGGTTTCTCACACCCTTTGTGTGTCCCTGTCTGACACCCTGGGTTTTTCACACACTTTGTGTGTTTATATCTGACACTCTGGGTTTCTCACAGACTTTGTGTGTTTCTATCTGACACTCTGGGTTTCTCACACACTATGTGTGTCTCAGTCTGACACCCTGGGTTTCTCACACACTTTGTGTGATTCTATCTGACACCCTGAGTTTCTCACACACTTTGTGTTTCTATCTGACACCCTGGGTTTCTCACACACTTTGTGTGTTTCTATCTGACCCTCTGGGTTTCTCACACCCTTTGTGTGTTTCTATCTGACCCTCTGGGTTTCTCACACCCTTTGTGTATCTCAGACTGACACCCTGGGTTTCTCACTGAATTTGTGTCTCAGTCTGACACCCTGGGTTTCTCACACACATTATGTGTTTCTATCTGACCCTCTGGGTTTCTCACACACTTTGTGTATCTCAGACTGACACCCTGGGTTTCTCACTGAATTCGTGTGTCTCAGTCTGACACCCTGGGTTTCTCAGAGACTTTGTGTGTTTCTATCTGACACCCTGGGTTTCTCACACAATTTGTGCGTTTCTATCTGACGCTCCGGGTTTCTCACACACTTTGTGTGTCTCAGTGTAACACCCTGGGTTTCTCACACACTTTGAGTGTTTCTATCTGACCCTGCGGGTTTCTCACACACTCTGTGTGTCTCAGTCTGACACCCTGGGTTTCTCACATCCTTTGTTTGTTTCTATCTGACACCCTGGGTTTCTCACATCCTTTGTGTGTTTCTATCTGACACCCTGGGATTCTCACACAGTTTGTGTGCTTCCATCTGACACCCTGGGTTTCTCACATCCTTTGTGTGTTTCTATCTGACACCCTGGGATTCTCACACAGTTTGTGTCTTTCTATCTGACACCCTGGGTTTCTCACGCACTTTGTGTGTCTCAGTGTAACACCCTGGGTTTCTCACACACTTTGTGTGTTTCTATCTGACCCTCCGGGTTTCTCACATCCTTTGTGTGTTTCTATCTGACACCCTGGGTTTCTCACACACTTTGTGTGTCTCAGTCTGACACCCTGGGGTTCTCTCAGACTTAGTGTGTTTCCATCTGACACCCTGGGTTTCTCACACACTTTGTGTATTTCTATCTGACACCCTGGGATTCTCACAGACATTGTGTGTTTCTATCTGACACCCTGGGATTCTCACACCCTTTGTGTGTCTCAGTGTAACACCCTGGGTTTCTCAGAGACTTTGTGTGTTTCTATCTGACACCCTGGGTTTCTCACACAATTTGTGCGTTTCTATCTGACGCTCCGGGTTTCTCACACACTTTGTGTGTCTCAGTCTGACAGCCTGGGTTTCTCACACCCTTTGTGTGTCCCTATCTGACACCCTGGGTTTCTCACATCCTTTGTGTTTTTCTATCTGACACCCTGGGTTTCTCACACACTTTGTGTGTCTCAGTCTGACACCCTGGGTTTCTCACACACTTTGTGTGTCTCAGTCTGACACCCTGGGGTTCTCTCAGACTTTGTGTGTTTCTATCTGACCCTCTGGGTTTCTCACACACTTTGTGTGTCCTTATCTGACACCCTGGGTTTCTCACTGAATTTGTGTGTCTCAGTCTGACACCCTGGGTTTCTCACACTCTTTCTGTGTTTCTATCTGACCCTCTGGGTTTCTCACACCCTTTGTGTGTCTCAGTCTGACACCCTGGGTTTCTCACACTCTTTCTGTGTTTCTATCTGACCCTCTGGGTTTCTCACACACTTTGTGTGTCTCAGTCTGACACCCTGGGTTTCTCACACATTTTGTGTGTTTCTATCTGACCCTCTGGGTTTCTCACACACTTTGTGTATCTCAGACTGACACCCTGGGTTTCTCACTGAATTTGTGTGTCTCAGTCTGACACCCTGGGTTTCTCACACCCTTTGTGTGTCTCAGTGTAACACCCTGGGTTTCTCACTGAATTTGTGTGTCTCAGTCTGACACCCTGGGTTTCTCACACACTTTCTGTGTTTCTATCTGACACCCTGGGTTTCTCACACCCTTTGTGTGTCTCAGTGTAACACCCTGGGTTTCTCACACACTTTGTGTGTCTCAGTCTGACACCCTGGGGTTCTCTCAGACTTTGTGTGTTTCTATCTGACCCTCTGGGTTTCTCACACACTTTGTGTGTCCCTATCTGACACCCTGGGTTTCTCACTGAATTTGTGTGTCTCAGTCTGACACCCTGGGTTTCTCACACCCTTTGTGTGTCTCAGTGTAACACCCTGGGTTTCTCACACATTTTGTGTGTTTCTATCTGACCCTCTGGGTTTCTCACACACTTTGTGTGTCTCAGTCTGACACCCTGGGTTTCTCACACATTTTGTGTGTTTCTATCTGACCCTCTGGGTTTCTCACACACTTTGTGTATCTCAGACTGACACCCTGGGTTTCTCACACACTTTGTGTGTCTCAGTCTGACACCCTGGGTTTCTCACACACTTTGTGTGTCTCAGTCTGACACCCTGGGTTTCTCACACACTTTGTGTGTTTCTATCTGACACCCTGGGTTTCTCACACACTTTGTGTGTCTCAGTCTGACACCCTGGGTTTCTCACACACTTTGTGTGTCTCAGTCTGACACCCTGGGTTTCTCACACACTTTGTGTGTCTCAGTCTGACACCCTGGGTTTCTCACAGACTTTGTGTGTCTCAGTCTGACACCCTGGGTTTCTCACACACTTTGTGTATCTCAGTCTGACACCCTGGGTTTCTCACACACTTTGTGTATCTCAGTCTGACACCCTGGGTTTCTCACACACTTTGTGTGTCTCAGTCTGACACCCTGGGTTTCTCACACACTTTGTGTGTCTCAGTCTGACACCCTGGGTTTCTCACACTCTTTCTGTGTTTCTATCTGACCCTCTGGGTTTCTCACACACTTTGTGTATCTCAGACTGACACCCTGGGTTTCTCACTGAATTTGTGTGTCTCAGTCTGACACCCTGGGTTTCTCACACACTTTGTGTGTCTCAGTGTAACACCCTGGGTTTCTCACACACTTGTGTGTCTCAGTCTGACACCCTGGGGTTCTCACACCCTTTGTGTGTCTCAGTGTAACACCCTGGGTTTCTCACACACTTGTGTGTCTCAGTCTGACACCCTGGGTTTCTCACACAATTTGTGCATTTCTATCTGACGCTCCGGGTTTCTCATGCACTTTGTGTGTCTCAGTGTAACACCCTGGGTTTCTCACACACTTTGTGTGTTTCTATCTGACCCTATGGGTTTCTCACACACTTTGTGTGTCCCTATCTGACACCCTGGGTTTCTCACTGAATTTGTGTGTCTCAGTCTGACACCCTGGGTTTCTCACACACTTTGTGTGTCCCTATCTGACACCCTGGGTTTCTCACACACTTTGTGTGTCTCAGTCTGACACCCTGGGTTTCTCACACACTTTGTGTGTCTCAGTGTAACACCCTGGGTTTCTCACACACTTTGTGTGTCTCAGTCTGACACCCTGGGTTTCTCACACACTTTGTGTGTCTCAGTCTGACACCCTGGGTTTCTCACACACTTTGTGTGTTTCTATCTGACCCTCTGGGTTTCTCACACACTTTCTGTATCTCAGTCTGACACCCTGGGTTTCTCACTGAATTTGTGTGTCTCAGTGTAACACCCTGGGTTTCTCACACACTTTGTGTGTCTCAGTCTGACACCCTGGGTTTCTCACACACTTTGTGTGTTTCTATCTGACACCCTGGGTTTCTCACATCCTTTGTGTGTCTCAGTCTGACACCCTGGGTTTCTCACACACTTTGTGTGTTTCTATCTGACACCCTGGGTTTCTCATGCACTTTGTGTATCTCAGTGTAACACCCTGGGTTTCTCACACACTTTGTGTGTTTCTATCTGACCCTGCGGGTTTCTCACACACTTTCTGTATCTCAGTCTGACACCCTGGGTTTCTCACACCCTTTGGGTGCCCCTATCTGACACCTTGGGTTTCTCACACCCTTTGTGTGTTTCTATCTGACACTCTGGGTTTCTCACACACTTTCTGTGTTTCTATCTGACACCCTCGGTTTCTCACACACTTTGTGTGTCTCAGTCTGACACCCTGGGTTTCTCACACACTCTGTGTGTCTCAGTCTGACACCCTGAGTTTCTCACACACTTTGTGTGTCTCAGTCTGACACCCTGGGGTTCTCTCAGACTTAGTGTGTCTCAGTCTGACACCCTGGGTTTCTCACACAGATTGTGTGTTTCCATCTGACACCCTGGGTTTCTCACACAGTTTGTGTGTTTCCATCTGACACCCTGGGTTTCTCACACACTTTGTGTGTTTCTATCTGACACCCTGGGTTTCTCACACAGTTTGTGCATTTCTATCTGACGCTCCGGGTTTCTCATGCACTTTGTGTGTCTCAGTGTAACACCCTGGGTTTCTCACACAATTTGTGTGTTTCTATCTGACCCTCCGGGTTTCTCACATCCTTTGTGTGTTTCTATCTGACACCCTGGGTTTCTCACACACTTTGTGTGTTTCTATCTGACCCTCCGGGTTTCTCACATCCTTTGTGTGTTTCTATCTGACACCCTGGGTTTCTCACACACTTTGTGTGTTTCTATCTGACCCTTCGGGTTTCTCACATCCTTTGTGTGTTTCTATCTGACACCCTGGGTTTCTCACACACTTTCTGTATCTCAGTCTGACACCCTGGGGTTCTCACACCCTTTGTGTGTCCCTATCTGACACCCTGGGTTTCTCACACAGTTTGTGTGTCTCAGTCTGACACCCTGGGTTTCTCACACACTTTGTGTGTCTCAGTCTGACACCTTGGGTTTCTCACACACTTTGTGTGTCTCAGTCTGACACCTTGGGTTTCTCACACACTTTGTGTGTCTCAGTCTGACACCTTGGGTTTCTCACACACTTTGTGTGTTTCTATCTGACACCCTGGGTTTCTCACACACCTTGTGTGTCTCAGTCTGACACCCTGGGTTTCTCACACACTTTGTGTGTCTCAGTCTGACACCCTGGGTTTCTCACACACTTTGTGTATCTCAGTCTGACACCCTGGGTTTCTCACACACTTTGTGTGTCTCAGTCAGACACCCTGGGGTTCTCTCAGACTTTCTGTGTTTCTATCTGACCCTCTGGGTTTCTCACACACTTTGTGTATCTCAGACTGACACCCTGGGTTTCTCACTGAATTTGTGTGTCTCAGTCTGACACCCTGGGTTTCTCACACACTTTCTGTATCTCAGTCTGACAGCCTGGGGTTCTCACACCCTTTGTGTGTTTCTATCTGACACTCTGGGTTTCTCACACACTTTCTGTGTTTCTATCTGACACCCTCGGTTTCTCACACCCTTTGTGTGTCCCTATCTGACACCCTGAGTTTCTCACACAGTTTGTGTGTTTCCATCTGACACCTTGGGTTTCTCACACACTTTGTGTGTTTCTATCTGACACCCTGGGGTTCTCACACCCTTTGTGTGTCTCAGTGTAACACCCTGCGGGTTTCTCACACACTCTGTGTGTCTCAGTCTGACACCCTGGGTTTCTCACATCCTTTGTTTGTTTCTATCTGACACCCTGGGTTTCTCACACAATTTGTGCGTTTCTATCTGACGTTCCGGGTTTCTCACACACTTTGTGTGTTTCTATCTGACCCTCCGGGTTTCTCACACACTTTGTGTGTTTCTATCTGACCCTGCGGGTTTCTCACACACTCTGTGTGTCTCAGTCTGACACCCTGGGTTTCTCACATCCTTTGTTTGTTTCTATCTGACACCCTGGGTTTCTCACACACTTTGTGTGTCTCAGTCTGACACCCTGGGTTTCTCACATCCTTTGTTTGTTTCTATCTGACACCCTGGGTTTCTCACATCCTTTGTGCGTTTCTTTCTGACACCGTGGGTTTCTCACACACTTTGTGTGTTTCTGTCTGACACCCTGGGTTTCTCACACACTTTGTGTATTTCTATCTGACACCCTGGGTTTCTCCCACACTTTGTCTGTTTCTATCTGACACCCTGGGTTTCTCACACACTTTGTGTATTTCTATCTGACACCCTGGGATTCTCACACCCTTTGTGTGTCTCAGTGTAACACCCTGGGTTTCTCAGAGACTTTGTGTGTTTCTATCTGACACCCTGGGTTTCTCACACACTTTGTGTGTCTCAGTGTAACACCCTGGGTTTCTCACACACTTTGTGTGTTTCTATCTGACCCTGCGGGTTTCTCACACACTCTGTGTGTCTCAGACTGACACCCTGGGTTTCTCACACACTTTGTGTGTCCCTATCTGACACCCTGGGTTTCTCACACACTTTCTGTGTTTCTATCTGACACCCTGGGATTCTCACACACTTTGTGTGTCTCAGTCTGACACCCTGGGTTTCTCACACACTTTGTGTGTCTCAGTCTGACACCCTGGGGTTCTCTCAGACTTTGTGTGTTTCTATCTGACCCACTGGGTTTCTCACACACTTTGTGTGTCCCTATCTGACACCCTGGGTTTCTCACTGAATTTGTGTGTCTCAGTCTGACACCCTGGGTTTCTCACACATTTTGTGTGTTTCTATCTGACACCCTGGGTTTCTCACTGAATTTGTGTGTCTCAGTCTGACACCCTGGGTTTCTCACACACTTTGTGTGTCTCAGTCTGACACCCTGGGTTTCTCACACTCTTTCTGTGTTTCTATCTGACCCTCTGGGTTTCTCACACACTTTGTGTGTCTCAGTCAGACACCCTGGGGTTCTCTCAGACTTTCTGTGTTTCTATCTGACCCTCTGGGTTTCTCACACACTTTGTGTGTCTCAGTCTGACACCCTGGGTTTCTCACACACTTTGTGTATCTCAGACTGACACCCTGGGTTTCTCACTGAATTTGTGTGTCTCAGTCTGACACCCTGGGTTTCACACACACTTTCTGTATCTCAGTCTGACAGCCTGGGGTTCTCACACCCTTTGTGTGTTTCTATCTGACACTCTGGGTTTCTCACACACTTTCTGTGTTTCTATCTGACACCCTCGGTTTCTCACACCCTTTGTGTGTCCCTATCTGACACCCTGGGTTTCTCACACAGTTTGTGTGTCTCAGTCTGACACCCTGGGTTTCTCACACAGTTTGTGTGTCTCAGTCTGCCACCTTGGGTTTCTCACACAGTTTGTGTGTTTCCATCTGACACCCTGGGTTTCTCACACCCTTTGTGTGTCTCAGTGTAACACCCTGGGTTTCTCACACACTTTCTGTGTCCCTATCTGACACCCTGGGTTTCTCACACACTTTGTGTGTCTCAGTCTGACACCCTGGGTTTCTCACACACTTTGTGTGTTTCTGTCTGACACCCTGGGTTTCTCACACACTTTGTGTATTTCTATCTGACACCCTGGGTTTCTCACACACTTTGTGTGTTTCTGTCTGACACCCTGGGTTTCTCACACACTTTGTGTGTTTCTGTCTGACACCCTGGGTTTCTCAGAGACTTTGTGTGTTTCTATCTGACACCCTGGGTTTCTCACACAATTTGTGCGTTTCTATCTGACGCTCCGGGTTTCTCACACACTTTGTGTGTCTCAGTGTAACACCCTGGGTTTCTCACACACTTTGTGTGTTTCTATCTGACACCCTGGGTTTCTCACACACTTTGTGTGTCTCAGTCTGACACCCTGGGTTTCTCACACACTTTGTGTGTCCCTATCTGACACCCTGGGTTTCTCACACACTTTGTGTGTCTCAGTCTGACACCCTGGGATTCTCACACACTTTCTGTGTTTCTATCTGACACCCTGGGATTCTCACACACTTTGTGTGTCTCAGTCTGACACCCTGGGTTTCTCACACACTTTGTGTGTCTCAGTCTGACACCCTGGGTTTCTCACACACTTTCTGTGTTTCTATCTGACACCCTGGGATTCTCACACACTTTGTGTGTCTCAGTCTGACACCCTGGGTTTCTCACACACTTTGTGTGTCTCAGTCTGACACCCTGGGTTTCTCACACACTTTGTGTGTCTCAGTCTGACACCCTGGGGTTCTCTCAGACTTTGTGTGTTTCTATCTGACCCACTGGGTTTCTCACACACTTTGTGTGTCCCTATCTGACACCCTGGGTTTCTCACTGAATTTGTGTGTCTCAGTCTGACACCCTGGGTTTCTCACACACTTTGTGTGTCTCAGTCTGACACCCTGGGTTTCTCACACACTTTGTGTGTCTCAGTCTGACACCCTGGGATTCTCACACACTTTGTGTGTCTCAGTCTGACACCCTGGGTTTCTCACACACTTTGTGTGTCTCAGTCTGACACCCTGGGTTTCTCACACACTTTGTGTGTCTCAGTCTGACACCCTGGGTTTCTCACACACTTTGTGTGTCTCAGTCTGACACCCTGGGTTTCTCACACACTTTGTGTGTCTCAGTCTGACACCCTGGGGTTCTCTCAGACTTTGTGTGTTTCTATCTGACCCACTGGGTTTCTCACACACTTTGTGTGTCCCTATCTGACACCCTGGGTTTCTCACACACTTTGTGTGTCTCAGTCTGACACCCTGGGTTTCTCACACACTTTGTGTGTCTCAGTCTGACACCCTGGGTTTCTCACACACTTTGTGTGTCTCAGTCTGACACCCTGGGTTTCTCACTGAATTTGTGTGTCTCAGTCTGACACCCTGGGTTTCTCACACACTTTGTGTGTCTCAGTCTGACACCCTGGGTTTCTCACACATTTTGTGTGTTTCTATCTGACCCTCTGGGTTTCTCACACACTTTGTGTGTCCCTATCTGACACCCTGGGTTTCTCACACACTTTGTGTGTCTCAGTCTGACACCCTGGGTTTCTCACACACTTTCTGTGTCTCAGTCTGACACCCTGGGTTTCTCACACTCTTTCTGTGTTTCTATCTGACCCTCTGGGTTTCTCACACACTTTGTGTGTCTCAGTCTGACACCCTGGGTTTCTCACACATTTTGTGTGTTTCTATCTGACCCTCTGGGTTTCTCACACACTTTGTGTATCTCAGACTGACACCCTGGGTTTCTCACTGAATTTGTGTGTCTCAGTCTGACACCCTGGGTTTCTCACACCCTTTGTGTGTCTCAGTCTGACACCCTGGGTTTCTCACTGAATTTGTGTGTTTCTATCTGACACCCTGGGTTTCTCACACAATTTGTGCGTTTCTATCTGACGCTCCGGGTTTCTCATGCACATTGTGTGTCTCAGTGTAACACCCTGGGTTTCTCACACACTTTGTGTGTCTCAGTGTAACACCCTGGGTTTCTCACACACTTTGTGTGTTTCTATCTGACCCTCCGGGTTTCTCACATCCTTTGTGTGTCTCAGTGTAACACCCTGGGTTTCTCACACATTTTGTGTGTCTCAGTCTGACACCCTGGGTTTCTCACACATTTTGTGTGTTTCTATCTGACCCTCTGGGTTTCTCACACACTTTGTGTGTCCCTATCTGACACCCTGGGTTTCTCACTGAATTTGTGTGTCTCAGTCTGACACCCTGGGTTTCTCACACACTTTGTGTGTCCCTATCTGACACCCTGGGTTTCTCACTGAATTTGTGTGTCTCAGTCTGACACCCTGGGTTTCTCACACAATTTGTGTGTCCCTATCTGACACCCTGGGTTTCTCACACACTTTGTGTGTCTCAGTCTGACACCCTGGGTTTCTCACACTCTTTCTGTGTTTCTATCTGACCCTCTGGGTTTCTCACACACTTTGTGTGTCTCAGTCTGACACCCTGGGTTTCTAACACATTTTGTGTGTTTCTATCTGACCCTCTGGGTTTCTCACACACTTTGTGTATCTCAGACTGACACCCTGGGTTTCTCACTGAATTTGTGTGTCTCAGTCTGACACCCTGGGTTTCTCACACCCTTTGTGTGTCTCAGTCTGACACCCTGGGTTTCTCACACACTTTGTGTGTCTCAGTCTGACACCCTGGGTTTCTCACACAATTTGTGCATTTCTATCTGACGCTCCGGGTTTCTCATGCACTTTGTGTGTCTCAGTGTAACACCCTGGGTTTCTCACACAGTTTGTGTGTTTCTATCTGACCCTCCGGGTTTCTCACATCCTTTGTGTGTCCCTATCTGACACCCTGGGTTTCTCACACACTTTGTGTGTCTCAGTGTAACACCCTGGGTTTCTCACACAGTTTGTGTGTTTCTATCTGACCCTCCGGGTTTCTCACATCCTTTGTGTGTTTCTATCTGACGCCCTGGGTTTCTCACACAATTTGTGCATTTCTATCTGACGCTCCAGGTTTCTCATGCACTTTGTGTGTCTCAGTGTAACACCCTGGGTTTCTCACACACTTTGTGTGTTTCTATCTGACACCCTGGGTTTCTCACACACTTTGTGTGTTTCTATCTGACACCCTGGGTTTCTCATGCACTTTGTGTATCTCAGTGTAACACCCTGGGTTTCTCACACACTTTGTGTGTTTCTATCTGACCCTGCGGGTTTCTCACACACTTTCTGTATCTCAGTCTGACACCCTGGGTTTCTCACACCCTTTGGGTGCCCCTATCTGACACCTTGGGTTTCTCACACCCTTTGTGTGTTTCTATCTGACACTCTGGGTTTCTCACACACTTTCTGTGTTTCTATCTGACACCCTCGGTTTCTCACACACTTTGTGTGTCTCAGTCTGACACCCTGGGTTTCTCACACACTCTGTGTGTCTCAGTCTGACACCCTGAGTTTCTCACACACTTTGTGTGTCTCAGTCTGACACCCTGGGTTTCTCACACAGATTGTGTGTTTCCATCTGACACCCTGGGTTTCTCACACAGTTTGTGTGTTTCCATCTGACACCCTGGGTTTCTCACACACTTTGTGTGTTTCTATCTGACACCCTGGGTTTCTCACACAGTTTGTGCATTTCTATCTGACGCTCCGGGTTTCTCATGCACTTTGTGTGTCTCAGTGTAACACCCTGGGTTTCTCACACAATTTGTGTGTTTCTATCTGACCCTCCGGGTTTCTCACATCCTTTGTGTGTTTCTATCTGACACCCTGGGTTTCTCACACACTTTGTGTGTTTCTATCTGACCCTCCGGGTTTCTCACATCCTTTGTGTGTTTCTATCTGACACCCTGGGTTTCTCACACACTTTGTGTGTTTCTATCTGACCCTTCGGGTTTCTCACATCCTTTGTGTGTTTCTATCTGACACCCTGGGTTTCTCACACACTTTCTGTATCTCAGTCTGACACCCTGGGTTTCTCACACAGTTTGTGTGTCTCAGTCTGACACCCTGGGTTTCTCACACACTTTGTGTGTCTCAGTCTGACACCTTGGGTTTCTCACACACTTTGTGTGTCTCAGTCTGACACCTTGGGTTTCTCACACACTTTGTGTGTCTCAGTCTGACACCTTGGGTTTCTCACACACTTTGTGTGTTTCTATCTGACACCCTGGGTTTCTCACACACCTTGTGTGTCTCAGTCTGACACCCTGGGTTTCTCACACACTTTGTGTGTCTCAGTCTGACACCCTGGGTTTCTCACACACTTTGTGTATCTCAGTCTGACACCCTGGGTTTCTCACACACTTTGTGTGTCTCAGTCAGACACCCTGGGGTTCTCTCAGACTTTCTGTGTTTCTATCTGACCCTCTGGGTTTCTCACACACTTTGTGTATCTCAGACTGACACCCTGGGTTTCTCACTGAATTTGTGTGTCTCAGTCTGACACCCTGGGTTTCTCACACACTTTCTGTATCTCAGTCTGACAGCCTGGGGTTCTCACACCCTTTGTGTGTTTCTATCTGACACTCTGGGTTTCTCACACACTTTCTGTGTTTCTATCTGACACCCTCGGTTTCTCACACCCTTTGTGTGTCCCTATCTGACACCCTGAGTTTCTCACACAGTTTGTGTGTTTCCATCTGACACCTTGGGTTTCTCACACACTTTGTGTGTTTCTATCTGACACCCTGGGGTTCTCACACCCTTTGTGTGTCTCAGTGTAACACCCTGCGGGTTTCTCACACACTCTGTGTGTCTCAGTCTGACACCCTGGGTTTCTCACATCCTTTGTTTGTTTCTATCTGACACCCTGGGTTTCTCACACAATTTGTGCGTTTCTATCTGACGTTCCGGGTTTCTCACACACTTTGTGTGTTTCTATCTGACCCTCCGGGTTTCTCACACACTTTGTGTGTTTCTATCTGACCCTGCGGGTTTCTCACACACTCTGTGTGTCTCAGTCTGACACCCTGGGTTTCTCACATCCTTTGTTTGTTTCTATCTGACACCCTGGGTTTCTCACACACTTTGTGTGTCTCAGTCTGACACCCTGGGTTTCTCACATCCTTTGTTTGTTTCTATCTGACACCCTGGGTTTCTCACATCCTTTGTGCGTTTCTTTCTGACACCGTGGGTTTCTCACACACTTTGTGTGTTTCTGTCTGACACCCTGGGTTTCTCACACACTTTGTGTATTTCTATCTGACACCCTGGGTTTCTCCCACACTTTGTCTGTTTCTATCTGACACCCTGGGTTTCTCACACACTTTGTGTATTTCTATCTGACACCCTGGGATTCTCACACCCTTTGTGTGTCTCAGTGTAACACCCTGGGTTTCTCAGAGACTTTGTGTGTTTCTATCTGACACCCTGGGTTTCTCACACACTTTGTGTGTCTCAGTGTAACACCCTGGGTTTCTCACACACTTTGTGTGTTTCTATCTGACCCTGCGGGTTTCTCACACACTCTGTGTGTCTCAGACTGACACCCTGGGTTTCTCACACACTTTGTGTGTCCCTATCTGACACCCTGGGTTTCTCACACACTTTCTGTGTTTCTATCTGACACCCTGGGATTCTCACACACTTTGTGTGTCTCAGTCTGACACCCTGGGTTTCTCACACACTTTGTGTGTCTCAGTCTGACACCCTGGGGTTCTCTCAGACTTTGTGTGTTTCTATCTGACCCACTGGGTTTCTCACACACTTTGTGTGTCCCTATCTGACACCCTGGGTTTCTCACTGAATTTGTGTGTCTCAGTCTGACACCCTGGGTTTCTCACACATTTTGTGTGTTTCTATCTGACACCCTGGGTTTCTCACTGAATTTGTGTGTCTCAGTCTGACACCCTGGGTTTCTCACACACTTTGTGTGTCTCAGTCTGACACCCTGGGTTTCTCACACACTTTGTGTGTCTCAGTCTGACACCCTGGGTTTCTCACACACTTTGTGTGTCTCAGTCTGACACCCTGGGTTTCTCACACTCTTTCTGTGTTTCTATCTGACCCTCTGGGTTTCTCACACACTTTGTGTGTCTCAGTCAGACACCCTGGGGTTCTCTCAGACTTTCTGTGTTTCTATCTGACCCTCTGGGTTTCTCACACACTTTGTGTGTCTCAGTCTGACACCCTGGGTTTCTCACACACTTTGTGTATCTCAGACTGACACCCTGGGTTTCTCACTGAATTTGTGTGTCTCAGTCTGACACCCTGGGTTTCACACACACTTTCTGTATCTCAGTCTGACAGCCTGGGGTTCTCACACCCTTTGTGTGTTTCTATCTGACACTCTGGGTTTCTCACACACTTTCTGTGTTTCTATCTGACACCCTCGGTTTCTCACACCCTTTGTGTGTCCCTATCTGACACCCTGGGTTTCTCACACAGTTTGTGTGTCTCAGTCTGACACCCTGGGTTTCTCACACAGTTTGTGTGTCTCAGTCTGCCACCTTGGGTTTCTCACACACTTTGTGTGTTTCTGTCTGACACCCTGGGTTTCTCACACACTTTGTGTATTTCTATCTGACACCCTGGGTTTCTCACACACTTTGTGTATTTCTATCTGACCCTGCGGGTTTCTCACACACTCTGTGTGTCTCAGTCTGACACCCTGGGTTTCTCACACACTTTGTGTGTTTCTGTCTGACACCCTGGGTTTCTCACACACTTTGTGTATTTCTATCTGACACCCTGGGTTTCTCACACACTTTGTGTGTTTCTGTCTGACACCCTGGGTTTCTCACACACTTTGTGTGTTTCTGTCTGACACCCTGGGTTTCTCAGAGACTTTGTGTGTTTCTATCTGACACCCTGGGTTTCTCACACAATTTGTGCGTTTCTATCTGACGCTCCGGGTTTCTCACACACTTTGTGTGTCTCAGTGTAACACCCTGGGTTTCTCACACACTTTGTGTGTTTCTATCTGACACCCTGGGTTTCTCACACACTTTGTGTGTCTCAGTCTGACACCCTGGGTTTCTCACACACTTTGTGTGTCCCTATCTGACACCCTGGGTTTCTCACACACTTTGTGTGTCTCAGTCTGACACCCTGGGATTCTCACACACTTTCTGTGTTTCTATCTGACACCCTGGGATTCTCACACACTTTGTGTGTCTCAGTCTGACACCCTGGGTTTCTCACACACTTTGTGTGTCTCAGTCTGACACCCTGGGTTTCTCACACACTTTCTGTGTTTCTATCTGACACCCTGGGATTCTCACACACTTTGTGTGTCTCAGTCTGACACCCTGGGTTTCTCACACACTTTGTGTGTCTCAGTCTGACACCCTGGGTTTCTCACACACTTTGTGTGTCTCAGTCTGACACCCTGGGGTTCTCTCAGACTTTGTGTGTTTCTATCTGACCCACTGGGTTTCTCACACACTTTGTGTGTCCCTATCTGACACCCTGGGTTTCTCACTGAATTTGTGTGTCTCAGTCTGACACCCTGGGTTTCTCACACACTTTGTGTGTCTCAGTCTGACACCCTGGGTTTCTCACACACTTTGTGTGTCTCAGTCTGACACCCTGGGATTCTCACACACTTTGTGTGTCTCAGTCTGACACCCTGGGTTTCTCACACACTTTGTGTGTCTCAGTCTGACACCCTGGGTTTCTCACACACTTTGTGTGTCTCAGTCTGACACCCTGGGTTTCTCACACACTTTGTGTGTCTCAGTCTGACACCCTGGGTTTCTCACACACTTTGTGTGTCTCAGTCTGACACCCTGGGGTTCTCTCAGACTTTGTGTGTTTCTATCTGACCCACTGGGTTTCTCACACACTTTGTGTGTCCCTATCTGACACCCTGGGTTTCTCACTGAATTTGTGTGTCTCAGTCTGACACCCTGGGTTTCTCACACACTTTGTGTGTCTCAGTCTGACACCCTGGGTTTCTCACACATTTTGTGTGTTTCTATCTGACCCTCTGGGTTTCTCACACACTTTGTGTGTCCCTATCTGACACCCTGGGTTTCTCACACACTTTGTGTGTCTCAGTCTGACACCCTGGGTTTCTCACACACTTTCTGTGTCTCAGTCTGACACCCTGGGTTTCTCACACTCTTTCTGTGTTTCTATCTGACCCTCTGGGTTTCTCACACACTTTGTGTGTCTCAGTCTGACACCCTGGGTTTCTCACACATTTTGTGTGTTTCTATCTGACCCTCTGGGTTTCTCACACACTTTGTGTATCTCAGACTGACACCCTGGGTTTCTCACTGAATTTGTGTGTCTCAGTCTGACACCCTGGGTTTCTCACACCCTTTGTGTGTCTCAGTCTGACACCCTGGGTTTCTCACTGAATTTGTGTGTTTCTATCTGACACCCTGGGTTTCTCACACAATTTGTGCGTTTCTATCTGACGCTCCGGGTTTCTCATGCACATTGTGTGTCTCAGTGTAACACCCTGGGTTTCTCACACACTTTGTGTGTCTCAGTGTAACACCCTGGGTTTCTCACACACTTTGTGTGTTTCTATCTGACCCTCCGGGTTTCTCACATCCTTTGTGTGTCTCAGTGTAACACCCTGGGTTTCTCACACATTTTGTGTGTCTCAGTCTGACACCCTGGGTTTCTCACACATTTTGTGTGTTTCTATCTGACCCTCTGGGTTTCTCACACACTTTGTGTGTCCCTATCTGACACCCTGGGTTTCTCACTGAATTTGTGTGTCTCAGTCTGACACCCTGGGTTTCTCACACACTTTGTGTGTCCCTATCTGACACCCTGGGTTTCTCACTGAATTTGTGTGTCTCAGTCTGACACCCTGGGTTTCTCACACAATTTGTGTGTCCCTATCTGACACCCTGGGTTTCTCACACACTTTGTGTGTCTCAGTCTGACACCCTGGGTTTCTCACACTCTTTCTGTGTTTCTATCTGACCCTCTGGGTTTCTCACACACTTTGTGTGTCTCAGTCTGACACCCTGGGTTTCTAACACATTTTGTGTGTTTCTATCTGACCCTCTGGGTTTCTCACACACTTTGTGTATCTCAGACTGACACCCTGGGTTTCTCACTGAATTTGTGTGTCTCAGTCTGACACCCTGGGTTTCTCACACCCTTTGTGTGTCTCAGTCTGACACCCTGGGTTTCTCACACACTTTGTGTGTCTCAGTCTGACACCCTGGGTTTCTCACACAATTTGTGCATTTCTATCTGACGCTCCGGGTTTCTCATGCACTTTGTGTGTCTCAGTGTAACACCCTGGGTTTCTCACACAGTTTGTGTGTTTCTATCTGACCCTCCGGGTTTCTCACATCCTTTGTGTGTCCCTATCTGACACCCTGGGTTTCTCACACACTTTGTGTGTCTCAGTGTAACACCCTGGGTTTCTCACACAGTTTGTGTGTTTCTATCTGACCCTCCGGGTTTCTCACATCCTTTGTGTGTTTCTATCTGACGCCCTGGGTTTCTCACACAATTTGTGCATTTCTATCTGACGCTCCAGGTTTCTCATGCACTTTGTGTGTCTCAGTGTAACACCCTGGGTTTCTCACACACTTTGTGTGTTTCTATCTGACCCTCCGGGTTTCTCACATCCTTTGTGTGTCTCAGTCTGACACCCTGGGTTTCTCACACACTTTGTGTGTTTCTATCTGACCCTCTGGGTTTCTCACACACTTTCTGTATCTCAGTCTGACACCCTGGGGTTCTCACACCCTTTGGGTGCCCCTATCTGACACCTTGGGTTTCTCACACCCTTTGTGTGTTTCTATCTGACACTCTGGGTTTCTCACACACTTTCTGTGTTTCTATCTGACCACCCTCGGTTTCTCACACCCTTTGTGTGTCCCTATCTGACACCCTGGGTTTCTCACACACTATGTGTGTCTCAGTCTGACACCCTGGGTTTCTCACACAGTTTGTGTGTTTCCATCTGACACCCTGGGTTTCTCACACACTTTGTGTGTCTCAGTCTGACACCTTGGGTTTCTCACACACTTTGTGTGTTTCTATCTGACACCCTGGGGTTCTCACACCCTTTGTGTGTCTCAGTGTAACACCCTGGGTTTCTCAGAGACTTTGTGTGTCTCAATCTGACACCCTTGGTTTCTCAGATACTTTGTGTGTTTCTATCTGACGCCCTGGGTTTCTCACACAATTTGTGCGTTTCTATCTGACGCTCCGGGTTTCTCACGCACTTTGTGTGTCTCAGTGTAACACCGTGGGTTTCTCACACACTTTGAGTGTTTCTATCTGACCCTGCGGGTTTCTCACACACTCTGTGTGTCTCAGTCTGACACCCTGGGTTTCTCACATCCTTTGTTTGTTTCTATCTGACACCCTGGGTTTCTCACATCCTTTGTGTGTTTCTATCTGACACCCTGGGATTCTCACACAGTTTGTGTGTTTCCATCTGACACCCTGGGTTTCTCACATCCTTTGTGTGTTTCTATCTGACACCCTGGGATTCTCACACAGTTTGTGTCTTTCTATCTGACACCCTGGGTTTCTCACACACTTTGTGTGTCTCAGTGTAACACCCTGGGTTTCTCACATCCTTTGTGTGTTTCTATCTGACACCCTGGGATTCTCACACAGTTTGTGTGTTTCCATCTGACACCCTGGGTTTCTCACACACTTTGTGTGTCTCAGTCTGACACCCTGGGGTTCTCTCAGACTTTGTGTGTTTCTATCTGACACCCTGGGTTTCTCACACACTTTGTGTGTTTCTATCTGACACCCTGGGTTTCTCACTGAATTTGTGTGTCTCAGTCTGACACCTTGGGTTTCTCACACACTTTGTGTGTCCCTATCTGACACCCTGGGTTTCTCACACACTTTGTGTGTCTCAGTCTGACACCCTGGGTTTCTCACACACTTTGTGTGTCTCAGTCAGACACCCTGGGGTTCTCTCAGACTTTCTGTGTTTCTATCTGACCCTCTGGGTTTCTCACACACTTTGTGTGTCTCAGTCTGACACCCTGGGTTTCTCACACATTTTGTGTGTTTCTATCTGACACCCTGGGTTTCTCACACAGTTTGTGTATCTCAGACTGACACCCTGGGTTTCTCACACAATTTGTGCATTTCTATCTGACGCTCTGGGTTTCTCACACACTTTGTGTGTCTCAGTCTGACACCCTGGGTTTCTCACACACTTTGTGTGTTTCTATCTGACCCTCCGGGTTTCTCACATCCTTTGTGTGTTTCTATCTGACACCCTGGGTTTCTCACACACTTTGTGTGTCTCAGACTGACACCCTGGGTTTCTCACACAATTTGTGCATTTCTATCTGACGCTCCAGGTTTCTCATGCACTTTGTGTATCTCAGTGTAACACCCTGGGTTTCTCACACACTTTGTGTGTTTCTATCTGACCCTCCGGGTTTCTCACATCCTTTGTGTGTTTCTATCTGACACCCTGGGTTTCTCACATCCTTTCTGTGTTTCTATCTGACCGTCTGGGTTTCTCACACACTTTCTGTATCTCAGTCTGACACCCTGGGGTTCTCACACCCTTTGGGTGCCCCTATCTGACACCTTGGGTTTCTCACACCCTTTGTGTGTTTCTATCTGACACTCTGGGTTTCTCACACACTTTCTGTGTTTCTATCTGACCACCCTCGGTTTCTCACACCCTTTGTGTGTCCCTATCTGACACCCTGGGTTTCTCACACACTATGTGTGTCTCAGTCTGACACCCTGGGTTTCTCACACACTTTGTGTGTCTCAGTCTGACACCCTGGGGTTCTCTCAGACTTAGTGTGTTTCCATCTGACACCCTGGGTTTCTCACACAGTTTGTGTGTTTCCATCTGACACCCTGGGTTTCTCACACACTTTGTGTGTCTCAGTCTGACACCTTGGGTTTCTCACACACTTTGTGTGTTTCTATCTGACACCCTGGGGTTCTCACACCCTTTGTGTGTCTCAGTGTAACACCCTGGGTTTCTCACACACTTTGTGTGTCTCAATCTGACACCCTGGGTTTCTCAGATACTTTGTGTGTTTCTATCTGACGCCCTGGGTTTCTCACACACTTTGTGTGTCTCAGTGTAACACCCTGGGTTTCTCACACAATTTGTGCGTTTCTATCTGACGCTCCGGGTTTCTCATGCACTTTGTGTGTCTCAGTGTAACACCCTGGGTTTCTCACACAATTTGTGCGTTTCTATCTGACGCTCCGGGTTTCTCACGCACTTTGTGTGTCTCAGTGTAACACCCTGGGTTTCTCACACACTTTGTGTGTTTCTATCTGACCCTGCGGGTTTCTCACACACTCTGTGTGTCTCAGTCTGACACCCTGGGTTTCTCACATCCTTTGTGTGTTTCTATCTGACACCCTGGGATTCTCACACAGTTTGTGTGTTTCCATCTGACACCCTGGGTTTCTCACACACTTTGTGTGTCTCAGTCTGACACCCTGGGGTTCTCTCAGACTTAGTGTGTTTCTACCTGACACCCTGGGTTTCTCACACACTTTGTGTGTTTCTATCTGACCCTCTGGGTTTCTCACACACTTTCTGTATCTCAGTCTGACACCCTGGGGTTCTCACACCCTTTGGGTGCCCCTATCTGACACCTTGGGTTTCACACACCCTTTGTGTGTTTCTATCTGACACTCTGGGTTTCTCACACACTTTCTGTGTTTCTATCTGACCACCCTCGGTTTCTCACACCCTTTGTGTGTCTCAGTCTGACACCCTGGGTTTCTCACACACTATGTGTGTCTCAGTCTGACACCCTGGGTTTCTCACACACTTTGTGTGTCTCAGTCTGACACCCTGGGGTTCTCTCAGACTTAGTGTGTTTCTATCGGACACCCTGGGTTTCTCACACAGTTTGTGTGTTTCCATCTGACACCCTGGGTTTCTCACACACTTTGTGTGTTTCTATCTGACACCCTGGGGTTCTCACACCCTTTGTGTGTCTCAGTGTAACACCCTGGGTTTCTCACACCCTTTGTGTGTCTCAGTGTAACACCCTGGGTTTCTCACACACTTTGTGTGTCTCAATCTGACACCCTGGGTTTCTCAGATACTTTGTGTGTTTCTATCTGACGCTCCGGGTTTCTCACGCACTTTGTGTGTCTCAGTGTAACACCCTGGGTTTCTCACACACTTTGTGTGTTTCTATCTGACCCTGCGGGTTTCTCACACACTCTGTGTGTCTCAGTCTGACACCCTGGGTTTCTCACATCCTTTGTTTGTTTCTATCTGACACCCTGGGTTTCTCACATCCTTTGTGTGTTTCTATCTGACACCCTGGGATTCTCACACAGTTTGTGTGTTTCCATCTGACACCCTGGGTTTCTCACACACTTTGTGTGTCTCAGTCTGACACCCTGGGGTTCTCTCAGACTTAGTGTGTTTCTCTCGGACACCCTGGGTTTCTCACACAGTTTGTGTGTTTCCATCTGACACCCTGGGTTTCTCACACACTTTGTGTGTCTCAGTCTGACACCTTGGGTTTCTCACACACTTTGTGTGTTTCTATCTGACACCCTGGGTTTCTCACACACTTTGTGTGTCTTAGTCTGACACCCTGGTTTTCTCACACACTTTGTGTGTTTCCATCTGACACCCTGGGTTTCTCACACACTTTGTGTGTCTCAATCTGACACCCTGGGTTTCTCAGAGACTTTGTGTGTTTCTATCTGACACCCTGGGTTTCTCACACACTTTGTGTGTTTCTATCTGACCCTGCGGGTTTCTCACACACTCTGTGTGTCTCAGTCTGACACCCTGGGTTTCTCACATCCTTTGTTTGTTTCTATCTGACACCCTGGGTTTCTCACATCCTTTGTGCGTTTCTATCTGACACCCTGGGTTTCTCAGAGACTTTGTGTGTTTCTATCTGACACCCTGGGTTTCTCACACAATTTGTGCGTTTCTATCTGACGCTCCGGGTTTCTCACGCACTTTGTGTGTCTCAGTGTAACACCCTGGGTTTCTCACACACTTTGTGTGTTTCTATCTGACCCTGCGGGTTTCTCACACACTCTGTGTGTCTCAGTCTGACACCCTGGGTTTCTCACACACTTTGTGTGTTTCCATCTGACACCCTGGGTTTCTCACACACTCTGTGTGTCTCAGTCTGACACCTTGGGTTTCTCACACACTTTGTGTGTTTCCATCTGACACCCTGGGTTTCTCACACACTTTGTGTGTCTCAGTCTGACACCCTGGGTTTCTCACATCCTTTGTGTGTTTCTATCTGACACCCTGGGTTTCTCACACACTTTCTGTGTTTTTATCTGACACCCTGGGTTTCTCACACACTTTCTGTGTCTCAGTCTGACACCATGGGTTTCTCACACACTTTGTGTGTCTCAGTCTGACACCCTGGGGTTCTCTCAGACTTAGTGTGTTTCTCTCGGACACCCTGGGTTTCTCACACACTTTCTGTGTCCCTATCTGACACCCTGGGTTTCTCACACACTTTCTGTGTCCCTATCTGACACCCTGGGTTTCTCACACACTTTCTGTGTCCCTATCTGACACCCTGGGTTTCTCACACACTTTGTGTGTCTCAGTCTGACACCCTGGGGTTCTCTCAGACTTTGTGTGTTTCTATCTGACACCCTGGGTTTCTCACTGAATTTGTGTGTCTCAGTCTCACACCCTGGGTTTCTCACACACTTTGTGTGTCCCTATCTGACCCTCTGGGTTTCTCACACAATTTGTGTATCTGAGTCTGACACCCTGGGTTTCTCACACATTTTGTGTGTCTCAGACTGACACCCTGGGTTTCTCACACACTTTGTGTGTCCCTCTCTGACACCCTGGGTTTCTCAAACACTTTGTGTATCTCAGACTGACACCCTGGGTTTCTCACTGAATTTGTGTGTCTCAGTCTGACACCCTGGGTTTCTCACACCCTTTGTGTGTCTCAGTCTGACACCCTGGGTTTCTCACACACTTTGTGTGTCTCAGTCTGACACCCTGGGTTTCTCACACCCTTTGTGTGTCTCAGTCTGACACCCTGGGTTTCTCACACCCTTTGTGTGTCTCAGTCTGACACCCTGGGTTTCTCACACAATTTGTGCATTTCTATCTGACGCTCCGGGTTTCTCATGCACTTTGTGTGTCTCAGTGTAACACCCTGGGTTTCTCACACACTTTGTGTGTTTCTATCTGACCCTCCGGGTTTCTCACATCCTTTGTGTGTTTCTATCTGACCCTCTGGGTTTCTCACACACTTTCTGTATCTCAGTCTGACACCCTGGGGTTCTCACACCCTTTGGGTGCCCCTATCTGACACCTTGGGTTTCTCACACCCTTTGTGTGTTTCTATCTGACACCCTGGGTTTCTCACACACTATGTGTGTCTCAGTCTGACACCCTGGGTTTCTCACGCACTTTGTGTGTCTCAGTCTGACACCCTGGGGTTCTCTCAGACTTAGTGTGTCTCAGTCTGACACCCTGGGTTTCTCACACAGATTGTGTGTTTCCATCTGACACCCTGGGTTTCTCACACAGTTTGTGTGTTTCCATCTGACACCCTGGGTTTCTCACACCCTTTGTGTGTCTCAGTGTAACACCCTGGGTTTCTCAGAGACTTTGTGTGTTTCTATCTGACACCCTGGGTTTCTCACACACTTTGTGTGTCTCAATCTGACACCCTGGGTTTCTCACACAATTTGTGCGTTTCTATCTGACGCTCCGGGTTTCTCACACACTCTGTGTGTCTCAGACTGACACCCTGGGTTTCTCACACACTTTGTGTGTCTCAGTCTGACACCCTGGGTTTCTCACACCCTTTGTGTGTCCCTATCTGACACCCTGGGTTTCTCACATCCTTTGTGTGTTTCTATCTGACACCCTGGGTTTCTCACACAGTTTGTGTGTTTCCATCTGACACCCTGGGTTACTCACACACTTTGTGTGTTTCTATCTGACACCCTGGGTTTCTCACACCCTTTGTGTGTCTCAGTCTGACACCCTGGGTTTCTCACACACTTTCTGTGTTTCTATCTGACACCCTGGGTTTCTCACACCCTTTGTGTGTTTCTATCTGACACCCTGGGTTTCTCACACACTTTCTGTGTTTCTATCTGACCCTCTGGGTTTCTCACACACTTTCTGTGTTTCTATCTGACCCTCCGGGTTTCTGACACACCTTGTGTGTCTCAGTCTGACACCCTGGGTTTCTCACACCCTTTGTGTGTCCCTATCTGACACCCTGGGTTTCTCACACACTTTCTGTGTTTCTATCTGACCCTCTGGGTTTCTCACACACTTTGTGTGTCTCAGTCTGACACCCTGGGTTTCTCACAGACTTTGTGTGTCTCAGTCTGACACCCTGGGTTTCTCACACACTTTGTGTGTCTCAGTCTGACACCCTGGGGTTCTCTCAGACTTTGTGTGTTTCTATCTGACACCCTGGGTTTCTCACACCCTTTGTGTGTCCCTGTCTGACACCCTGGGTTTCTCACACAGTTTGTGTGTCTCAGTCTGACACCCTGGGTTTCTCACAGACTTTGTGTTTTTCTATCTGACACCCTGGGTTTCTGACACACTTTGTGTGTCCCTATGTGACCGTCTGGGTTTCTCACACACTTTGTCTTAGTCTGACACCCTGGGTTTCTCACACCCTTTGTGTGTCCCTATCTGACACCCTGGGTTTCTCACACCCTTTGTGTGTCTCAGTCTGACACCCTGGGTTTCTCACACATTTTGTGTGTTTCTATCTGACCCTCTGGGTTTCTCACACACTTTGTGTATTTCTATCTGACCCTCTGGGTTTCTCACACACTTTGTGTGTCTCAGTCTGACACCCTGGGTTTCTCACACACTTTGTGTGTCTCAGTCTGACACCCTGGGTTTCTCACAGACTTTGTGTTTTTCTATCTGACACCCTGGGTTTCTCACACCCTTTGTGTGTGTCAGTCTGACACCCTGGGTTTCTCACAGACTTTGTGTTTTTCTATCTGACACCCTGGGTTTCTCACACACTTTGTGTGTTTCTATCTGACACCCTGGGTTTCTCACAGACTTTGTGTTTTTCTATCTGACACCCTGGGTTTCTCACACACTTTGTGTGTCTTAGTCTGACACCCTGGGTTTCTCACACACTTTGTGTGTTTCTATCTGACACCCTGGGTTTCTCACACACTTTGTGTGTTTCTATCTGACACCCTGGGTTTCTCACATCCTTTGTGTGTTTCTATCTGACACCCTGGGATTCTCACACACTTTGTGTGTTTCTATCTGACACCCTGGGTTTCTCACACACTTTGTGTGTTTCTATCTGACACCCTGGGTTTCTCACACACTTTGTGTGTTTCTATCTGACACCCTGGGTTTCTCACAGACTTTGCGTGATGCCCCAATATCAGCAGTTTGATATCTCAGCGAGATTTTTCATGCTCTCCTTGTTCTCAGTCTTCACTGGTGATTGTTTTTTAGTTACATACCTGCGTATGCTGTAGATAATCACCTGTATATAATACTGTAGATAATACCTGCATATACTGTAGATAATCACCTGGCTGACTATTTGTCTGGTATTCCAGAACTCCCAGCCCTAGAGTTCTGCAGACAACTGGGCATCAGTGACAGCAGTGGTGGTAAATACTAATCCCAACCCCCACCCATACTATTCCTGTTCCCTTTGAAGAACCAAGAGTGCAAATCTGAACCTTAACATGTTAATTTATTTTGGATTAAAGATATAAGCATCTGCATTAATTTCAAGATAGTGTGAAAGAAAACCTTTGAGTGAAACCATTCACTTTACTTTCAGTGCATCTCAACAAAGAGGCATAAAGTGCAGTTGCTGCTATATTGTGGCAGACACTGTCTAATAGAGGTTACATGTCTTCAGTTCCATTCTCTTGGTGATTACATTGTTTGTCTGCAAATCATCACTTCACTTCCAAACATGGAGAAATGGCCATTAATTTTAAAATGTTAAATTATTATCCGCACAGGAAGAAATGCTACACCACAAGTGCCACATAAAATTGTCCTTGGATGGCACTAAGGAAATGCCGTAAACCCTAATGTCAGTGAGTGAGTGGTGAGAGGTGAGGATGGAGATATTCATTTAAAGTGACCACACAGAGTATGGCTTCACCATCCACTGAATACAAACAGAAACCCCCCCACACCCATTAAACCACCGACACAGACACCCCCCAAACAGAAACCACCCACACCCACTACAACACCTACACAGAAAACCCATACCCACTGAACACCTCATGCCCACCGAACCATGTACACAGAAAACCCCACACCCACTGAACCACCTACACAGAAACACCCCACACCCACTGACACCTACAGAAACCCCAAGACCCACTGAAACCTATACAGAAACACCTCCTATACCTACTGACTCCTACACAGAAACCACCCACACCCACTGAACCACCTACACAGAAACCCCCCCACACCCACTGACACCTACAGAAACCCCCAGACCCACTGAAACCTATACAGACACCCCCTATACCTACTGACTCCTACACAGAAACACCCCACACCCACTGAACCACCGACACAGACACCCCACAAACAGAAACCCCCCCACACCCACTGACACCTACACAGAAACACCCCACACCCTTTGACACTTACAGAAACTCCCCTCACCCACTGACACCAACATGGAAACCACCCACACCCACTGGACAACCTACACAGCACCCCCATACTCACTGACACCTACACAGAAACACCCCACACCCTTTGACACTTACAGAAACTCCCCTCACCCACTGACACCAACATGGAAACCACCCACACCCACTGGACAACCTACACAGCACCCCCATACTCACTGACACCTACACAGAAACACCCCACACCCACCAACATCTACACACAAACCCCCCACATACATTGAACCATGTACACAGAAACCCCCCACACCCATTGAATGACCTGCACAGAAACCCCCCAGACCCACTGACACCTACTCAGAAACCCCCCACACAAACTCCCCACACCCGCGGAACAACCTACACAGCACCCCCCCCATACCTACTGACACCTACACAGTAACACCCCACACCCACTGACACTTACAGACACCCCCACTCACCCTCTGAATGACCTACACAGTAACACCCCACACCCATTGACACCTACACAGAAACCCCCACTCACCCTCTGAATGACCTACACACAAACTCCCCATACCCACTGACACCTACAGAGAAACGCTTCACACCCACTGACACCTAACAGAGAAACCTCCACTCACCCTCTGAATGACCTACACACAAACCCCCCACACCCACTGACACCTACACAGAAACCCCCCACACCCACTGACACTTACACAGAAACCCCCCACACCCACTGACACCTACACAGAAACCCCCCACACCCACTGACACTTACACAGAAACCCCCCACACCCACTGACACTTACACAGAAACCCCCCATACCCACTGACACTTACACAGAAACCCCCCACACCCACTGACACTTACACAGAAACCCCCCATACCCACTGACACCTACACAGAAACCCCCCCACACCCACTGACACTTACACAGAAACCCCCCACACCCACTGACACTTACACAGAAACCCCCCACACCCACTGACACTTACACAGAAACCCCCCACACCCACTGACACTTACACAGAAACCCCCCACACCCACTGACACCTACACAGAAACCCCCCCACACCCACTGACACCTACACAGAAACCCCCCCACACCCACTGACACTTACACAGAAACCCCCCCACACCCACTGACACCTACACAGAAACCCCCCCACACCCACTGACACCTACACAGAAACACCCCACACCCACTGACACTTACACAGAAACCCCCCCACACCCACTGACACCTAACAGAGAAACCTCCACTCACCCTCTGAATGACCTACACAGAAACCCCCCCATACCCACTGACACTTACACAGAAACCCCCCACACCCACTGACACCTACACAGAAACACCCACTCACCCTCTGAATGACCTACACAGAAACTCCCCACACCCACTGACACTTACACAGAAACCCCCCCACACCCACTGACACTTACACAGAAACCCCCCCACACCCACTGACACCTACACAGAAACTCTCCACACCCACTGAACCACGTATACAGAAATTCCTGCTCCAATGAAACCCCCAAAGCTCCTATAGAGTAAAACTCACAGTCCCACCACCCCGTACCTTCCACAGCAAGAAAGAAATCACATTCTTAAAGAAGGAATCAGTTTGCTGCAGCAGACAAGATGAAGGAGAGTCCTAAGAGATTCCACAAATATGTTCAGAGCAAATGGATTGCAAGGGACTAAATTGTTCCTCTGGAATGTCAGAATGGTAATAAGACCTTAAAATATAGGAGCAGAATTAGACCATTTGGTCCATTAAGTCTGCCCCAACCTTTCATCATGGCTGATCCATTTTTCCTCTCAACCCCAATCTCCTTCCTTCCCTTGCCCATATCCCTTCATGCCCTGACCAATCAAGAATTGATCAACCTCTGCCTTATATATAACGCGCTGGCGAGTTACATATACATTAAGACTTGGCAGCCACAGCTGTTGCTGGCAAGGAAATTCCAGGTGGGATATAATGTGAGGAGACCCCGGAGTGGTTCTTGGGCCTCTTTCTTTCTGTTCACATCCATGTCCTGCAGAGGAAACAAGGTGAGAACTTGCCAAGTTTGCTCCAATATGAAAACAGGTAGAAGGGCCTGGAGTGATGAGAACATGCAGAGTTGGAGGTCAGATCAGGTAACAGGTACTAGATGAAAATAGACAAATATTTGAAAGATGGAGAAACTGAGGTTGATGGGAAGCTGGCACAGAGGAGGAGTCATAGATCATTCATGGTGGGGACACATGAGATGGCCAGTGCTAGAATCTAGATCCACGCACTGCCGGAGGATCTCAGCAGGTCAAGCAACATCTGTGGGGGTGGATTGGAAATGTCAATGTTTCAGGAAAAAGAGCTGCATCAGAACTGAGAAGGGAGATTTCTGGTATAAAGTGGGCAGGGAGATGTGCTGAGTAGGGATTCTGCAGTGACTGAAGGAGTACAGGGGGCTGAAAAAAAGACAACTAGGTGGGAGAAAGGAGCAGGTTGGAGGATAGTGACAGGTGAATGATGAGGCTGGCATGAGGCCAAGTAACCTAACCCTTCTCCAATTCTTAGTCTCCTTTCTCTCCCCTTGCAGTCCACATAGGCCTTCTCCCTCAAACCTGGCCTATCAGAGTTTCACGCTCATGGGAGCTGTGCCGTGGCGACGTAGAGTGGAGTTGCCACAATATCCTTTACAAGGTACACCTCTGCTGATTTCCTGGTTACACCTGTGTCTGCTGTCGCATACTGGTGGGCAGGCTACAACTCTGTTCCTCAGAAGCTGGTGGTGAGAAGAGCTTTATCTCAGTTTCAGGGTTGTAGTCTGCACTGCAGGTCTGTGTGGAGCTTGTCGATAGCATTATGGAGCGTTTGTTTGATAAAGCTTCTGCCCTTTGGGCTTGGCACTTCAAGCTCATAAGTTTGGCATCCAAGGATCGAGTTCGTGGCCTTGTGAAGTGACTCTCTCCAGCATAGAGATCCTGGGAATTCCAGTCCTTATCTGTAGGCTGGAGTTCAAATGCATGGCGTTGTATCCAGTCCGTGCAGAGACCATCTCTCTCTGAAACCACACCACCACTCAGCAAGGGCACAGTGCTTTTACACACTCGCTTCTGAGAGTTTTCAAAAAGTGCGTACCAGGGGGGCAAGGTTCCATCTCTGTAGCAAGCGTCTGTCTGAATGTGACTGCTCAGCATGTCCACAGCAGGGTCGATGTCGTCTGCAGAGTCAATAACTGGAATTGGAAGGGAGAATGTCCAATTACACACAATAATAAAGGATCTGACTGTCCAGCTCAGTGTGGAAAGTCACAGACATTCAGAGTTCAGGAGGTGGCCAATTATAGACCTGAGGAACATGCCTCAAAAGCTGATCATTCCTGGCACTACCCTTGATCTCACCCTACTGCCCCCAAAATAATTTATCCCATTGTCACAAAACAGGCCCTTTTGCCTACAACTAAACGTCTCCTAGCTCCGTTTATTGGGTAGAGGGCTGCTACCTCTCCATCCCTGAACAAGCCACAGGTCCCTCAGACATGTGATCCAGGACATCGCTCTGCCCAGCAAACTGCCCTGATCCACACACATGTACCCTCTCACTGCCTCACACAGCTCTGTGAGACCTGGGAGCAGAGCCCTCGCCCTCTCTATGGTACCTTGTGCACAGAAGTCTCAGTTTCCTCCAACAACATCTACTTTATTGTTGATCACAAACTGGAATCAAGAGCAATAGATTCTGAAAGGAGTAATAATTACAGGTTTGTTCTGGTGGGAGATTTTCATTTTCCAAATATTGACTGGTATCTCCCTAGAGTGAGGGGTTTAGATGGTGTGGAGTTTGTTAGGTGTGTTCAGGAAGGTTTCTTGACACAATATGTAGATAAGCCTACAAGAGGCTGCACTTGATCTAATATTGGGAAATGAACCTGGTCAGGTGTCAGGTCTCAGTGAGAGCACATTTTGGAGATAGTGATCACAATTCTACCTCTTTACCATAGCATTGATGAGGGTTAAGAACGGACAAGTTAAGGAAACATTTAATTGGAGTAAGGGGAAATATGAGGATATCAGGTAGGAATTTGAAAGCATAAATTGGAAACAGATGTTCTCAGGGAAACATACAGAAGAAATGTGGCAAATGTTCAGGGGATATTTGTGTGGGGTTCTGAGTAGGTATAGACAATAGACAATAGGTGCAGAAGTAGACCATTCGGCCCCTCGAGTCTGCGCCGCCATTCTGAGATCATGGCTGATCATTCACTATCAATACCCAGTCCCTGTCTTGTCCCCATATCCCTTGATTCCCCTATCCATCAGATATCTATCTAGCTCCTTCTTGAAAGCATCCAGAGAATTGGCCTCCACCGTCTTCCGAGGCAGTGCATTCCACACCTCCACAACTCTCTGGGAGAAGAAGCTCTTCCTCAACTCTGTTTTAAATAACTGACCTCTTATTCTCAATCCATGCCCTCTGGTACTGGACTCTCCCAACATCTGGAACATATTTCCTGCCTCAATCCTATCAAATCCTTTAATTATCTTAAACGTTTCAATCAGATCCCCTCTCAATCTCCTCAATTCCAGCGTGTACAAGCCCAATCTCTCCAATCTCTCTGCGTAAGACAGCCCTGCCATCCCAGGAATCAACCTAGTGAATCTAAGCTGCACTTCCTCAATTGCCAGAATGTCCTTCCTTAAACCTGGAGACCAAAACTGTACACAATATTCCAGGTGTGGTCTCACCAGGGCCCTGTACAAATGCAAAAGGACATCCTTGCTCTTGTACTCAATTCCCCTTGTAACAAAGGCCAACATTCCATTTGCCCTCTTCACTGCCTGTTGCACTTGCTCATTCACCTTCATTGACTGGTGAACTAGGACTCCTAGGTCTCTTTGCATTTCTCCCTTACCTAACTCGACACCGTTCAGACAATACTCTGCCCTCTTGTTCCTGCTTCCAAAGTGGATAACTTCACATTTATTCACATTGAATGACATCTGCCAAGTATCTGCCCACTCACCCAGCCTATCCAAGTCTCCCTGTATTCTCCTAACGTCCTCTTCGCATGTCACACTGCCACCCAGTTTAGTATCGTCAGCAAACTTGCTGATATAGTTTTCAATGCCCCCATCTAAATCATTGACATAAATCGAATGTTGGGATAAAATTTTTGGTTAGTATTTGTCCACCAGAAGTTAAATGCATTTGTTGATAAAACATTTTCCATTGCAAACATGCAAAGATTTTTGTTAGTTAATTTGCTCATTTTTATTACATTTACATTTTATGGAAATATTTTTGATTATGATAAACGTAAACATTTTGACTGTTTAAGGTGTGAATCACCATCCTTTTAAATTTCTACAAAGTTTGAATATCTTTTAATGGTCTCAGAAAATTTAAGAATGCTTCCGGATGTTGGAATGTCAGCTGTAGCATAGAGATAGTGCTGCGCTATTACAACTCAGGAGTGGATTTCAGAGTTCAACTCCGGTATCCCTGAAAGAGTTTGACATTATCCCCATGGTAGGCATAATGTCTCTTCCAGGTACTTCCTCCCAAAGCCCAAAGAACTGATTAATTTCAAAGAGATCAATTTCATTGTAAATTGAGCCAAGATGAGGTTAACGTTAAATTGGTGGGTTGCTGCACCATGCAGATCATTGGTCCAGAAGGGCCTGTTTGAGCTTCAAAAAATAATGAAAAAGGCAAAAATGCACAGTTATCAAGGGAGGGTGTAGGGATACAGGGGATGAAGACAGGCATTTACAGAGATGAGGCGGGGCATAAGGGATGAGATCAGGGGTACACAGAGATGAGGGATGAGGACAGGCATTTACAGAGATCAGGAGGAGCACAGGAGATGAGGACAGTAGTTTACAGAGATGTGTAGGGGTGCAGGGCATTAGGACGGGATAGAGTTGAGAAGGGGTGCAGGGGATTAGGACAGGAGTTTACAGAGATGTGGAGGGTGCAGGGGATGAGGATGGGAGTTTAGAAAGACATGGAGGGTGTAGCGGATTGGGGCAGGGGATTACAGATATGTGGAAGGTGTAATGGATTGACGCAGGGGTTTACAGATATGTGGAAGGTGTAGAGGATTGGGGCAGGGGTTTAGAGATATGTGGAAGGTGTAGTGGATTGGGGCAGGGGTTTACAGGTATGTGGAAGGTGTAGTGGATTGGGGCAGGGGTTTACAGATATGTGGAAGGTGTAATGCATTGGGACAGGGGTTTACAGATACGTGGAAGGTGTAATGGATTGGGGCAGGAGATTTACAGGTATGTGGAAGGTGTAATGGATTGGGGCAGGGGTTTCCAGATGTGTGGAAGGTGTAGTGGATTGGGGCAGGGGTCTTACAGATGTGTGGAAGGTGTAGTGGATTGGGGCAGGGGTCTTACAGATATGTGGAAGGTGTAATCGATTGGGGTAGGAGTTTTACAGGTATGTGGAAGGTGTAATGGATTGGGGCAGGGGCCTTACAGATATGTGGAAGGTGTAATGGATTGGGGCAGGAGATTTACAGATATGTGGAAGGTGTAATGGATTGGGGCAGGGGTTTACAGATATGTGGAAGGTGTAATGGATTGGGGCAGGGGTTTACAGATATGTGGAAGGTGTAGTGGATTGGGGCAGGGGTTATACAGATATATGGAAGGTGTAGTGGATTGGGGCAGGGGTTTACAGATATGTGGAAGGTGTAATGGATTGGGGCATGGGTTATACAGATATGTGGAAGGTGTAGTGGATTGGGGCAGGGGATTTACAGGTATATGGAAGGTGGAATGGATTGGGGCAGGAGTTTACAGATATGTGGAGGTGTAATGGATTGGGGCAGGAGTTTTACAGATATGTGGAAGGTGTAGTGGATTGGGGCAAGGGTTTACAGAAATGTGGAAGGTGTAGTGGATTGGGGCAGGGGTTTACAGATATGTGGAAGGTGTAATGGATTGGGGCAGGGTTTTACAGGTATATGGAAGGTGGAATGGATTGGGGCAGGGGTTTACAGATATGTGGAAGGTGTAATGGATTGGGGCAGGGGTTTACAGATATGTGGAAGGTGTAATGGATTGGGGCAGGGGTTTACAGATATGTGGAAAGTGTAATGGATTGGGGCAGGGGTTTTACAGGTATGTGGAGGTTGTAGGGGATGAGGATGGGAGTCTAGAAAGACATGGAGGGTGTAGCGGATTGGGGCAGGGGTTTACTGATATGTGGAGGGTGTAGCGGATTGGGGCAGGAGTTTTACAGGTATATGGAGGTTGTAGGGGATGAGGATGGGAGTCTAGAAAGACATGGAGGGTGTAGCGGATTGGGGCAGGAGTTTTACAGGTATGTGGAAGGTGTAATGGATTGGGGCAGGGGTTTGCAGAGATATGGAAGGTGTAATGGATTGGGGCAGGGGCTAACAGATATGTGGAGGGTGTAGTGGATTGGGGCAGGGGTTTACAGATATGTGGAAGGTGTAATGGATTGGGGCAGGAGTTTTACAGGTATGTGGAAGGTGTAATGGATTGGGGCAGGGGTTTACAGATGTGTGGAAGGTGTAGTGGATTGGGGCAGGGGTCTTACAGATATGTGGAAGGTGTAATGGATTGGGGCAGGGGCTAACAGATATGTGGAAGGTGTAATGGATTGGGGCAGGAGATTTACAGGTTTGTGGAAGGTGTAATGGATTGGGGCAGGGGTTTACAGATATGTGGAAGGTGTAATGGATTGGGGCAGGGGTTTACAGATATGTGGAAGGTGTAGTGGATTGGGGCAGGGGTTATACAGATATATGGAAGGTGTAGTGGATTGGGGCAGGGGTTTACAGATATGTGGAAGGTGTAATGGATTGGGGCAGGGGTTATACAGATATGTGGAAGGTGTAGTGGATTGGGGCAGGGGTTTTACAGGTATATGGAAGGTGTAGTGGATTGGGGCAGGGGTTTACAGATATGTGGAAGGTGTAATGGATTGGGGCAGGGTTTTACAGGTATATGGAAGGTGGAATGGATTGGGGCAGGGGTTTACAGATATGTGGAAGGTGTAATGGATTGGGGCAGGGGTTTACAGATATGTGGAAGGTGTAATGGATTGGGGCAGGGGTTTACAGATATGTGGAAAGTGTAATGGATTGGGGCAGGGGTTTTACAGGTATGTGGAGGTTGTAGGGGATGAGGATGGGAGTCTAGAAAGACATGGAGGGTGTAGCGGATTGGGGCAGGGGTTTACTGATATGTGGAGGGTGTAGCGGATTGGGGCAGGAGTTTTACAGGTATATGGAGGTTGTAGGGGATGAGGATGGGAGTCTAGAAAGACATGGAGGGTGTAGCGGATTGGGGCAGGAGTTTTACAGGTATGTGGAAGGTGTAATGGATTGGGGCAGGGGTTTGCAGAGATATGGAAGGTGTAATGGATTGGGGCAGGGGCTAACAGATATGTGGAGGGTGTAGTGGATTGGGGCAGGGGTTTACAGATATGTGGAAGGTGTAATGGATTGGGGCAGGAGTTTTACAGGTATGTGGAAGGTGTAATGGATTGGGGCAGGGGTTTACAGATGTGTGGAAGGTGTAGTGGATTGGGGCAGGGGTCTTACAGATATGTGGAAGGTGTAATGGATAGGGGCAGGGGTTATACAGATATGTGGAAGGTGTAGTGGATTGGGGCAGGGGTTTTACAGGTATATGGAAGGTGGAATGTATTGGGGCAGGAGTTTACAGATATGTGGAGGTGTAATGGATTGGGGCAGGGGTTTACAGATATGTGGAAGGTGTAATGGATTGGGGCAGGGGTTTACAGATATGTGGAAGGTGTAATGGATTGGGGCAGGGGTTTACAGATATGTGGAAGGTGTAATGGATTGGGGCAGGAGTTTTACAGATATGTGGAAGGTGTAGTGGATTGGGGCAAGGGTTTACAGATATGTGGAAGGTGTAGTGGATTGGGGCAGGGGTTTACAGATATGTGGAAGGTGTAATGGATTGGGGCAGGGTTTTACAGGTATATGGAAGGTGGAATGGATTGGGGCAGGGGTTTACAAATATGTGTAAGGCGTAATGGATTGGGGCAGGGGTTTACAGATATGTGGAAGGTGTAATGGATTGGGGAAGGGGTTTACAGATATGTGGAAGGTGTAATGGATTGGGGCAGGGGTTTACAGATATGTGGAAGGTGTAATGGACTGTGGCAGGGGTTTACAGATATGTGGAAGGTGTAATGGATTGGGGCAGAGGTTTACAGATATGTGGAAGGTGTAAAGGATTGGGGCAGGGGTTTTACAGATATGTAGAAGGTGTAGTGGATTGGGGCAGGTGTTTACAGATATCTGGAAGGTGTAGTGGATTGGGGCAGGGGTTTACAGATATCTGGAAGGTGTAATGGACTGGGGCAGGGGTTTACAGAGATGTGGAGGGTGTAGGGGATGAGGATGGGAGTTTAGAAAGACATGGAGGGTGTAGTGGATTGGGGCAGGGGTTTACAGATATGTGGAAGGTGTAATGGATTGGGGCAGGAGTTTTACAGGTATGTGGAAGGTGTAATGGATTGGGGCAGGGGTTTACAGATATGTGGAAGGTGTAATGGATTGGGGCAGAGGTCTACAGATATGTGGAAGGTGTAGTGGATTGGGGCAGGGGTTTTACAGATATGTGGAAGGTGTAATGGATTGGGGCAGGGTTTTACAGGTATATGGAAGGTGGAATGGATTGGGGCAGGGGTTTACAGACATGTGGAAGGTGTAGTGGATTGGGGCAGAGGTTTTACAGGTATATGGAAGGTGGAATGCATTGGGGCAGGGGTTTACAAATATGTGTAAGGCGTAATGGATTGGGGCAGGGGTTTACAGATATGTGGAAGGTGTAATGGATTGGGGCAGGGGTTTACAGATATGTGGAAGGTGTAATGGATTGGGGCAGGGGTTTACAGATATGTGGAAGGTGTAATGGACTGGGGCAGGGGTTTACAGATATGTGGAAGGTGTAATGGATTGGGGCAGAGGTTTACAGATATGTGGAAGGTGTAAAGGATTGGGGCAGGGGTTTTACAGATATGTAGAAGGTGTAGTGGATTGGGGCAGGGGTTTACAGATATGTGGAAGGTGTAGTGGATTGGGGCAGGGGTTTACAGATATCTGGAAGGTGTAATGGACTGGGGCAGGGGTTTACAGAGATGTGGAGGGTGTAGGGGATGAGGATGGGAGTTTAGAAAGACATGGAGGGTGTAGTGGATTGGGGCAGGGGTTTACAGATATGTGGAAGGTGTAATGGATTGGGGCAGGGGTTTACAGATGTGTGGAAGGTGTAGTGGATTGGGGCAGGGGTCTTACAGATATGTGGAAGGTGTAATGGATTGGGGCAGGGGCTAACCGATATGTGGTAGGTGTAATGGATTGGGGCAGGAGATTTACAGGTATGTGGAAGGTGTAATGGATTGGGGCAGGGGTTTACAGATATGTGGAAGGTGTAATGGATTGGGGCATGGGTTTACAGATATGTGGAAGGTGTAGTGGATTGGGGCAGGGGTTATAGATATATGGAAGGTGTAGTGGATTGGGGCAGGGGTTTACAGATATGTGGAAGGTGTAATGGATTGGGGCAGGGGTTTACAGATATGTGGAAGGTGTAATGGATTGGGGCAGGAGTTTTACAGATATGTGGAAGGTGTAGTGGATTGGGGCAGGGGTTTACAGATATGTGGAAGGTGCAGTGGATTGGGGCAGGGGTTTACAGATATGTGGAAGGTGTAATGGACTGGGGCAGGGGTTTACAGATATGTGGAAGGTGTAATGGATTGGGGCAGGGGCTAACAGATATGTGGAAGGTGTAATGGATTGGGGCAGGAGTTTTACAGGTATGTGGAAGGTGTAATGGATTGGGGCAGGGGTTTACAGACATGTGGAAGGTGTAATGGATTGGGGCAGGGGTTTACAGATATGTGGAAGGTGTAGTGGATTGGGGCAGGGGTTTTACAGATATGTGGAAGGTGTAATGGATTGGGGCAGGGGTTTACAGACATGTGGAAGGTGTAATGGATTGGGGAAGGGGTTTACAGATATGTGGAAGGTGTAATGGATTGGGGCAGGGGTTTACAGATATGTGGAAGGTGTAATGGACTGTGGCAGGGGTTTACAGATATGTGGAAGGTGTAATGGATTGGGGCAGAGGTTTACAGATATGTGGAAGGTGTAAAGGATTGGGGCAGGGGTTTTACAGATATGTAGAAGGTGTAGTGGATTGGGGCAGGTGTTTACAGATATGTGGAAGGTGTAGTGGATTGGGGCAGGGGTTTACAGATATCTGGAAGGTGTAATGGACTGGGGCAGGGGTTTACAGAGATGTGGAGGGTGTAGGGGATGAGGATGGGAGTTTAGAAAGACATGGAGGGTGTAGTGGATTGGGGCAGGGGTTTACAGATATGTGGAAGGTGTAATGGATTGGGGCAGGAGTTTTACAGGTATGTGGAAGGTGTAATGGATTGGGGCAGGGGTTTACAGATATGTGGAAGGTGTAATGGATTGGGGCAGAGGTCTACAGATATGTGGAAGGTGTAGTGGATTGGGGCAGGGGTTTTACAGATATGTGGAAGGTGTAATGGATTGGGGCAGGGTTTTACAGGTATATGGAAGGTGGAATGGATTGGGGCAGGGGTTTACAGACATGTGGAAGGTGTAGTGGATTGGGGCAGAGGTTTTACAGGTATATGGAAGGTGGAATGCATTGGGGCAGGGGTTTACAAATATGTGTAAGGCGTAATGGATTGGGGCAGGGGTTTACAGATATGTGGAAGGTGTAATGGATTGGGGCAGGGGTTTACAGATATGTGGAAGGTGTAATGGATTGGGGCAGGGGTTTACAGATATGTGGAAGGTGTAATGGACTGGGGCAGGGGTTTACAGATATGTGGAAGGTGTAATGGATTGGGGCAGAGGTTTACAGATATGTGGAAGGTGTAAAGGATTGGGGCAGGGGTTTTACAGATATGTAGAAGGTGTAGTGGATTGGGGCAGGGGTTTACAGATATGTGGAAGGTGTAGTGGATTGGGGCAGGGGTTTACAGATATCTGGAAGGTGTAATGGACTGGGGCAGGGGTTTACAGAGATGTGGAGGGTGTAGGGGATGAGGATGGGAGTTTAGAAAGACATGGAGGGTGTAGTGGATTGGGGCAGGGGTTTACAGATATGTGGAAGGTGTAATGGATTGGGGCAGGGGTTTACAGATGTGTGGAAGGTGTAGTGGATTGGGGCAGGGGTCTTACAGATATGTGGAAGGTGTAATGGATTGGGGCAGGGGCTAACCGATATGTGGTAGGTGTAATGGATTGGGGCAGGAGATTTACAGGTATGTGGAAGGTGTAATGGATTGGGGCAGGGGTTTACAGATATGTGGAAGGTGTAATGGATTGGGGCAGGGGTTTACAGATATGTGGAAGGTGTAGTGGATTGGGGCAGGGGTTATAGATATATGGAAGGTGTAGTGGATTGGGGCAGGGGTTTACAGATATGTGGAAGGTGTAATGGATTGGGGCAGGGGTTTACAGATATGTGGAAGGTGTAATGGATTGGGGCAGGAGTTTTACAGATATGTGGAAGGTGTAGTGGATTGGGGCAGGGGTTTACAGATATGTGGAAGGTGCAGTGGATTGGGGCAGGGGTTTACAGATATGTGGAAGGTGTAATGGACTGGGGCAGGGGTTTACAGATATGTGGAAGGTGTAATGGATTGGGGCAGGGGCTAACAGATATGTGGAAGGTGTAATGGATTGGGGCAGGAGTTTTACAGGTATGTGGAAGGTGTAATGGATTGGGGCAGGGGTTTACAGACATGTGGAAGGTGTAATGGATTGGGGCAGGGGTTTACAGATATGTGGAAGGTGTAGTGGATTGGGGCAGGGGTTTTACAGATATGTGGAAGGTGTAATGGATTGGGGCAGGGGTTTACAGACATGTGGAAGGTGTAATGGATTGGGGCAGGGGTTTACAGATATGTGGAAGGTGTACTGGATTGGGGAAGGGGTTTTACAGGTATATGGAAGGTGGAATGGATTGGGGCAGGGGTTTACAGATATGTGGAAGGTGTAATGGATTGGGGCAGGGGTTACAGATATGTGGAAGGTGTAAGGGATTGGGGCAGGGGTTTACAGATAGGTGGAAGGTGTAATGGATTGGGGCAGGGGTTTACGGATATGTGGAAGGTGTAATGGATTGGAGCAGGGGTTTTACAGGTATGTGGAGGTTGTAGCGGATGAGGATGGGAGTCTAGAAAGACATGGAAGGTGTAATGGATTGGGGCAGGGGTTTACAGGTGTGTGGAAGATGTAGTGGATTGGGGCAGGAGTTTTACAGGTATGTGGAAGATGTAATGGATTGGGGCAGGGGTTTACAGATATGTGGAAGGTGTAATGGATTGGGGCAGGGGTTATACAGATATGTGGAAGGTGTAGTAGATTGGGGCAGGGGTTTTACAGATATGTGGAAGGTGTAGTGGATTGGGGCAGGGGTTTTACAGGTATATGGAAGGTGGAATGGATTGGGGCAGTGGTTTACAGATGTGTGGAAGGTGTAATGGATTGGGGCAGGGGTTATACAGATATGTGGAAGGTGTAGTGTATTGGGGCAGGGGTTTACAGATATGTGGAAGGTGTAATGGATTGGGGCAGGGGCTAACAGATATGTGGAAGGTGTAATGGATTGGGGCAGGAGTTTTACAGGTATGTGGAAGATGTAATGGATTGGGGCAGGGGTTTACAGATATGTGGAAGGTGTAATGGATTGGGGCAGGGGTTATACAGATATGTGGAAGGTGTAGTAGATTGGGGCAGGGGTTTTACAGATATGTGGAAGGTGTAGTGGATTGGGGCAGGGGTTTTACAGGTATATGGAAGGTGGAATGGATTGGGGCAGTGGTTTACAGATGTGTGGAAGGTGTAGTGGATTGGGGCAGGGGTCTTACAGATATGTGGAAGGTGTAATGAATTGGGGCAGGGGCTAACAGATATGCGAAAGGAGTAATGGATTGGGGCAGGAGTTTTACAGGTATGTGGAAGGTGTAATGGATTGGGGCAGGGGTTTACAGATATGTGGAAGGTGTAATGGATTGGGGCAGGGGTTATACAGATATGTGGAAGGTGTAGTGTATTGGGGCAGGGGTTTACAGATATGTGGAAGGTGTAGTGGATTGGGGCAGGGGTTTACAGGTGTGTGGAAGATGTAGTGGATTGGGGCAGGGGTCTTACAGATATGTGGAAGGTGTAATGGATTGGGGCAGGGGCTAACAGATATGTGGAAGGTGTAATGGATTGGGGCAGGAGTTTTACAGGTATGTGGAAGATGTAATGGATTGGGGCAGGGGTTTACAGATATGTGGAAGGTGTAATGGATTGGGGCAGGGGTTATACAGATATGTGGAAGGTGTAGTAGATTGGGGCAGGGGTTTACAGATATCTGGAAGGTGTAATGGATTGGGGCAGGGGTTTACGGATATGTGGAAGGTGTAATGGATTGGGGCAGGGGTTTTACAGGTATGTGGAGGTTGTAGCGGATGAGGATGGGAGTCTAGAAAGACATGGAGGGTGTAGCGGATTGTGGCAGAGGTTTACTGATATGTGGAGGGTGTAGCGGATTGGGGTAGGAGTTTTACAGGTATGTGGAAGGTGTAATGGATTGGGGCAGGGGTTTACAGGTGTGTGGAAGATGTAGTGGATTGGGGCAGCGGTCTTACAGATATGTGGAAGGTGTAATGGATTGGGGCAGGGGCTAACAGATATGTGGAAGGAGTAATGGATTGGGGCAGGAGTTTTACAGGTATGTGGAAGATGTAATGGATTGGGGCAGGGGTTTACAGATATGTGGAAGGTGTAATGGATTGGGGCAGGGGTTATACAGATATGTGGAAGGTGTAGAAGATTGGGGCCGGGGTTTTACAGATATGTGGAAGGTGTAGTGGATTGGGGCAGGGGTTTTACAGGTATATGGAAGGTGGAATGGATTGGGGCAGTGGTTTACAGATGTGTGGAAGGTGTAGTGGATTGGGGCAGGGGTCTTACAGATATGTGGAAGGTGTAATGAATTGGGGCAGGGGCTAACAGATATGCGAAAGGAGTAATGGATTGGGGCAGGAGTTTTACAGGTATGTGGAAGGTGTAATGGATTGGGGCAGGGGTTTACAGATATGTGGAAGGTGTAATGGATTGGGGCAGGGGTTATACAGATATGTGGAAGGTGTAGTGTATTGGGGCAGGGGTTTACAGATATGTGGAAGGAGTAATGGATTGGGGCAGGGGTTTACAGGTGTGTGGAAGATGTAGTGGATTGGGGCAGGGGTCTTACAGATATGTGGAAGGTGTAATGGATTGGGGCAGGGGCTAACAGATATGTGGAAGGTGTAATGGATTGGGGCAGGAGTTTTACAGGTATGTGGAAAATGTAATGGATTGGGGCAGGGGTTTACAGATATGTGGAAGGTGTAATGGATTGGGGCAGGGGTTATACAGATATGTGGAAGGTGTAGTAGATTGGGGCAGGGGTTTTACAGATATGTGGAAGGTGTAGTGGATTGGGGCAGGGGTTTTACAGGTATATGGAAGGTGGAATGGATTGGGGCAGTGGTTTACAGATGTGTGGAAGGTGTAGTGGATTGGGGCAGGGGTCTTACAGATATGTGGAAGGTGTAATGAATTGGGGCAGGGGCTAACAGATATGCGAAAGGAGTAATGGATTGGGGCAGGAGTTTTACAGGTATGTGGAAGGTGTAATGGATTGGGGCAGGGGTTTACAGATATGTGGAAGGTGTAATGGATTGGGGCAGGGGTTTACAGATATGTGGAAGGTGTAATGGATTGGGACAGGGGTTTTACAGATATGTGGAGGGTGTAGCGGATTGGGGCAGGGGTTACACATATGAGGAAGGTGTAGTGGATTGGGGCAGGGGTTTTACAGATATGTGGAAGGTGTAATGGATTGGGGCAAGGGTTTACAGATATGTGGAAGGTGTAATGGATTGGGGCAGGGGTTTACAGATATGTGAAAGGTGTAATGGATTGGGGCAGGGGTTTACAGATATGTGGAATGTGTAATGGATTGGGGCAGGGGTTTACAGATATGTGAAAGGTGTAATGGATTGGGGCAGGGGTTTACAGATATGTGGAAGGTGTAATGGATTGGGGCAGGGGTTTACGGATATGTGGAAGGTGTAATGGATTGGGGCAGGGGTTTTACAGGTATGTGGAGGTTGTAGCGGATGAGGATGGGAGTCTAGAAAGACATGGAGGGTGTAGCGGATTGGAGCAGAGGTTTACTGATATGTGGAGGGTGTAGCGGATTGGGGTAGGAGTTTTACAGGTATGTGGAAGGTGTAATGGATTGGGGCAGGGGTTTACAGGTGTGTGGAAGGTGTAGTGGATTGGGGCAGGGGTTTACAGATATGTGGAAGGTGTAATGAATTGGGGCAGGGGCTAACAGATATGTGAAAGGTGTAATGGATTGGGGCAGGGGCTAACAGATATGTGAAAGGTGTAATGGATTGGGGCAGGAGTTTTACAGGTATGTGGAAGGTGTAATGGATTGGGGCAGGGGTTTACAGATATGTGGAAGGGGTAATGGATTGGGGCAGGGGTTATACAGGTATGTGGAAGGTGTAATGGATTGGGGCAGGGGTTTTACAGATATGTGGAAGGTGTAATGGATTGGGGCAGGGGTTTACAGATATGTGGAAGGTGTAATGGATTGGGGCAGGGGTTTACAGATATGTGGAAGGTGTAATGGATTGGGGCAGGGGTTTTACAGATATGTGGAGGGTGTAGCGGATTGGGGCAGGTGTTTACACATATGTGGAAGGTGTAGTGGATTGGGGCAGGGGTTTTACAGATATGTGGAAGGTGTAATGGATTGGGGCAAGGGTTTACAGATATGTGGAAGGTGTAATGGATTGGGGCAGGGGTTTACAGATATGTGGAAGGTGTAATGGATTGGGGCAGGGGTTTACAGATATGTGGAAGGTGTAATGGATTGGGGCAGGGGTTTACAGATATGTGGAAGGTGTAATGGATTGGGGCAGGAGTTTTACAGGTATGTGGAAAATGTAATGGATTGGGGCAGGGGTTTACAGATATGTGGAAGGTGTAATGGATTGGGGCAGGGGTTATACAGATATGTGGAAGGTGTAGTAGATTGGGGCAGGGGTTTTACAGATATGTGGAAGGTGTAGTGGATTGGGGCAGGGGTTTTACAGGTATATGGAAGGTGGAATGGATTGGGGCAGTGGTTTACAGATGTGTGGAAGGTGTAGTGGATTGGGGCAGGGGTCTTACAGATATGTGGAAGGTGTAATGAATTGGGGCAGGGGCTAACAGATATGCGAAAGGAGTAATGGATTGGGGCAGGAGTTTTACAGGTATGTGGAAGGTGTAATGGATTGGGGCAGGGGTTTTACAGATATGTGGAAGGTGTAATGGATTGGGGCAGGGGTTTACAGATATGTGGAAGGTGTAATGGATTGGGGCAGGGGTTTACAGATATGTGGAAGGTGTAATGGATTGGGGCAGGGGTTTTACAGATATGTGGAGGGTGTAGCGGATTGGGGCAGGTGTTTACACATATGTGGAAGGTGTAGTGGATTGGGGCAGGGGTTTTACAGATATGTGGAAGGTGTAATGGATTGGGGCAAGGGTTTACAGATATGTGGAAGGTGTAATGGATTGGGGCAGGGGTTTACAGATATGTGGAAGGTGTAATGGATTGGGGCAGGGGTTTACAGATATGTGGAAGGTGTAATGGATTGGGGCAGGGGTTTACAGATATCTGGAAGGTGTAATGGATTGGGGCAGGGGTTTACGGATATGTGGAAGGTGTAATGGATTGGGGCAGGGGTTTTACAGGTATGTGGAGGTTGTAGCGGATGAGGATGGGAGTCTAGAAAGACATGGAGGGTGTAGCGGATTGTGGCAGATGTTTACTGATATGTGGAGGGTGTAGCGGATTGGGGTAGGAGTTTTACAGGTATGTGGAAGGTGTAATGGATTGGGGCAGGGGTTTACAGGTGTGTGGAAGATGTAGTGGATTGGGGCAGGGGTCTTACAGATATGTGGAAGGTGTAATGGATTGGGGCAGGGGCTAACAGATATGTGGAAGGTGTAATGGATTGGGGCAGGAGTTTTACAGGTATGTGGAAGATGTAATGGATTGGGGCAGGGGTTTACAGATATGTGGAAGGTGTAATGGATTGGGGCAGGGGTTATACAGATATGTGGAAGGTGTAGTAGATTGGGGCAGGGGTTTTACAGATATGTGGAAGGTGTAGTGGATTGGGGCAGGGGTTTTACAGGTATATGGAAGGTGGAATGGATTGGGGCAGTGGTTTACAGATGTGTGGAAGGTGTAGTGGATTGGGGCAGGGGTCTTACAGATATGTGGAAGGTGTAATGAATTGGGGCAGGGGCTAACAGATATGCGAAAGGAGTAATGGATTGGGGCAGGAGTTTTACAGGTATGTGGAAGGTGTAATGGATTGGGGCAGGGGTTTACAGATATGTGGAAGGTGTAATGGATTGGGGCAGGGGTTATACAGATATGTGGAAGGTGTAGTGTATTGGGGCAGGGGTTTACAGATATGTGGAAGGTGTAATGGATTGGGGCAGGGGTTTACAGGTGTGTGGAAGATGTAGTGGATTGGGGCAGGGGTCTTACAGATATGTGGAAGGTGTAATGGATTGGGGCAGGGGCTAACAGATATGTGGAAGGTGTAATGGATTGGGGCAGGAGTTTTACAGGTATGTGGAAGATGTAATGGATTGGGGCAGGGGTTTACAGATATGTGGAAGGTGTAATGGATTGGGGCAGGGGTTATACAGATATGTGGAAGGTGTAGTAGATTGGGGCAGGGGTTTTACAGATATGTGGAAGGTGTAGTGGATTGGGGCAGGGGTTTTACAGGTATATGGAAGGTGGAATGGATTGGGGCAGTGGTTTACAGATGTGTGGAAGGTGTAGTGGATTGGGGCAGGGGTCTTACAGATATGTGGAAGGTGTAATGGATTGGGGCAGGGGTTTACAGATATCTGGAAGGTGTAATGGATTGGGGCAGGGGTTTACGGATATGTGGAAGGTGTAATGGATTGGGGCAGGGGTTTTACAGGTATGTGGAGGTTGTAGCGGATGAGGATGGGAGTCTAGAAAGACATGGAGGGTGTAGCGGATTGTGGCAGAGGTTTACTGATATGTGGAGGGTGTAGCGGATTGGGGTAGGAGTTTTACAGGTATGTGGAAGGTGTAATGGATTGGGGCAGGGGTTTACAGGTGTGTGGAAGATGTAGTGGATTGGGGCAGCGGTCTTACAGATATGTGGAAGGTGTAATGGATTGGGGCAGGGGCTAACAGATATGTGGAAGGTGTAATGGATTGGGACAGGAGTTTTACAGGTATGTGGAAGATGTAATGGATTGGGGCAGGGGTTTACAGATATGTGGAAGGTGTAATGGATTGGGGCAGGGGTTATACAGATATGTGGAAGGTGTAGTAGATTGGGGCCGGGGTTTTACAGATATGTGGAAGGTGTAGTGGATTGGGGCAGGGGTTTTACAGGTATATGGAAGGTGGAATGGATTGGGGCAGTGGTTTACAGATGTGTGGAAGGTGTAGTGGATTGGGGCAGGGGTCTTACAGATATGTGGAAGGTGTAATGGATTGGGGCAGGGGCTAACAGATATGTGGAAGGTGTAATGGATTGGGGCAGGAGTTTTACAGGTATGTGGAAGATGTAATGGATTGGGGCAGGGGTTTACAGATATGTGGAAGGTGTAATGGATTGGGGCAGGGGTTATACAGATATGTGGAAGGTGTAGTAGATTGGGGCAGGGGTTTTACAGATATGTGGAAGGTGTAGTGGATTGGGGCAGGGGTTTTACAGGTATATGGAATGTGGAATGGATTGGGGCAGTGGTTTACAGATGTGTGGAAGGTGTAGTGGATTGGGGCAGGGGTCTTACAGATATGTGGAAGGTGTAATGGATTGGGGCAGGGGTTTACAGATATCTGGAAGGTGTAATGGATTGGGGCAGGGGTTTACGGATATGTGGAAGGTGTAATGGATTGGGGCAGGGGTTTTACAGGTATGTGGAGGTTGTAGCGGATGAGGATGGGAGTCTAGAAAGACATGGAGGGTGTAGCGGATTGTGGCAGAGGTTTACTGATATGTGGAGGGTGTAGCGGATTGGGGTAGGAGTTTTACAGGTATGTGGAAGGTGTAATGGATTGGGGCAGGGGTTTACAGGTGTGTGGAAGATGTAGTGGATTGGGGCAGCGGTCTTAAAGATATGTGGAAGGTGTAATGGATTGGGGCAGGGGCTAACAGATATGTGGAAGGTGTAATGGATTGGGGCAGGAGTTTTACAGGTATGTGGAAGATGTAATGGATTGGGGCAGGGGTTTACAGATATGTGGAAGGTGTAATGGATTGGGGCAGGGGTTATACAGATATGTGGAAGGTGTAGTAGATTGGGGCCGGGGTTTTACAGATATGTGGAAGGTGTAGTGGATTGGGGCAGGGGTTTTACAGGTATATGGAAGGTGGAATGGATTGGGGCAGTGGTTTACAGATGTGTGGAAGGTGTAGTGGATTGGGGCAGGGGTCTTACAGATATGTGGAAGGTGTAATGAATTGGGGCAGGGGCTAACAGATATGCGAAAGGAGTAATGGATTGGGGCAGGAGTTTTACAGGTATGTGGAAGGTGTAATGGATTGGGGCAGGGGTTTACAGATATGTGGAAGGTGTAATGGATTGGGGCAGGGGTTATACAGATATGTGGAAGGTGTAGTGTATTGGGGCAGGGGTTTACAGATATGTGGAAGGTGTAATGGATTGGGGCAGGGGCTAACAGATATGTGGAAGGTGTAATCGATTGGGGCAGGAGTTTTACAGGTATGTGGAAGATGTAATGGATTGGGGCAGGGGTTTACAGATATGTGGAAGGTGTAATGGATTGGGGCAGGGGTTATACAGATATGTGGAAGGTGTAGTAGATTGGGGCAGGGGTTTTACAGATATGTGGAAGGTGTAGTGGATTGGGGCAGGGGTTTTACACGTATATGGAAGGTGGAATGTAGTGGGGCAGTGGTTTACAGATGTGTGGAAGGTGTAGTGGATTGGGGCAGGGGTCTTACAGATATGTGGAAGGTGTAATGGATTGGGGCAGGGGTTTACAGATATCTGGAAGGTGTAATGGATTGGGGCAGGGGCTAACAGATATGTGGAAGGTGTAATGGATTGGGGCAGGAGTTTTACAGGTATGTGGAAGATGTAATGGATTGGGGCAGGGGTTTACAGATATGTGGAAGGTGTAATGGATTGGGGCAGGGGTTATACAGATATGTGGAAGGTGTAGTAGATTGGGGCAGGGGTTTTACAGATATGTGGAAGGTGTAGTGGATTGGGGCAGGGGTTTTACAGGTATATGGAAGGTGGAATGGATTGGGGCAGTGGTTTACAGATGTGTGGAAGGTGTAGTGGATTGGGGCAGGGGTCTTACAGATATGTGGAAGGTGTAATGAATTGGGGCAGGGGCTAACAGATATGCGAAAGGAGTAATGGATTGGGGCAGGAGTTTTACAGGTATGTGGAAGGTGTAATGGATTGGGGCAGGGGTTTACAGATATGTGGAAGGTGTAATGGATTGGGGCAGGGGTTATACAGATATGTGGAAGGTGTAGTGTATTGGGGCAGGGGTTTACAGATATGTGGAAGGTGTAATGGATTGGGGCAGGGGTTTACAGATATGTGGAAGGTGTAATGGATTGGGACAGGGGTTTTACAGATATGTGGAGGGTGTAGTGTATTGGGGCAGGGGTTTACAGATATGTGGAAGGTGTAATGGATTGGGGCAGGGGTTTACAGATATGTGGAAGGTGTAATGGATTGGGACAGGGGTTTTACAGATATGTGGAGGGTGTAGCGGATTGGGGCAGGGGTTACACATATGAGGAAGGTGTAGTGGATTGGGGCAGGGGTTTTACAGATATGTGGAAGGTGTAATGGATTGGGGCAAGGGTTTACAGATATGTGGAAGGTGTAATGGATTGGGGCAGGGGTTTACAGATATGTGGAAGGTGTAATGGATTGGGGCAGGGGTTTACAGATATGTGAAAGGTGTAATGGATTGGGGCAGGGGTTTACAGATATGTGGAATGTGTAATGGATTGGGGCAGGGGTTTACAGATATGTGAAAGGTGTAATGGATTGGGGCAGGGGTTTACAGATATGTGGAAGGTGTAATGGATTGGGGCAGGGGTTTACGGATATGTGGAAGGTGTAATGGATTGGGGCAGGGGTTTTACAGGTATGTGGAGGTTGTAGCGTATGAGGATGGGAGTCTAGAAAGACATGGAGGGTGTAGCGGATTGGAGCAGAGGTTTACTGATATGTGGAGGGTGTTGCGGATTGGGGTAGGAGTTTTACAGGTATGTGGAAGGTGTAATGGATTGGGGCAGGGGTTTACAGGTGTGTGGAAGGTGTAGTGGATTGGGGCAGGGGTCTTACAGATATGTGGAAGGTGTAATGGATTGGGGCAGGGGCTAACAGATATGTGGAAGGTGTAATGGATTGGGGCAGGAGTTTTACAGGTATGTGGAAGGTGTAATGGATTGGGTCAGGGGTTTACAGATATGTGGAAGGTGTAATGGATTGGGGCAGGGGTTATACAGATATGTGGAAGGTGTAGTAGATTGGGGCAGGGGTTTTACAGATATGTGGAAGGTGTAATGGTTTGGGGCGGGGGTTTACAGATATGTGGAAGGTGTAATGGATTGGGGCAGGGGTTTACAGATATGTGGAAGATGTAATGGATTGGGGCAGGGGTTTTACAGATATGTGGAGGGTGTAGCGGATTGGGGCAGGGGCTTACAGATATGTGGAAGGTGTAGTGGATTGGGGCAGGGGTTTTACAGATATGTGGAAGGTGTGATGGATTGGGGAAGGGGTTTACAGATATGAGGAAAGTGTAATGGATTGGGGCAGGGGTTTACAGATATGTGGAAGATGTGGATTGGGGCAGGGGTTTTACAGGTATGTGGAAGATGTAATGGATTGGGGCAGGGGTTTACAGATATGTGGAAGGTGTAATGGATTGGGGCAGGGGTTATACAGATATGTGGAAGGTGTAGTAGATTGGGGCAGGGGTTTTACAGATATGTGGAAGGTGTAGTGGATTGGGGCAGTGGTTTTACAGGTATATGGAAGGTGGAATGGATTGGGGCAGTGGTTTACAGATGTGTGGAAGGTGTAGTGGATTGGGGCAGGGGTTTTACAGATATGTGGAAGGTGTAATGGATTGGGGCAAGGGTTTACAGATATGTGGAAGGTGTAATGGATTGGGGCAGGGGTTTACAGATATGTGGAAGGTGTAATGGATTGGGGCAGGGGTTTACAGATATGTGAAAGGTGTAATGGATTGGGGCAGGGGTTTACAGATATGTGGAAGGTGTAATGGATTGGGGCAGGGGTTTACGGATATGTGGAAGGTGTAATGGATTGGGGCAGGGGTTTTACAGGTATGTGGAGGTTGTAGCGGATGAGGATGGGAGTCTAGAAAGACATGGAGGGTGTAGCGGATTGGGGCAGAGGTTTACTGATATGTGGAGGGTGTAGCGGATTGGGGTAGGAGTTTTACAGGTACGTGGAAGGTGTAATGGATTGGGGCAGGGGTTTACAGGTGTGTGGAAGGTGTAGTGGATTGGGGCAGGAGTTTTACAGGTATGTGGAAGGTGTAATGGATTGGGGCAGGGGTTTACAGACATGTGGAAGGTGTAATGGATTGGCGCAGGGGTTTACAGATATGTGGAAGGTGTAATGGATTGGGGCAGGGGTTAAACAGATATGTGGAAGGTGTCGTGGATTGGGACAGGGGTTTACAGATATGTGGAAGGTGTGGATTGGGGCAGGGGTTTACAGAGATGTGGAAGGTGTAATGGATTGGGGCAGGGGTTTACAGGTATATGGAAGGTGGAATGGATTGGGGCAGGGGTTTACAGACGTGTGGAAGGTGTAGTGGATTGGGGCAGGGGTTTTACAGGTATATGGAAGCTGGAATGGATTGGGGCAGGGGTTTACAAATATGTGTAAGGCGTAATGGATTGGGGCAGGGGTTTACAGATATGTGGAAGGTGTAATGGATTGGGGCAGGGGTTTACAGATATGTGGAAGGTGTAATGGATTGGGGCAGGGGTTTACAGATATGTGGAAGGTGTAATGGACTGGGGCAGGGGTTTACAGATATGTGGAAGGCGTAATGGATTGGGGCAGAGGTTTACAGATATGTGGAAGGTGTAGTGGATTGGGGCAGGGGTTTTACAGATATGTAGAAGGTGTAGTGGATTGGGGCAGGGGTTTACAGATATCTGGAAGGTGTAATGGACTGGGGCAGGGGTAAACAGAGATGTGGAGGGTGTAGGGGATGAGGATGGGAGTTTAGAAAGACATGGAGGGTGTAGTGGATTGGGGCAGGGGTTTACAGATATGTGGAAGGTGTAATGGATTGGGGCAGGAGTTTTACAGGTATGTGGAAGGTGTAATGGATTGTGGCAGGGGTTTACAGATGTGTGGAAGGTGTAGTGGATTGGGGCAGGGGTCTTACAGATATGTGGAAGGTGTAATGGATTGGGGCAGGGGCTAACAGATATGTGGAAGGTGTAATGGATTGGGGCAGGAGATTTACAGGTATGTGGAAGGTGCAATGGATTTGGGCAGGGGCTAACAGATATGTGGAAGGTGCAATGGATTGGGGCAGGGGTTTACAGATATGTGGAAGGTGTAGTGGATTGGGGCAGGGGTTATACAGATATATGGAAGGTGTAGTGGATTGGGGCAGGGGTTTACAGATATGTGGAAGGTGTAATGGATTGGGGCAGGGGTTATACAGATATGTGGAAGGTGTAGTGGATTGGGGCAGGGGTTTTACAGGTATATGGAAGGTGGAATGGACTGGGGCAGGGGTAAACAGAGATGTGGAGGGTGTAGGGGATGAGGATGGGAGTTTAGAAAGACATGGAGGGTGTAGTGGATTGGGGCAGGGGTTTACAGATATGTGGAAGGTGTAATGGATTGGGGCAGGAGTTTTACAGGTATGTGGAAGGTGTAATGGATTGTGGCAGTGGTTTACAGATGTGTGGAAGGTGTAGTGGATTGGGGCAGGGGTCTTACAGATATGTGGAAGGTGTAATGGATTGGGGCAGGGGCTAACAGATATGTGGAAGGTGTAATGGATTGGGGCAGGAGATTTACAGGTATGTGGAAGGTGTAATGGATTGGGGCAGGGGTTTACAGATATGTGGAAGGTGTAATGGATAAGGGCAGGGGTTTACAGATATGTGGAAGGTGTAGTGGATTGGGGCAGGGGTTATACAGATATATGGAAGGTGTAGTGGATTGGGGCAGGGGTTTACAGATATGTGGAAGGTGTAGTGGATTGGGGCAAGGGTTTACAGATATGTGGAAGGTGTAGTGGATTGGGGCAAGGGTTTACAGATATGTGGAAGGTGTAGTGGATTGGGGCAGGGGTTTTACAGATATGTGGAAGGTGTAATGGATTGGGGCAGGGTTTTACAGGTATATGGAAGGTGGAATGGATTGGGGCAGGGGTTTACAGACATGTGGAAGGTGTAGTGGATTGGGGCAGAGGTTTTACAGGTATATGGAAGGTGGAATGGATTGGGGCAGGGGTTTACAAATATGTGTAAGGCGTAATGGATTGGGGCAGGGGTTTACAGACATGTGGAAGGTGTAGTGGATTGGGGCAGAGGTTTTACAGGTATATGGAAGGTGGAATGGATTGGGGCAGGGGTTTACAAATATGTGTAAGGCGTAATGGATTGGGGCAGGGGTTTACAGATATGTGGAAAGTGTAATGGATTGGGGCAGGGGTTTACAGATATGTGGAAGGTGTAATGGATTGGGGCAGGGGTTTACAGATATGTGGAAGGTGTAATGGACTGGGGCAGGGGTTTACAGATATGTGGAAGGTGTAATGGATTGGGTCAGAGGTTTACAGATATGTGGAAGGTGTAAAGGATTGGGGCAGGGGTTTTACACATATGTAGAAGGTGTAGTGGATTGGGGCAGGGGTTTACAGATATGTGGAAGGTGTCGTGGATTGGGGCAGGGGTTTTACAGGTATGTGGAGGTTGTAGAGATGAGGATGGGAGTCTAGAAAGACATGGAGGGTGTAGCGGATTGGGGCAGGGGTTTACTGATATGTGGAGGGTGTAGCGGATTGGGGCAGGAGTTTTACAGGTATGTGGAGGTTGTAGGGGATGAGGATGGGAGTCTAGAAAGACATGGAGCGTGTAGCGGATTGGGGCAGGGGTTACACATATGTGGAAGGTGTAGTGGATTGGGGCAGGGGTTTTACAGATATGTGGAAGGTGTAATGGATTGGGGCAAGGGTTTACAGATATGTGGAAGGTGTAATGGATTGGGGCAGGGGTTTACAGATATGTGGAAGGTGTAATGGATTGGGGCAGGGGTTTACAGATATGTGAAAGGTGTAATGGATTGGGGCAGGTGTTTACAGATATGTGGAATGTGTAATGGATTGGGGCAGGGGTTTACAGATATGTGAAAGGTGTAATGGATTGGGGCAGGGGTTTACAGATATGTGGAAGGTGTAATGGATTGGGGCAGGGGTTTACGGATATGTGGAAGGTGTAATGGATTGGGGCAGGGGTTTTACAGGTATGTGGAGGTTGTAGCGGATGAGGATGGGAGTCTAGAAAGACATGGAGGGTGTAGCGGATTGGAGCAGAGGTTTACTGATATGTGGAGGGTGTAGCGGATTGGGGTAGGAGTTTTACAGGTATGTGGAAGGTGTAATGGATTGGGGCAGGGGTTTACAGGTGTGTGGAAGGTGTAGTGGATTGGGGCAGGGGTCTTACAGATATGTGGAAGGTGTAATGGATTGGGGCAGGGGCTAACAGATATGTGGAAGGTGTAATGGATTGGGGCAGGAGTTTTACAGGTATGTGGAAGGTGTAATGGATTGGGGCAGGGGTTTACAGATATGTGGAAGGTGCAGTGGATTGGGGCAGGGGTTATACAGATATGTGGAAGGTGTAGTAGATTGGGGCAGGGGTTTTACAGATATGTGGAAGGTGTAATGGTTTGGGGCGGGGGTTTACAGATATGTGGAAGGTGTAATGGATTGGGGCAGGGGTTTACAGATATGTGGAAGATGTAATGGATTGGGGCAGGGGTTTTACAGATATGTGGAGGGTGTAGCGGATTGGGGCAGGGGCTTACAGATATGTGGAAGGTGTAGTGGATTGGGGCAGGGGTTTTACAGATATGTGGAAGGTGTGATGGATTGGGGAAGGGGTTTACAGATATGAGGAAAGTGTAATGGATTGGGGCAGGGGTTTACAGATATGTGGAAGATGTGGATTGGGGCAGGGGTTTTACAGGTATGTGGAAGATGTAATGGATTGGGGCAGGGGTTTACAGATATGTGGAAGGTGTAATGGATTGGGGCAGGGGTTATACAGATATGTGGAAGGTGTAGTAGATTGGGGCAGGGGTTTTACAGATATGTGGAAGGTGTAGTGGATTGGGGCAGGGGTTTTACAGGTATATGGAAGGTGGAATGGATTGGGGCAGTGGTTTACAGATGTGTGGAAGGTGTAGTGGATTGGGGCAGGGGTCTTACAGATATGTGGATGGTGTAATGAATTGGGGCAGGGGCTAACAGATATGTGAAAGGAGTAATGGATTGGGGCAGGAGTTTTACAGGTATGTGGAAGGTGTAATGGATTGGGGCAGGGGTTTATAGAAATGTGGAAGGTGTAATGGATTGGGGCAGGGGTTATACAGATATGTGGAGGGTGTAGCGGATTGGGGCAGGGGTTTACACATATGTGGAAGGTGTAGTGGATTGGGGCAGGGGTTTTACAGATATGTGGAAGGTGTAATGGATTGGGGCAAGGGTTTACAGATATGTGGAAGGTGTAATGGATTGGGGCAGGGGTTTACAGATATGTGGAAGGTGTAATGGATTGGGGCAGGGGTTTACAGATATGTGAAAGGTGTAATGGATTGGGGCAGGGGTTTACAGATATGTGGAAGGTGTAATGGATTGGGGCAGGGGTTTACGGATATGTGGAAGGTGTAATGGATTGGGGCAGGGGTTTTACAGGTATGTGGAGGTTGTAGCGAATGAGGATGGGAGTCTAGAAAGACATGGAGGGTGTAGCGGATTGGGGCAGAGGTTTACTGATATGTGGAGGGTGTAGCGGATTGGGGTAGGAGTTTTACAGGTACGTGGAAGGTGTAATGGATTGGGGCAGGGGTTTATAGGTGTGTGGAAGGTGTAGTGGATTGGGGCAAGGGTTTACAGATATGTGGAAGGTGTAGTGGATTGGGGCAAGGGTTTACAGATATGTGGAAGGTGTAGTGGATTGGGGCAGGGGTTTTACAGATATGTGGAAGGTGTAATGGATTGGGGCAGGGTTTTACAGGTATATGGAAGGTGGAATGGATTGGGGCAGGGGTTTACAGACATGTGGAAGGTGTAGTGGATTGGGGCAGAGGTTTTACAGGTATATGGAAGGTGGAATGGATTGGGGCAGGGGTTTACAAATATGTGTAAGGCGTAATGGATTGGGGCAGGGGTTTACAGACATGTGGAAGGTGTAGTGGATTGGGGCAGAGGTTTTACAGGTATATGGAAGGTGGAATGGATTGGGGCAGGGGTTTACAAATATGTGTAAGGCGTAATGGATTGGGGCAGGGGTTTACAGATATGTGGAAAGTGTAACGGATTGGGGCAGGGGTTTACAGATATGTGGAAGGTGTAATGGATTGGGGCAGGGGTTTACAGATATGTGGAAGGTGTAATGGACTGGGGCAGGGGTTTACAGATATGTGGAAGGTGTAATGGATTGGGTCAGAGGTTTACAGATATGTGGAAGGTGTAAAGGATTGGGGCAGGGGTTTTACACATATGTAGAAGGTGTAGTGGATTGGGGCAGGGGTTTACAGATATGTGGAAGGTGTCGTGGATTGGGGCAGGGGTTTTACAGGTATGTGGAGGTTGTAGAGATGAGGATGGGAGTCTAGAAAGACATGGAGGGTGTAGCGGATTGGGGCAGGGGTTTACTGATATGTGGAGGGTGTAGCGGATTGGGGCAGGAGTTTTACAGGTATGTGGAGGTTGTAGGGGATGAGGATGGGAGTCTAGAAAGACATGGAGCGTGTAGCGGATTGGGGCAGGGGTTACACATATGTGGAAGGTGTAGTGGATTGGGGCAGGGGTTTTACAGATATGTGGAAGGTGTAATGGATTGGGGCAAGGGTTTACAGATATGTGGAAGGTGTAATGGATTGGGGCAGGGGTTTACAGATATGTGGAAGGTGTAATGGATTGGGGCAGGGGTTTACAGATATGTGAAAGGTGTAATGGATTGGGGCAGGTGTTTACAGATATGTGGAATGTGTAATGGATTGGGGCAGGGGTTTACAGATATGTGAAAGGTGTAATGGATTGGGGCAGGGGTTTACAGATATGTGGAAGGTGTAATGGATTGGGGCAGGGGTTTACGGATATGTGGAAGGTGTAATGGATTGGGGCAGGGGTTTTACAGGTATGTGGAGGTTGTAGCGGATGAGGATGGGAGTCTAGAAAGACATGGAGGGTGTAGCGGATTGGAGCAGAGGTTTACTGATATGTGGAGGGTGTAGCGGATTGGGGTAGGAGTTTTACAGGTATGTGGAAGGTGTAATGGATTGGGGCAGGGGTTTACAGGTGTGTGGAAGGTGTAGTGGATTGGGGCAGGGGTCTTACAGATATGTGGAAGGTGTAATGGATTGGGGCAGGGGCTAACAGATATGTGGAAGGTGTAATGGATTGGGGCAGGAGTTTTACAGGTATGTGGAAGGTGTAATGGATTGGGGCAGGGGTTTACAGATATGTGGAAGGTGCAGTGGATTGGGGCAGGGGTTATACAGATATGTGGAAGGTGTAGTAGATTGGGGCAGGGGTTTTACAGATATGTGGAAGGTGTAATGGTTTGGGGCGGGGGTTTACAGATATGTGGAAGGTGTAATGGATTGGGGCAGGGGTTTACAGATATGTGGAAGATGTAATGGATTGGGGCAGGGGTTTTACAGATATGTGGAGGGTGTAGCGGATTGGGGCAGGGGCTTACAGATATGTGGAAGGTGTAGTGGATTGGGGCAGGGGTTTTACAGATATGTGGAAGGTGTGATGGATTGGGGAAGGGGTTTACAGATATGAGGAAAGTGTAATGGATTGGGGCAGGGGTTTACAGATATGTGGAAGATGTGGATTGGGGCAGGGGTTTTACAGGTATGTGGAAGATGTAATGGATTGGGGCAGGGGTTTACAGATATGTGGAAGGTGTAATGGATTGGGGCAGGGGTTATACAGATATGTGGAAGGTGTAGTAGATTGGGGCAGGGGTTTTACAGATATGTGGAAGGTGTAGTGGATTGGGGCAGGGGTTTTACAGGTATATGGAAGGTGGAATGGATTGGGGCAGTGGTTTACAGATGTGTGGAAGGTGTAGTGGATTGGGGCAGGGGTCTTACAGATATGTGGATGGTGTAATGAATTGGGGCAGGGGCTAACAGATATGTGAAAGGAGTAATGGATTGGGGCAGGAGTTTTACAGGTATGTGGAAGGTGTAATGGATTGGGGCAGGGGTTTATAGAAATGTGGAAGGTGTAATGGATTGGGGCAGGGGTTATACAGATATGTGGAGGGTGTAGCGGATTGGGGCAGGGGTTTACACATATGTGGAAGGTGTAGTGGATTGGGGCAGGGGTTTTACAGATATGTGGAAGGTGTAATGGATTGGGGCAGGGGTTTACAGATATGTGGAAGGAGTAATGGATTGGGACAGGGGTTTACAGATATGAGGATGGTGTATTGGATTGGGGCAGGGGTTTACAGATATGTGGAAGGTGTGGATTGGGGCATGGGTTTTACAGCTATGTGGAAGGTGTAATGGATTGGGGCAGGGGTTTACAGATATGTGGAAGGTGTAGTGGATTCGGGCAGGGGTTTTACAGGTATATGGAAGGTGTAATGGACTGGGGCAGGGGTTTACAGACATGTGGAAGGTGTAATGGATTGGGGCAGGGGTTTACAGATATGTGGAAGGCGTAGTGGATTGGGGCAGGGGTTATACAGATATGTGGAAGGTGTAATGGATTGGTGCAGGGGCTTACAGATATGTGGAAGGTGTAATGGATTGGGGCAGGAGTTTTACAGGTATGTGGAAGGTGTAATGGATTGGGGCAGGGGTTTACAGGTATATGGAAGGTGGAATGGATTGGGGCAGGGGTTTTACAGGTATGTGGAAGGTGTAATGGATTGGGGCAGGGGTTATACAGATATGTGGAAGGTGTAATGGATTGGGGCAGGGGTTATACAGGTATATGGAAGGTGGAATGGATTGGGGCAGGTGTTTACAGATATGTGGAAGGCGTAATGGATTGGGGCAGGGGTTTACAGATATGTGGAAGGTGTAATGGATTGGGGCAGAGGTTTACAGATGTGGAAGGTGTAATGGATTGGGGCAGGGGTTTACAGATATGTGGAAGGTGTAATGGATTGGGGCAGGGGTTTACAGATATGTGGAAGGTGTAATGGATTGGGGCAGGGGTTTACAGATATGTGGAAGGTGTAATGGATTGGGGCAGGGGTTTACAGATATGTGGAAAGTGTAATGGATTGGGGCAGGGGTTTTACAGGTATGTGGAGGTTGTAGGGGATGAGGATGGGAGTCTAGAAAGACATGGAGGTTGTAGCGGATTGGGGCAGGGGTTTACTGATATGTGGAGGGTGTAGCGGATTGGGGCAGGAGTTTTACAGGTATGTGGAGGTTGTAGAGGATGAGGATGGGAGTCTAGAAAGACATGGAGGGTGTAGCGGATTGGGGCAGGGGTTTACTGATATGTGGAGGGTGTAGCGGATTGGGGCAGGAGTTTTACAGGTATGTGGAAGGTGTAATGGATTGGGGCAGGGGTTTACAGATGTGTGGAATGTGTAGTGGATTGGGGCAGGAGTCTTACAGGTATGTGGAAGGTGTAATGGATTGGGGCAGGGGTTTTACAGATATGTGGAAAGTGTAATGGATTGGGGCAGGGGTTTACAGACATGTGGAAGGTGTAATGCATTGGGGCAGGGGTTTACAGATATGTGGAAGGTGTAATGGATTGGGGCAGGGGTTTACAGATATGTGGAAGGTGTAATGGATTGGGGCAGGGGTTTTACAGATATGTGGACGGTGTAGCGGATTGGGGCAGGGGTTTACAGATATGTGGAAGGTGTAGTGGATTGGGGCAGGGGTTTTACAGATATGTGGAAGGTGTAATGGATTGGGTCAGGGGTTTACAGATGTGTGGAAGGTGTAGTGGATTGGGGCAGGGGTTTACAGAGATGTGGAGGGTGTAGGGGATGAGGATGGGAGTTTAGAAAGACATGGAGGGTGTAGTGGATTGGGGCAGGGGTTTTCAGATATGTGGTAGGTGTAATGGATTGGGGCAGGGGTTTACAGACATGTGGAAGGTGTAATGGATTGGGGCAGGGGTTTACAGATATGTGGAAGGTGTAATGGATTGGGGCAGGGGTTATACAGATATGTGGAAGGTGTAATGGATTGGTGCATGGGCTTACAGATATGTGGAAGGTGAAATGGATTGGGGCAGGAGGTTTACAGCTATGTGGAAGGTGTAATGGATTGGGGCAGGGGTTTACAGACATGTGGAAGTTGCAATGGATTGGGGCAGGGATTTACAGATATGTGGAAGGTGTAATGGATTGGGGCAGGAGTTATACAGATATGTGGAAGGTGTAGTGGATTAGGGCAGGGGTTTTACAGGTATATGGAAGGTGGAATGGATTGGGGCAGGGGATTACAGATATGTGGAAGGTGTAATGGATTGGGGCAGGGGTTTACAGATATGTGGAAGGTGTTATGGATTGGGGCAGGGGTTTACAGATATGTGGAAAGTGTAATGGATTGGGGCAGGGGTTTTACAGGTATGTGGAGGTTGTAGGGGATGAGGATGGGAGTCTAGAACGACATGGAGGGTGTAGCGGATTGGGGCAGGGGTTTACTGATATGTGGAGGGTGTAGCGGATTGGGGCAGGAGTTTTACAGGTATGTGGAGGTTGTAGGGGATGAGGATGGGAGTCTAGAAAGACATGGAGGGTGTAGCGGATTGGGGCAGGGGTTTACTGATATGTGGAGGGTGTAGCGGATTGGGGCAGGAGTATTACAGGTATGTGGAAGGTGTAATGGATTGGGGCAGGGGTTTGCAGAGATGTGGAAGGTGTAATGGATTGGGGCAGGGGCTAACAGATATGTGGAAGGTGTTTTGGATTGGGGCAGGAGATTTACAGGTATGTGGAAGGTGTTTTGGATTGGGGCAGGAGATTTACAGGTATGTGGAAGGTGTAGTGGATTGGGGCAGGGGTTTAAAGATATGTGGAGGGTGTAGCGGATTGGGGCAGGGGCTTACAGATATGTGGAAGGTGTAGTGGATTGGGGCAGGAGTTTACAGATATGTGAAGGGTGCAGGGGATGAGGATGGGAGTCTAGAAAGACATGGACGGTGTAGCGGATTGGGGCAGGGGTTTTACAGATATGTGGAAGGTGTAATGGATTGGGGCAGGGGTTTACAGATATGTGGAAGGCGTAATGGATTGGGGCAGGGGTTTACAGATATGTGGAAGGTGTAGCGGATTGGAGCAGGGGTTTACAGATATGTGGAAGGTGTAATGGATTGGGGCAGGGGTTTACAGATATGAGAAAAGTGTAATGGATTGGGGCAGGGGTTTACAGACATGTGGAAGGTGTAATGGATTGGGGCAGGGTTTTACAGATATGTGGAAGGTGTAATGGATTGGGGCAGGGGTTTTACAGATATGTGGAGGGTGTAGCGGATTGGGGCAGGGGTTTACACATATGTGGAAGGTGTAGTGGATTGGGGCAGGGGTTTTACAGATATGTGGAAGGTGTAATGGATTGGGGCAAGGGTTTACAGATATGTGGAAGGTGTAATGGATTGGGGCAGGGGTTTACCGATATGTGGAAGGTGTAATGGATTGGGGCAGGGGTTTACAGATATGTGGAATGTGTAATGGATTGGGGCAGGGGTTTACAGATATGTGGAAGGTGTAATGGATTGGGGCAGGGGTTTACGGATATGTGGAAGGTGTAATGGATTGGGGCAGGGGTTTTACAGGTATGTGGAGGTTGTAGCGGATGAGGATGGGAGTCTAGAATGACATGGAGGGTGTAGCGTATTGGGGCAGGGGTTTACTGATATGTGGAGGGTGTAGCGGATTGGGGCAGGAGTTTTACAGGTATGTGGAGGTTGTAGAGGATGAGGATGGGAGTCTAGAAAGACATGGAGGGTGTAGCGGATTGGGGCAGGGGTTTACTGATATGTGGAGGGTGTAGCGGATCGGGGCAGGAGTTTTACAGGTATGTGGAAGGTGTAATGGATTGGGGCAGGTGTTTACAGGTGAGTGGAAGGTGTAGTGGATTGGGGCAGGGGTCTTACAGATATGTGGAAGGTGTAATGGATTGGGGCAGGGGCTAACAGATATGTGGAAGGTGTAATGGATTGGGGCAGGATTTTTACAGGTATGTGGAAGGTGTAATGGATTGGGGCAGGGGCTAACAGATATGTGGAAGGTGTAATGGATTGGGGCAGGGGTTTTACAGATATGTGGAGGGTGTAGCGGATTGGGGCAGGGGTTTACAGAGATGTGCAGGGTGTAGGGGATGAGGATGTGAGTTTAGAAAGACATGGAGGGTGTAGTGGATTGGGGCAGGGGTTTACAGATATGTGGTAGGTGTAATGGATTGGGGCAGGGGTTTACAGACATGTGGAAGGTGTAATGGATTGGGGCAGGGGTTTACAGATATGTGGAAGGTGTAATGGATTGGGGCAGGGGTTATACAGATATGTGGAAGGTGTAATGGATTGGTGCAGGGGCTTACAGATATGTGGAAGGTGAAATGGATTGGGGCAGGAGTTTTACAGCTATGTGGAAGGTGTAATGGATTGGGGCAGGGGTTTACAGACATGTGGAAGTTGCAATGGATTGGGGCAGGGATTTACAGATATGTGGAAGGTGTAATGGATTGGGGCAGGAGTTATACAGATATGTGGAAGGTGTAGTGGATTGGGGCAGGGGTCTTACAGGTATATGGAAGGTGGAATGGATTGGGGCAGGGGTTTACAGATATGTGGAAGGTGTAATGGATTGGGGCAGGGGTTTACAGATATGTGGAAAGTGTAATGGATTGGGGCAGGGGTTTTACAGGTATGTGGAGGTTGTAGGGGATGAGGATGGGAGTCTAGAAAGACATGGAGGGTGTAGCGGATTGGGGCAGGGGTTTACTGATATGTGGAGGGTGTAGCGGATTGGGGCAGGAGTTTTACAGGTATGTGGAGGTTGTAGGGGATGAGGATGGGAGTCTAGAAAGACATGGAGGGTGTAGCGGATTGGGGCAGGGGTTTACTGATATGTGGAGGGTGTAATGGATTGGGGCAGGGTTTTACAGGTATGTGGAAGGTGTAATGGATTGGGGCAGAGGTTTGCAGAGATGTGGAAGGTGTAATGGATTGGGGCAGGGGCTAACAGATATGTGGAAGGTGTATTGGATTGGGGCAGGAGTTTTACAGTTATGTGGAAGGTGTAATGGATTGGGGCAGGGGTTTGCAGAGATGTGGAAGGTGTAATGGACTGGGGCAGGGGTTTACAGACATGTGGAAGGTGTAATGGATTGGTGCAGGGGTTTACAGATATGTGGAAGGTGTAATGGATTGGGGCAGGGGTTATACAGATATGTGGAAGGTGTAATGGATTGGTGCAGGGGCTTACAGATATGTGGAAGGTGTAATGGATTGGGGCAGGGGTTATACAGATATGTGGAAGGTGTAGTGGATTGGGGCAGGGGTTTTACAGGTATATGGAAGGTGGAATGGATTGGGGCAGTGGTTTACAGATATGTGGAAGGTGTAATGGATTGGGGTAGGGGTTTACAGATATGTGGAAAGTGTAATGGATTGGGGCAGGGGTTTACGGATATGTGGAAGGTGTAATGGATTGGGGCATTATGTGGAGGTTTTAGGGGATGAGGATGGGAGTCTAGAAAGACATGGAGGGTGTAGCGGATTGGGGCAGGGGTTTACTGATATGTGGAGGGTATAGCGGATTGGGGCAGTAGTTTTACAGGCATGTGGAGGTTGTAGGGGATGAGGATGGGTGTCTAGAAAGACATGGAGGGTGTAGCGGATTGGAGCAGGGGTTTTACAGATATGTGGAAGGTGCAGTGGATTGGGGCAGGGGTTTTACAGGTATATGGAAGGTGTAATGGATTGGGGCAGTGGTTTACAGGTAGGTGGAAGGTGTAATGGATTGGGGCAGGGGTTTGCAGAGATGTGGAAGGTGTAGTGGATTGGGGCAGGGGTTTAAAGATATGTGGAGGGTGTCGCGGATTGGGGCAGGGGCTTACAGATATGTGGAAGGTGTAATGGATTGGGGCAGGGGTTTACAGATATGTGGAAGGTGTAATGGATTGGGGCAGGGGTTTACAGATATGTGGAAGGTGTAGCGGATTGGAGCAGGGGTTTACAGATATGTGGAAGGTGTAATGGATTGGGGCAGGGGCTTACAGATATGAGGAAAGTGTAATGGATTGGGGCAGGGGTTTACAGATATGTGGAAGGTGTAATGGACTGGGGCAGGGGTTTACAGACATGTGGAAGGTGTAATGGATTGGGGCAGGGGTTTACAGATATGTGGAAGGTGTAATGGATTGTGGCAGGGGTTATACAGATATGTGGAAGGTGTAATGGATTGGTGCAGGGGCTTACAGATATGTGGAAGGTGTAATAGATTGGGGCAGGAGTTTTACAGGTATGTGGAAGGTGTAATGGATTGGGGCAGGGGTTTACAGATATGTGGAAGGTGTAGTGGATTGGGGCAGGAGTTTACAGATATGTGGAGGGTGCAGGGGATGAGGATGGGAGTCTAGAAAGACATGGACGGTGTAGCGGATTGGGGCAGGGGTTTTACAGATATGTGGAAGGTGTAATGGATTGGGGCAGGGGTTATACAGATATGTGGAAGGTGTAATGGATTGGTGCAGGGGCTTACAGATATGTGGAAGGTGTAATAGATTGGGGCAGGAGTTTTACAGGTATGTGGAAGGTGTAATGGATTGGGGCAGGGGTTTACAGACATGTGGAAGGTGCAATGGATTGGGGCAGGGGTTTACAGATATGTGGAAGGTGTAATGGATTGGGGCAGGGGTTATACAGATATGTGGAAGGTGTAGTGGATTGGGGCAGGGGTTTTACAGGTATATGGAAGGTGGAATGGATTGGGGCAGGGGATTACAGATATGTGGAAGGTGTAATGGATTGGGGCAGGGGTTTACAGATATGTGGAAGGTGTTATGGATTGGGGCAGGGGTTTACAGATATGTGGAAAGTGTAATGGATTGGGGCAGGGGTTTTACAGGTATGTGGAGGTTGTAGGGGATGAGGATGGGAGTCTAGAACGACATGGAGGGTGTAGCGGATTGGGGCAGGGGTTTACTGATATGTGGAGGGTGTAGCGGATTGGGGCAGGAGTTTTACAGGTATGTGGAGGTTGTAGGGGATGAGGATGGGAGTCTAGAAAGACATGGAGGGTGTAGCGGATTGGGGCAGGGGTTTACTGATATGTGGAGGGTGTAGCGGATTGGGGCAGGAGTATTACAGGTATGTGGAAGGTGTAATGGATTGGGGCAGGGGTTTGCAGAGATGTGGAAGGTGTAATGGATTGGGGCAGGGGCTAACAGATATGTGGAAGGTGTTTTGGATTGGGGCAGGAGATTTACAGGTATGTGGAAGGTGTTTTGGATTGGGGCAGGAGATTTACAGGTATGTGGAAGGTGTAGTGGATTGGGGCAGGGGTTTAAAGATATGTGGAGGGTGTAGCGGATTGGGGCAGGGGCTTACAGATATGTGGAAGGTGTAGTGGATTGGGGCAGGAGTTTACAGATAGGTGAAGGGTGCAGGGGATGAGGATGGGAGTCTAGAAAGACATGGACGGTGTAGCGGATTGGGGCAGGGGTTTTACAGATATGTGGAAGGTGTAATGGATTGGGGCAGGGGTTTACAGATATGTGGAAGGCGTAATGGATTGGGGCAGGGGTTTACAGATATGTGGAAGGTGTAGCGGATTGGAGCAGGGGTTTACAGATATGTGGAAGGTGTAATGGATTGGGGCAGGGGTTTACAGATATGAGAAAAGTGTAATGGATTGGGGCAGGGGTTTACAGACATGTGGAAGGTGTAATGGATTGGGGCAGGGTTTTACAGATATGTGGAAGGTGTAATGGATTGGGGCAGGGGTTTTACAGATATGTGGAGGGTGTAGCGGATTGGGGCAGGGGTTTACACATATGTGGAAGGTGTAGTGGATTGGGGCAGGGGTTTTACAGATATGTGGAAGGTGTAATGGATTGGGGCAAGGGTTTACAGATATGTGGAAGGTGTAATGGATTGGGGCAGGGGTTTACCGATATGTGGAAGGTGTAATGGATTGGGGCAGGGGTTTACAGATATGTGGAATGTGTAATGGATTGGGGCAGGGGTTTACAGATATGTGGAAGGTGTAATGGATTGGGGCAGGGGTTTACGGATATGTGGAAGGTGTAATGGATTGGGGCAGGGGTTTTACAGGTATGTGGAGGTTGTAGCGGATGAGGATGGGAGTCTAGAATGACATGGAGGGTGTAGCGTATTGGGGCAGGGGTTTACTGATATGTGGAGGGTGTAGCGGATTGGGGCAGGAGTTTTACAGGTATGTGGAGGCTGTAGAGGATGAGGATGGGAGTCTAGAAAGACATGGAGGGTGTAGCGGATTGGGGCAGGGGTTTACTGATATGTGGAGGGTGTAGCGGATCGGGGCAGGAGTTTTACAGGTATGTGGAAGGTGTAATGGATTGGGGCAGGTGTTTACAGGTGAGTGGAAGGTGTAGTGGATTGGGGCAGGGGTCTTACAGATATGTGGAAGGTGTAATGGATTGGGGCAGGGGCTAACAGATATGTGGAAGGTGTAATGGATTGGGGCAGGATTTTTACAGGTATGTGGAAGGTGTAATGGATTGGGGCAGGGGCTAACAGATATGTGGAAGGTGTAATGGATTGGGGCAGGGGTTTTACAGATATGTGGAGGGTGTAGCGGATTGGGGCAGGGGTTTACAGAGATGTGCAGGGTGTAGGGGATGAGGATGTGAGTTTAGAAAGACATGGAGGGTGTAGTGGATTGGGGCAGGGGTTTACAGATATGTGGTAGGTGTAATGGATTGGGGCAGGGGTTTACAGACATGTGGAAGGTGTAATGGATTGGGGCAGGGGTTTACAGATATGTGGAAGGTGTAATGGATTGGGGCAGGGGTTATACAGATATGTGGAAGGTGTAATGGATTGGTGCAGGGGCTTACAGATATGTGGAAGGTGAAATGGATTGGGGCAGGAGTTTTACAGCTATGTGGAAGGTGTAATGGATTGGGGCAGGGGTTTACAGACATGTGGAAGTTGCAATGGATTGGGGCAGGGATTTACAGATATGTGGAAGGTGTAATGGATTGGGGCAGGAGTTATACAGATATGTGGAAGGTGTAGTGGATTGGGGCAGGGGTCTTACAGGTATATGGAAGGTGGAATGGATTGGGGCAGGGGTTTACAGATATGTGGAAGGTGTAATGGATTGGGGCAGGGGTTTACAGATATGTGGAAAGTGTAATGGATTGGGGCAGGGGTTTTACAGGTATGTGGAGGTTGTAGGGGATGAGGATGGGAGTCTAGAAAGACATGGAGGGTGTAGCGGATTGGGGCAGGGGTTTACTGATATGTGGAGGGTGTAGCGGATTGGGGCAGGAGTTTTACAGGTATGTGGAGGTTGTAGGGGATGAGGATGGGAGTCTAGAAAGACATGGAGGGTGTAGCGGATTGGGGCAGGGGTTTACTGATATGTGGAGGGTGTAGCGGATTGGGGCAGGAGTTTTACAGGTATGTGGAAGGTGTAATGGATTGGGGCAGAGGTTTGCAGAGATGTGGAAGGTGTAATGGATTGGGGCAGGGGCTAACAGATATGTGGAAGGTGTATTGGATTGGGGCAGGAGTTTTACAGTTATGTGGAAGGTGTAATGGATTGGGGCAGGGGTTTGCAGAGATGTGGAAGGTGTAATGGACTGGGGCAGGGGTTTACAGACATGTGGAAGGTGTAATGGATTGGTGCAGGGGTTTACAGATATGTGGAAGGTGTAATGGATTGGGGCAGGGGTTATACAGATATGTGGAAGGTGTAATGGATTGGTGCAGGGGCTTACAGATATGTGGAAGGTGTAATGGATTGGGGCAGGGGTTATACAGATATGTGGAAGGTGTAGTGGATTGGGGCAGGGGTTTTACAGGTATATGGAAGGTGGAATGGATTGGGGCAGTGGTTTACAGATATGTGGAAGGTGTAATGGATTGGGGTAGGGGTTTACAGATATGTGGAAAGTGTAATGGATTGGGGCAGGGGTTTACGGATATGTGGAAGGTGTAATGGATTGGGGCATTATGTGGAGGTTTTAGGGGATGAGGATGGGAGTCTAGAAAGACATGGAGGGTGTAGCGGATTGGGGCAGGGGTTTACTGATATGTGGAGGGTATAGCGGATTGGGGCAGTAGTTTTACAGGCATGTGGAGGTTGTAGGGGATGAGGATGGGTGTCTAGAAAGACATGGAGGGTGTAGCGGATTGGAGCAGGGGTTTTACAGATATGTGGAAGGTGCAGTGGATTGGGGCAGGGGTTTTACAGGTATATGGAAGGTGTAATGGATTGGGGCAGTGGTTTACAGGTAGGTGGAAGGTGTAATGGATTGGGGCAGGGGTTTGCAGAGATGTGGAAGGTGTAGTGGATTGGGGCAGGGGTTTAAAGATATGTGGAGGGTGTCGCGGATTGGGGCAGGGGCTTACAGATATGTGGAAGGTGTAATGGATTGGGGCAGGGGTTTACAGATATGTGGAAGGTGTAATGGATTGGGGCAGGGGTTTACAGATATGTGGAAGGTGTAGCGGATTGGAGCAGGGGTTTACAGATATGTGGAAGGTGTAATGGATTGGGGCAGGGGCTTACAGATATGAGGAAAGTGTAATGGATTGGGGCAGGGGTTTACAGATATGTGGAAGGTGTAATGGACTGGGGCAGGGGTTTACAGACATGTGGAAGGTGTAATGGATTGGGGCAGGGGTTTACAGATATGTGGAAGGTGTAATGGATTGTGGCAGGGGTTATACAGATATGTGGAAGGTGTAATGGATTGGTGCAGGGGCTTACAGATATGTGGAAGGTGTAATAGATTGGGGCAGGAGTTTTACAGGTATGTGGAAGGTGTAATGGATTGGGGCAGGGGTTTACAGATATGTGGAAGGTGTAGTGGATTGGGGCAGGAGTTTACAGATATGTGGAGGGTGCAGGGGATGAGGATGGGAGTCTAGAAAGACATGGACGGTGTAGCGGATTGGGGCAGGGGTTTTACAGATATGTGGAAGGTGTAATGGATTAGGGCAGGGGTTATACAGATATGTGGAAGGTGTAATGGATTGGTGCAGGGGCTTACAGATATGTGGAAGGTGTAATAGATTGGGGCAGGAGTTTTACAGGTATGTGGAAGGTGTAATGGATTGGGGCAGGGGTTTACAGACATGTGGAAGGTGCAATGGATTGGGGCAGGGGTTTACAGATATGTGGAAGGTGTAATGGATTGGGGCAGGGGTTATACAGATATGTGGAAGGTGTAGTGGATTGGGGCAGGGGTTTTACAGGTATATGGAAGGTGGAATGGATTGGGGCAGTGGTTTACAGATATGTGGAAGGTGTAATGGATTGGGGCAGGGGTTTACAGATATGTGGAAAGTGTAATGGATTGGGGCAGGGGTTTACGGATATGTGGAAGGTGTAATGGATTGGGGCAGGGGTTTTACAGGTATGTGGAGGTTTTAGGGGATGAGGATGGGAGTCTAGAAAGACATGGAGGGTGTAGCGGATTGGGGCAGGGGTTTACTGATATGTGGAGGGTGTAGCGGATTGGGGCAGGAGTTTTACAGGTATGTGGAAAGTGTAATGGATTGGGGCAGGGGTTTACAGATGTGTGGAAGGTGTAGTGGACAGGATACAGGGAGTAGTGTAGGTACCAGTGGACAGGATACAGGGAGTAGAGTAGGTTCCAGTGGACAGGATACAGATACAGGGAGTAGTGTAGGTTCTAGTGGACAGGATAAAGATACAGGGAGTAGTGTAGGTTCCAGTGGACAGGATACAGGGAGTAGTGTAGGTTCCAGTGGACAGGATACAGATACAGGGAGTAGTTTAGGTTCCAGTGGACAGGATACAGATACAGGGAGTAGTGTCGGTTCCAATGGACAAGATGCAGATACAGGGAGTAGTGTCGGTTCCAGTGAACAGGATACAGATACAGGGAGTAGTGTAGGTTCCAGTGGACAGGATACAGATACAGGGAGTAGTGTAGGTTCCAATGGACAGGATACAGATACAGGGAGTAGTGTAGGTTCCGGTGGACAGGATACAGATACAGGGAGTAGTGTAGGTTCCAGTGGACAGGATACAGATACAGGGAGTAGTGTAGGTTCCAGTGGACAGGATACAGATACAGGGAGTAGTGTAGGTTCCGGTGGATAGGATACAGGGAGTAGTGTAGGTTCCAGTAGACAGGATACAGGGAGTAGTGTAGGTTCCAGTAGACAGGATACAGGGAGTAGTGTAGGTTCCAGTGGACATGATACAGATACAGCGAGTAGTGTGGGTTCCAGTGGACATGATACAGATACAGGGAGTAGTGTAGTTTCCAGTGGACAGGATACAGATCCAGGGAGTAGTGTAGGTTCCAGTGGACAGGATACAGATACAAGGAGTAGAGTAGGTTCCAGTGGACAGGATACAGATACAGGGAGTAGTGTAGGTTCCAGTGGACAGGATAAAGATGCAGGGAGTAGTGTAGGTTCCAGTGGACAGGATACAGATGCAGGGAGTAGTGTACGTTCCAGTGGACAGGATACAGATACAGGGAGTAGTGTATGTTCCAGTGGACAGGATACAGGGAGTAGTGTAGGTTCCAGTGGACAGGATACAGTGAGTAGTGTTGGTTCCAGTGTACAGATACAGGGAGTAGTGTAGGTTCCAGTGGACAGGATACAGATACAGGGAATACTGTAGGTACCAGTGGACAGGATACAGGGAGTAGTGTAGGTTCCAGTGGACAGGATACAGGGAGTAGTGTAGGTACCTGTGGACAGGATACAGGGAGTAGTGTAGGTACCAGTGGACAGGATACAGATACAGGGAGTAGTGTAGGAATAAGCAGATGGGGTACAGATACAGGGAGTAGTGTAGGTACCAGTGGACAGGATACAGATACAGGGAGTAGTGTAGGAATAATCGGATGGGGTACAGATACAGGGAGTAGTGTAGGAATAAGCAGATCGGGTACAGATACAGGGAGTAGTGTAGGTTCTAGTGGACCGGATACAGATACAGGGAGTAGTGTAGGTTCCAGTGGACAGGATAAAGATACAGGGAGTAGTGTAGGTTCCAGTGGACAGGATACAGGGAGTAGTGTAGGTTCCAGTGGCCAGGATACAGATACAGGGAGTAGTGTAGGTTCCAGTGAACAGGATACAGATACAGGGAGTAGTGTAGGTTCCAGTGGACAGGATACAGATACAGGGAGTAGTGTAGGTTCCAATGGACAGGATACAGATACAGGGAGTAGTGTAGGTTCCAGTGGACAGGATACAGATACAGGGAGTAGTGTAGGTTCCAGTGGACAGGATACAGATACAGGGAGTAGTGTAGGTTCCAGTGGACAGGATACAGATACAGGGAGTAGTGTAGGTTCCAGTGGACAGGATACAGATACAGGGAGTAGTGTAGGTTCCAGTGGATAGGATACAGGGAGTAGTGTAGGTTCCAGTAGACAGGATACAGGGAGTAGTGTAGGTTCCAGTAGACAGGATACAGGGAGTAGTGTAGGTTCCAGTGGACATGATACAGATACAGCGAGTAGTGTGGGTTCCAGTGGACATGATACAGATACAGGGGGTAGTGTAGGTTCCAATGGACAGGATACAGATACAGGGAGTAGTGTAGTTTCCAGTGGACAGGATACAGATCCAGGGAGTAGTGTAGGTTCCAGTGGACAGGATACAGATACAAGGAGTAGAGTAGGTTCCAGTGGACAGGATACAGATACAGGGAGTAGTGTAGGTTCCAGTGGACAGGATAAAGATACAGGGAGTAGTGTAGGTTCCAGTGGACAGGATACAGATACAGGGAGTAGTGTAGGAATAAGCAGATGGGGTACAGATACAGGGAGTAGTGTAGGTACCAGTGGACAGGATACAGATACAGGGAGTAGTGTAGGAATAATCGGATGGGGTACAGATACAGGGAGTAGTGTAGGAATAAGCAGATCGGGTACAGATACAGGGAGTAGTGTAGGTTCTAGTGGACCGGATACAGATACAGGGAGTAGTGTAGGTTCCAGTGGACAGGATAAAGATACAGGGAGTAGTGTAGGTTCCAGTGGACAGGATACAGGGAGTAGTGTAGGTTCCAGTGGCCAGGATACAGATACAGGGAGTAGTGTAGGTTCCAGTGAACAGGATACAGATACAGGGAGTAGTGTAGGTTCCAGTGGACAGGATACAGATACAGGGAGTAGTGTAGGTTCCAATGGACAGGATACAGATACAGGGAGTAGTGTAGGTTCCAGTGGACAGGATACAGATACAGGGAGTAGTGTAGGTTCCAGTGGACAGGATACAGATACAGGGAGTAGTGTAGGTTCCAGTGGACAGGATACAGATACAGGGAGTAGTGTAGGTTCCAGTGGACAGGATACAGATACAGGGAGTAGTGTAGGTTCCAGTGGATAGGATACAGGGAGTAGTGTAGGTTCCAGTAGACAGGATACAGGGAGTAGTGTAGGTTCCAGTAGACAGGATACAGGGAGTAGTGTAGGTTCCAGTGGACATGATACAGATACAGCGAGTAGTGTGGGTTCCAGTGGACATGATACAGATACAGGGGGTAGTGTAGGTTCCAATGGACAGGATACAGATACAGGGAGTAGTGTATGTTCCAGTGGACAGGATACAGGGAGTAGTGTACGTTCCAGTGGACAGGATACAGGGAGTAGTGTAGGTTCCAGTGTACAGATACAGGGAGTAGTGTAGGTTCCAGTGGACAGGATACAGATACAGGGAGTAGTGTATGTACCAGTGGACAGGGTACAGGGAGTAGTGTAGGTTCCAGTGGACAGGATACAGATACAGGGAATACTGTAGGTACCAGTGGACAGGATACAGGGAGTAGTGTAGGTACCAGTGGACAGGATACAGATACAGGGAGTAGTGTAGGTACCAGTGGACAGGATACAGATACAGGGAGTAGTGTAGGAATAATCGGATGGGGTACAGATACAGGGAGTAGTGTAGGAATAAGCAGATGGGGTCAGATACAGGGAGTAGTGTAGGTTCTAGTGGACAGGATACAGATACAGGGAGTAGCGTAGGTACCAGTGGACAGGATACAGATTCAGGGAGCAGCGTAGGTTCCAGTGGACAGGATACAGCTACAGAGAGTAGTGTAGTTTCCAGTGGACAGGATACAGGGAGTAGTGTAGGTTCCAGTGGACAGGATACAGATACAGGGAGTAGTGTAGGTTCCAGTGGACAGGATAAAGATACAGGAAGTAGTGTAGGTTCCAGTGGACAGGATAAAGATACACGGAGTTGTGCAGGTTCCAGTGGACCGGATACAGATACAGGGAGTAGTGTAGGTTCCAGTGGACAGGATACAGATACAGGGAGTAGTGTCGGTTCCAGTGGACAGGATACAGATACAGGGAGTGGTGTAGGTTCCAGTGGACAGGATAACGATACAGGGAGTAGTGTAGGTTCCAGTGGACAGGATAAAGGTACAGGGAGTTGTGCAGGTTCCAGTGGACCGGATACAGATACAGGGAGTAGTGTAGGTTCCAGTGGACAGGATACAGATACAGGGAGTAGAGTAGGTTCCAGTGGACAGGATACAGATACAGGAAGTAGTGTACGTTCCAGTGGACAGGATACAGGGAGTAGTGTAGGTTCCAGAGGACAGGATACAGATACAGGGAGTAGTGTAGGTTCCAGTGGATAGGATACAGGGAGTAGTGTAGGTTCCAGTGGACAGGATACAGATACAGGGAGTAGTGTAGGTTCCAGTGGACAGGATACAGATACAGGGAGTAGTGTAGGTTCCAGTGGACAGGATACAGATACAGGGTGTAGTGTAGGTTCCAGTGGATAGGATACAGGGAATAGTGTAAGTTCCAGTAGACAGGATACAGGGAGTAGTGTAGGTTCCAGTGGACATGATACAGATACAGGGAGTAGTGTAGGTTCCAATGGACAGGATACAGGGAGTAGTGTGGGTTACAGTGGACTTGATACAGATACAGGGAGTACTGTAGGTTCCAGTGGACATGATACAGATACAGGGAGTAGTGTAGGCTCCAGTAGACAGGATACAGGGAGTAGTGTAGGTTGCAGTGGACAGGATACAGATACAGGGAGTAGTGTGGGTTACAGTGGACATGATACAGATACAGGGAGTAGTGTAGGTTCCAGTGGACAGGATACAGATACGGGGAGTAGTGTGGGTTACAGTGGACATGATACAGATACAGGGAGTAGTGTAGGTTGCAGTGGACAGGATACAGATACAGGGAGTAGTGTGGGTTACAGAGGACATGATACAGATACAGGGAGTAGTGTAGGTTCCAGTGGACATGATGCAGATACAGGGAGTAGTGTAGGTTGCAGTGGACAGGATACAGATACAGGGAGTAGTGTGGGTTACAGTGGACATGATACAGATACAGGGAGTAGTGTAGGTTCCAGTGGACAGGATACAGATACGGGGAGTAGTGTGGGTTACAGTGGACATGATACAGATACAGGGAGTAGTGTAGGTTGCAGTGGACAGGATACAGATACAGGGAGTAGTGTGGGTTACAGAGGACATGATACAGATACAGGGAGTAGTGTAGGTTCCAGTGGACATGATGCAGATACAGGGAGTAGTGTAGGTTCGAATGGACAGGATACAGATACAGCGAGTAGTGTAGTTTCCAGTGGACAGGATACAGATCCAGGGAGTAGTGTAGGTTCCAGTGGACAGGATAAAGATTCAGGGAGTAGTGTAGGTTCCAGTGGACAGGATACAGGGAGTAGTGTAGATTCCAGTGGACATGATACAGATACACGGAGTAGTGTAGGTTCCAGTGGACAGGATACAGATACAAGGAGTAGTGTAGGTTCCAGTGGACAGGATACAGATACAAGGAGTAGTGTAGGTTCCAGTGGACAGGATACAGGATACAGGGAGTAGTGTAGGTACCTGTGGACAGGATACAGGGAGTAGTATAGGTTCCAGTGGACAGGATACAGATACAGGGAGTAGTGTCGGAATAATCGGATGGGGTACAGATACAGGGAGTAGTGTAGGAATAAGCAGATGGGGTACAGATACAGGGAGTAGTGTAGCTTCCAGTGGACAGGATACATGGAGTAGTGTAGTTTCCAGTGGACAGGATACAGGGAGTAGTGTAGGTTCTAGTGGACAGGATACAGGGAGTAGTGTAGTTTCCAGTGGACAGGATACAGGGAGTAGTGCAGGTTCCATTGGACAGGATACAGGGAGTAGTGTAGGTTCCAGTGGACAGGATACAGATACAGGGAGTAGTGTAGGTTCCAGTGGACAGGATACAGATACAAGGAGTAGTGTAGGTTCCAGTGGACAGGATACAGGGAGTAGTGCAGGTTGCATTGGACAGGATACAGGGAGTAGTGTAGGTTCCAGTGGACAGGATACAGATACAGGGAGTAGTGTAGGTTCCAGTGGACAGGATACAGGGAGTAGTGTAGGTTCCAGTGGACAGGATAAAGATACAGGGAGTAGTGTAGGAATAATCGGATGGGGTACAGATACAGGGAGTAGTGTAGGTTCTAGTGGACAGGATACAGGGAGTAGTGTAGGTTCCAGTGGACAGGATACAGGGAGTAGTGTAGGTTCCAGTGGACAGGATACAGATACAGGGAGTAGTGTAGGTTCCAGTGGACAGGATACAGATACAGGGAGTAGTGTAGGTTCCAATGGACAGGATACAGATACAGGGAGTAGTGTAGGTTCCAGTGGACAGGATACAGATACAGGGAGTAGTGTAGGTTCCAGTGGACAGGATACAGATACAGGGAGTAGTGTAGGTTCCAGTGGACAGGATACAGGGAGTAGTGTAGATTCCAGTGGACATGATACAGATACAAGGAGTAGTGTAGGTTCCAGTGGACAGGATACAGATACAAGGAGTAGTGTAGGTTCCAGTGGACAGGATACAGATACAAGGAGTAGTGTAGGTTCCAGTGGACAGGATACAGGATACAGGGAGTAGTGTAGGTACCTGTGGACAGGATACAGGGAGTAGTATAGGTTCCAGTGGACAGGATACAGATACAGGGAGTAGTGTCGGAATAATCGGATGGGGTACAGATACAGGGAGTAGTGTAGGAATAAGCAGATGGGGTACAGATACAGGGAGTAGTGTAGCTTCCAGTGGACAGGATACATGGAGTAGTGTAGTTTCCAGTGGACAGGATACAGGGAGTAGTGTAGGTTCTAGTGGACAGGATACAGGGAGTAGTGTAGTTTCCAGTGGACAGGATACAGGGAGTAGTGCAGGTTCCATTGGACAGGATACAGGGAGTAGTGTAGGTTCCAGTGGACAGGATACAGATACAGGGAGTAGAGTAGGTTCCAGTGGACAGGATACAGATACAGGAAGTAGTGTACGTTCCAGTGGACAGGATACAGGGAGTAGTGTAGGTTCCAGTGGACAGGATACAGATACAGGGAGTAGTGTAGGTTCCAGTGGACAGGATACAGATACAGGGAGTAGTGTAGGTTCCAATGGACAGGATACAGATACAGGGAGTAGTGTAGGTTCCAGTGGACAGGATACAGATACAGGGAGTAGTGTAGGTTCCAGTGGACAGGATACAGATACAGGGAGTAGTGTAGGTTCCAGTGGACAGGATACAGATACAGGAGGTAGTGTAGGTTCCAGTGGACAGGATACAGATACAGGGAGTAGTGTAGGTTACAGTGGACATGATACAGATACAGGGAGTAGTGTAGGCTCCAGTAGACAGGATACAGGGAGTAGTGTAGGTTGCAGTGGACAGGATACAGATACAGGGAGTAGTGTGGGTTACAGTGGACATGATACAGATACAGGGAGTAGTGTAGGTTCCAGTGGACAGGATACAGATACGGGGAGTAGTGTAGGTTACAGTGGACATGATACAGATACAGGGAGTAGTGTAGGTTACAGTGGACATGATACAGATACAGGGAGTAGTGTAGGTTACAGTGGACATGATACAGATACAGGGAGTAGTGTAGGCTCCAGTAGACAGGATACAGGGAGTAGTGTAGGTTGCAGTGGACAGGATACAGATACAGGGAGTAGTGTGGGTTACAGTGGACATGATACAGATACAGGGAGTAGTGTAGGTTCCAGTGGACATGATGCAGATACAGGGAGTAGTGTAGGTTCGAATGGACAGGATACAGATACAGCGAGTAGTGTAGTTTCCAGTGGACAGGATACAGATCCAGGGAGTAGTGTAGGTTCCAGTGGACAGGATAAAGATTCAGGGAGTAGTGTAGGTTCCAGTGGACAGGATACAGGGAGTACTGTAGATTCCAGTGGACATGATACAGATACACGGAGTAGTGTAGGTTCCAGTGGACAGGATACAGATACAGGGAGTAGTGTGGGTTACAGAGGACATGATACAGATACAGGGAGTAGTGTAGGTTCCAGTGGACATGATGCAGATACAGGGAGTAGTGTAGGTTGCAGTGGACAGGATACAGATACAGGGAGTAGTGTGGGTTACAGTGGACATGATACAGATACAGGGAGTAGTGTAGGTTCCAGTGGACAGGATACAGATACGGGGAGTAGTGTGGGTTACAGTGGACATGATACAGATACAGGGAGTAGTGTAGGTTGCAGTGGACAGGATACAGATACAGGGAGTAGTGTGGGTTACAGAGGACATGATACAGATACAGGGAGTAGTGTAGGTTCCAGTGGACATGATGCAGATACAGGGAGTAGTGTAGGTTCGAATGGACAGGATACAGATACAGCGAGTAGTGTAGTTTCCAGTGGACAGGATACAGATCCAGGGAGTAGTGTAGGTTCCAGTGGACAGGATAAAGATTCAGGGAGTAGTGTAGGTTCCAGTGGACAGGATACAGGGAGTAGTGTAGATTCCAGTGGACATGATACAGATACACGGAGTAGTGTAGGTTCCAGTGGACAGGATACAGATACAAGGAGTAGTGTAGGTTCCAGTGGACAGGATACAGATACAAGGAGTAGTGTAGGTTCCAGTGGACAGGATACAGGATACAGGGAGTAGTGTAGGTACCTGTGGACAGGATACAGGGAGTAGTATAGGTTCCAGTGGACAGGATACAGATACAGGGAGTAGTGTCGGAATAATCGGATGGGGTACAGATACAGGGAGTAGTGTAGGAATAAGCAGATGGGGTACAGATACAGGGAGTAGTGTAGCTTCCAGTGGACAGGATACATGGAGTAGTGTAGTTTCCAGTGGACAGGATACAGGGAGTAGTGTAGGTTCTAGTGGACAGGATACAGGGAGTAGTGTAGTTTCCAGTGGACAGGATACAGGGAGTAGTGCAGGTTCCATTGGACAGGATACAGGGAGTAGTGTAGGTTCCAGTGGACAGGATACAGATACAGGGAGTAGTGTAGGTTCCAGTGGACAGGATACAGATACAAGGAGTAGTGTAGGTTCCAGTGGACAGGATACAGGGAGTAGTGCAGGTTGCATTGGACAGGATACAGGGAGTAGTGTAGGTTCCAGTGGACAGGATACAGATACAGGGAGTAGTGTAGGTTCCAGTGGACAGGATACAGGGAGTAGTGTAGGTTCCAGTGGACAGGATAAAGATACAGGGAGTAGTGTAGGAATAATCGGATGGGGTACAGATACAGGGAGTAGTGTAGGTTCTAGTGGACAGGATACAGGGAGTAGTGTAGGTTCCAGTGGACAGGATACAGGGAGTAGTGTAGGTTCCAGTGGACAGGATACAGATACAGGGAGTAGTGTAGGTTCCAGTGGACAGGATACAGATACAGGGAGTAGTGTAGGTTCCAATGGACAGGATACAGATACAGGGAGTAGTGTAGGTTCCAGTGGACAGGATACAGATACAGGGAGTAGTGTAGGTTCCAGTGGACAGGATACAGATACAGGGAGTAGTGTAGGTTCCAGTGGACAGGATACAGGGAGTAGTGTAGATTCCAGTGGACATGATACAGATACAAGGAGTAGTGTAGGATCCAGTGGACAGGATACAGATACAAGGAGTAGTGTAGGTTCCAGTGGACAGGATACAGATACAAGGAGTAGTGTAGGTTCCAGTGGACAGGATACAGGATACAGGGAGTAGTGTAGGTACCTGTGGACAGGATACAGGGAGTAGTATAGGTTCCAGTGGACAGGATACAGATACAGGGAGTAGTGTCGGAATAATCGGATGGGGTACAGATACAGGGAGTAGTGTAGGAATAAGCAGATGGGGTACAGATACAGGGAGTAGTGTAGCTTCCAGTGGACAGGATACATGGAGTAGTGTAGTTTCCAGTGGACAGGATACAGGGAGTAGTGTAGGTTCTAGTGGACAGGATACAGGGAGTAGTGTAGTTTCCAGTGGACAGGATACAGGGAGTAGTGCAGGTTCCATTGGACAGGATACAGGGAGTAGTGTAGGTTCCAGTGGACAGGATACAGATACAGGGAGTAGAGTAGGTTCCAGTGGACAGGATACAGATACAGGAAGTAGTGTACGTTCCAGTGGACAGGATACAGGGAGTAGTGTAGGTTCCAGTGGACAGGATACAGATACAGGGAGTAGTGTAGGTTCCAGTGGACAGGATACAGATACAGGGAGTAGTGTAGGTTCCAATGGACAGGATACAGATACAGGGAGTAGTGTAGGTTCCAGTGGACAGGATACAGATACAGGGAGTAGTGTAGGTTCCAATGGACAGGATACAGATACAGGGAGTAGTGTAGGTTCCAGTGGACAGGATACAGATACAGGGAGTAGTGTAGGTTCCAGTGGACAGGATACAGATACAGGGAGTAGTGTAGGTTCCAGTGGACAGGATACAGATACAGGGAGTAGTGTAGGTTACAGTGGACATGATACAGATACAGGGAGTAGTGTAGGCTCCAGTAGACAGGATACAGGGAGTAGTGTAGGTTGCAGTGGACAGGATACAGATACATGGAGTAGTGTAGTTTCCAGTGGACAGGATACAGGGAGTAGTGTAGGTTCTAGTGGACAGGATACAGGGAGTAGTGTAGTTTCCAGTGGACAGGATACAGGGAGTAGTGCAGGTTCCATTGGACAGGATACAGGGAGTAGTGTAGGTTCCAGTGGACAGGATACAGATACAGGGAGTAGTGTAGGTTCCAGTGGACAGGATACAGATACAAGGAGTAGTGTAGGTTCCAGTGGACAGGATACAGGGAGTAGTGCAGGTTGCATTGGACAGGATACAGGGAGTAGTGTAGGTTCCAGTGGACAGGATACAGATACAGGGAGTAGTGTAGGTTCCAGTGGACAGGATACAGGGAGTAGTGTAGGTTCCAGTGGACAGGATAAAGATACAGGGAGTAGTGTAGGAATAATCGGATGGGGTACAGATACAGGGAGTAGTGTAGGAATAAGCAGATGGGGTACAGATACAGGGAGTAGTGTAGGTTCTAGTGGACAGGATACAGGGAGTAGTGTAGGTTCCAGTGGACAGGATACAGGGAGTAGTGTAGGTTCCAGTGGACAGGATACAGATACAGGGAGTAGTGTAGTTTCCAGTGGACATGATACAGATACAGGGAGTAGTGTAGGTTCCAATGGACAGGATACAGATACAGGGAGTAGTGTAGGTTCCAGTGGACAGGATAAAGATACAGGGAGTAGTGTAGTTTCCAGTGGATAGGATACAGGGAGTAGTGTAGGTTCCAGTGGACAGGATACAGATACAAGGAGTAGTGTAGGTTCCAGTGTACAGGATACAGATACATGGAGTAGAGTAGGTTCCAGTGGACAGGATACAGGGAGTAGTGTAGGTACCAGCAGACAGGATACAGATACAAGGAGTAGTGTAGGTTCCAGTGGACATGATACAGATACAGGGAGTAGTGTAGGTTCCAGTGGACAGGATAAAGATACAGGGAGTAGTGTAGTTTCCAGTGGACAGGATACAGGGAGTAGTGTAGGTTCCAGTGGACAGGATACAGATACAGGGAGTAGTGTAGGAATAATCAGATGGGGTACAGATACAGGGAGTAGTGTAGGTTCTAGTGGACAGGATACAGAGAGTAGTGTAGGTTCCAGTAGACAGGATACAGATACAGGGAGTAGTGTAGGTACCAGTGGACAGGATACAGATACAGGGAATAGTGTAGGTTCCAGTGGACAGGATACAGATACAGGGAGTAGTGTAGGTACCTGTGGACAGGATACAGGGAATACTGTAGGTTCCAGTAGACAGGATACAGGGAGTAGTGTAGGTTCCAGTGGATGGGATACAGATACAGGGAGTAGTGTAGGTTCCAGTGGATGGCGTATAGGCATAGGGAGTAGTGTAGGTTCCAGTGGACAGGATACAGATACATGGAGTAGTGTAGGTTCCACTGGACAGGATACAGGGAGTAGTGTAGGTTCCAGTGGACAGGATACAGATACAGGGAGTAGTGTAGGTACCAGTGGACAGGATACAGATACAGGGAATAGTGTAGGTTCCAGTGGACAGGATACAGATACAGGGAGTAGTGTAGGTACCTGTGGACAGGATACAGGGAATACTGTAGGTTCCAGTAGACAGGATACAGGGAGTAGTGTAGGTTCCAGTGGATGGGATACAGATACAGGGAGTAGTGTAGGTTCCAGTGGATGGCGTATAGGCATAGGGAGTAGTGTAGGTTCCAGTGGACAGGATACAGATACATGGAGTAGTGTAGGTTCCACTGGACAGGATACAGATACAAGGAGTAGTGTAGGTTCCAGTGGACAGGATACAGAGACAGGGAGTAGTGTAGTTTCCAGTGGACATGATACAGATACAGGGAGTAGTGTAGGTTCCAATGGACAGGATACAGATACAGGGAGTAGTGTAGGTTCCAGTGGACAGGATAAAGATACAGGGAGTAGTGTAGTTTCCAGTGGACAGGATACAGGGAGTAGTGTAGGTTCCAGTGGACAGGATACAGATACAGGGAGTAGTGTAGGTTCCACTGGACAGGATACAGGGAGTAGTGTAGGTTCCAGTGGACAGGATACAGATACAGGGAGTAGTGTAGGTACCAGTGGACAGGATACAGATACAGGGAATAGTCTAGGTTCCAGTGGACAGGATACAGATACAGGGAGTAGTGTAGGTACCTGTGGACAGGATACAGGGAATACTGTAGGTTCCAGTAGACAGGATACAGGGAGTAGTGTAGGTTCCAGTGGATGGGATACAGATACAGGGAGTAGTGTAGGTTCCAGTGGATGGCGTATAGGCATAGGGAGTAGTGTAGGTTCCAGTGGACAGGATACAGATACATGGAGTAGTGTAGGTTCCACTGGACAGGATACAGATACAAGGAGTAGTGTAGGTTCCAGTGGACAGGATACAGAGACAGGGAGTAGTGTAGTTTCCAGTGGACATGATACAGATACAGGGAGTAGTGTAGGTTCCAATGGACAGGATACAGATACAGGGAGTAGTGTAGGTTCCAGTGGACAGGATAAAGATACAGGGAGTAGTGTAGTTTCCAGTGGACAGGATACAGGGAGTAGTGTAGGTTCCAGTGGACAGGATACAGATACAGGGAGTAGTGTAGGAATAATCAGATGGGGTACAGATACAGGGAGTAGTGTAGGTTCTAGTGGACAGGATACAGAGAGTAGTGTAGGTTCCAGTAGACAGGATACAGATACAGGGAGTAGTGTAGGTACCAGTGGACAGGATACAGATACAGGGAATAGTGTAGGTTCCAGTGGACAGGATACAGGGAGTAGTGTAGGTTCCAGTGGACAGGATACAGGGAGTAGTGCAGGTTCCATTGGACAGGATACAGGGAGTAGTGTAGGTTCCAGTGGACAGGATACAGATACAAGGAGTAGTGTAGGTTCCAGTGGACAGGATACAGGGAGTAGTGCAGGTTGCATTGGACAGGATACAGGGAGTAGTGTAGGTTCCAGTGGACAGGATACAGATACAGGGAGTAGTGTAGGTTCCAGTGGACAGGATACAGGGAGTAGTGTAGGTTCCAGTGGACAGGATAAAGATACAGGGAGTAGTGTAGGAATAATCGGATGGGGTACAGATACAGGGAGTAGTGTAGGAATAAGCAGATGGGGTACAGATACAGGGAGTAGTGTAGGTTCTAGTGGACAGGATACAGGGAGTAGTGTAGGTTCCAGTGGACAGGATACAGGGAGTAGTGTAGGTTCCAGTGGACAGGATACAGATACAGGGAGTAGTGTAGGTTCCAGTGGACAGGATACAGATACAGGGAGTAGAATAGGTTCCAGTGGACAGGATACAGATACAGGAAGTAGTGTACGTTCCAGTGGACAGGATACAGGGAGTAGTGTAGGTTCCAGTGGACAGGATACAGATACAGGGAGTAGTGTAGGTTCCAGTGGACAGGATACAGATACAGGGAGTAGTGTAGGTTCCAATGGACAGGATACAGATACAGGGAGTAGTGTAGGTTCCAGTGGACAGGATACAGATACAGGGAGTAGTGTAGGTTCCAGTGGACAGGATACAGATACAGGGAGTAGTGTAGGTTCCAGTGGACAGGATACAGGGAGTAGTGTAGGTTCCAGTGGACAGGATAAAGATACAGGGAGTAGTGTAGGAATAATCGGATGGGGTACAGATACAGGGAGTAGTGTAGGAATAAGCAGATGGGGTACAGATACAGGGAGTAGTGTAGGTTCTAGTGGACAGGATACAGGGAGTAGTGTAGGTTCCAGTGGACAGGATACAGGGAGTAGTGTAGGTTCCAGTGGACAGGATACAGATACAGGGAGTAGTGTAGGTTCCAGTGGACAGGATACAGATACAGGGAGTAGAGTAGGTTCCAGTGGACAGGATACAGATACAGGAAGTAGTGTACGTTCCAGTGGACAGGATACAGGGAGTAGTGTAGGTTCCAGTGGACAGGATACAGATACAGGGAGTAGTGTAGGTTCCAGTGGACAGGATACAGATACAGGGAGTAGTGTAGGTTCCAATGGACAGGATACAGATACAGGGAGTAGTGTAGGTTCCAGTGGACAGGATACAGATACAGGGAGTAGTGTAGGTTCCAGTGGACAGGATACAGATACAGGGAGTAGTGTAGGTTCCAGTGGACAGGATACAGATACAGGGAGTAGTGTAGGTTCCAGTGGACAGGATACAGATACAGGGAGTAGTGTAGGTTACAGTGGACATGATACAGATACAGGGAGTAGTGTAGGCTCCAGTAGACAGGATACAGGGAGTAGTGTAGGTTCCAGTGGACAGGATACAGATACAGGGAGTAGTGTAGGTTCCAGTGGACAGGATACAGATACAGGGAGTAGTGTAGGTTCCAGTGGACAGGATACAGGGAGTAGTGTAGATTCCAGTGGACATGATACAGATACAAGGAGTAGTGTAGGTTCCAGTGGACAGGATACAGATACAAGGAGTAGTGTAGGTTCCAGTGGACAGGATACAGATACAAGGAGTAGTGTAGGTTCCAGTGGACAGGATACAGGATACAGGGAGTAGTGTAGGTACCTGTGGACAGGATACAGGGAGTAGTATAGGTTCCAGTGGACAGGATACAGATACAGGGAGTAGTGTCGGAATAATCGGATGGGGTACAGATACAGGGAGTAGTGTAGGAATAAGCAGATGGGGTACAGATACAGGGAGTAGTGTAGCTTCCAGTGGACAGGATACATGGAGTAGTGTAGTTTCCAGTGGACAGGATACAGGGAGTAGTGTAGGTTCTAGTGGACAGGATACAGGGAGTAGTGTAGTTTCCAGTGGACAGGATACAGGGAGTAGTGCAGGTTCCATTGGACAGGATACAGGGAGTAGTGTAGGTTCCAGTGGACAGGATACAGATACAGGGAGTAGAGTAGGTTCCAGTGGACAGGATACAGATACAGGAAGTAGTGTACGTTCCAGTGGACAGGATACAGGGAGTAGTGTAGGTTCCAGTGGACAGGATACAGATACAGGGAGTAGTGTAGGTTCCAGTGGACAGGATACAGATACAGGGAGTAGTGTAGGTTCCAATGGACAGGATACAGATACAGGGAGTAGTGTAGGTTCCAGTGGACAGGATACAGATACAGGGAGTAGTGTAGGTTCCAGTGGACAGGATACAGATACAGGGAGTAGTGTAGGTTCCAGTGGACAGGATACAGATACAGGAGGTAGTGTAGGTTCCAGTGGACAGGATACAGATACAGGGAGTAGTGTAGGTTACAGTGGACATGATACAGATACAGGGAGTAGTGTAGGCTCCAGTAGACAGGATACAGGGAGTAGTGTAGGTTGCAGTGGACAGGATACAGATACAGGGAGTAGTGTGGGTTACAGTGGACATGATACAGATACAGGGAGTAGTGTAGGTTCCAGTGGACAGGATACAGATACGGGGAGTAGTGTAGGTTACAGTGGACAGGATACAGGGAGTAGTGTAGGTTCTAGTGGACAGGATACAGGGAGTAGTGTAGTTTCCAGTGGACAGGATACAGGGAGTAGTGCAGGTTCCATTGGACAGGATACAGGGAGTAGTGTAGGTTCCAGTGGACAGGATACAGATACAGGGAGTAGTGTAGGTTCCAGTGGACAGGATACAGATACAAGGAGTAGTGTAGGTTCCAGTGGACAGGATACAGGGAGTAGTGCAGGTTGCATTGGACAGGATACAGGGAGTAGTGTAGGTTCCAGTGGACAGGATACAGATACAGGGAGTAGTGTAGGTTCCAGTGGACAGGATACAGGGAGTAGTGTAGGTTCCAGTGGACAGGATAAAGATACAGGGAGTAGTGTAGGAATAATCGGATGGGGTACAGATACAGGGAGTAGTGTAGGAATAAGCAGATGGGGTACAGATACAGGGAGTAGTGTAGGTTCTAGTGGACAGGATACAGGGAGTAGTGTAGGTTCCAGTGGACAGGATACAGGGAGTAGTGTAGGTTCCAGTGGACAGGATACAGATACAGGGAGTAGTGTAGTTTCCAGTGGACATGATACAGATACAGGGAGTAGTGTAGGTTCCAATGGACAGGATACAGATACAGGGAGTAGTGTAGGTTCCAGTGGACAGGATAAAGATACAGGGAGTAGTGTAGTTTCCAGTGGATAGGATACAGGGAGTAGTGTAGGTTCCAGTGGACAGGATACAGATACAAGGAGTAGTGTAGGTTCCAGTGTACAGGATACAGATACATGGAGTAGAGTAGGTTCCAGTGGACAGGATACAGGGAGTAGTGTAGGTACCAGCAGACAGGATACAGATACAAGGAGTAGTGTAGGTTCCAGTGGACATGATACAGATACAGGGAGTAGTGTAGGTTCCAATGGACAGGATACAGATACAGGGAGTAGTGTAGGTTCCAGTGGACAGGATAAAGATACAGGGAGTAGTGTAGTTTCCAGTGGACAGGATACAGGGAGTAGTGTAGGTTCCAGTGGACAGGATACAGATACAGGGAGTAGTGTAGGAATAATCAGATGGGGTACAGATACAGGGAGTAGTGTAGGTTCTAGTGGACAGGATACAGAGAGTAGTGTAGGTTCCAGTAGACAGGATACAGATACAGGGAGTAGTGTAGGTACCAGTGGACAGGATACAGATACAGGGAATAGTGTAGGTTCCAGTGGACAGGATACAGATACAGGGAGTAGTGTAGGTACCTGTGGACAGGATACAGGGAATACTGTAGGTTCCAGTAGACAGGATACAGGGAGTAGTGTAGGTTCCAGTGGATGGGATACAGATACAGGGAGTAGTGTAGGTTCCAGTGGATGGCGTATAGGCATAGGGAGTAGTGTAGGTTCCAGTGGACAGGATACAGATACATGGAGTAGTGTAGGTTCCACTGGACAGGATACAGGGAGTAGTGTAGGTTCCAGTGGACAGGATACAGATACAGGGAGTAGTGTAGGTACCAGTGGACAGGATACAGATACAGGGAATAGTGTAGGTTCCAGTGGACAGGATACAGATACAGGGAGTAGTGTAGGTACCTGTGGACAGGATACAGGGAATACTGTAGGTTCCAGTAGACAGGATACAGGGAGTAGTGTAGGTTCCAGTGGATGGGATACAGATACAGGGAGTAGTGTAGGTTCCAGTGGATGGCGTATAGGCATAGGGAGTAGTGTAGGTTCCAGTGGACAGGATACAGATACATGGAGTAGTGTAGGTTCCACTGGACAGGATACAGATACAAGGAGTAGTGTAGGTTCCAGTGGACAGGATACAGAGACAGGGAGTAGTGTAGTTTCCAGTGGACATGATACAGATACAGGGAGTAGTGTAGGTTCCAATGGACAGGATACAGATACAGGGAGTAGTGTAGGTTCCAGTGGACAGGATAAAGATACAGGGAGTAGTGTAGTTTCCAGTGGACAGGATACAGGGAGTAGTGTAGGTTCCAGTGGACAGGATACAGATACAGGGAGTAGTGTAGGAATAATCAGATGGGGTACAGATACAGGGAGTAGTGTAGGTTCTAGTGGACAGGATACAGAGAGTAGTGTAGGTTCCAGTAGACAGGATACAGATACAGGGAGTAGTGTAGGTACCAGTGGACAGGATACAGATACAGGGAATAGTGTAGGTTCCAGTGGACAGGATACAGATACAGGGAGTAGTGTAGGTACCTGTGGACAGGATACAGGGAATACTGTAGGTTCCAGTAGACAGGATACAGGGAGTAGTGTAGGTTCCAGTGGATGGGATACAGATACAGGGAGTAGTGTAGGTTCCAGTGGATGGCGTATAGGCATAGGGAGTAGTGTAGGTTCCAGTGGACAGGATACAGATACATGGAGTAGTGTAGGTTCCACTGGACAGGATACAGGGAGTAGTGTAGGTTCCAGTGGACAGGATACAGATACAGGGAGTAGTGTAGGTACCAGTGGACAGGATACAGATACAGGGAATAGTGTAGGTTCCAGTGGACAGGATACAGATACAGGGAGTAGTGTAGGTACCTGTGGACAGGATACAGGGAATACTGTAGGTTCCAGTAGACAGGATACAGGGAGTAGTGTAGGTTCCAGTGGATGGGATACAGATACAGGGAGTAGTGTAGGTTCCAGTGGATGGCGTATAGGCATAGGGAGTAGTGTAGGTTCCAGTGGACAGGATACAGATACATGGAGTAGTGTAGGTTCCACTGGACAGGATACAGATACAAGGAGTAGTGTAGGTTCCAGTGGACAGGATACAGAGACAGGGAGTAGTGTAGTTTCCAGTGGACATGATACAGATACAGGGAGTAGTGTAGGTTCCAATGGACAGGATACAGATACAGGGAGTAGTGTAGGTTCCAGTGGACAGGATAAAGATACAGGGAGTAGTGTAGTTTCCAGTGGACAGGATACAGGGAGTAATGTAGGTTCCAGTGGACAGGATACAGATACAGGGAGTAGTGTAGGAATAATCAGATGGGGTACAGATACAGGGAGTAGTGTAGGTTCTAGTGGACAGGATACAGAGAGTAGTGTAGGTTCCAGTAGACAGGATACAGATACAGGGAGTAGTGTAGGTACCAGTGGACAGGATACAGATACAGGGAATAGTGTAGGTTCCAGTGGACAGGATACAGATACAGGGAGTAGTGTAGGTACCTGTGGACAGGATACAGGGAATACTGTAGGTTCCAGTAGACAGGATACAGGGAGTAGTGTAGGTTCCAGTGGATGGGATACAGATACAGGGAGTAGTGTAGGTTCCAGTGGACAGGATACAGATACAGGGAGTAGTGTAGGTTCCAATGGACAGGATACAGATACAGGGAGTAGTGTAGGTTCCAGTGGACAGGATACAGATACAGGGAGTAGTGTAGGTTCCAGTGGACAGGATACAGATACAGGGAGTAGTGTAGGTTCCAGTGGACAGGATACAGATACAGGGAGTAGTGTAGGTTCCAGTGGACAGGATACAGATACAGGGAGTAGTGTAGGTTCCAGTGGATAGGATACAGGGAGTAGTGTAGGTTCCAGTAGACAGGATACAGGGAGTAGTGTAGGTTCCAGTAGACAGGATACAGGGAGTAGTGTAGGTTCCAGTGGACATGATACAGATACAGCGAGTAGTGTGGGTTCCAGTGGACATGATACAGATACAGGGAGTAGTGTAGGTTCCAGTGGACAGGATAAAGATACAGGGAGTAGTGTAGGTTCCAGTGGACAGGATACAGATACAGGGAGTAGTGTAGGTTCCAGAGGACAGGATACAGATACAGGGAGTAGTGTATGTTCCAGTGGACAGGATACAGGGAGTAGTGTACGTTCCAGTGGACAGGATACAGGGAGTAGTGTAGGTTCCAGTGTACAGATACAGGGAGTAGTGTAGGTTCCAGTGGACAGGATACAGATACAGGGAGTAGTGTATGTACAAGTGGACAGGGTACAGGGAGTAGTGTAGGTTCCAGTGGACAGGATACAGATACAGGGAATACTGTAGGTACCAGTGGACAGGATACAGGGAGTAGTGTAGGTTCCAGTGGACAGGATACAGGGAGTAGTGTAGGTACCAGTGGACAGGATACAGATACAGGGAGTAGTGTAGGTACCAGTGGACAGGATACAGATACAGGGAGTAGTGTAGGAATAATCGGATGGGGTACAGATACAGGGAGTAGTGTAGGAATAAGCAGATGGGGTCAGATACAGGGAGTAGTGTAGGTTCTAGTGGACAGGATACAGATACAGGGAGTAGCGTAGGTACCAGTGGACAGGATACAGATTCAGGGAGCAGCGTAGGTTCCAGTGGACAGGATACAGCTACAGAGAGTAGTGTAGTTTCCAGTGGACAGGATACAGGGAGTAGTGTAGGTTCCAGTGGACAGGATACAGATACAGGGAGTAGTGTAGGTTCCAGTGGACAGGATAAAGATACAGGGAGTAGTGTAGGTTCCAGTGGACAGGATAAAGATACAGGGAGTTGTGCAGGTTCCAGTGGACAGGATAACGATACAGGGAGTAGTGTAGGTTCCAGTGGACAGGATAAAGGTACAGGGAGTTGTGCAGGTTCCAGTGGACCGGATACAGATACAGGGAGTAGTGTAGGTTCCAGTGGACAGGATACAGATACAGGGAGTAGAGTAGGTTCCAGTGGACAGGATACAGATACAGGAAGTAGTGTACGTTCCAGTGGACAGGATACAGGGAGTAGTGTAGGTTCCAGAGGACAGGATACAGATACAGGGAGTAGTGTAGGTTCCAGTGGACAGGATACAGATACAGGGAGTAGTGTAGGTTCCAGTGGACAGGATACAGATACAGGGAGTAGTGTAGGTTCCAGTGGACAGGATACAGGGAGTAGTGTAGGTTCCAGTGGACAGGATAAAGATACAGGGAGTAGTGTAGGAATAATCGGATGGGGTACAGATACAGGGAGTAGTGTAGGAATAAGCAGATGGGGTACAGATACAGGGAGTAGTGTAGGTTCTAGTGGACAGGATACAGGGAGTAGTGTAGGTTCCAGTGGACAGGATACAGGGAGTAGTGTAGGTTCCAGTGGACAGGATACAGATACAGGGAGTAGTGTAGTTTCCAGTGGACATGATACAGATACAGGGAGTAGTGTAGGTTCCAATGGACAGGATACAGATACAGGGAGTAGTGTAGGTTCCAGTGGACAGGATAAAGATACAGGGAGTAGTGTAGTTTCCAGTGGATAGGATACAGGGAGTAGTGTAGGTTCCAGTGGACAGGATACAGATACAAGGAGTAGTGTAGGTTCCAGTGTACAGGATACAGATACATGGAGTAGAGTAGGTTCCAGTGGACAGGATACAGGGAGTAGTGTAGGTACCAGCAGACAGGATACAGATACAAGGAGTAGTGTAGGTTCCAGTGGACATGATACAGATACAGGGAGTAGTGTAGGTTCCAATGGACAGGATACAGATACAGGGAGTAGTGTAGGTTCCAGTGGACAGGATAAAGATACAGGGAGTAGTGTAGTTTCCAGTGGACAGGATACAGGGAGTAGTGTAGGTTCCAGTGGACAGGATACAGATACAGGGAGTAGTGTAGGAATAATCAGATGGGGTACAGATACAGGGAGTAGTGTAGGTTCTAGTGGACAGGATACAGAGAGTAGTGTAGGTTCCAGTAGACAGGATACAGATACAGGGAGTAGTGTAGGTACCAGTGGACAGGATACAGATACAGGGAATAGTGTAGGTTCCAGTGGACAGGATACAGATACAGGGAGTAGTGTAGGTACCTGTGGACAGGATACAGGGAATACTGTAGGTTCCAGTAGACAGGATACAGGGAGTAGTGTAGGTTCCAGTGGATGGGATACAGATACAGGGAGTAGTGTAGGTTCCAGTGGATGGCGTATAGGCATAGGGAGTAGTGTAGGTTCCAGTGGACAGGATACTGATACATGGAGTAGTGTAGGTTCCACTGGACAGGATACAGGGAGTAGTGTAGGTTCCAGTGGACAGGATACAGATACAGGGAGTAGTGTAGGTACCAGTGGACAGGATACAGATACAGGGAATAGTGTAGGTTCCAGTGGACAGGATACAGATACAGGGAGTAGTGTAGGTACCTGTGGACAGGATACAGGGAATACTGTAGGTTCCAGTAGACAGGATACAGGGAGTAGTGTAGGTTCCAGTGGATGGCGTATAGGCATAGGGAGTAGTGTAGGTTCCAGTGGACAGGATACAGATACATGGAGTAGTGTAGGTTCCACTGGACAGGATACAGATACAAGGAGTAGTGTAGGTTCCAGTGGACAGGATACAGAGACAGGGAGTAGTGTAGTTTCCAGTGGACATGATACAGATACAGGGAGTAGTGTAGGTTCCAATGGACAGGATACAGATACAGGGAGTAGTGTAGGTTCCAGTGGACAGGATAAAGATACAGGGAGTAGTGTAGTTTCCAGTGGACAGGATACAGGGAGTAGTGTAGGTTCCAGTGGACAGGATACAGATACAGGGAGTAGTGTAGGAATAATCAGATGGGGTACAGATACAGGGAGTAGTGTAGGTTCTAGTGGACAGGATACAGAGAGTAGTGTAGGTTCCAGTAGACAGGATACAGATACAGGGAGTAGTGTAGGTACCAGTGGACAGGATACAGATACAGGGAATAGTGTAGGTTCCAGTGGACAGGATACAGATACAGGGAGTAGTGTAGGTACCTGTGGACAGGATACAGGGAATACTGTAGGTTCCAGTAGACAGGATACAGGGAGTAGTGTAGGTTCCAGTGGATGGGATACAGATACAGGGAGTAGTGTAGGTTCCAGTGGATGGCGTATAGGCATAGGGAGTAGTGTAGGTTCCAGTGGACAGGATACAGATACATGGAGTAGTGTAGGTTCCACTGGACAGGATACAGGGAGTAGTGTAGGTTCCAGTGGACAGGATACAGATACAGGGAGTAGTGTAGGTACCAGTGGACAGGATACAGATACAGGGAATAGTGTAGGTTCCAGTGGACAGGATACAGATACAGGGAGTAGTGTAGGTACCTGTGGACAGGATACAGGGAATACTGTAGGTTCCAGTAGACAGGATACAGGGAGTAGTGTAGGTTCCAGTGGATGGGATACAGATACAGGGAGTAGTGTAGGTTCCAGTGGATGGCGTATAGGCATAGGGAGTAGTGTAGGTTCCAGTGGACAGGATACAGATACATGGAGTAGTGTAGGTTCCACTGGACAGGATACAGATACAAGGAGTAGTGTAGGTTCCAGTGGACAGGATACAGAGACAGGGAGTAGTGTAGTTTCCAGTGGACATGATACAGATACAGGGAGTAGTGTAGGTTCCAATGGACAGGATACAGATACAGGGAGTAGTGTAGGTTCCAGTGGACAGGATAAAGATACAGGGAGTAGTGTAGTTTCCAGTGGACAGGATACAGGGAGTAGTGTAGGTTCCAGTGGACAGGATACAGATACAGGGAGTAGTGTAGGAATAATCAGATGGGGTACAGATACAGGGAGTAGTGTAGGTTCTAGTGGACAGGATACAGAGAGTAGTGTAGGTTCCAGTAGACAGGATACAGATACAGGGAGTAGTGTAGGTACCAGTGGACAGGATACAGATACAGGGAATAGTGTAGGTTCCAGTGGACAGGATACAGATACAGGGAGTAGTGTAGGTACCTGTGGACAGGATACAGGGAATACTGTAGGTTCCAGTAGACAGGATACAGGGAGTAGTGTAGGTTCCAGTGGATGGGATACAGATACAGGGAGTAGTGTAGGTTCCAGTGGATGGCGTATAGGCATAGGGAGTAGTGTAGGTTCCAGTGGACAGGATACAGATACATGGAGTAGTGTAGGTTCCACTGGACAGGATACAGGGAGTAGTGTAGGTTCCAGTGGACAGGATACAGATACAGGGAGTAGTGTAGGTACCAGTGGACAGGATACAGATACAGGGAATAGTGTAGGTTCCAGTGGACAGGATACAGATACAGGGAGTAGTGTAGGTACCTGTGGACAGGATACAGGGAATACTGTAGGTTCCAGTAGACAGGATACAGGGAGTAGTGTAGGTTCCAGTGGATGGGATACAGATACAGGGAGTAGTGTAGGTTCCAGTGGATGGCGTATAGGCATAGGGAGTAGTGTAGGTTCCAGTGGACAGGATACAGATACATGGAGTAGTGTAGGTTCCACTGGACAGGATACAGATACAAGGAGTAGTGTAGGTTCCAGTGGACAGGATACAGAGACAGGGAGTAGTGTAGTTTCCAGTGGACATGATACAGATACAGGGAATAGTGTAGGTTCCAATGGACAGGATACAGATACAGGGAGTAGTGTAGGTTCCAGTGGACAGGATAAAGATACAGGGAGTAGTGTAGTTTCCAGTGGACAGGATACAGGGAGTAATGTAGGTTCCAGTGGACAGGATACAGATACAGGGAGTAGTGTAGGAATAATCAGATGGGGTACAGATACAGGGAGTAGTGTAGGTTCTAGTGGACAGGATACAGAGAGTAGTGTAGGTTCCAGTAGACAGGATACAGATACAGGGAGTAGTGTAGGTACCAGTGGACAGGATACAGATACAGGGAATAGTGTAGGTTCCAGTGGACAGGATACAGATACAGGGAGTAGTGTAGGTACCTGTGGACAGGATACAGGGAATACTGTAGGTTCCAGTAGACAGGATACAGGGAGTAGTGTAGGTTCCAGTGGATGGGATACAGATACAGGGAGTAGTGTAGGTTCCAGTGGACAGGATACAGATACAGGGAGTAGTGTAGGTTCCAATGGACAGGATACAGATACAGGGAGTAGTGTAGGTTCCAGTGGACAGGATACAGATACAGGGAGTAGTGTAGGTTCCAGTGGACAGGATACAGATACAGGGAGTAGTGTAGGTTCCAGTGGACAGGATACAGATACAGGGAGTAGTGTAGGTTCCAGTGGACAGGATACAGATACAGGGAGTAGTGTAGGTTCCAGTGGATAGGATACAGGGAGTAGTGTAGGTTCCAGTAGACAGGATACAGGGAGTAGTGTAGGTTCCAGTAGACAGGATACAGGGAGTAGTGTAGGTTCCAGTGGACATGATACAGATACAGCGAGTAGTGTGGGTTCCAGTGGACATGATACAGATACAGGGAGTAGTGTAGGTTCCAGTGGACAGGATAAAGATACAGGGAGTAGTGTAGGTTCCAGTGGACAGGATACAGATACAGGGAGTAGTGTAGGTTCCAGAGGACAGGATACAGATACAGGGAGTAGTGTATGTTCCAGTGGACAGGATACAGGGAGTAGTGTACGTTCCAGTGGACAGGATACAGGGAGTAGTGTAGGTTCCAGTGTACAGATACAGGGAGTAGTGTAGGTTCCAGTGGACAGGATACAGATACAGGGAGTAGTGTATGTACAAGTGGACAGGGTACAGGGAGTAGTGTAGGTTCCAGTGGACAGGATACAGATACAGGGAATACTGTAGGTACCAGTGGACAGGATACAGGGAGTAGTGTAGGTTCCAGTGGACAGGATACAGGGAGTAGTGTAGGTACCAGTGGACAGGATACAGATACAGGGAGTAGTGTAGGTACCAGTGGACAGGATACAGATACAGGGAGTAGTGTAGGAATAATCGGATGGGGTACAGATACAGGGAGTAGTGTAGGAATAAGCAGATGGGGTCAGATACAGGGAGTAGTGTAGGTTCTAGTGGACAGGATACAGATACAGGGAGTAGCGTAGGTACCAGTGGACAGGATACAGATTCAGGGAGCAGCGTAGGTTCCAGTGGACAGGATACAGCTACAGAGAGTAGTGTAGTTTCCAGTGGACAGGATACAGGGAGTAGTGTAGGTTCCAGTGGACAGGATACAGATACAGGGAGTAGTGTAGGTTCCAGTGGACAGGATAAAGATACAGGGAGTAGTGTAGGTTCCAGTGGACAGGATAAAGATACAGGGAGTTGTGCAGGTTCCAGTGGACAGGATAACGATACAGGGAGTAGTGTAGGTTCCAGTGGACAGGATAAAGGTACAGGGAGTTGTGCAGGTTCCAGTGGACCGGATACAGATACAGGGAGTAGTGTAGGTTCCAGTGGACAGGATACAGATACAGGGAGTAGAGTAGGTTCCAGTGGACAGGATACAGATACAGGAAGTAGTGTACGTTCCAGTGGACAGGATACAGGGAGTAGTGTAGGTTCCAGAGGACAGGATACAGATACAGGGAGTAGTGTAGGTTCCAGTGGACAGGATACAGATACAGGGAGTAGTGTAGGTTCCAGTGGACAGGATACAGATACAGGGAGTAGTGTAGGTTCCAGTGGACAGGATACAGGGAGTAGTGTAGGTTCCAGTGGACAGGATAAAGATACAGGGAGTAGTGTAGGAATAATCGGATGGGGTACAGATACAGGGAGTAGTGTAGGAATAAGCAGATGGGGTACAGATACAGGGAGTAGTGTAGGTTCTAGTGGACAGGATACAGGGAGTAGTGTAGGTTCCAGTGGACAGGATACAGGGAGTAGTGTAGGTTCCAGTGGACAGGATACAGATACAGGGAGTAGTGTAGTTTCCAGTGGACATGATACAGATACAGGGAGTAGTGTAGGTTCCAATGGACAGGATACAGATACAGGGAGTAGTGTAGGTTCCAGTGGACAGGATAAAGATACAGGGAGTAGTGTAGTTTCCAGTGGATAGGATACAGGGAGTAGTGTAGGTTCCAGTGGACAGGATACAGATACAAGGAGTAGTGTAGGTTCCAGTGTACAGGATACAGATACATGGAGTAGAGTAGGTTCCAGTGGACAGGATACAGGGAGTAGTGTAGGTACCAGCAGACAGGATACAGATACAAGGAGTAGTGTAGGTTCCAGTGGACATGATACAGATACAGGGAGTAGTGTAGGTTCCAATGGACAGGATACAGATACAGGGAGTAGTGTAGGTTCCAGTGGACAGGATAAAGATACAGGGAGTAGTGTAGTTTCCAGTGGACAGGATACAGGGAGTAGTGTAGGTTCCAGTGGACAGGATACAGATACAGGGAGTAGTGTAGGAATAATCAGATGGGGTACAGATACAGGGAGTAGTGTAGGTTCTAGTGGACAGGATACAGAGAGTAGTGTAGGTTCCAGTAGACAGGATACAGATACAGGGAGTAGTGTAGGTACCAGTGGACAGGATACAGATACAGGGAATAGTGTAGGTTCCAGTGGACAGGATACAGATACAGGGAGTAGTGTAGGTACCTGTGGACAGGATACAGGGAATACTGTAGGTTCCAGTAGACAGGATACAGGGAGTAGTGTAGGTTCCAGTGGATGGGATACAGATACAGGGAGTAGTGTAGGTTCCAGTGGATGGCGTATAGGCATAGGGAGTAGTGTAGGTTCCAGTGGACAGGATACAGATACATGGAGTAGTGTAGGTTCCACTGGACAGGATACAGGGAGTAGTGTAGGTTCCAGTGGACAGGATACAGATACAGGGAGTAGTGTAGGTACCAGTGGACAGGATACAGATACAGGGAATAGTGTAGGTTCCAGTGGACAGGATACAGATACAGGGAGTAGTGTAGGTACCTGTGGACAGGATACAGGGAATACTGTAGGTTCCAGTAGACAGGATACAGGGAGTAGTGTAGGTTCCAGTGGATGGGATACAGATACAGGGAGTAGTGTAGGTTCCAGTGGATGGCGTATAGGCATAGGGAGTAGTGTAGGTTCCAGTGGACAGGATACAGATACATGGAGTAGTGTAGGTTCCACTGGACAGGATACAGATACAAGGAGTAGTGTAGGTTCCAGTGGACAGGATACAGAGACAGGGAGTAGTGTAGTTTCCAGTGGACATGATACAGATACAGGGAGTAGTGTAGGTTCCAATGGACAGGATACAGATACAGGGAGTAGTGTAGGTTCCAGTGGACAGGATAAAGATACAGGGAGTAGTGTAGTTTCCAGTGGACAGGATACAGGGAGTAGTGTAGGTTCCAGTGGACAGGATACAGATACAGGGAGTAGTGTAGGAATAATCAGATGGGGTACAGATACAGGGAGTAGTGTAGGTTCTAGTGGACAGGATACAGAGAGTAGTGTAGGTTCCAGTAGACAGGATACAGATACAGGGAGTAGTGTAGGTACCAGTGGACAGGATACAGATACAGGGAATAGTGTAGGTTCCAGTGGACAGGATACAGATACAGGGAGTAGTGTAGGTACCTGTGGACAGGATACAGGGAATACTGTAGGTTCCAGTAGACAGGATACAGGGAGTAGTGTAGGTTCCAGTGGATGGGATACAGATACAGGGAGTAGTGTAGGTTCCAGTGGATGGCGTATAGGCATAGGGAGTAGTGTAGGTTCCAGTGGACAGGATACAGATACATGGAGTAGTGTAGGTTCCACTGGACAGGATACAGGGAGTAGTGTAGGTTCCAGTGGACAGGATACAGATACAGGGAGTAGTGTAGGTACCAGTGGACAGGATACAGATACAGGGAATAGTGTAGGTTCCAGTGGACAGGATACAGATACAGGGAGTAGTGTAGGTACCTGTGGACAGGATACAGGGAATACTGTAGGTTCCAGTAGACAGGATACAGGGAGTAGTGTATTTTCCAGTGGATGGGATACAGATACAGGGAGTAGTGTAGGTTCCAGTGGATGGCGTATAGGCATAGGGAGTAGTGTAGGTTCCAGTGGACAGGATACAGATACATGGAGTAGTGTAGGTTCCACTGGACAGGATACAGATACAAGGAGTAGTGTAGGTTCCAGTGGACAGGATACAGAGACAGGGAGTAGTGTAGTTTCCAGTGGACATGATACAGATACAGGGAGTAGTGTAGGTTCCAATGGACAGGATACAGATACAGGGAGTAGTGTAGGTTCCAGTGGACAGGATAAAGATACAGGGAGTAGTGTAGTTTCCAGTGGACAGGATACAGGGAGTAGTGTAGGTTCCAGTGGACAGGATACAGATACAGGGAGTAGTGTAGGAATAATCAGATGGGGTACAGATACAGGGAGTAGTGTAGGTTCTAGTGGACAGGATACAGAGAGTAGTGTAGGTTCCAGTAGACAGGATACAGATACAGGGAGTAGTGTAGGTACCAGTGGACAGGATACAGATACAGGGAATAGTGTAGGTTCCAGTGGACAGGATACAGGGAGTAGTGTAGGTTCCAGTGGACAGGATACAGGGAGTAGTGCAGGTTCCATTGGACAGGATACAGGGAGTAGTGTAGGTTCCAGTGGACAGGATACAGATACAAGGAGTAGTGTAGGTTCCAGTGGACAGGATACAGGGAGTAGTGCAGGTTGCATTGGACAGGATACAGGGAGTAGTGTAGGTTCCAGTGGACAGGATACAGATACAGGGAGTAGTGTAGGTTCCAGTGGACAGGATACAGGGAGTAGTGTAGGTTCCAGTGGACAGGATAAAGATACAGGGAGTAGTGTAGGAATAATCGGATGGGGTACAGATACAGGGAGTAGTGTAGGAATAAGCAGATGGGGTACAGATACAGGGAGTAGTGTAGGTTCTAGTGGACAGGATACAGGGAGTAGTGTAGGTTCCAGTGGACAGGATACAGGGAGTAGTGTAGGTTCCAGTGGACAGGATACAGATACAGGGAGTAGTGTAGGTTCCAGTGGACAGGATACAGATACAGGGAGTAGAGTAGGTTCCAGTGGACAGGATACAGATACAGGAAGTAGTGTACGTTCCAGTGGACAGGATACAGGGAGTAGTGTAGGTTCCAGTGGACAGGATACAGATACAGGGAGTAGTGTAGGTTCCAGTGGACAGGATACAGATACAGGGAGTAGTGTAGGTTCCAATGGACAGGATACAGATACAGGGAGTAGTGTAGGTTCCAGTGGACAGGATACAGATACAGGGAGTAGTGTAGGAATAAGCAGATGGGGTACAGATACAGGGAGTAGTGTATGTACCTGTGGACAGGATACAGGGAGTAGTATAGGTTCCAGTGGACAGGATACAGATACAGGGAGTAGTGTCGGAATAATCGGATGGGGTACAGATACAGGGAGTAGTGTAGGAATAAGCAGATGGGGTACAGATACAGGGAGTAGTGTAGCTTCCAGTGGACAGGATACATGGAGTAGTGTAGTTTCCAGTGGACAGGATACAGGGAGTAGTGTAGGTTCTAGTGGACAGGATACAGGGAGTAGTGTAGTTTCCAGTGGACAGGATACAGGGAGTACTGCAGGTTCCATTGGACAGGATACAGGGAGTAGTGTAGGTTCCAGTGGACAGGATACAGATACAGGGAGTAGTGTAGGTTCCAGTGGACAGGATACAGATACAAGGAGTAGTGTAGGTTCCAGTGGACAGGATACAGGGAGTAGTGCAGGTTGCATTGGACAGGATACAGGGAGCAGTGTAGGTTCCAGTGGACAGGATACAGATACAGGGAGTAGTGTAGGTTCCAGTGGACAGGATACAGGGAGTAGTGTAGGTTCCAGTGGACAGGATACAGGGAGTAGTGTAGGTTCCAGTGGACAGGATACAGATACAGGGAGTAGTGTAGGAATAATCAGATGGGGTACAGATACAGGGAGTAGTGTAGGTTCTAGTGGACAGGATACAGAGAGTAGTGTAGGTTCCAGTAGACAGGATACAGATACAGGGAGTAGTGTAGGTACCAGTGGACAGGATACAGATACAGGGAATAGTGTAGGTTCCAGTGGACAGGATACAGGGAGTAGTGTAGGTTCCAGTGGACAGGATACAGGGAGTAGTGCAGGTTCCATTGGACAGGATACAGGGAGTAGTGTAGGTTCCAGTGGACAGGATACAGATACAACGAGTAGTGTAGGTTCCAGTGGACAGGATACAGGGAGTAGTGCAGGTTGCATTGGACAGGATACAGGGAGTAGTGTAGGTTCCAGTGGACAGGATACAGATACAGGGAGTAGTGTAGGTTCCAGTGGACAGGATACAGGGAGTAGTGTAGGTTCCAGTGGACAGGATAAAGATACAGGGAGTAGTGTAGGAATAATCGGATGGGGTACAGATACAGGGAGTAGTGTAGGAATAAGCAGATGGGGTACAGATACAGGGAGTAGTGTAGGTTCTAGTGGACAGGATACAGGGAGTAGTGTAGGTTCCAGTGGACAGGATACAGGGAGTAGTGTAGGTTCCAGTGGACAGGATACAGATACAGGGAGTAGTGTAGGTTCCAGTGGACAGGATACAGATACAGGGAGTAGAGTAGGTTCCAGTGGACAGGATACAGATACAGGAAGTAGTGTACGTTCCAGTGGACAGGATACAGGGAGTAGTGTAGGTTCCAGTGGACAGGATACAGATACAGGGAGTAGTGTAGGTTCCAGTGGACAGGATACAGATACAGGGAGTAGTGTAGGTTCCAATGGACAGGATACAGATACAGGGAGTAGTGTAGGTTCCAGTGGACAGGATACAGATACAGGGAGTAGTGTAGGAATAAGCAGATGGGGTACAGATACAGGGAGTAGTGTATGTACCTGTGGACAGGATACAGGGAGTAGTATAGGTTCCAGTGGACAGGATACAGATACAGGGAGTAGTGTCGGAATAATCGGATGGGGTACAGATACAGGGAGTAGTGTAGGAATAAGCAGATGGGGTACAGATACAGGGAGTAGTGTAGCTTCCAGTGGACAGGATACATGGAGTAGTGTAGTTTCCAGTGGACAGGATACAGGGAGTAGTGTAGGTTCTAGTGGACAGGATACAGGGAGTAGTGTAGTTTCCAGTGGACAGGATACAGGGAGTAGTGCAGGTTCCATTGGACAGGATACAGGGAGTAGTGTAGGTTCCAGTGGACAGGATACAGATACAGGGAGTAGTGTAGGTTCCAGTGGACAGGATACAGATACAAGGAGTAGTGTAGGTTCCAGTGGACAGGATACAGGGAGTAGTGCAGGTTGCATTGGACAGGATACAGGGAGTAGTGTAGGTTCCAGTGGACAGGATACAGATACAGGGAGTAGTGTAGGTTCCAGTGGACAGGATACAGGGAGTAGTGTAGGTTCCAGTGGACAGGATAAAGATACAGGGAGTAGTGTAGGAATAATCGGATGGGGTACAGATACAGGGAGTAGTGTAGGAATAAGCAGATGGGGTACAGATACAGGGAGTAGTGTAGGTTCTAGTGGACAGGATACAGGGAGTAGTGTAGGTTCCAGTGGACAGGATACAGGGAGTAGTGTAGGTTCCAGTGGACAGGATACAGATACAGGGAGTAGTGTAGTTTCCAGTGGACATGATACAGATACAGGGAGTAGTGTAGGTTCCAATGGACAGGATACAGATACAGGGAGTAGTGTAGGTTCCAGTGGACAGGATAAAGATACAGGGAGTAGTGTAGTTTCCAGTGGATAGGATACAGGGAGTAGTGTAGGTTCCAGTGGACAGGATACAGATACAAGGAGTAGTGTAGGTTCCAGTGTACAGGATACAGATACATGGAGTAGAGTAGGTTCCAGTGGACAGGATACAGGGAGTAGTGTAGGTACCAGCAGACAGGATACAGATACAAGGAGTAGTGTAGGTTCCAGTGGACATGATACAGATACAGGGAGTAGTGTAGGTTCCAATGGACAGGATACAGATACAGGGAGTAGTGTAGGTTCCAGTGGACAGGATAAAGATACAGGGAGTAGTGTAGTTTCCAGTGGACAGGATACAGGGAGTAGTGTAGGTTCCAGTGGACAGGATACAGATACAGGGAGTAGTGTAGGAATAATCAGATGGGGTACAGATACAGGGAGTAGTGTAGGTTCTAGTGGACAGGATACAGAGAGTAGTGTAGGTTCCAGTAGACAGGATACAGATACAGGGAGTAGTGTAGGTACCAGTGGACAGGATACAGATACAGGGAATAGTGTAGGTTCCAGTGGACAGGATACAGATACAGGGAGTAGTGTAGGTACCTGTGGACAGGATACAGGGAATACTGTAGGTTCCAGTAGACAGGATACAGGGAGTAGTGTAGGTTCCAGTGGATGGGATACAGATACAGGGAGTAGTGTAGGTTCCAGTGGATGGCGTATAGGCATAGGGAGTAGTGTAGGTTCCAGTGGACAGGATACAGATACATGGAGTAGTGTAGGTTCCACTGGACAGGATACAGGGAGTAGTGTAGGTTCCAGTGGACAGGATACAGATACAGGGAGTAGTGTAGGTACCAGTGGACAGGATACAGATACAGGGAATAGTGTAGGTTCCAGTGGACAGGATACAGATACAGGGAGTAGTGTAGGTACCTGTGGACAGGATACAGGGAATACTGTAGGTTCCAGTAGACAGGATACAGGGAGTAGTGTAGGTTCCAGTGGATGGGATACAGATACAGGGAGTAGTGTAGGTTCCAGTGGATGGCGTATAGGCATAGGGAGTAGTGTAGGTTCCAGTGGACAGGATACAGATACATGGAGTAGTGTAGGTTCCACTGGACAGGATACAGATACAAGGAGTAGTGTAGGTTCCAGTGGACAGGATACAGAGACAGGGAGTAGTGTAGTTTCCAGTGGACATGATACAGATACAGGGAGTAGTGTAGGTTCCAATGGACAGGATACAGATACAGGGAGTAGTGTAGGTTCCAGTGGACAGGATAAAGATACAGGGAGTAGTGTAGTTTCCAGTGGACAGGATACAGGGAGTAGTGTAGGTTCCAGTGGACAGGATACAGATACAGGGAGTAGTGTAGGAATAATCAGATGGGGTACAGATACAGGGAGTAGTGTAGGTTCTAGTGGACAGGATACAGAGAGTAGTGTAGGTTCCAGTAGACAGGATACAGATACAGGGAGTAGTGTAGGTACCAGTGGACAGGATACAGATACAGGGAATAGTGTAGGTTCCAGTGGACAGGATACAGATACAGGGAGTAGTGTAGGTACCTGTGGACAGGATACAGGGAATACTGTAGGTTCCAGTAGACAGGATACAGGGAGTAGTGTAGGTTCCAGTGGATGGGATACAGATACAGGGAGTAGTGTAGGTTCCAGTGGATGGCGTATAGGCATAGGGAGTAGTGTAGGTTCCAGTGGACAGGATACAGATACATGGAGTAGTGTAGGTTCCACTGGACAGGATACAGGGAGTAGTGTAGGTTCCAGTGGACAGGATACAGATACAGGGAGTAGTGTAGGTACCAGTGGACAGGATACAGATACAGGGAATAGTGTAGGTTCCAGTGGACAGGATACAGATACAGGGAGTAGTGTAGGTACCTGTGGACAGGATACAGGGAATACTGTAGGTTCCAGTAGACAGGATACAGGGAGTAGTGCAGGTTCCAGTGGATGGGATACAGATACAGGGAGTAGTGTAGGTTCCAGTGGATGGCGTATAGGCATAGGGAGTAGTGTAGGTTCCAGTGGACAGGATACAGATACATGGAGTAGTGTAGGTTCCACTGGACAGGATACAGATACAAGGAGTAGTGTAGGTTCCAGTGGACAGGATACAGAGACAGGGAGTAGTGTAGTTTCCAGTGGACATGATACAGATACAGGGAGTAGTGTAGGTTCCAATGGACAGGATACAGATACAGGGAGTAGTGTAGGTTCCAGTGGACAGGATAAAGATACAGGGAGTAGTGTAGTTTCCAGTGGACAGGATACAGGGAGTAGTGTAGGTTCCAGTGGACAGGATACAGATACAGGGAGTAGTGTAGGAATAATCAGATGGGGTACAGATACAGGGAGTAGTGTAGGTTCTAGTGGACAGGATACAGAGAGTAGTGTAGGTTCCAGTAGACAGGATACAGATACAGGGAGTAGTGTAGGTACCAGTGGACAGGATACAGATACAGGGAATAGTGTAGGTTCCAGTGGACAGGATACAGGGAGTAGTGTAGGTTCCAGTGGACAGGATACAGGGAGTAGTGCAGGTTCCATTGGACAGGATACAGGGAGTAGTGTAGGTTCCAGTGGACAGGATACAGATACAAGGAGTAGTGTAGGTTCCAGTGGACAGGATACAGGGAGTAGTGCAGGTTGCATTGGACAGGATACAGGGAGTAGTGTAGGTTCCAGTGGACAGGATACAGATACAGGGAGTAGTGTAGGTTCCAGTGGACAGGATACAGGGAGTAGTGTAGGTTCCAGTGGACAGGATAAAGATACAGGGAGTAGTGTAGGAATAATCGGATGGGGTACAGATACAGGGAGTAGTGTAGGAATAAGCAGATGGGGTACAGATACAGGGAGTAGTGTAGGTTCTAGTGGACAGGATACAGGGAGTAGTGTAGGTTCCAGTGGACAGGATACAGGGAGTAGTGTAGGTTCCAGTGGACAGGATACAGATACAGGGAGTAGTGTAGGTTCCAGTGGACAGGATACAGATACAGGGAGTAGAGTAGGTTCCAGTGGACAGGATACAGATACAGGAAGTAGTGTACGTTCCAGTGGACAGGATACAGGGAGTAGTGTAGGTTCCAGTGGACAGGATACAGATACAGGGAGTAGTGTAGGTTCCAGTGGACAGGATACAGATACAGGGAGTAGTGTAGGTTCCAATGGACAGGATACAGATACAGGGAGTAGTGTAGGTTCCAGTGGACAGGATACAGATACAGGGAGTAGTGTAGGTTCCAGTGGACAGGATACAGATACAGGGAGTAGTGTAGGTTCCAGTGGACAGGATACAGGGAGTAGTGTAGGTTCCAGTGGACAGGATAAAGATACAGGGAGTAGTGTAGGAATAATCGGATGGGGTACAGATACAGGGAGTAGTGTAGGAATAAGCAGATGGGGTACAGATACAGGGAGTAGTGTAGGTTCTAGTGGACAGGATACAGGGAGTAGTGTAGGTTCCAGTGGACAGGATACAGGGAGTAGTGTAGGTTCCAGTGGACAGGATACAGATACAGGGAGTAGTGTAGGTTCCAGTGGACAGGATACAGATACAGGGAGTAGAGTAGGTTCCAGTGGACAGGATACAGATACAGGAAGTAGTGTACGTTCCAGTGGACAGGATACAGGGAGTAGTGTAGGTTCCAGTGGACAGGATACAGATACAGGGAGTAGTGTAGGTTCCAGTGGACAGGATACAGATACAGGGAGTAGTGTAGGTTCCAATGGACAGGATACAGATACAGGGAGTAGTGTAGGTTCCAGTGGACAGGATACAGATACAGGGAGTAGTGTAGGTTCCAGTGGACAGGATACAGATACAGGGAGTAGTGTAGGTTCCAGTGGACAGGATACAGATACAGGGAGTAGTGTAGGTTCCAGTGGACAGGATACAGATACAGGGAGTAGTGTAGGTTACAGTGGACATGATACAGATACAGGGAGTAGTGTAGGCTCCAGTAGACAGGATACAGGGAGTAGTGTAGGTTGCAGTGGACAGGATACAGATACAGGGAGTAGTGTGGGTTACAGTGGACATGATACAGATACAGGGAGTAGTGTAGGTTCCAGTGGACAGGATACAGATACGGGGAGTAGTGTAGGTTACAGTGGACATGATACAGATACAGGGAGTAGTGTAGGCTCCAGTAGACAGGATACAGGGAGTAGTGTAGGTTGCAGTGGACAGGATACAGATACAGGGAGTAGTGTGGGTTACAGTGGACATGATACAGATACAGGGAGTAGTGTAGGTTCCAGTGGACATGATGCAGATACAGGGAGTAGTGTAGGTTCGAATGGACAGGATACAGATACAGCGAGTAGTGTAGTTTCCAGTGGACAGGATACAGATCCAGGGAGTAGTGTAGGTTCCAGTGGACAGGATAAAGATTCAGGGAGTAGTGTAGGTTCCAGTGGACAGGATACAGGGAGCACTGTAGATTCCAGTGGACATGATACAGATACAAGGAGTAGTGTAGGTTCCAGTGGACAGGATACAGATACAAGGAGTAGTGTAGGTTCCAGTGGACAGGATACAGATACAAGGAGTAGTGTAGGTTCCAGTGGACAGGATACAGGATACAGGGAGTAGTGTAGGTACCTGTGGACAGGATACAGGGAGTAGTATAGGTTCCAGTGGCCAGGATACAGATACAGGGAGTAGTGTCGGAATAATCGGATGGGGTACAGATACAGGGAGTAGTGTAGGAATAAGCAGATGGGGTACAGATACAGGGAGTAGTGTAGCTTCCAGTGGACAGGATACATGGAGTAGTGTAGTTTCCAGTGGACAGGATACAGGGAGTAGTGTAGGTTCTAGTGGACAGGATACAGGGAGTAGTGTAGTTTCCAGTGGACAGGATACAGGGAGTAGTGCAGGTTCCATTGGACAGGATACAGGGAGTAGTGTAGGTTCCAGTGGACAGGATACAGATACAGGGAGTAGTGTAGGTTCCAGTGGACAGGATACAGATACAAGGAGTAGTGTAGGTTCCAGTGGACAGGATACAGGGAGTAGTGCAGGTTGCATTGGACAGGATACAGGGAGTAGTGTAGGTTCCAGTGGACAGGATACAGATACAGGGAGTAGTGTAGGTTCCAGTGGACAGGATACAGGGAGTAGTGTAGGTTCCAGTGGACAGGATAAAGATACAGGGAGTAGTGTAGGAATAATCGGATGGGGTACAGATACAGGGAGTAGTGTAGGAATCAGATGGGGTACAGATACAGGGAGTAGTGTAGGTTCTAGTGGACAGGATACAGGGAGTAGTGTAGGTTCCAGTGGACAGGATACAGGGAGTAGTGCAGGTTCCATTGGACAGGATACAGGGAGTAGTGTAGGTTCCAGTGGACAGGATACAGATACAGGGAGTAGTGTAGGTTCCAGTGGACAGGATACAGGGAGTAGTGTAGGTTCCAGTGGACAGGATAAAGATACAGGGAGTAGTGTAGGAATAATCGGATGGGGTACAGATACAGGGAGTAGTGTAGGAATAAGCAGATGGGGTACAGATACAGGGAGTAGTGTAGCTTCCAGTGGACAGGATACATGGAGTAGTGTAGTTTCCAGTGGACACGATACAGGGAGTAGTGTAGGTTCTAGTGGACAGGATACAGGGAGTAGTGTAGTTTCCAGTGGACAGGATACAGGGAGTAGTGCAGGTTCCATTGGACAGGATACAGGGAGTAGTGTAGGTTCCAGTGGACAGGATACAGATACAGGGAGTAGTGTAGGTTCCAGTGGACAGGATACAGATACAAGGAGTAGTGTAGGTTCCAGTGGACAGGATACAGGGAGTAGTGCAGGTTGCATTGGACAGGATACAGGGAGTAGTGTAGGTTCCAGTGGACAGGATACAGATACAGGGAGTAGTGTAGGTTCCAGTGGACAGGATACAGGGAGTAGTGTAGGTTCCAGTGGACAGGATAAAGATACAGGGAGTAGTGTAGGAATAATCGGATGGGGTACAGATACAGGGAGTAGTGTAGGAATAAGCAGATGGGGTACAGATACAGGGAGTAGTGTAGGTTCTAGTGGACAGGATACAGGGAGTAGTGTAGGTTCCAGTGGACAGGATACAGGGAGTAGTGTAGGTTCCAGTGGACAGGATACAGATACAGGGAGTAGTGTAGGTTCCAGTGGACAGGATACAGATACAGGGAGTAGAGTAGGTTCCAGTGGACAGGATACAGATACAGGAAGTAGTGTACGTTCCAGTGGACAGGATACAGGGAGTAGTGTAGGTTCCAGTGGACAGGATACAGATACAGGGAGTAGTGTAGGTTCCAGTGGACAGGATACAGATACAGGGAGTAGTGTAGGTTCCAATGGACAGGATACAGATACAGGGAGTAGTGTAGGTTCCAGTGGACAGGATACAGATACAGGGAGTAGTGTAGGTTCCAGTGGACAGGATACAGATACAGGGAGTAGTGTAGGTTCCAGTGGACAGGATACAGATACAGGAGGTAGTGTAGGTTCCAGTGGACAGGATACAGATACAGGGAGTAGTGTAGGTTACAGTGGACATGATACAGATACAGGGAGTAGTGTAGGCTCCAGTAGACAGGATACAGGGAGTAGTGTAGGTTGCAGTGGACAGGATACAGATACAGGGAGTAGTGTGGGTTACAGTGGACATGATACAGATACAGGGAGTAGTGTAGGTTCCAGTGGACAGGATACAGATACGGGGAGTAGTGTAGGTTACAGTGGACATGATACAGATACAGGGAGTAGTGTAGGTTACAGTGGACATGATACAGATACAGGGAGTAGTGTAGGTTACAGTGGACATGATACAGATACAGGGAGTAGTGTAGGCTCCAGTAGACAGGATACAGGGAGTAGTGTAGGTTGCAGTGGACAGGATACAGATACAGGGAGTAGTGTGGGTTACAGTGGACATGATACAGATACAGGGAGTAGTGTAGGTTCCAGTGGACATGATGCAGATACAGGGAGTAGTGTAGGTTCGAATGGACAGGATACAGATACAGCGAGTAGTGTAGTTTCCAGTGGACAGGATACAGATCCAGGGAGTAGTGTAGGTTCCAGTGGACAGGATAAAGATTCAGGGAGTAGTGTAGGTTCCAGTGGACAGGATACAGGGAGTACTGTAGATTCCAGTGGACATGATACAGATACAAGGAGTAGTGTAGGTTCCAGTGGACAGGATACAGATACAAGGAGTAGTGTAGGTTCCAGTGGACAGGATACAGATACAAGGAGTAGTGTAGGTTCCAGTGGACAGGATACAGGATACAGGGAGTAGTGTAGGAATAATCGGATGGGGTACAGATACAGGGAGTAGTGTAGGAATAAGCAGATGGGGTACAGATACAGGGAGTAGTGTAGCTTCCAGTGGACAGGATACATGGAGTAGTGTAGTTTCCAGTGGACAGGATACAGGGAGTAGTGTAGGTTCTAGTGGACAGGATACAGGGAGTAGTGTAGTTTCCAGTGGACAGGATACAGGGAGTAGTGCAGGTTCCATTGGACAGGATACAGGGAGTAGTGTAGGTTCCAGTGGACAGGATACAGATACAGGGAGTAGTGTAGGTTCCAGTGGACAGGATACAGATACAAGGAGTAGTATAGGTTCCAGTGGACAGGATACAGGGAGTAGTGCAGGTTGCATTGGACAGGATACAGGGAGTAGTGTAGGTTCCAGTGGACAGGATACAGATACAGGGAGTAGTGTAGGTTCCAGTGGACAGGATACAGGGAGTAGTGTAGGTTCCAGTGGACAGGATAAAGATACAGGGAGTAGTGTAGGAATAATCGGATGGGGTACAGATACAGGGAGTAGTGTAGGAATCAGATGGGGTACAGATACAGGGAGTAGTGTAGGTTCTAGTGGACAGGATACAGGGAGTAGTGTAGGTTCCAGTGGACAGGATACAGGGAGTAGTGCAGGTTCCATTGGACAGGATACAGGGAGTAGTGTAGGTTCCAGTGGACAGGATACAGATACAGGGAGTAGTGTAGGTTCCAGTGGACAGGATACAGGGAGTAGTGTAGGTTCCAGTGGACAGGATAAAGATACAGGGAGTAGTGTAGGAATAATCGGATGGGGTACAGATACAGGGAGTAGTGTAGGAATAAGCAGATGGGGTACAGATACAGGGAGTAGTGTAGCTTCCAGTGGACAGGATACATGGAGTAGTGTAATTTCCAGTGGACAGGATACAGGGAGTAGTGTAGGTTCTAGTGGACAGGATACAGGGAGTAGTGTAGTTTCCAGTGGACAGGATACAGGGAGTAGTGCAGGTTCCATTGGACAGGATACAGGGAGTAGTGTAGGTTCCAGTGGACAGGATACAGATACAGGGAGTAGTGTAGGTTCCAGTGGACAGGATACAGATACAAGGAGTAGTGTAGGTTCCAGTGGACAGGATACAGGGAGTAGTGCAGGTTGCATTGGACAGGATACAGGGAGTAGTGTAGGTTCCAGTGGACAGGATACAGATACAGGGAGTAGTGTAGGTTCCAGTGGACAGGATACAGGGAGTAGTGTAGGTTCCAGTGGACAGGATAAAGATACAGGGAGTAGTGTAGGAATAATCGGATGGGGTACAGATACAGGGAGTAGTGTAGGAATAAGCAGATGGGGTACAGATACAGGGAGTAGTGTAGGTTCTAGTGGACAGGATACAGGGAGTAGTGTAGGTTCCAGTGGACAGGATACAGGGAGTAGTGTAGGTTCCAGTGGACAGGATACAGATACAGGGAGTAGTGTAGGTTCCAGTGGACAGGATACAGATACAGGGAGTAGAGTAGGTTCCAGTGGACAGGATACAGATACAGGAAGTAGTGTACGTTCCAGTGGACAGGATACAGGGAGTAGTGTAGGTTCCAGTGGACAGGATACAGATACAGGGAGTAGTGTAGGTTCCAGTGGACAGGATACAGATACAGGGAGTAGTGTAGGTTCCAATGGACAGGATACAGATACAGGGAGTAGTGTAGGTTCCAGTGGACAGGATACAGATACAGGGAGTAGTGTAGGTTCCAGTGGACAGGATACAGATACAGGGAGTAGTGTAGGTTCCAGTGGACAGGATACAGATACAGGAGGTAGTGTAGGTTCCAGTGGACAGGATACAGATACAGGGAGTAGTGTAGGTTACAGTGGACATGATACAGATACAGGGAGTAGTGTAGGCTCCAGTAGACAGGATACAGGGAGTAGTGTAGGTTGCAGTGGACAGGATACAGATACAGGGAGTAGTGTGGGTTACAGTGGACATGATACAGATACAGGGAGTAGTGTAGGTTCCAGTGGACAGGATACAGATACGGGGAGTAGTGTAGGTTACAGTGGACATGATACAGATACAGGGAGTAGTGTAGGTTACAGTGGACATGATACAGATACAGGGAGTAGTGTAGGTTACAGTGGACATGATACAGATACAGGGAGTAGTGTAGGCTCCAGTAGACAGGATACAGGGAGTAGTGTAGGTTGCAGTGGACAGGATACAGATACAGGGAGTAGTGTGGGTTACAGTGGACATGATACAGATACAGGGAGTAGTGTAGGTTCCAGTGGACATGATGCAGATACAGGGAGTAGTGTAGGTTCGAATGGACAGGATACAGATACAGCGAGTAGTGTAGTTTCCAGTGGACAGGATACAGATCCAGGGAGTAGTGTAGGTTCCAGTGGACAGGATAAAGATTCAGGGAGTAGTGTAGGTTCCAGTGGACAGGATACAGGGAGTACTGTAGATTCCAGTGGACATGATACAGATACAAGGAGTAGTGTAGGTTCCAGTGGACAGGATACAGATACAAGGAGTAGTGTAGGTTCCAGTGGACAGGATACAGATACAAGGAGTAGTGTAGGTTCCAGTGGACAGGATACAGGATACAGGGAGTAGTGTAGGTACCTGTGGACAGGATACAGGGAGTAGTATAGGTTCCAGTGGACAGGATACAGATACAGGGAGTAGTGTCGGAATAATCGGATGGGGTACAGATACAGGGAGTAGTGTAGGAATAAGCAGATGGGGTACAGATACAGGGAGTAGTGTAGCTTCCAGTGGACAGGATACATGGAGTAGTGTAGTTTCCAGTGGACAGGATACAGGGAGTAGTGTAGGTTCTAGTGGACAGGATACAGGGAGTAGTGTAGTTTCCAGTGGACAGGATACAGGGAGTAGTGCAGGTTCCATTGGACAGGATACAGGGAGTAGTGTAGGTTCCAGTGGACAGGATACAGATACAGGGAGTAGTGTAGGTTCCAGTGGACAGGATACAGATACAAGGAGTAGTGTAGGTTCCAGTGGACAGGATACAGGGAGTAGTGCAGGTTGCATTGGACAGGATACAGGGAGTAGTGTAGGTTCCAGTGGACAGGATAAAGATACAGGGAGTAGTGTAGGAATAATCGGATGGGGTACAGATACAGGGAGTAGCGTAGGAATAAGCAGATGGGGTACAGATACAGGGAGTAGTGTAGGTTCTAGTGGACAGGATACAGGGAGTAGTGTAGGTTCCAGTGGACAGAATACAGGGAGTAGTGTAGGTTCCAGTGGACAGGATACAGATACAGGGAGTAGTGTAGTTTCCAGTGGACATGATACAGATACAGGGAGTAGTGTAGGTTCCAATGGACAGGATACAGATACAGGGAGTAGTGTAGGTTCCAGTGGACAGGATAAAGATACAGGGAGTAGTGTAGTTTCCAGTGGATAGGATACAGGGAGTAGTGTAGGTTCCAGTGGACAGGATACAGATACAAGGAGTAGTGTAGGTTCCAGTGTACAGGATACAGATACATGGAGTAGAGTAGGTTCCAGTGGACAGGATACAGGGAGTAGTGTAGGTACCAGCAGACAGGATACAGATACAAGGAGTAGTGTAGGTTCCAGTGGACATGATACAGATACAGGGAGTAGTGTAGGTTCCAATGGACAGGATACAGATACAGGGAGTAGTGTAGGTTCCAGTGGACAGGATAAAGATACAGGGAGTAGTGTAGTTTCCAGTGGACAGGATACAGGGAGTAGTGTAGGTTCCAGTGGACAGGATACAGATACAGGGAGTAGTGTAGGAATAATCAGATGGGGTACAGATACAGGGAGTAGTGTAGGTTCTAGTGGACAGGATACAGAGAGTAGTGTAGGTTCCAGTAGACAGGATACAGATACAGGGAGTAGTGTAGGTACCAGTGGACAGGATACAGATACAGGGAATAGTGTAGGTTCCAGTGGACAGGATACAGATACAGGGAGTAGTGTAGGTACCTGTGGACAGGATACAGGGAATACTGTAGGTTCCAGTAGACAGGATACAGGGAGTAGTGTAGGTTCCAGTGGATGGGATACAGATACAGGGAGTAGTGTAGGTTCCAGTGGATGGCGTATAGGCATAGGGAGTAGTGTAGGTTCCAGTGGACAGGATACAGATACATGGAGTAGTGTAGGTTCCACTGGACAGGATACAGGGAGTAGTGTAGGTTCCAGTGGACAGGATACAGATACAGGGAGTAGTGTAGGTACCAGTGGACAGGATACAGATACAGGGAATAGTGTAGGTTCCAGTGGACAGGATACAGATACAGGGAGTAGTGTAGGTACCTGTGGACAGGATACAGGGAATACTGTAGGTTCCAGTAGACAGGATACAGGGAGTAGTGTAGGTTCCAGTGGATGGGATACAGATACAGGGAGTAGTGTAGGTTCCAGTGGATGGCGTATAGGCATAGGGAGTAGTGTAGGTTCCAGTGGACAGGATACAGATACATGGAGTAGTGTAGGTTCCACTGGACAGGATACAGATACAAGGAGTAGTGTAGGTTCCAGTGGACAGGATACAGAGACAGGGAGTAGTGTAGTTTCCAGTGGACATGATACAGATACAGGGAGTAGTGTAGGTTCCAATGGACAGGATACAGATACAGGGAGTAGTGTAGGTTCCAGTGGACAGGATAAAGATACAGGGAGTAGTGTAGTTTCCAGTGGACAGGATACAGGGAGTAGTGTAGGTTCCAGTGGACAGGATACAGATACAGGGAGTAGTGTAGGAATAATCAGATGGGGTACAGATACAGGGAGTAGTGTAGGTTCTAGTGGACAGGATACAGAGAGTAGTGTAGGTTCCAGTAGACAGGATACAGATACAGGGAGTAGTGTAGGTACCAGTGGACAGGATACAGATACAGGGAATAGTGTAGGTTCCAGTGGACAGGATACAGATACAGGGAGTAGTGTAGGTACCTGTGGACAGGATACAGGGAATACTGTAGGTTCCAGTAGACAGGATACAGGGAGTAGTGTAGGTTCCAGTGGATGGGATACAGATACAGGGAGTAGTGTAGGTTCCAGTGGATGGCGTATAGGCATAGGGAGTAGTGTAGGTTCCAGTGGACAGGATACAGATACATGGAGTAGTGTAGGTTCCACTGGACAGGATACAGGGAGTAGTGTAGGTTCCAGTGGACAGGATACAGATACAGGGAGTAGTGTAGGTACCAGTGGACAGGATACAGATACAGGGAATAGTGTAGGTTCCAGTGGACAGGATACAGATACAGGGAGTAGTGTAGGTACCTGTGGACAGGATACAGGGAATACTGTAGGTTCCAGTAGACAGGATACAGGGAGTAGTGTAGGTTCCAGTGGATGGGATACAGATACAGGGAGTAGTGTAGGTTCCAGTGGATGGCGTATAGGCATAGGGAGTAGTGTAGGTTCCAGTGGACAGGATACAGATACATGGAGTAGTGTAGGTTCCACTGGACAGGATACAGATACAAGGAGTAGTGTAGGTTCCAGTGGACAGGATACAGAGACAGGGAGTAGTGTAGTTTCCAGTGGACATGATACAGATACAGGGAGTAGTGTAGGTTCCAATGGACAGGATACAGATACAGGGAGTAGTGTAGGTTCCAGTGGACAGGATAAAGATACAGGGAGTAGTGTAGTTTCCAGTGGACAGGATACAGGGAGTAATGTAGGTTCCAGTGGACAGGATACAGATACAGGGAGTAGTGTAGGAATAATCAGATGGGGTACAGATACAGGGAGTAGTGTAGGTTCTAGTGGACAGGATACAGAGAGTAGTGTAGGTTCCAGTAGACAGGATACAGATACAGGGAGTAGTGTAGGTACCAGTGGACAGGATACAGATACAGGGAATAGTGTAGGTTCCAGTGGACAGGATACAGATACAGGGAGTAGTGTAGGTACCTGTGGACAGGATACAGGGAATACTGTAGGTTCCAGTAGACAGGATACAGGGAGTAGTGTAGGTTCCAGTGGATGGGATACAGATACAGGGAGTAGTGTAGGTTCCAGTGGACAGGATACAGATACAGGGAGTAGTGTAGGTTCCAATGGACAGGATACAGATACAGGGAGTAGTGTAGGTTCCAGTGGACAGGATACAGATACAGGGAGTAGTGTAGGTTCCAGTGGACAGGATACAGATACAGGGAGTAGTGTAGGTTCCAGTGGACAGGATACAGATACAGGGAGTAGTGTAGGTTCCAGTGGACAGGATACAGGGAGTAGTGTAGGTTCTAGTGGACAGGATACAGGGAGTAGTGTAGTTTCCAGTGGACAGGATACAGGGAGTAGTGCAGGTTCCATTGGACAGGATACAGGGAGTAGTGTAGGTTCCAGTGGACAGGATACAGATACAGGGAGTAGTGTAGGTTCCAGTGGACAGGATACAGATACAAGGAGTAGTGTAGGTTCCAGTGGACAGGATACAGGGAGTAGTGCAGGTTGCATTGGACAGGATACAGGGAGTAGTGTAGGTTCCAGTGGACAGGATACAGATACAGGGAGTAGTGTAGGTTCCAGTGGACAGGATACAGGGAGTAGTGTAGGTTCCAGTGGACAGGATAAAGATACAGGGAGTAGTGTAGGAATAATCGGATGGGGTACAGATACAGGGAGTAGTGTAGGAATCAGATGGGGTACAGATACAGGGAGTAGTGTAGGTTCTAGTGGACAGGATACAGGGAGTAGTGTAGGTTCCAGTGGACAGGATACAGGGAGTAGTGCAGGTTCCATTGGACAGGATACAGGGAGTAGTGTAGGTTCCAGTGGACAGGATACAGATACAGGGAGTAGTGTAGGTTCCAGTGGACAGGATACAGGGAGTAGTGTAGGTTCCAGTGGACAGGATAAAGATACAGGGAGTAGTGTAGGAATAATCGGATGGGGTACAGATACAGGGAGTAGTGTAGGAATAAGCAGATGGGGTACAGATACAGGGAGTAGTGTAGCTTCCAGTGGACAGGATACATGGAGTAGTGTAGTTTCCAGTGGACAGGATACAGGGAGTAGTGTAGGTTCTAGTGGACAGGATACAGGGAGTAGTGTAGTTTCCAGTGGACAGGATACAGGGAGTAGTGCAGGTTCCATTGGACAGGATACAGGGAGTAGTGTAGGTTCCAGTGGACAGGATACAGATACAGGGAGTAGTGTAGGTTCCAGTGGACAGGATACAGATACAAGGAGTAGTGTAGGTTCCAGTGGACAGGATACAGGGAGTAGTGCAGGTTGCATTGGACAGGATACAGGGAGTAGTGTAGGTTCCAGTGGACAGGATACAGATACAGGGAGTAGTGTAGGTTCCAGTGGACAGGATACAGGGAGTAGTGTAGGTTCCAGTGGACAGGATAAAGATACAGGGAGTAGTGTAGGAATAATCGGATGGGGTACAGATACAGGGAGTAGTGTAGGTTCTAGTGGACAGGATACAGGGAGTAGTGTAGGTTCCAGTGGACAGGATACAGGGAGTAGTGTAGGTTCCAGTGGACAGGATACAGATACAGGGAGTAGTGTAGGTTCCAGTGGACAGGATACAGATACAGGGAGTAGAGTAGGTTCCAGTGGACAGGATACAGATACAGGAAGTAGTGTACGTTCCAGTGGACAGGATACAGGGAGTAGTGTAGGTTCCAGTGGACAGGATACAGATACAGGGAGTAGTGTAGGTTCCAGTGGACAGGATACAGATACAGGGAGTAGTGTAGGTTCCAATGGACAGGATACAGATACAGGGAGTAGTGTAGGTTCCAGTGGACAGGATACAGATACAGGGAGTAGTGTAGGTTCCAGTGGACAGGATACAGATACAGGGAGTAGTGTAGGTTCCAGTGGACAGGATACAGATACAGGAGGTAGTGTAGGTTCCAGTGGACAGGATACAGATACAGGGAGTAGTGTAGGTTACAGTGGACATGATACAGATACAGGGAGTAGTGTAGGCTCCAGTAGACAGGATACAGGGAGTAGTGTAGGTTGCAGTGGACAGGATACAGATACAGGGAGTAGTGTGGGTTACAGTGGACATGATACAGATACAGGGAGTAGTGTAGGTTCCAGTGGACAGGATACAGATACGGGGAGTAGTGTAGGTTACAGTGGACATGATACAGATACAGGGAGTAGTGTAGGTTACAGTGGACATGATACAGATACAGGGAGTAGTGTAGGTTACAGTGGACATGATACAGATACAGGGAGTAGTGTAGGCTCCAGTAGACAGGATACAGGGAGTAGTGTAGGTTGCAGTGGACAGGATACAGATACAGGGAGTAGTGTGGGTTACAGTGGACATGATACAGATACAGGGAGTAGTGTAGGTTCCAGTGGACATGATGCAGATACAGGGAGTAGTGTAGGTTCGAATGGACAGGATACAGATACAGCGAGTAGTGTAGTTTCCAGTGGACAGGATACAGATCCAGGGAGTAGTGTAGGTTCCAGTGGACAGGATAAAGATTCAGGGAGTAGTGTAGGTTCCAGTGGACAGGATACAGGGAGTACTGTAGATTCCAGTGGACATGATACAGATACAAGGAGTAGTGTAGGTTCCAGTGGACAGGATACAGATACAAGGAGTAGTGTAGGTTCCAGTGGACAGGATACAGATACAAGGAGTAGTGTAGGTTCCAGTGGACAGGATACAGGATACAGGGAGTAGTGTAGGAATAATCGGATGGGGTACAGATACAGGGAGTAGTGTAGGAATAAGCAGATGGGGTACAGATACAGGGAGTAGTGTAGCTTCCAGTGGACAGGATACATGGAGTAGTGTAGTTTCCAGTGGACAGGATACAGGGAGTAGTGTAGGTTCTAGTGGACAGGATACAGGGAGTAGTGTAGTTTCCAGTGGACAGGATACAGGGAGTAGTGCAGGTTCCATTGGACAGGATACAGGGAGTAGTGTAGGTTCCAGTGGACAGGATACAGATACAGGGAGTAGTGTAGGTTCCAGTGGACAGGATACAGATACAAGGAGTAGTGTAGGTTCCAGTGGACAGGATACAGGGAGTAGTGCAGGTTGCATTGGACAGGATACAGGGAGTAGTGTAGGTTCCAGTGGACAGGATACAGATACAGGGAGTAGTGTAGGTTCCAGTGGACAGGATACAGGGAGTAGTGTAGGTTCCAGTGGACAGGATAAAGATACAGGGAGTAGTGTAGGAATAATCGGATGGGGTACAGATACAGGGAGTAGTGTAGGAATCAGATGGGGTACAGATACAGGGAGTAGTGTAGGTTCTAGTGGACAGGATACAGGGAGTAGTGTAGGTTCCAGTGGACAGGATACAGGGAGTAGTGCAGGTTCCATTGGACAGGATACAGGGAGTAGTGTAGGTTCCAGTGGACAGGATACAGATACAGGGAGTAGTGTAGGTTCCAGTGGACAGGATACAGGGAGTAGTGTAGGTTCCAGTGGACAGGATAAAGATACAGGGAGTAGTGTAGGAATAATCGGATGGGGTACAGATACAGGGAGTAGTGTAGGAATAAGCAGATGGGGTACAGATACAGGGAGTAGTGTAGCTTCCAGTGGACAGGATACATGGAGTAGTGTAATTTCCAGTGGACAGGATACAGGGAGTAGTGTAGGTTCTAGTGGACAGGATACAGGGAGTAGTGTAGTTTCCAGTGGACAGGATACAGGGAGTAGTGCAGGTTCCATTGGACAGGATACAGGGAGTAGTGTAGGTTCCAGTGGACAGGATACAGATACAGGGAGTAGTGTAGGTTCCAGTGGACAGGATACAGATACAAGGAGTAGTGTAGGTTCCAGTGGACAGGATACAGGGAGTAGTGCAGGTTGCATTGGACAGGATACAGGGAGTAGTGTAGGTTCCAGTGGACAGGATACAGATACAGGGAGTAGTGTAGGTTCCAGTGGACAGGATACAGGGAGTAGTGTAGGTTCCAGTGGACAGGATAAAGATACAGGGAGTAGTGTAGGAATAATCGGATGGGGTACAGATACAGGGAGTAGTGTAGGAATAAGCAGATGGGGTACAGATACAGGGAGTAGTGTAGGTTCTAGTGGACAGGATACAGGGAGTAGTGTAGGTTCCAGTGGACAGGATACAGGGAGTAGTGTAGGTTCCAGTGGACAGGATACAGATACAGGGAGTAGTGTAGGTTCCAGTGGACAGGATACAGATACAGGGAGTAGAGTAGGTTCCAGTGGACAGGATACAGATACAGGAAGTAGTGTACGTTCCAGTGGACAGGATACAGGGAGTAGTGTAGGTTCCAGTGGACAGGATACAGATACAGGGAGTAGTGTAGGTTCCAGTGGACAGGATACAGATACAGGGAGTAGTGTAGGTTCCAATGGACAGGATACAGATACAGGGAGTAGTGTAGGTTCCAGTGGACAGGATACAGATACAGGGAGTAGTGTAGGTTCCAGTGGACAGGATACAGATACAGGGAGTAGTGTAGGTTCCAGTGGACAGGATACAGATACAGGAGGTAGTGTAGGTTCCAGTGGACAGGATACAGATACAGGGAGTAGTGTAGGTTACAGTGGACATGATACAGATACAGGGAGTAGTGTAGGCTCCAGTAGACAGGATACAGGGAGTAGTGTAGGTTGCAGTGGACAGGATACAGATACAGGGAGTAGTGTGGGTTACAGTGGACATGATACAGATACAGGGAGTAGTGTAGGTTCCAGTGGACAGGATACAGATACGGGGAGTAGTGTAGGTTACAGTGGACATGATACAGATACAGGGAGTAGTGTAGGTTACAGTGGACATGATACAGATACAGGGAGTAGTGTAGGTTACAGTGGACATGATACAGATACAGGGAGTAGTGTAGGCTCCAGTAGACAGGATACAGGGAGTAGTGTAGGTTGCAGTGGACAGGATACAGATACAGGGAGTAGTGTGGGTTACAGTGGACATGATACAGATACAGGGAGTAGTGTAGGTTCCAGTGGACATGATGCAGATACAGGGAGTAGTGTAGGTTCGAATGGACAGGATACAGATACAGCGAGTAGTGTAGTTTCCAGTGGACAGGATACAGATCCAGGGAGTAGTGTAGGTTCCAGTGGACAGGATAAAGATTCAGGGAGTAGTGTAGGTTCCAGTGGACAGGATACAGGGAGTACTGTAGATTCCAGTGGACATGATACAGATACAAGGAGTAGTGTAGGTTCCAGTGGACAGGATACAGATACAAGGAGTAGTGTAGGTTCCAGTGGACAGGATACAGATACAAGGAGTAGTGTAGGTTCCAGTGGACAGGATACAGGATACAGGGAGTAGTGTAGGTACCTGTGGACAGGATACAGGGAGTAGTATAGGTTCCAGTGGACAGGATACAGATACAGGGAGTAGTGTCGGAATAATCGGATGGGGTACAGATACAGGGAGTAGTGTAGGAATAAGCAGATGGGGTACAGATACAGGGAGTAGTGTAGCTTCCAGTGGACAGGATACATGGAGTAGTGTAGTTTCCAGTGGACAGGATACAGGGAGTAGTGTAGGTTCTAGTGGACAGGATACAGGGAGTAGTGTAGTTTCCAGTGGACAGGATACAGGGAGTAGTGCAGGTTCCATTGGACAGGATACAGGGAGTAGTGTAGGTTCCAGTGGACAGGATACAGATACAGGGAGTAGTGTAGGTTCCAGTGGACAGGATACAGATACAAGGAGTAGTGTAGGTTCCAGTGGACAGGATACAGGGAGTAGTGCAGGTTGCATTGGACAGGATACAGGGAGTAGTGTAGGTTCCAGTGGACAGGATACAGATACAGGGAGTAGTGTAGGTTCCAGTGGACAGGATACAGGGAGTAGTGTAGGTTCCAGTGGACAGGATAAAGATACAGGGAGTAGTGTAGGAATAATCGGATGGGGTACAGATACAGGGAGTAGCGTAGGAATAAGCAGATGGGGTACAGATACAGGGAGTAGTGTAGGTTCTAGTGGACAGGATACAGGGAGTAGTGTAGGTTCCAGTGGACAGGATACAGGGAGTAGTGTAGGTTCCAGTGGACAGGATACAGATACAGGGAGTAGTGTAGTTTCCAGTGGACATGATACAGATACAGGGAGTAGTGTAGGTTCCAATGGACAGGATACAGATACAGGGAGTAGTGTAGGTTCCAGTGGACAGGATAAAGATACAGGGAGTAGTGTAGTTTCCAGTGGATAGGATACAGGGAGTAGTGTAGGTTCCAGTGGACAGGATACAGATACAAGGAGTAGTGTAGGTTCCAGTGTACAGGATACAGATACATGGAGTAGAGTAGGTTCCAGTGGACAGGATACAGGGAGTAGTGTAGGTACCAGCAGACAGGATACAGATACAAGGAGTAGTGTAGGTTCCAGTGGACATGATACAGATACAGGGAGTAGTGTAGGTTCCAATGGACAGGATACAGATACAAGGAGTAGTGTAGGTTCCAGTGGACAGGATAAAGATACAGGGAGTAGTGTAGTTTCCAGTGGACAGGATACAGGGAGTAGTGTAGGTTCCAGTGGACAGGATACAGATACAGGGAGTAGTGTAGGAATAATCAGATGGGGTACAGATACAGGGAGTAGTGTAGGTTCTAGTGGACAGGATACAGAGAGTAGTGTAGGTTCCAGTAGACAGGATACAGATACAGGGAGTAGTGTAGGTACCAGTGGACAGGATACAGATACAGGGAATAGTGTAGGTTCCAGTGGACAGGATACAGATACAGGGAGTAGTGTAGGTACCTGTGGACAGGATACAGGGAATACTGTAGGTTCCAGTAGACAGGATACAGGGAGTAGTGTAGGTTCCAGTGGATGGGATACAGATACAGGGAGTAGTGTAGGTTCCAGTGGATGGCGTATAGGCATAGGGAGTAGTGTAGGTTCCAGTGGACAGGATACAGATACATGGAGTAGTGTAGGTTCCACTGGACAGGATACAGGGAGTAGTGTAGGTTCCAGTGGACAGGATACAGATACAGGGAGTAGTGTAGGTACCAGTGGACAGGATACAGATACAGGGAATAGTGTAGGTTCCAGTGGACAGGATACAGATACAGGGAGTAGTGTAGGTACCTGTGGACAGGATACAGGGAATACTGTAGGTTCCAGTAGACAGGATACAGGGAGTAGTGTAGGTTCCAGTGGATGGGATACAGATACAGGGAGTAGTGTAGGTTCCAGTGGATGGCGTATAGGCATAGGGAGTAGTGTAGGTTCCAGTGGACAGGATACAGATACATGGAGTAGTGTAGGTTCCACTGGACAGGATACAGATACAAGGAGTAGTGTAGGTTCCAGTGGACAGGATACAGGGAGTAGTGCAGGTTGCATTGGACAGGATACAGGGAGTAGTGTAGGTTCCAGTGGACAGGATACAGATACAGGGAGTAGTGTAGGTTCCAGTGGACAGGATACAGGGAGTAGTGTAGGTTCCAGTGGACAGGATAAAGATACAGGGAGTAGTGTAGGAATAATCGGATGGGGTACAGATACAGGGAGTAGTGTAGGAATCAGATGGGGTACAGATACAGGGAGTAGTGTAGGTTCTAGTGGACAGGATACAGGGAGTAGTGTAGGTTCCAGTGGACAGGATACAGGGAGTAGTGCAGGTTCCATTGGACAGGATACAGGGAGTAGTGTAGGTTCCAGTGGACAGGATACAGATACAGGGAGTAGTGTAGGTTCCAGTGGACAGGATACAGGGAGTAGTGTAGGTTCCAGTGGACAGGATAAAGATACAGGGAGTAGTGTAGGAATAATCGGATGGGGTACAGATACAGGGAGTAGTGTAGGAATAAGCAGATGGGGTACAGATACAGGGAGTAGTGTAGCTTCCAGTGGACAGGATACATGGAGTAGTGTAATTTCCAGTGGACAGGATACAGGGAGTAGTGTAGGTTCTAGTGGACAGGATACAGGGAGTAGTGTAGTTTCCAGTGGACAGGATACAGGGAGTAGTGCAGGTTCCATTGGACAGGATACAGGGAGTAGTGTAGGTTCCAGTGGACAGGATACAGATACAGGGAGTAGTGTAGGTTCCAGTGGACAGGATACAGATACAAGGAGTAGTGTAGGTTCCAGTGGACAGGATACAGGGAGCAGTGCAGGTTGCATTGGACAGGATACAGGGAGTAGTGTAGGTTCCAGTGGACAGGATACAGATACAGGGAGTAGTGTAGGTTCCAGTGGACAGGATACAGGGAGTAGTGTAGGTTCCAGTGGACAGGATAAAGATACAGGGAGTAGTGTAGGAATAATCGGATGGGGTACAGATACAGGGAGTAGTGTAGGAATAAGCAGATGGGGTACAGATACAGGGAGTAGTGTAGGTTCTAGTGGACAGGATACAGGGAGTAGTGTAGGTTCCAGTGGACAGGATACAGGGAGTAGTGTAGGTTCCAGTGGACAGGATACAGATACAGGGAGTAGTGTAGGTTCCAGTGGACAGGATACAGATACAGGGAGTAGAGTAGGTTCCAGTGGACAGGATACAGATACAGGAAGTAGTGTACGTTCCAGTGGACAGGATACAGGGAGTAGTGTAGGTTCCAGTGGACAGGATACAGATACAGGGAGTAGTGTAGGTTCCAGTGGACAGGATACAGATACAGGGAGTAGTGTAGGTTCCAATGGACAGGATACAGATACAGGGAGTAGTGTAGGTTCCAGTGGACAGGATACAGATACAGGGAGTAGTGTAGGTTCCAGTGGACAGGATACAGATACAGGGAGTAGTGTAGGTTCCAGTGGACAGGATACAGATACAGGAGGTAGTGTAGGTTCCAGTGGACAGGATACAGATACAGGGAGTAGTGTAGGTTACAGTGGACATGATACAGATACAGGGAGTAGTGTAGGCTCCAGTAGACAGGATACAGGGAGTAGTGTAGGTTGCAGTGGACAGGATACAGATACAGGGAGTAGTGTGGGTTACAGTGGACATGATACAGATACAGGGAGTAGTGTAGGTTCCAGTGGACAGGATACAGATACGGGGAGTAGTGTAGGTTACAGTGGACATGATACAGATACAGGGAGTAGTGTAGGTTACAGTGGACATGATACAGATACAGGGAGTAGTGTAGGTTACAGTGGACATGATACAGATACAGGGAGTAGTGTAGGCTCCAGTAGACAGGATACAGGGAGTAGTGTAGGTTGCAGTGGACAGGATACAGATACAGGGAGTAGTGTGGGTTACAGTGGACATGATACAGATACAGGGAGTAGTGTAGGTTCCAGTGGACATGATGCAGATACAGGGAGTAGTGTAGGTTCGAATGGACAGGATACAGATACAGCGAGTAGTGTAGTTTCCAGTGGACAGGATACAGATCCAGGGAGTAGTGTAGGTTCCAGTGGACAGGATAAAGATTCAGGGAGTAGTGTAGGTTCCAGTGGACAGGATACAGGGAGTACTGTAGATTCCAGTGGACATGATACAGATACAAGGAGTAGTGTAGGTTCCAGTGGACAGGATACAGATACAAGGAGTAGTGTAGGTTCCAGTGGACAGGATACAGATACAAGGAGTAGTGTAGGTTCCAGTGGACAGGATACAGGATACAGGGAGTAGTGTAGGTACCTGTGGACAGGATACAGGGAGTAGTATAGGTTCCAGTGGACAGGATACAGATACAGGGAGTAGTGTCGGAATAATCGGATGGGGTACAGATACAGGGAGTAGTGTAGGAATAAGCAGATGGGGTACAGATACAGGGAGTAGTGTAGCTTCCAGTGGACAGGATACATGGAGTAGTGTAGTTTCCAGTGGACAGGATACAGGGAGTAGTGTAGGTTCTAGTGGACAGGATACAGGGAGTAGTGTAGTTTCCAGTGGACAGGATACAGGGAGTAGTGCAGGTTCCATTGGACAGGATACAGGGAGTAGTGTAGGTTCCAGTGGACAGGATACAGATACAGGGAGTAGTGTAGGTTCCAGTGGACAGGATACAGATACAAGGAGTAGTGTAGGTTCCAGTGGACAGGATACAGGGAGTAGTGCAGGTTGCATTGGACAGGATACAGGGAGTAGTGTAGGTTCCAGTGGACAGGATACAGATACAGGGAGTAGTGTAGGTTCCAGTGGACAGGATACAGGGAGTAGTGTAGGTTCCAGTGGACAGGATAAAGATACAGGGAGTAGTGTAGGAATAATCGGATGGGGTACAGATACAGGGAGTAGCGTAGGAATAAGCAGATGGGGTACAGATACAGGGAGTAGTGTAGGTTCTAGTGGACAGGATACAGGGAGTAGTGTAGGTTCCAGTGGACAGGATACAGGGAGTAGTGTAGGTTCCAGTGGACAGGATACAGATACAGGGAGTAGTGTAGTTTCCAGTGGACATGATACAGATACAGGGAGTAGTGTAGGTTCCAATGGACAGGATACAGATACAGGGAGTAGTGTAGGTTCCAGTGGACAGGATAAAGATACAGGGAGTAGTGTAGTTTCCAGTGGATAGGATACAGGGAGTAGTGTAGGTTCCAGTGGACAGGATACAGATACAAGGAGTAGTGTAGGTTCCAGTGTACAGGATACAGATACATGGAGTAGAGTAGGTTCCAGTGGACAGGATACAGGGAGTAGTGTAGGTACCAGCAGACAGGATACAGATACAAGGAGTAGTGTAGGTTCCAGTGGACATGATACAGATACAGGGAGTAGTGTAGGTTCCAATGGACAGGATACAGATACAGGGAGTAGTGTAGGTTCCAGTGGACAGGATAAAGATACAGGGAGTAGTGTAGTTTCCAGTGGACAGGATACAGGGAGTAGTGTAGGTTCCAGTGGACAGGATACAGATACAGGGAGTAGTGTAGGAATAATCAGATGGGGTACAGATACAGGGAGTAGTGTAGGTTCTAGTGGACAGGATACAGAGAGTAGTGTAGGTTCCAGTAGACAGGATACAGATACAGGGAGTAGTGTAGGTACCAGTGGACAGGATACAGATACAGGGAATAGTGTAGGTTCCAGTGGACAGGATACAGATACAGGGAGTAGTGTAGGTACCTGTGGACAGGATACAGGGAATACTGTAGGTTCCAGTAGACAGGATACAGGGAGTAGTGTAGGTTCCAGTGGATGGGATACAGATACAGGGAGTAGTGTAGGTTCCAGTGGATGGCGTATAGGCATAGGGAGTAGTGTAGGTTCCAGTGGACAGGATACAGATACATGGAGTAGTGTAGGTTCCACTGGACAGGATACAGGGAGTAGTGTAGGTTCCAGTGGACAGGATACAGATACAGGGAGTAGTGTAGGTACCAGTGGACAGGATACAGATACAGGGAATAGTGTAGGTTCCAGTGGACAGGATACAGATACAGGGAGTAGTGTAGGTACCTGTGGACAGGATACAGGGAATACTGTAGGTTCCAGTAGACAGGATACAGGGAGTAGTGTAGGTTCCAGTGGATGGGATACAGATACAGGGAGTAGTGTAGGTTCCAGTGGATGGCGTATAGGCATAGGGAGTAGTGTAGGTTCCAGTGGACAGGATACAGATACATGGAGTAGTGTAGGTTCCACTGGACAGGATACAGATACAAGGAGTAGTGTAGGTTCCAGTGGACAGGATACAGAGACAGGGAGTAGTGTAGTTTCCAGTGGACATGATACAGATACAGGGAGTAGTGTAGGTTCCAATGGACAGGATACAGATACAGGGAGTAGTGTAGGTTCCAGTGGACAGGATAAAGATACAGGGAGTAGTGTAGTTTCCAGTGGACAGGATACAGGGAGTAGTGTAGGTTCCAGTGGACAGGATACAGATACAGGGAGTAGTGTAGGAATAATCAGATGGGGTACAGATACAGGGAGTAGTGTAGGTTCTAGTGGACAGGATACAGAGAGTAGTGTAGGTTCCAGTAGACAGGATACAGATACAGGGAGTAGTGTAGGTACCAGTGGACAGGATACAGATACAGGGAATAGTGTAGGTTCCAGTGGACAGGATACAGATACAGGGAGTAGTGTAGGTACCTGTGGACAGGATACAGGGAATACTGTAGGTTCCAGTAGACAGGATACAGGGAGTAGTGTAGGTTCCAGTGGATGGGATACAGATACAGGGAGTAGTGTAGGTTCCAGTGGATGGCGTATAGGCATAGGGAGTAGTGTAGGTTCCAGTGGACAGGATACAGATACATGGAGTAGTGTAGGTTCCACTGGACAGGATACAGGGAGTAGTGTAGGTTCCAGTGGACAGGATACAGATACAGGGAGTAGTGTAGGTACCAGTGGACAGGATACAGATACAGGGAATAGTGTAGGTTCCAGTGGACAGGATACAGATACAGGGAGTAGTGTAGGTACCTGTGGACAGGATACAGGGAATACTGTAGGTTCCAGTAGACAGGATACAGGGAGTAGTGTAGGTTCCAGTGGATGGGATACAGATACAGGGAGTAGTGTAGGTTCCAGTGGATGGCGTATAGGCATAGGGAGTAGTGTAGGTTCCAGTGGACAGGATACAGATACATGGAGTAGTGTAGGTTCCACTGGACAGGATACAGATACAAGGAGTAGTGTAGGTTCCAGTGGACAGGATACAGAGACAGGGAGTAGTGTAGTTTCCAGTGGACATGATACAGATACAGGGAGTAGTGTAGGTTCCAATGGACAGGATACAGATACAGGGAGTAGTGTAGGTTCCAGTGGACAGGATAAAGATACAGGGAGTAGTGTAGTTTCCAGTGGACAGGATACAGGGAGTAATGTAGGTTCCAGTGGACAGGATACAGATACAGGGAGTAGTGTAGGAATAATCAGATGGGGTACAGATACAGGGAGTAGTGTAGGTTCTAGTGGACAGGATACAGAGAGTAGTGTAGGTTCCAGTAGACAGGATACAGATACAGGGAGTAGTGTAGGTACCAGTGGACAGGATACAGATACAGGGAATAGTGTAGGTTCCAGTGGACAGGATACAGATACAGGGAGTAGTGTAGGTACCTGTGGACAGGATACAGGGAATACTGTAGGTTCCAGTAGACAGGATACAGGGAGTAGTGTAGGTTCCAGTGGATGGGATACAGATACAGGGAGTAGTGTAGGTTCCAGTGGACAGGATACAGATACAGGGAGTAGTGTAGGTTCCAATGGACAGGATACAGATACAGGGAGTAGTGTAGGTTCCAGTGGACAGGATACAGATACAGGGAGTAGTGTAGGTTCCAGTGGACAGGATACAGATACAGGGAGTAGTGTAGGTTCCAGTGGACAGGATACAGATACAGGGAGTAGTGTAGGTTCCAGTGGACAGGATACAGATACAGGGAGTAGTGTAGGTTCCAGTGGACAGGATACAGGGAGTAGTGTACGTTCCAGTGGACAGGATACAGGGAGTAGTGTAGGTTCCAGTGTACAGATACAGGGAGTAGTGTAGGTTCCAGTGGACAGGATACAGATACAGGGAGTAGTGTATGTACAAGTGGACAGGGTACAGGGAGTAGTGTAGGTTCCAGTGGACAGGATACAGATACAGGGAATACTGTAGGTACCAGTGGACAGGATACAGGGAGTAGTGTAGGTTCCAGTGGACAGGATACAGGGAGTAGTGTAGGTACCAGTGGACAGGATACAGATACAGGGAGTAGTGTAGGTACCAGTGGACAGGATACAGATACAGGGAGTAGTGTAGGAATAATCGGATGGGGTACAGATACAGGGAGTAGTGTAGGAATAAGCAGATGGGGTCAGATACAGGGAGTAGTGTAGGTTCTAGTGGACAGGATACAGATACAGGGAGTAGCGTAGGTACCAGTGGACAGGATACAGATTCAGGGAGCAGCGTAGGTTCCAGTGGACAGGATACAGCTACAGAGAGTAGTGTAGTTTCCAGTGGACAGGATACAGGGAGTAGTGTAGGTTCCAGTGGACAGGATACAGATACAGGGAGTAGTGTAGGTTCCAGTGGACAGGATAAAGATACAGGGAGTAGTGTAGGTTCCAGTGGACAGGATAAAGATACAGGGAGTTGTGCAGGTTCCAGTGGACAGGATAACGATACAGGGAGTAGTGTAGGTTCCAGTGGACAGGATAAAGGTACAGGGAGTTGTGCAGGTTCCAGTGGACCGGATACAGATACAGGGAGTAGTGTAGGTTCCAGTGGACAGGATACAGATACAGGGAGTAGAGTAGGTTCCAGTGGACAGGATACAGATACAGGAAGTAGTGTACGTTCCAGTGGACAGGATACAGGGAGTAGTGTAGGTTCCAGAGGACAGGATACAGATACAGGGAGTAGTGTAGGTTCCAGTGGACAGGATACAGATACAGGGAGTAGTGTAGGTTCCAGTGGACAGGATACAGATACAGGGAGTAGTGTAGGTTCCAGTGGACAGGATACAGATACAGGGAGTAGTGTAGGTTCCAGTGGACAGGATACAGATACAGGGAGTAGTGTAGGTTCCAGTGGACAGGATACAGATACAGGGAGTAGTGTAGGTTCCAGTGGACATGATACAGATACAGGGAGTAGTGTAGGTTCCAATGGACAGGATACAGGGAGTAGTGTGGGTTACAGTGGACTTGATACAGATACAGGGAGTACTGTAGGTTCCAGTGGACATGATACAGATACAGGGAGTAGTGTAGGCTCCAGTAGACAGGATACAGGGAGTAGTGTAGGTTGCAGTGGACAGGATACAGATACAGGGAGTAGTGTGGGTTACAGTGGACATGATACAGATACAGGGAGTAGTGTAGGTTCCAGTGGACAGGATACAGATACGGGGAGTAGTGTGGGTTACAGTGGACATGATACAGATACAGGGAGTAGTGTAGGTTACAGTGGACATGATACAGATACAGGGAGTAGTGTAGGCTCCAGTAGACAGGATACAGGGAGTAGTGTAGGTTGCAGTGGACAGGATACAGATACAGGGAGTAGTGTGGGTTACAGTGGACATGATACAGATACAGGGAGTAGTGTAGGTTCCAGTGGACATGATGCAGATACAGGGAGTAGTGTAGGTTCGAATGGACAGGATACAGATACAGCGAGTAGTGTAGTTTCCAGTGGACAGGATACAGATCCAGGGAGTAGTGTAGGTTCCAGTGGACAGGATAAAGATTCAGGGAGTAGTGTAGGTTCCAGTGGACAGGATACAGGGAGTAGTGTAGATTCCAGTGGACATGATACAGATACAAGGAGTAGTGTAGGTTCCAGTGGACAGGATACAGATACAAGGAGTAGTGTAGGTTCCAGTGGACAGGATACAGATACAAGGAGTAGTGTAGGTTCCAGTGGACAGGATACAGGATACAGGGAGTAGTGTCGGAATAATCGGATGGGGTACAGATACAGGGAGTAGTGTAGGAATAAGCAGATGGGGTACAGATACAGGGAGTAGTGTAGGAATAAGCAGATGGGGTACAGATACAGGGAGTAGTGTATGTACCTGTGGACAGGATACAGGGAGTAGTATAGGTTCCAGTGGACAGGATACAGATACAGGGAGTAGTGTCGGAATAATCGGATGGGGTACAGATACAGGGAGTAGTGTAGGAATAAGCAGATGGGGTACAGATACAGGGAGTAGTGTAGCTTCCAGTGGACAGGATACATGGAGTAGTGTAGTTTCCAGTGGACAGGATACAGGGAGTAGTGTAGGTTCTAGTGGACAGGATACAGGGAGTAGTGTAGTTTCCAGTGGACAGGATACAGGGAGTAGTGCAGGTTCCATTGGACAGGATACAGGGAGTAGTGTAGGTTCCAGTGGACAGGATACAGATACAGGGAGTAGTGTAGGTTCCAGTGGACAGGATACAGATACAAGGAGTAGTGTAGGTTCCAGTGGACAGGATACAGGGAGTAGTGCAGGTTCCATTGGACAGGATACAGGGAGTAGTGTAGGTTCCAGTGGACAGGATACAGATACAGGGAGTAGTGTAGGTTCCAGTGGACAGGATACAGGGAGTAGTGTAGGTTCCAGTGGACAGGATAAAGATACAGGGAGTAGTGTAGGAATAATCGGATGGGGTACAGATACAGGGAGTAGTGTAGGAATAAGCAGATGGGGTACAGATACAGGGAGTAGTGTAGGTTCTAGTGGACAGGATACAGGGAGTAGTGTAGGTTCCAGTGGACAGGATACAGGGAGTAGTGTAGGTTCCAGTGGACAGGATACAGATACAGGGAGTAGTGTAGTTTCCAGTGGACATGATACAGATACAGGGAGTAGTGTAGGTTCCAATGGACAGGATACAGATACAGGGAGTAGTGTAGGTTCCAGTGGACAGGATAAAGATACAGGGAGTAGTGTAGTTTCCAGTGGATAGGATACAGGGAGTAGTGTAGGTTCCAGTGGACAGGATACAGATACAAGGAGTAGTGTAGGTTCCAGTGGACAGGATACAGATACATGGAGTAGTGTAGGTTCCAGTGGACAGGATACAGGGAGTAGTGTAGGTACCAGTAGACAGGATACAGATACAAGGAGTAGTGTAGGTTCCAGTGGACAGGATACAGAGACAGGGAGTAGTGTAGTTTCCAGTGGACATGATACAGATACAGGGAGTAGTGTAGGTTCCAATGGACAGGATACAGATACAGGGAGTAGTGTAGGTTCCAGTGGACAGGATAAAGATACAGGGAGTAGTGTAGTTTCCAGTGGACAGGATACAGGGAGTAGTGTAGGTTCCAGTGGACAGGATACAGATACAGGGAGTAGTGTAGGAATAATCAGATGGGGTACAGATACAGGGAGTAGTGTAGGTTCCAGTGTACAGATACAGGGAGTAGTGTAGGTTCCAGTGGACAGGATACAGATACAGGGAGTAGTGTAGGTTCCAGTGGACAGGATACAGATACAGGGAGTAGTGTAGGTTCCAGTGGACAGGATACAGATACAGGGAATACTGTAGGTACCAGTGGACAGGATACAGGGAGTAGTGTAGGTCCCAGTGGACAGTATACAGCGAGGAGTGTAGGTTCCAGTGGACAGGATACAGGGAGTAGTGTAGGTACCAGTGGACAGGATACAGGGAGTAGTGTAGGTTCCAGTGGGCAGGATACAGATACAGGGAGTAGTGTAGGTACCAGTGGACAGGATACAGATACAGGGAGTTGTGTAGGTCGCAACAGACAGCTGTAATTTTCAAATATTTTGTGAGCATTCCAGGATCTAGTAATTCTTGGCAGATCAGTCCCCTTAAAACTCTTGAAAATCCCATATACTGCTGCAGTCTTCTACAGTGAAGACTAACGTATAATAATTACTTAGTTTGACTGCCACTTCCTTGCCCCCCATTACTACCTCAAGCATCATTTTCCAATTATTCATGGTATTGATCGTGTGGATAGCCATCAGCTTTTTCCCAGGGCTAAAATAGCTAAGACAAGGGGGCATAGTTTTAAGGTGCTTGGAAATAGGTGCCATGGGGATGTCAGGGGTTAGGAGAGTGGTGGGTGCATGGTATGCACTGCCAGCAAAGGTGATAGAGGTAGGTACAATAGGGTCTTTTAAGAGACCTTTAGGTAGATACATGGAGCTTAGAAACATAGAGGGCTCTGCAGTAGGGAAATTAGGCAATCTCTAGAGTAGGTTACATAGTCAGCACAATATTTTGGGCCGAAGGGCCTGTAATGTGCTGTAGATTTCTATGTTCTATGTTCAATTTATTATCAAAGTACATATATGTCACCTTATACAAGGCTGTGATTCACTTCCTTGAAAGTGTACTCAATAAATCTATAATAGAATAATAGCCATAATAGAATCAATAAAAGACTATACAAACTGGACATTCAAAATAATGTGCCAAAGATAACAAAGTGCAAATACATAAATAAGCAAATAAATAAATGGACCAACAATAAATATCAAGGAAATGAGATGAAAGTGATTCCATAGGTTGTAGGAACCATTCAATGACAGGGCAAGTGAAGTTATGCCCAGTGGTTCGAGAGCTTGATGGTTGAGGGATAATACATATTTCTGAACCATGTGGTATGAGTCCTAAGTCTCCTGCATCTTCTTCCTAATGGCAGCAGTGAGAAAAGAGCATAACCCGTGTGGTGGGGCTCCCTGATGATGGATGCTGCTGTCTTGTGACAATGCTCTGTGTATATATGCTCAATAGTTGGAAGGGCTTTACCCCTGATGGTCTGAGCCATATCCACTATTTTCTGTCGGATTTTCCATTCAGGAGTATTGGTGTTTCCATACCATGCTGTGTGGTAGATGGTCAATGTACTCTGTACCACACATCCATGCTCTTGCCTTTATTTTACTCTTTATATATCTGAAAAACCTTTTGCATTCTCTTTGATATTAATACTGAGAGAAATAGAAAGAGGCCCTTCAGCCCATCCAGTCTGTGTCAAACTATTTAACCTGTCTATTCCCATCAACCTGCATCTGGATCATAGCATTCCATACCCCTCCCATCCACATTCCTATCCAAACTTCCCGAAAAAATTGAAATCAAAATTGGATCACTTGCACTGGCAGCTTGTTCCACACTCTCACCACTCTCTGCATGAAGCTTCCCTCTATGTACCCCTTAAACATTTCACCTTTCAGCCTTAACCCATGACCTCTATGCATAGTCTCACCCAACCTCAGTGGAGAAAGCCTGTTGAATTTACCCTATCTCTCCACCTCATAATTTTGTCTACCTCTAATCAAATTTCCCCTTAATCTTCTATGTTCTAAGGAATAAAGTTCTAATCTATTGAATCTTTCCTTATAACTCAGGTCTTCCAGACCTGGCAACATTCTTGACAATTTTCTTTGTATTCTTTCAGTCTTACTTACATCTTTCTGTAGGTTGTTGACCAAAGCAGCACACCACAGTCCAAATTAGGCCTCACCAATGTCTGGCACAACATTAACATAACATCCCATCCCCAGTACTCTATACATTGATTTATGAAGGCTAACGTGTCAAAAGCTGTTTTTTATGACCCTACCAACCTGTGACACCATTTCCAATGAATTATGGAAGTGGTTGGTCCTACTGATGCCTGCTTTGTTTTGTGCACTTTATGCAGTCCTGGGTAGGTCTGTAGTCTAGTGTAGTTGTTTTTTTACATAGTTCAGTCTAGTTTTTGTACTGTGTCATGTAACACCATGGTCCTCAAAAACATTGTCTCATCAAAAACATCGTACATAGCAGTTATGGTTGAAATGACAATAAAAGTGACTTGACTCGACTTGATATTCAAAACATCGCTCCTGTCTCCATTTTTTGTCCATTTTTCACCGAGTCTACATCCCGCTGCAAGCCATGATAGTCTTCTTTGTTGTCCACTACACTCCCAATTTTGGTGACATCCAGAAATCTGCTGATCCAGTTAACCACATTATCATCCACATATCGATAAAGATAACAAACAACAGACACAGCATGAATCCTTGCAGCTCTCTATTTGTCACAGGCATTGCTGCTCTGTCGCCATCCATTCTGGTGTCTCTTCCAATAAACTTTGGCCAGCTCCTCTCCCATGACTCTATAATCCCTTTTACTCCACATAATGCTGATAGATTTCAATTTAGCTTTTCCCTCTCAAATTTCAGGGTGAATTCTGTCACGTTATGATCACTGTCTCCCGAGGGAACCTTTACCTTAAGCTCCCTAACCAAATCCAGTTCATTACACATCATCCGATCGAGAATAGTTGACCTCCTAGTAGGCTCAAACAGAAGCAGCTCTAAAAAGTTATTTATCTCATGGGCATTTAAAAAATTCTTTCTTGAGATCTAAAATCAGTACCACTTAATTTGCCCAATCTACCTGGATATTTAAATCCCCATGAATATGGTAACATTGCCCTTTTGACATGCATTTTCTATTCCTTATTGCAATTTGTATCCCACTTCTGGCTACTGTTCAGAGGCCTGTATATAACTTGCATCGGGATTTTACCCTTGCAGTTCTTTAACTCCACCCACAATGATTCTACATCTTCTGATATAATATCACTTTGTTATAATGATTTGATTTAACTTATTACCAACTAAAGCCACACCAACCCCACTGTTTACCTGCTTGTTCTTTTGATATGATGTCTGTCCTTGAATGTTAAGCTCCCATCTTTGATCTTCTATCAGCCATACCACAGTGATGTCCACAACATCATACCTGCTACAAGATTACATGCTACAAGATTATCTATGCTACAAGATTACATACTCAATTTCACATACTGTGAGGATTTAAACACCTTCAGTACTGTATTCATCACACTTCTCTATTTTGACTCCGTCATTCCTGACAGTCTCACGACACACAGCATCTACATGTATATCAACTGCTCCATTCTCAGCCCTATCATTCAGTTTCCAAATAGCTTAAACTCTCCCCGACACGTCAGCAAACCTATCCACAGGATATTGGTCACCTCAGGTTCAGGTGTAAATCACCCCCTTTGTATGTGTCATTCCATCCCCAGAAGACATCCGAATGATACAGAAATCTGAAACCTTATCCCTGCACCAGATCCACAGACTATGTATTATTCTGTCAATCATCCTATTCTTAACCTCACTGGTGTATGGCAGAGGCTGCAATCCAGAGATTACTACCATAAAACAAAGGAACAGAAATAGGCCATTTGGCCTGTCAAGTCTGCACCTCCGTTCAATCATGGCTAATCCTTTTTCTCCCCCTCCTCAGTCTTTGTTCCATAACCTTTAACGTCATGGCCAATCAAGAACCTCTCAATCTCTGCCTTAAATACACCTAAAGACCTGGCCTCCAAAGTCACATTCCACAAATTCACCACTCTTTGGCTTAAGAAATTCCTTCACATCTCTGTTGTAAATGGATGCCCCTCTATCCTGAGGCTTTGCCCTCTTGTCCTAAACTCCTCCACCATGGGAAACATCCTTTCCACATCTACTCTGTCTAGGCCTTTCAACATTCAAAAGGTTTCAATGAGATCTCCACACTCATTCTTCTAAATTCCAGCATTGACCCAGAGCCATCAAATGTTCACGTGGTAAACTTTCATTCTGCAATCATCCTTGTGAACCTCCTCTGAACCCTCTCCAAAGCCAGCAAATCTTTTTTTTTAGATATGGACCCCAGAACTGTTTACAATACTCAAGGTGAGGCATCACCAGTGCTGTATAAAAACTCAGCATCACATCCATGCTCTTGTATATGAGACCTCTTGAAATGAATGCTTGCATGCCATTTGCCATCCTCATCACCAACTCAACTTGCAAGTTAGCATTTAGGGTGTTCTCCACATGGATCCCAAGTAGCTCTGCATCTCAGATTTTTGGATTTTATCCACATTTGGAAAAATAACCCATTCCTTCACTTCCTTGTTCAGGTCATTTATAAAAATCACGAAGAGAAGGGGTCCCAGTATAGAACCACTGGTCACCAACCTCCATGCAGAATATGACCCATCTACAAAAACTCTTTGCCTTCTGTGGGAAAGCCAACTCTGGATCCACAAAGCAATGTCCCCTTGGATCCCATGCTTCCTTACTTTCTCAATAACCCTTGCATGGGGTACCCTGTCAAATGCCTTGCTGAAATCCATATACACTACATCTACTGCTCTACCTTCATCAATGGGTTTAGTCACATCTTCAAAAAATTCAATCAGGCTAGTAAGGTATGACCTGCCTTTGACAAAGCCATGCTGACTATTCCTAATCATATTATTTCTCTCCAAATGTTCATAAACCCTCCTCTCAGGAACTTTTCCATCAATTTACCAATCACTGAAGTAAGACTCATTGGTCTATAATTTCCTGGAATATCTCTACTCCCTTTCTTCCAGTGTATGGGACACTGGAAAAATGTTGAATTTCCCCTTGGGGATGAATAAAGTATCTATCTATCTTTCTTGAATAAGGGAACAACATCAGCAACCCTCCAACCCTCCGGAACCTCTCCCGTCCCCACTGATGATGCAATAATAACTGTCAGAGGCTCAGCAAACTCCTCCCTCACCTCCCACATTAGCCTGGGGTGAATCTTGTATGGTCTCAGACTCTTATCCAACTTGATGCTTTCCAAAAGCTCCAGCACATCCTCCTTCTTAATGTCTATATGCTCAAGTTTTTCAATCTGCTCTGTCATCCCTATAATCGCCAAGATCCTTTTCAGTAATGAATACTGAAGCAAAGTTATCTGTTATCTGTTATTTGTTATCTCCTCCAGTTCCATACACACTTTTCCACTGTCACACTTGATTGGTCCTATTCTCTAACATCTTATCCTCTTGCTCTTCACATACTTGTAGAATGCCTTGGGGTTTTCTTTCATTCTGCTAGCCAAGGCCTTCTCATCGCCCCTTCTGGCTCTTCTAATTTCATTCTTAAGCTTCTTCCTGCTAGCCTTATAATCTTCTAGATCCCTATCATTATCTAGTTTTTTTAACCTTTTGAAAGCTTTTCTTTTCTTTTTGACAAGATAAAAAACAGCCTTTGTACACTACTGTACCTGGACTCTACCACCCTTTCTGTCTCTTTGGAACGTGCCTCTGCAGAATATCACACAAATGTCCCTTGAACATTTGCCAAAAATTTCTGCCATACATTGCCCTGAGGACATCTGTTCCTAATTTACGCTTCCAAGTTCCTGACTGATAGCTTCATATTTCCCCTTACTCCAATTAAACACTTTACTAACTTGTCTATTCCTATCCCTCTCCAATGCTATTGTAAAGGAGATAAAATTGTGATCGCTATCTCCAAAATGCTCTCCCACTGAGAGATCTGACACCTGACCTGGTTCATTTCCAAATACCAAATCAAGTACAGCCTCTCCTCTTGTAGGCTTATCTACATATTGTGTCAGGAAGCCTTCCTGTTGATGTCCGTTACTATCGGGTGGTCTATAAAAAACACCCAGTAGAGTTATTGACCCCTTCCTGTGTCTAACATCCACCCATAGAGGCTCAGTAGACAATCCCTCCATTACTTCCTCCTTTTCTGCAGCCATCACACTATCTCTGATCAGCAGTGACATGCCCCCACCCCTTTTGCCTCTCTCCCTGTCCTTTCTGCAACATCTGAAGTCTGGCACACTAAGTAACCATTCCTGCCCGAGCCATCCAAGTCTCTGCAATGGCCACAACATCATAGCTCCAAGCACTGATCCCCCTCTAAGCTCATCTGCTTTCTTCATGATGCTTTTTGCATTAAAATAGAAGCATCTCAAACCATCAGTCTGAGCATATCCCTTCTCTATCACCTGCCTATCATTCCTCTTGCACTGTCTCCAAGCTTTCTCTATTTGTGAGCCAATCATCCCTTCCTCTATCTCTTCAGTTTAGCTCCCACCCCCAGCAATTCTAGTTTAGACTCTCCCCAATAGCCTTAGCAAACCTCCCTGCCAGGATATTGGTCACCTCGAATTCACTTGCAGCCCATCCTTTTTACACAGGTCACGGCTGCCCCAAAAGAGGTCCCAATGATCCAGAAATCTGAATCCCTGCCCCCTGCTCCAATCCCTCAGTCACACATTTATCCTCCACCTCACTCTATTCCTATACTCACTGTGCATGGCACAGGCAGTAATCCCAAGATTACTACCTTTGAGTTCCTGATTCTCAACTTCCTCCCCAACTCCCTGTAGCCTGTTTTCAGGACCTTCTCCTTTTTTCTACCTATGGCATTGGTACCAATATTTACCACGACCTCTGGCTGTTCTCCTTCCCACTTCAGGATATTGTGGACGTGATCAAAAACATCCCGGAACCTGGCACCTGGGAGGCAAACTACCATCGTGTTTCTTTCCTGCATCCACAGGTTCACCTGTCTGACCCCCTACTATAGAGTCCTCTATCACTGCTGCCATCTTCTTACTTTCCCTACCCTTCTGAGCCACAGGGCCAGACTCTGTGCCAGAGGGACTGCCACTGTGTCTTCCCCCAGGTAGGCTGTCCCCCCTCAACAGTGCTCAAACAGGAGTACATTGTTAAGGGGGACAGCCACTGGGGTACTCTCTAGTATCTGACTCTTGCCCTTCCCTCTCCTGACTGTTACCCACTTATCTGTCTCCCAAGACCCTGGTGTGACTACTTGCCTATAGCTCCTATCACCTCCTCACTCTCTGACCAGACGACGGTCATCGAATTGCATCTCCAGTTCCCTAACCCAGTCCCTAAGGAGCTGCAGCTTGACGCACCTGGTGCAGATGTAGCCACCTGGGAGGCAGGGAGTCTGACACCCAGTACAGAACACCAGCCTCACAGACCTACTTCCTGTTTCTATTCTTCACAGGTAACTGACCTGAAGCCCAGTTGAGCCAAAGCCCTCCTACTCTGACAATCTCTACTAAGATACCCACTCTATAATGCTGTCTCCTTTAAAACTCTTCTCGCTGGTCTAACTCGTTAACGTCCACGCACTTGCACAGTCATGCCTCGATCAAACTGCTGAAGAGAAAACTGTCTCCTCTTAAACTCTTTGTGCCGGTCTAACTTGCCGACGTCCACATGCTTGCGCAGTTGTGCCTTGATCTGGTCCAGGTGACTTATGTATTCTTGGGTCATTCAGCTTTTTGAGCACCTTCTCTCTTGTAACAGTAGCTGAATTCACTTCTCTTCCCTCACACCCTTCAACATCTGGCACACTGCTAGTGACTTCCACAGTGAAGACTGTGGCAAAATACTACTCTGGCCTCATTTTCTAGTGGGCCTATATCCACTCTCATCTCTTTTTAATTTCTTATATACTTGAAAAGTATCACCTTGATATTGCTTACTAGCTTGCTTTTATATTTAATCTTTTCCCTCCTAATGATTCTATTATTGGCTTTCTGTAGGTTTTTATGAGCTTCACAATCCTCTATCTTTCTGCTAATTTTTGCTTTGTTGTATGACCTCTTTTTTGCTTTACATTAGTTTTGACTTCTTGTCAGGCACAGTTGTATTATTTTGCCATTTGAGGATTTCTTTGTTCTTGGAATATGTGTATCCTGCACCTTCCCCATTTTTCCTAGGAACTCACACCATTGCTGCTCTGCTGTCAACCCTGGTAGCATCTCCTTCCAATTTACTTTGGTCAACTCCTCTCTCATACCACTGTAATTTCCTTTACTCTCATGAAATACTGCTAACAACAGACTTTACCTTCTCCCTTTCATATTTCAAGTTGACCTCAATGATACTGTGATCACTGGTTCCAAAGGGTTCCTTTACCTGAACCTCCCTAATCACCTCCAGTTCATTACATAACACCCAATCCAGTATAGCTGATCCCCTAGGAGGCTCAAAGACAAACTACTCTAAAAAGTCATTTTGCAGGCATTCAACAGATTCACTCTCTTGAAATCCATTACCAACCTGATTTTCCCAATTGATCTACATGTTGAAATCTCCTATGTATCATAACATTGCCCTTTTGACACACTTTTTCTATTTCCCATTGTAATCTGTAGTCCATATCCCAGCTATTGTTGGGAGGCCTGAGCCATATATGGTACTCCCAGTAGTCCTATACCCTCATACCCATTTATATCCCATACCCCACTCCCACATATATCCTATGCCCATGTATATCCTATATCCGATACCCACATATGTCCTATACCCTTACTCATGTACCCTCATACCCATGTTTAAGTCCTATACACCCAACCCATATATGTCCAATATCCCCGTACCCATGTACGGGTTCTGTACTCATGTGGAAGTCTAGTACCCTTGTATCCTTACAGATGTTTTTTACCCCCATACCCCTGTGGAAGTCCTGTACTCAAGTACCCCCATGGAAGTCCTGTACCCCCGTACCCAGTTGAAATCCAGCACCCCATACTGGCTGGGTCTTGTACCCTTGTGGAAGACCTGTATGCCCGTGCCCCTGTGGAGGTGATGTACCCCATACCCCTGTGGAAGTCCTGCACTCCTGTTGAAATCCTGTACTCCTGTACCCCTCTGGAAGTCCTGTACCCTCATACCCCTGTGCATCTCCTGTACCCCCATGCCCTTATATAGTCCTGGGCCCCCATACCCCTGTGAAGTCCAGTAGCCCTGTACCACTGTGGAAGTCGTGTACACCTGTGGGAGTGCTGTGCCCTTTCTCCCTGTGAAGTCCTGTGTCCCCATACCCCTGTGAAAGTCCTGCACTCCCATTCTCCTATGAAGCCCTGTGCCCCCGTACTCTTGTGAAAGTCATGTACCCCCAAGCCCCTATGAAGTTCTGTGTCTCTATACCCCTGTGGAAGTAAGGCACCTCCATACTCCTGTGAAGACCTGTGCCCCCATACATGGGGTACAGTACTCCATACCCCAGTGGAAATGCTGTAGCCCAATACCATTGTGAAAGTCCTGCATCCCCTATTAAGTCATGAGCCCCCATACACCTGTGAAGAACAGTATTCCTGTACCCCTGTGTAAGTCCTGTATTCTTGTGTAAGGCTGTATCCCCATACCTGTGCGGTTCAGTACCCCCATACCCCTGTAGCAGTCTTGTGCTCCTGTACTCTTCTAGAAGTCCTGTACTCCTGTACTCTTCTAGTGTCCTATTCCCCCTGCTGAAGTCCAGTACTTATAAGACCATAAGATATAGGAGCAAAAGTAGGCCATTGAGTCTGCTCCACCATTCAATCATGTGCTTATCCAATTGTTCCAGTCATCCCCACTCCCCTGCTTTCACCCCATACCCTTTGATGTCCTGGCTAATCAAAAACCTATCTATCTCTGCCTTAAATGAACCCAAGTGCTTGGCATCCACAGCCGCTTATGGGAAAAAGCTCCACAGATTTACCACCCACTGACGAAAGTAATTTCTCCACATCTGAGTTCTAAATGGACGTCCTTCCATCCTGAAGTTGTGCGTTCTTATACTGGACTCCCCTAACATGAGAAATAACTTTGCCATAAAGAAACATAGAAACGTACAAACATAGAAAACCTACAGCACAATACAGCCCACAAAGCTGTGCCGAACATGTCCTTACCTTAGAAATTACCTCTATTTTTCCAAGCTCCATGTACCTATCCAGAAGTCTCTTATAAGACCCTATTGTATCCGCCTCCACCACCGTCGCTGGCATTTTATGCACTCACCACTCTCTGCAGAAAAAACTTGCCCCTGACATCTCCTGTGTACCTACTTCCAAGCACCTAAAAACTGTGCCCTCTCTGAAAAAGCCCTGTGAAAAAGCCTCTATCTACACAATCAATGCCTCTCATCATCTTGTACACCTCTATCAGATCACCTCTCATCCTCCGTCGTTCCAAGGAGAAAAGGCCGAGTTCACACAACCTATTCTCATAAAGCATGCTCCCCAATCCAGGCAACATCCTTGTAAATTTCCTTTGCATCCTTTCTATGGTTTCCACATTCTTCCTGTAGTGAGGTGACCAGAACTGAGCACAGTACTCCAAGTGGGTTCTGACCAGGGTCCTATGGAGCTGCAACATTACCTCACAGCTCTTAAACTCAATGCCATGATTGATGAAGGCAATTCATCGTACCACATACCACAGAGTCAACCTGCGCGGCAGCTTTGAGTGTTCTATGGACTCGGACCCCAAGATCCCTCTGATCCTCCATGCTACCAAGAGTCTTACCATTAATACTATTCTGCCATCATATTTGACCTATCAAAATGAACCACCTCACACTTATCTGGGTTGAACTCCATCTGCCACTTCTCAGCCCAGACTTGTATCTTATTGATGTCTCACTGTAACCTCTGACAGCCCTCTACACTATATACACCACCCCGAACCTTTGTGTCATCAGCGAATTTACTAATCCATCCCTTCACTTCCTTATCCAGGTCATTTATAAAAATCACGAAGAGTAGGGGTCCCAGAACAGAAACCTGAGACACCACACTAGTCACCGACCCATCTTGGCTTCTGTGGGCAAGCCATTTCTGGATCCACAAAGCAATGTCCCCTTGGATCACAATAAGTCTTGCAGAGGGTACCTTATCAAATGCCTTGCTAAAATCCATATACTCTATATCTACTGCTCTACTTTCATCAATGTGTTTAGACCCATCCTCAAAAAATTCTATCAGGCTCATAAGGCACGACCTGCCCTTGGCAAAACCATGCTGACTATTCCTAATAATATTATGCCTCTCCAAATGTTCATAAATCCTGTCTCTCAGGATCTTCTCTATCAACTTACCAATCACTGAAATAAGACTCAATCGTCTATAATTTCATGGGCTATCTCTACTCCCTTTCTTGAATAAAGGAACAATATCCGCAATCCTCCATTCCTCCGGAACCTCTCCAGTCCCCATTGATGGTGCAAAGATCATCGCCAGAGGCTCAGCAATCTCCTCCCTCACCTCCCACAGTAAGCTGGGGAACATCTCATCCGGTCCTTATCCAAAAGCTCCAGCATTTCCTCTTCTTTAATGTCTACATGCTCAAGTTTTTCCAGTCCACTGTAAATCACCCCTACAATCACCAAGATACTTTTCCGTAGTGAATACTAAAGCAAAGTATTCATTAAGTACCTCTGCTATCTCCTCTGGTTCCATACACACTTTTCCTCTGTCACACTTGATTGGTCCTATTCTCATATCTAATCTGTTCAGGCCTTTTAACATTTGGAATGTTTCTATGAGATCCCCCCTCATTCTCCTGAACTCCAGGGAATACAGCCCAAGAACTGCCAGGCGTTCCTTATATGGTAACCCTTTCATTCCTGGAATCATTCTTGTGAATCTTCTCTGAACCCTCTCCAACGCCAGTATTCCTTTCTAAAATAAGGAGCCCAAAACTGCACACAATACTCCAACAGTGATCTCATGATGTGTTATAGAGCCTCAACATCACATCATGCTCTTATATTCTATACCTCTGGAAATGAATGCCAACATTGCATTCGCCTTCTTCACCACTGACTCAACCTGCAGGTTAACCTTTAGGACATCCTGCACAAGGATTCCCAAGTCCCTTTGATTCTTTGCATTTTGAATTCTCTCCCCATCTAAATAATAGTCTGGCCATTTATTTCTTCCACCAAAGTGCATGACCATCCACTTTCCAAAATTGTATTTCATTTGTCACTTCTTTGCCCATTCCCCTAAACTATCTAAGTCTCTCTGCAGGCTCTCTGTTTCCTCAACAGTTCCCACTCCTCCACCTATCTTTGTATCATCCACAAACTTAGCAACAAATCTATTAATCCCATCATCCAAATCACTGACATACATCATAAAAAGCAGCAGTCTCAACACCAACCCCTGTGGAACTCCACTGGTAACCTGCAGTCAGCCAGAATTGGATCCCTTTATTCCCACTCTCTGTTTTCTGCTGATCAGCCAATACTCTACCCATATTAGTAACTCCCCTGTAATTCCATGGGATCTTATCTTGTTTAGCAGCCTCATATGCGACACCTTGTCAAAGGCTTTCTGAAAATCCAAGTACCAAACCTACTGCATCTCCTTTGTCTAACCTGCTTGTAATTTTCTCACAAGATTTCAGTAGGTTAGTCAGGCAGGATTTTCCTTTCAGGAGACCATGCTGGCTTTGGCCTATCTTGTCATGGACCTCCAGGAACTCAGTCATCTCATCCCTAACAATCGATTCCAACAACTTCCCAACCACTGATGTCAGGCTAACAGGTCTATAGTTTCCTTTCTGCTGCCTCCCACCCTTCTTAAATAGATGAGTCACATTTGCAATTTTCCAGTCATCCAGTACAATGCCAGAATCTATCGATTCTTGAAAAATCATCGTGAGTGCCTCCACAATCTTTCCAGCTACTTCCTTCAGAACCCAAGAGTGCATTCCATCAGGTCCTGAAGATTTATCAACACTCAGACCGTTAAACTCCTGAGCATCTTCTCAGTCGTAATTTTCACTGCACAAACTTTGCTCCCCTGACACTCTTGAATGTCCGGTATACTGCTGACATCTTCCACTGTGAAGACTGATGCAAGATACGCATTCAGTTTCTCTGCCATCTCTGCGTCTCTTATTACAATATCTTCAGCGTCATTTTCTATTGGTCCTATATCTATCCGCAACTCTTTTTTTTACCCTTTATATACTTAAAAAAACTTTTAGTATCTTCTTCGATATTACTCCTATGCAAGTGATGTACTCCCCCCCACACCTATGGAAACCCTGTACCACTGAACTCCTATGGAAACCCTGTACCCCATACCTCTATGGAGGTCCTGTATCCCGTACCTATACCTTCGTACCCATGTTAGTACTGTACCCATGTACCCCTATAGACATTCCACACCGCAGTACCCCTGTGGAAGTGCTGTACCCCAAAACCCCTGTGAAGTTCAGTACCCACCCAAACCCCTATGGGAGTCCTGTAACCCATACCTTTGCATACCCCTGTACCCTGAAAACAATTATGCAAGTGCTGTACTCCATACCACTGTGGTCCAGTACCCCTGTACCTTTCATAGTCTTGTACTCCTGTGGAAGTGCTGTACCCCCAACCCTTGTGAAGTACAGTACCCCCTATACCCCTATAAGTGCTGTACTCCAGTACTCTGCAGATATGCTGTACCCCCAAAACCCTGTGACTGTACCCCCATTCTCATGTGGAAGTCCCATACCCCCATACCCCAGTGGAAGTCTGTACCCCCATACCCCAGTGTAAGTCCCCTACACCCAAACTCCTGTGGAAGTCTGTACCCCCATATTCCAGTGGAGGTCTGTACCCCCATACTCCTGTGGAAGTCCCTTACCCCCATACCCCAGTGGAAGTCCCCTACCCCCAGTGGAAGTCTGTACCCCCATACTCCTGTGGAAGCCCCTTACCTCCATACCCCAGTGGAAGTCTGTACCCCCCATACTCCTGTGGAAGTCCCTTACCCCCATACCCCAGTGGAAGTCCCCTACCCCCAGTGGAAGTCTGTACCCCCATACCACAGTGGAAGTCCCCTACCCCCAGTGGAAGTCTGTACCCCCATACTCCTGAGGAAGTCCCTTATCCCCATACACGTGGAAGTCTGTACCCCCATACCCCAGTGGGTCTGTACCCCCATACTCCTGTGGAAGTCCCTTACACCCATACCCCAGCGGGTCTGTACCCCCATACTCCTGTGGAAGTCCCATACCCCCATATTCCTGTGGAAGTCCCATACCCCCATACCCCAGTGGAAGTCCCCTACCCCCATACCCTAGTGGGTCTGTACCCCCATACCCCAGTGGAAGTCCCCTACCCCCATACCCTAGTGGGTCTGTACCCCCATACCCCAGTGGAAGTCCCCTACCCCCATACCCTAGTGGGTCTGTACCCCCATACCCTAGTGGGTCTGTACCCCCATACCCCAGTGTAAGTCTGTACCCCCATACCCCAGTGGAAGTCTGTACCCCCATACCCCAGTGTAAGTCCCCTACCCCCATACTCCTGTGGAAGTCCCATACCCCTATATTCCTGTGGAAGTCCCATACCCCCATACCCCAGTGGAAGTCCCCTACCCCTAGTGGGTCTGTACCCCCATACCCCAGTGGAAGTCTGTACCCCCATACCCCAGTGTAAGTCCCCTACATCCATACTCCTGTGGAAGTCTGTACCCCCATACTCCTGTGGAAGTCCCTTACCCCCATACCCCAGTGGGTCTGTACCCCCATACTCCTGTGGAAGTCCCTTACCCCCATACCCCAGTGGAAGTCCCTTACCCCCATACCCCAGTGGGTCTGTACCCCCATACTCCTGTGGAAGTCTGTACCCCCATACTCCTGTGGAAGTCCCTTACCCCCATACCCCAGTGGGTCTGTACCCCCATACTCCTGTGGAAGTCCCTTACCCCCATACCCCAGTGGGTCTGTACCCCCATACTCCTGTGGAAGTCTGTACCCCCATACTCCTGTGGAAGTCCCTTACCCCCATACCCCAGTGGGTCTGTACCCCCATACTCCTGTGGAAGTCCCTTACCCCCATACCCCAGTGGGTCTGTACCCCCATACTCCTGTGGAAGTCTGTACCCCCATACTCCTGTGGAAGTCCCTTACCCCCATACCCCAGTGGGTCTGTACCCCCATACCCCAGTGGAAGTCCCCTACCCCCATACCCCAGTGTAAGTCCACTACACCCATACTCCTGTGGAAGTCCCTTACCCCCATACCCCAGTGGAAGTCTGTACCCCCATACCCCAGTGTAAGTCCCCTACATCCATACTCCTGTGGAAGTCTGTACCCCCATATTCCAATGGAAGTCCCCTACTCGCATACCCCAGTGGAAGTCCCCTACCCCCATACCCTAGTGGGTCTGTACCCCCATACTCCTGTGGAAGTCCCATACCCCCATATTCCTGTGGAAGTCCCCTACACCCATACTCCTGTGGAAGTCCCTTACCCCCATACCCCATTGTGTCCCCTACACCCATACCCCAGTGTAAGTCCCCTACACCCATACTCCTGTGGAAGTCCCTTACCCCCATACCCCAGTGGAAGTCCCCTACCCCCATACCCCAGTGTGTCCACTACACCCATACTCCTGTGGAAGTCCCTTACTCCCATACCCCAGTGGAAGTCTGTACCCCCATACTCCTGTGGAAGTCCCCTACCCCCATACTCCTGTGGAAGTCTGTACCCCCATACCCCTGTGGAAGTCTGTACCCCCATACTCCTGTGGAAGTCTGTACCCCCAAACCCCAGTGGAAGTCCCAAACCCCATTCCCTTGTGGAAGTCTGTACCCCCAAACCCCAGTGGAAGTCCCAAACCCCATTCCCTTGTGGAAGTCTGTACCCCTATACCCTTGTGGAAGTCCCATACACCTGTGGACGCCCCCTACCACATATCCCTGGAAGTCCCAAACCCACATACCCCTGTAGAAGTCCCTTATCCCCATACCCCTGTGGAAGTCCCATACCTCCACACCCCTGTGCAAGTGCTGTACTCCCATACCCCTGTGGAAGTCCAGTTCCCTTGTAACCCTGTGCAAGTGCTGTACTCCCATACCCCTGTGGAAGACCCATACCCCCTTAACCTTGTGGAAGTCCTGTACCCCCATCCCCCTATGCTCCCATACCTCTGTGGAAAGCCTGTACCGCTGTGACCCCTGGAAGTCTTGTATCCCTGTGCAAGCGCTGTACCCTTGTACACTTGTGAAGTCCAGTACCCCCATGCCCTTGTGGAAATGCTATATAGAGGGTATGGGGGTACACAACTTCTACAGGGGTATTGGAGTCCCGCAGCTGGTGAAGCAGCCTCAGTGGAGGTTGAAACTGTGGAAAATAAGGGGAAACCTCATTGAAACCTACCAAGTATTGGAAGGCTGAGACAGAGTGGATTTGGACAGGAGTTTTCAATAGTGGGGGAGTCAGGACAAGAGGGCACAGCCTCAGAATAGAGCGATGTCCATTTAGAAAAGGGATGGTGATATACTTGTGGGTGGAGAATCTGTGGAATTCATTGTCACAGACATCTGTGGAGGCCAAGTCACGAGTATATTTAAAACAGAGGTTGATAGCTTCTTGATTAGTCAGGGTGTCAAAGGCTGCAGGGAAAAGGCAAGAAATAGGGTTGAGGATCAATAAATCAGCAATGATGGACTGGTAGTATAGACTCAATGGGATGAATGGCCTTATTCCGCTTCTATGTCTTATGGTGAATTTCATGTTGATAAATAACTTCTTATCAGACCTATAAATACTGATAATAATTCATTCTGGACAGAGAGATTGAAATCTATATTCAATGTGGTTACCAAGGGAGTACTGGAGGTTGGGACAGAGGTAAATCTTTTGAGTATCATGACATTCTTTGTTTACGGCATTTTGCCAGTCTGAGTTCCAACTGTGCAGTGGGTACATTACACAGTCCGTGCCTATATTAACATCACCTGTTAGTGTAAAACGAGAGGAGAGCTTGTATCTCAGCTGACACGCTGTTCTCCTGTAGGAGGAGACCCTCATACGAAGAAGCAGGGGGGGTTGCTGCTCAGAAGTCAGGAACAGAAAAGAGACATGAGAGACAAAAAGAGAGATCATTGGAGCTGAAACACAGCTGAGAGGGTGCAGGTTCAAGTCATGCTCCCAGAACATCATTCCAGTGTTAAACCTCATACTGAACCCCACAATCCCAGCACATCATCCCAGTGTTAAACCCCATACTGAACCCCACAACCCCAGCACATCATCCTGGTGTTAAACCCCTTAGTGAACCCCACAACCCCAGCACATCGTCCTGGTGTTAAACCCCTCAGTGACCCCACAACCCCAGCACATCATCCCAGTGTTAAACCCCATACTGAACCCCACAACCCCAGCACATCGTCCCAGTGTTAAACCTGTCACCAACCCCACAACCACAACACATCATCCTGGTGTTAAACCCCTAGTGACCCCAAAACCCCAGCACACCTTCCCAGTGTTAAACCTGTCACCAACGCCACAACTCCAGCACATCGTCCCAGTGTTAAACCGCTCAGTAACCCCACAACTCCAGCACATCGTCCCGGTGTTAAACCGCTCAGTAACCCCACAACCCCAGCACATCGTCCCAGTTTTAAACCCATCACCATCCCCACAACTCCAGCACATCATCCCAGTGTTAAACCCCATACTGAACCCCACAACCCCAGCACATCGTCCCAGTGTTAAACCTGTCATCAACCCCACAACCACAACACATCATCCTAGTGTTAAACCCCTAGTGACCCCAAAACCCCAGCACACCTTCCCAGTGTTAAACCTGTCACCAACGCCACAACTCCAGCACATCGTCCGGGTGTTAAACCGCTCAGTAACCCCACAACCCCAGCACATCGTCCTGGTGTTAAACCCCTCAGTGACCCCACAACCCCAGCACATCATCCCAGTGTTAAACCCCATACTGAACCCCACAACCCCAGCACATCGTCCCAGTGTTAAACCTGTCATCAACCCCACAACCACAACACATCATCCTGGTGTTAAACCCCTAGTGACCCCAAAACCCCAGCACATCATCCCAGTGTTAAACCCCATACTGAACCCCACAACCCCAGCACACCTTCCCAGTGTTAAACCTGTCACCGACGCCACAACTCCAGCACATCGTCCCGGTGTTAAACTGCTCAGTAACCCCACAACCCCAGCACATCGTCCTAGTTTTAAACCCATCACCATCCCCACAACCCCAGCACACCTTCCCAGTGTTAAACCTGTCACCAACGCCACAACTCCAGCACATCGTCCCGGTGTTAAACCGCTCAGTAACCCCACAACCCCAGCACATCGTCCCAGTTTTAAACCCATCATCATCCCCACAACCCCAGCACATCATCCCAGTGTTAAACCTGTCACCAACCCCACAACCCCAGCACATCGTCCCGGTGTTAAACCGCTCAGTAACCCCACAACCCCAGCACATCGTCCTAGTTTTAAACCCATCACCATCCCCACAACCCCAGCACACCTTCCCAGTGTTAAACCTGTCACCAACGCCACAACTCCAGCACATCGTCCCGGTGTTAAACCGCTCAGTAACCCCACAACCCCAGCACATCGTCCCAGTTTTAAACCCATCACCATCCCCACAACCCTAGCACATAATCCCAGTGTTAAACCTGTCACCAACCCCACAACCCCAGCACATCGTCCCGGTGTTAAACCGCTCAGTAACCCCACAACCCCAGCACATCGTCCCAGTTTTAAACCCATCACCATCCCCACAACTCCAGCACATCATCCCAGTGTTAAACCCATACTGAACCCCACAACCCCAGCACATCGTCCTAGTTTTAAACCCATCACCATCCCCACAACCCCAGCACATCATCCCAGTGTTAAACCCATAATGAACCCCACAACCCCAGCACATCGTCCCGGTGTTAAACCGCTCAGTGATCCCACAACCCCAGCACATCATCCCAGTGTTAAACCCCTTACAAAGGGAACAAAGGGATCTGGGAATACAGGTCCATAATTCATTGAAAGTGTAGTCACAAGTAGATAGAGTTGTAAAGGAAGGTTTTGGCACACTGACCTTCATTAACCAAAGTATTGAGTACAGGAGATGGGATGTTATGTTGAGTTATAAAAGATGCTGGTGCAGCACAATTTGGAGTATTGTGTGTAGTTTTGGTCACCTACCTACAGGGAAGATGTCAACAAGGTTGAAAGAATACAGAGAAACACTTACAAGGATGTTGCTGGGTCTAGAGGAGCTGACTTATAAGGAAATGTTGAATTAGTTTGGAGTCACTCCTTGGAATGTAAAAGAGAGAAGAGGTTTGATAGAGGTACAGTATACAAAATCATGAGGGATATAGATAGGGTAAATGCAAACAACTGAAGATGAGTGGGACTACAATCAGAGGTAGGTAGAAAGGTGAAAAGTTTGTGGGGAACATGAGAGGAAACTTCTTCACTCAGAGGGTCATGAGAGTGTGGAAGGAGCTGCCAGCACAAGTGTGCATGCGAGCTTGATTTCAAAGTTTAAGAGAGTTTGGAAGTTTGAGAAATCGATGTTCATACCTTTAGGTTAGAGGCTACCAAACCAGAATATAAGGTGTTGTTCCTCTGACCTAAGTGTGGCCTTAGCCCGACAGTGAAGGAGATCATGAACGGAAATATTAGAATGGGAATGGAAAGTGGAATTAAAATGGGTGGCGACATATCAGAATGGGAAGGGGAAGTGGAATTAAAATGGCTGGTGACATAGTGGAATTTGAATGGGAAACGGAATTAAAATGGGTGGCAACATATCGGAATGGGAATGGGAAGTGGAATTAAAATGGGTGGTGACATATCAGAATGGGAATGGGAAGTGGAATTAAAATGGCTGGTGACAGTGGAATTTGAATGGGAAGTGGAATTAAAATGGGTGGCAACATATCGGAATGGGAAGTGGAATTAAAATGGGTGGTGACATATCAGAATGGGAATGGGAAGTGGAATTAAAATGGGTGGTGACATATCAGATTGGGAATGGGAAGTGGAAATAAAATGGGTGGCCACTGGAAGATGATACTTAGGTCGGAGGAACACCACCTTGTATTCCATTTGGGTAGCCTCCAACCTGATGGCATGAATGTTGTTTTCTCAAACTTATGGTAATGCCTCCACTACCCACCCCCCCTCACCATTTCCCATCCCCTTGTCCCTCTCTCATGTTATCTCCTTGCCCACTCATCACCATCTTCTGGTGGTCCTCCTCACTCCCTTTCTTCTTTCTTCCATGGCCTTCTGTCTCATTCACCAATCAACTTCCTAGAGCTCTTTGCTTCATCCCACTCCTCCAAATTTCACCTGTCACCTGGTGTTTCTCTCTCCCCTACCCCCACCTTTCAAATCTACTCCTCAGCTGTTTTTCTCCAGTCCTGTTGAAGGTTTCTGCCCAAAACATCGACTGTACTTTCTTCCATAGATGGTGCCTGGCCTGCTGAGCCCCTCCAACATTTTGTGTGTTGCTCAGATTTCCAGCATCTGCAGATTCTTTCTTGTTTGTGAGAAGATTTTTGTGCACATAAGTCATCACAACTTAGAGGGTACATTGATCCTATCTGTCTGTGAAGCGACTTTCAATAGATTATGGACCTGTATTCTCAGATCCCTCTGTTCTAACACATTCCTTATGAGAATAGGTTGAATAAACCTGGTCTTTTCTCCTTGGAGTGATGGAGGATGAGAGGTGAACTGATAGAGATGTATAAGATGATGAGAGATATTGATTGTGTGGAAAGCTAGAGACTTTTCCCAGGGCTGAAATGGTAGTTTTAAGGTGCTAGGAAGTAGGTACAAGGGGGATGTCAGAGGTAAGTTTTTCCACACAGAGAGCGGTGGGTGCGTGGAATGCACTCCAATAGACAATAGGTGCAGGAGTAGGCGATTTGGCTCTTTGAGCCAGCACCGCCATTCAATGTGATCATGGCTGATCATCCACAATCAGTACCCCGTTGCTGCCTTCTCCACATATCCCGTGACTCCGCTATCTTTAAGAGCTCTATCTAACTTTTTTTGAAAGCATCCAGAGAATTGGCCTCCACTGCCTTCTGAGGCAGAGCAATCCATAGATCCACAACTCTCTGGGTGAAAAAGATTTTCCTCAACTCTGTTCTAAATAGCCTATCCCTTATTCTTAAACCGTGGCCTCTAGTTCTGGACTCTCCGAACATCGGGAACATTTTTCCTGCCTCTAGAGTGTCCAATCCCTTAATTATCTTATATGTTTCAATCAGATCCCCTCTCATCCTTCTAAATTCCAGTGTATACAAGCCCAGTCGCTCCAATCTTTCAACATATGACAGTCCCGCCATCCCGGGAATTAACCTCGTGAATCTACACTGCACTCCCTCAATAGCAAGAATGTCCTTCCTCAAATTTGGAGACCAAAACTGAACACAATACTCCAGGTGTGGTCTTACCAGGGCCTTGTACAACTGCAGAAGGACCTCTTCATTCCTATACTCAACGCCCCTTGTTATGAAGGCCAACATGCCATTAGCTTTTTTCACTGCCTGCTGTACCTGCATGCTTACTTTCAGTGACTGATGAACAAGGACACCAAGATCTCGTTGTACTTCTCCTTTTCCTAACTTGACACCATTCAGATAGTAATCTGCCTTCCTGTTGTTGCCACCAAAGTGGATAACCTCACATTTATCCACATTAAGCTGCATCTACCATGCATCTGCCCACTCACCCAACCTGTCCAAGTCACCTTGCATTCTCATAACATCCTCCTCATATTTCACACTACTACCCAGCTTTGTGTCATCTGCAAATTTGCTAATGTTACTTCTAATCCTTTCATCTAAATTATTAATGTATATTGTAAATAGCTGCGGTCCCAGCACCAAGCCTTGCGGTACTCCACTGAGTAATCCCTACTCTTTGTTTCCTATCTGCCAACCAATTTTCTATCCATGATATCTTAGTATCCGACGATACTAAGGTAGGAGGTGTTGTGGATAATGAGGTGGGTTTTCAAAGCTTGCAGGGAGATTTATGCCGGTTAGAAGAATGGGCTGAATGTTGGCAGATGGAGTTTAATGCTGAGAAGTGTGAGGTTCTACATTTTGGCAGGAATAATCCAAATAGAACATACAGGGTAAATGGTAGGGCATTGAGGAATGCAGTGGAACAGAGAGATCTAGGAATAACAGTGCATAGTTCCCTGAAGGTGGAGTCTCATGTAGATAGGGTGGTGAAGAAGGCTTTTGGAACGCTGGCCTTTATAAATCAGAGCATTGAGTACAGAAGTTGGGACGTAATGTTAAAATTGTACAAGGCATTGGTAAGGCCAAATTTGGAATATTGTGTGCAGTTCTGGTCACCGAATTATAGGAAAGATATCAATAAATTAGAGAGAGTGCAGAGACGATTTACTAGGATGTTACCTGGGTTTCAGCACTTAAGTTACAGAGAAAGGTTGAACAAGTTAGGTCTCTATTCATTGGAGCGTAGAAGGTTGAGGGGGGATTTGATCGAGGTATTTAAAATTTTGAGAGGGATAGATAGAGTTGACATAAATAGGCTGTTTCCATTGAGAGTAGGGGAGATTCAAACGAGAGGACATGATTTGAGAGTTAGGGGGCAGAATTTTAAGGGAAACACGAGGGGGTATTTCTTTACTCAGAGAGTGATAGCTGTGTGGAATGAGCTTCCTGTAGAAGTAGTAGAGGCCAGTTCAGTTGTGTCATTTAAGGCAAAATTGGATAGGTATATGGACAGGAAAGGAGTGGAGGGTTATGGGCTGAGTGCGGGTAGGTGGGACTAAGTGAGATTAAGAGTTCGGCACGGACTAGGAGGGCCGAGATGGCCTGTTTCCGTGCTGTGATTGTTATATGGTTATATGTGAGTACCCTACCCCCAATACCATGTGCTTTAATTTTGCCCACTAATCTCGTATGTGGGACCTTATCAAAGGCTTTCTGGAAGTCCAGGTACACTACATCCACTGGCTCTCCCTTGTCCAATTTCAAAGTTACATCCTCAAATAATTCCAGAAGATTAGTCAAGCATGATTTCCCCTTCGTAAATCCATGATGACTCGGACCGATCCTGTTACTGCTATCCAAATGTGCCATTATTTCATCTTTTATAATTGACTCCAGCATCTTCCCCACCACTGACGTCAGGCTAACTGGTCTATAATTCCCTGTTTTCTCTCTCCCTCCTTTCTTAAAAAGTGGGATTACATTAGCTACCCTCCAATCTTCAGGAATTGACCCTGAATCTATAGAACATTGGAAAATGATAACCAATGCTTCCACGATTTCTAGAACCACCTCCTTAAGTACCCTGGGATGCAGACCATCAGGCCATGGGGATTTATCGGCCTTCAGTCCCATCAGTCTACCCAACACCATTTTCTGCCTAATGTGAATTTCCTTCAGTTACTCCGTTACCCTAGGTCCTCTGGCCACTACTACATCTGGGAGATTGTCTGTGTCCTCTCTAGTGAAGATAGATCCAAAGTACCTGTTCAACTCATCTGCCATTTCCTTGTTCCCCATAATAAATTCACCCATTTTTGTCTTCAATGGCCCAATTTTGGTCTGAACTATTTTTTTGCTATTCACATACCTAAAGAAGCTTTTACTATCCTCCTTTATATTCTTGGCAAGCTTACCTTCGTACCTTATCCTTTCTCCCTGTATTGCCTTTTTAGTAATCTTCTGTTGCTCTTTAGAAGTTTCCCAATCCTCTGGCATCCCACTCATCTTTGCTATGTTATACTTCTTCTCTTTTATTTTTATACGGTCCTTGACTTCCCTTGTCAGCCACGGTCGCTCCCTACTCCCCTTAGAATCTTTCTTCCTCTTTGTAATAAACTGATCCTGCACCTTCTGAATTATTCCCATCTTCTGATGTTCTACTGTCATCCCTGCGAGGGTATCCTTCCAGTCCATATAACAATTACAGCATGGAAACAGGCCATCTCAGCCCTTCTAGTCCGTGCCAACGCTTACACTCACCTAGTCCCACTCAGCCTATAACCCTCCATTCCTTTCCTGTACATATACCTAACCAATTTTACTTTAAATGACAATACCGAACCTGCCTCTACCACTTCTACTGGAAGCTCATTCTACACAGCTACCACTCTCTGAGTAAAGAGATACCCTTAAACTTTTGCCCCCTAACTCTCAAATCATGTCCTCTTGTTTAAATCTCCCCTACTCTCAATGGAAAAAGCCTATCCATGTCAACTCACCCTATCCCTCTCATTATTTTAAATACCTCTATCAAGTCCCCCCTCAACCTTCTACGCTCCAAAGAATAAACTTGTTCAGCCTTTCCCTGTAACTAGGTGCTGATACCTAGGTAACATTCTAGTAAATCGTCTCTGTACTCTCTCTATTTTGTTGATATCTTTCCTATAATTCGGTGACTAGAACTGTACACAATACTCCAGATTTGGCCTTACCAATGCCTTGTACAGTTTTAACATTACATCCCAACTCCTATATTCAATGCTCTGCTAGACTCAAAGGCCCGCATATCAAAAGCTTTCTTCACCACCCTATCCACATGAGATTCCACCTTCAGGGAACTATACACCATTATTCCTAGATCATTCTGTTCTACTGCATTCTTCAATGCCCTACTATTTACCACGTATGTCCTATTTGGATTATTCCTACCAAAATGTAGCACCTCACACTTATCAGCATTAAACTCCATCTACCATTGTTCAGCCCCCTCTACTAACTGGCCTAAATCTCTCTGCAAGCATTGAAAACCTACTTCATTATCCACAATGCCACCTACCTTAGTATCATCTGCATACTTACTAATCCAATTTACACCCAGTCATCCAGAACATTAATGTATATGACAAACAATATTGGACCCAATACAGATCCCTGAGGCACATCACTAGTCACTGGCCACCAACCTGACAAACAGTTATCCACCACTACTCTCTGGCATCTCCCATCTAGCCACTGTTGAATCCATTTTACTACTTCAATATTAATACCTAACAATTGAACCTTCCTAAATAACCTTACGGTTATTTAACCGTATTTTACGGAACCTTGTCAAAGGCCTTACTGAAGTCCATATAGACAACATCAACTACTTTACCCTCGTCAACTTTCCTCGTAACCTCTTAAAAAAAATTGAATAAGATTTGTCAAACATGACCTTCCACGCACAAATCCATGCAGACTATTCCTAATTAGACCCTGTCTATCCAGATAATTATATATACCATCTCTAAGAATACTTTCCATTAATTTACCCACCACTGACGTCAAACTGACAGGCCTATAATTGCTAGGTTTACTCTTGGAACCCTTTTTAAACAATGGAACCACATGAGCAATACGCCAATCCTCCAGCACCATCCCTGTTTCTAATGATATTTGAAATATTTCTGTCAGAGCCCCTGCTATTTCTAAACCAACTTCCCTCAAGGTCCTAGGGAATATCCTGTCAGGACCCGGAGATTTATCCACTTTTATATTCCTTATAAGTGCCAGTACTTCCTCCTCTTTAAATGTCATAGTTTCCATAACTTCCCTACTTGTTTCCCTTACCTTACACAAGTCAATATGCTTCTCCTTAGTGAATACAGAAGAAAAGAAATTGTTCAAAATCTCCCCCATCTCTTTCAGCTCCACACATAGCTGTCCACTCTGATTCTCTAAGGGACCAATTTTATCCCTCACTATCCTTTTGCTATTAATATAACTGTCGAAACCCTTTGGATTTATTTTCACCTTACTTGCCAAAGCAACCTAGTATCATCTTTTAGCTTTTCTAATTTCTTTCTTAAGATTCTTTTTACATTCTTTATATTCCTCGAGCACCTCATTTACTCCATTCTGCCTATATTTATTATAGATCTCCTTCTTTTTCTGAACCAAGTTTCCAATATCCCTTGAAAATCATGGCGCTCTCAAACTTTTAACCTTTCATTTCAACCTAACAGGAACATAAAGATTCTGTACCCTCAAAATTTCACCTTTAAATGACCTCCATTTCTCTATTACATCCTTCCCAGAAAACAAATTGTCCCAATCCACTCCTTCTAAATCCTTCCACATCTCCTCAAAGTTACCCTTTCTCCAATCACAAATCTCAACCCTGGGTCCAGTCCTATCCTTCTCAATAATTACATTGAAACTAATGCTATTGTGATCCCTGGACCCAAAGTGCTCCCCAACACATACCTCCGTCACCTGACCTATCTCATTCCCTAACAGGAGATCCAACACTGCCCCTTCTCTAGTCGGTACCTCTATGTATTGTTGCAAAAAACTATCCTGCACACATTTTATAAACTCCAAACCATCCAGCCCTTTAACAGAATGGATTTCCCAGTCTATGTGTGGAAAATTAAAATCTCCCACAATCACAACCTTGTGCTTACTAAAAATATCTGCTATCTCCTTACAAATTTGCTCCTCCAATTCTCACTCCCCATTAGGTGGTCTATAATACCCCACTATAAGTGTTACTACACCTTTCCCATTCCTCATTTCCACCCAAATAGACTCGCGAGATGAACCCTCTAATCTATCCTGCCAAAGCACTGCTGTAATATTTTCTCGGACAAGCAATGCAACACTTCCCCCTCTTGCCCTGCCGATTCTATCACACCTGAAGCAACGAAATCCAGGGATATTTAATTGCCAATCACACCCCTCCTGCAACCATGTTTCACTAATAGCTACATCATCATATTTCCAGGTATCAATCCATGCTCTAAGCTCATCCACCTTTCTTTCAATGCTCCTAGCATTAAAATAGATGCATTTAAGAAACTCTCCACCTCTTCCTCTTTCATTTAGTCAAAGTTTAATCAACTTTGGCTAATTCCTACAATCTACATATAGATTGGGTGAATCAAATTGGTAAGGGTGCTGAGGAAGAGGATTTCTTGGAATGTATGCGGGATGGTTTTCTGAACAAACATGTCGAGGAACCAACTAGAAAGCAGGCCATTCTAGACTGGGTCCTGAGCAATGAAGAAGGGTTAGTTAGCAATCTTGTCGTGCGAGGCCCCTTGGGTAAGAGTGACCGTAATATGGTGGAATTCTTCATTAAGATGGAGAGTGACATAGTTAATTCAGAAACAAAGGTTCTGAACTTAAAGAAGGGTAACTTTGAAGGTATGAGACGTGAATTAGCTAAGATAGACTGGCAACTGATACTTAAGGGGTTGACAGTGGATATGCAATGGCAAGCATTTAAAGATCGCATGGATGAACTACAACAACTGTTCATCCCAGTTTGGCAAAATAATAAACCAGGGAAGGTAGTGCGCCCGTAGCTAACAAGGGAAATTAGGGATAGTATCAAGTCCAAAGAAGAAACAATCAAATTAGCCAGAAAAAGCAGCACATCTGAGGACTGGGAGAAATTCAGAGTCCAGCAGAGGAGGACAAAGGGCTTAATTAGGAAAGGGAAAAAAGATTGAGAGAAAGCTAGCAGGGAACATAAAAACTGACTGTAAAAGCTTTTATAGACATGTGAAAAGAAAAAGATTGGTTAAGGCAAATGTAGGTCCCTTACAGTCAGAAACAGGTGAATTGATCATGGGGAACAAGGACGTAGCAGACCAATTGAATAACTACTTTGGTTCTGTCTTCACTAAGGAGGACATAAATAATCTTCCGGAAATAGTAGGGGACTGAGGGTCTAGTGAGGTGGAGGAACTGAAGGAAATGCATGTTAGTAGGGAAGTGGTGTTAGGTAAATTGAAAGGATTAAAGGCAGATAAATCCCCAGGGCCAGATGGTCTGCATCCCAGAGTGCTTAAGGAAGTAGCCCAAGAAATAGTGGATGCATTAGTGATAATTTTTCAAAACTCCTTAGATTCTGGATTGGTTCCTGAGGATTGGAAGGTAGCTAATGTAACCCCACTTTTTAAAAAAGGAGGAAGAGAAAAACCAGGGAATTATAGACCGGTTAGTCTGACATCGGTGGTGGGGAAAATGCTCGAGTCGGTTATCAAAGATGTGATAACAGCACATTTGGAAAGCGGTGAAATTATCGGACAAAGTCAGCATGGATTTGTGAAAGGAAAATCATGTCTGATGAATCTTATAGAATTTTTTGAAGATGTATCTATTAGAGTGGATGGGGAGAGCCAGTGGATGTGGTATATTTAGATTTTCAAAAGGCTTTTGACAAGGTCCCACACAGGAGATTAGTGTGCAAACTTAAAGCACACGGTATTGGGGGGTATGGTATTGATGTGGATAGAGAATTGGTTGGCAGACAGGAAGCAAAGAGTGGGAGTAAACAGGACCTTTTCAGAATGGCAGGCTGTGACTAGTGGGGTACTGCAAGGCTCAGTGCTGGGACCCCAGTTGTTTACAATATATATTAATGATTTAGATGAGGGAATTAAATGCAGCATCTCCAAGTTTGCGGATGACACGAAGCTAAGAGGCGGTGTTAGCTGTGACGAGGATGCTAAGAGGATGCAGGGTGACTTGGATAGGTTAGGTGAGTGGGCAAATTCACGGCAGATGAAATTTAATGTGGATAAATGTGAGGTTATCCACTTTGGTTGCAAGAACAGGAAAACAGATTATTATCTGAATGGTGGCCGATTAGGAAAAGGGGAGGTGCAAAAGACCTGGGTGTCATTGTACACCAGTCATTGAAGGTGGGCATGCAGGTACAGCAGGCGGTGAAAAAGGCAAATGGTATGTTGGCAATCATAGCAAGAGGATTCGAGTACAGGAGCAGGAATGTTCTACTGCAGTTGTACAAGGCCTTGGTGAGACCGCACCTAGAGTACTGTGTGCAGTTTTGGTCCTCTAATCTGAGGAAAGACATTCTTGTCATAGAGGGAGTACAAAGAAGGTTCACCAGATTGATTCCTGGGATGGTAGGACTTTCATATGAAGAAAGACTGGATCGACTAGGCTTATACTCACTGGAATTTAGAAGATTGAGGGGGAATCTTATTGAAACATATAAAATTCTAAGAGATTGGACAGGCTAGATGCAGGAAGATTGTTTCCAATGTTGGGGAAGTCCAGAACAAGGGGTCCCAGTTTAACGATAAAGGGGAAGCCTTTTAGGACCAAGATGAAGAAAAACTTCTTCACACAGAGAGTGGTGAATTTGTGGAATTCTCTGCCACAGGAAACAGTTGAGGCCAGTTCATTGGCTATATTTAAGAGGAAGTTAGATACTGCCCTTGTGGCTAAAGGGATCAGGAGGTATGGAGAGAAAGCAGGTACAGGGTTTTGAGTTGGATGATCAGCCATGATCATACTGAATGGCACTGCAGGCTCGAAGGGCTGAATGGCCTATTCTTGCACCTATTTTCTATGTTTCTATGTTTTCCTCCCTCATGGCTCCACAGTCCCCTTAGTTCAACTGTAATACTGACACTTCTGATTTTCCCTTCTCCCTCTCAAATTGTAGATTAATACTTATTATATTCTGGTCACTACCTCCTAATGCTCCTTTACCTTGAGTTCCCTTATCAAATCCGGTTCGTTACACAATACTAGATCCAGAATTGACTTCTCCCTGTTAGGCTCCAATACAAGCTGCTCTAAGAATCCATCTCAGAAGCACTCCACAAATTCCCTTTCTTGTGGTCCAGTACCAACCTGATTTACCCAGTCTACCTGCATGTTGAAATCCCCCAATACAACCTTTGCAACATGCTGATTTTAGCTCTTGATACAACTTGCACCCTGTATCCAGGCTATTATGTGGGGGCCTGTAGATAACTCCCATTAGGGTCTTTTTGCCCTTACAGTTTCTCAGTTCTATCCATACTGAATCTACATCTCCCAATTCTATGTCACCCCTCGCAAGGGACTGAATTTCATTCCTCACCAGCAGAGCCACCCCACCCCCTCTGCCCACCTGTCTGTCCTTTCAATAGGATGTATATCCTTGAATATTCATTTCCCTGCCCTGGTCCTCTTGCAGCCATGTCTCTGTTATTCCTACATCATACTTACCAACTTCCAACTGAGCTTCAAGCTCATCCACTTTACTTCTTATACTTTGTGCATTCATATATAATACTTTTAATCCATTATTCCTCTCGTTTCTCACATCGGTCCCTATTGCACTTGGCCATACTCTCTGATCCCTTCCTGAGCTTTCTGCCCCATGAATTCTGTTGTCTTTCTTAACTTTTCTTATTCTCTCTTTCCCTTTAACTCCAACCTTATATTTCCAGTTCATCTCCTCCCCCCCCCCCCCACTTATTAGTTTAAACACACCCCTGTAGCAGTGGCAAACCTGCTTGCCAGAATGCTGGTCCCCCGCCTGTTAAGGTGCAACCCGTCCCTTTTGTACAATTCATCCTTACCCCAAAACAGATCCCAGTGGTCTACGAATCTAAAACCCTGCTTGCAGTACCAGCTCCTCAGCCACACATTGAGATCCCACATCTCCCTGTTCCTGCCCTCACCAGCATGAGTGTAGGTGATAAGAGGAGGATACAATAGGGTCTTTTAAGAGGCTCTTAGATAAACACATGGAGCTTAGAAAAATAGAGGGCTATGCAGTAGGGAAATTCTAGGCAGTTTCTAGAGTAGGTTACATGATCAGCACACCATTGTGGGTCGAAGGACCTGTAATGTGCTGTAGATTTTCTACATTTCTGTTTCTACACCTCAGTGCCCTACCAGTCACTGTGTAAAACCTACTCTTACTGGTTCTACCAAAATGCAACACTTCACACTTGTCATATTTAAGTTCCATCTGCCATTTTCCCAGCCAGTCCAGATCTACTGCAAGCATTGATAGTTTTTTCACTGTCCACTACACCCCCAATCTTGGAGTCATTCACAAATTTGCTTATCCAGTTTACCATATAATCATCCAGATCATTGGTGCAGATGACAAACAACAACAGACCCATCACTAGCACTCCACTAGTAACAGGCCTCTAGTCAGAAAGGCAACCATCTACTACCTCTCACTGGTTTCTCCCACAAAGTCAATGCTTAATCCAATTTACTACCTCATCATTAATAAGAACATAAGAACATAAGAGATAGGAGCAGGAGTAGGCCAATCGGCCCCTCAAGCCTGCTCCGACATTCAACAAGATCATGACTGATCCAATCTTAACTCTAGTTTTCACCGAATCCCACAAGGCAACAGTGCCAACCAATAGGGCACCATGCCGCCCATTTTATTTTATTATTCATCCCGCCCAAACCCATGTGATCACCCGGGGAAAAAAAAACGATTTGCCAACTGAGGAGAAAAAATCTGGAAAATTCCTCTCCAACCCATCCAGGCTATCGAAAACTGGCCCAGGAGATCACATGGCTGATCGAAACCTAACCTCATGTCCACTTACCCGCTCGCTCACCGTATCCCCTAATGCCATTTTTATCCAGGAAAATGTTTATCTCCGTTTTGAATTTATTGAGTATAGTAGCTTCTACAGCTCTCTGGGGCAGTAAATTCCACAGCCCCACTACCCTCTGAGTGAAGAAATTTCTCATCTCAGTCCTGGAATGGCATCCCCTTATTTTAAGATTATGCCCCCTAGTCCTAGTTTCACCCATCATTGGGAACATTCTCCCTGCATCCACCCGATCAAGCCCCTTCACAATCTTATATGTTTCAATAAGATCGCCTCTCATTCTTCGGAACACCAATGAGTAGAGTCCCAGTCTACTCAACCTCACATCATTCATCAACCCACCCATCCCCGGAATTAACCTAGTGAACCTGCTCTGCACTGCCTCGAGAGCCAGTATGTCCTTTCTTAAATATGGACACCAGAACTGCATGCAGTACTCCAGGTGTGGTCTCACCAATACCCGGTACAACTGCAGTAAGACCTCCCTGTTCTTATACTCCATCCTCCTAGCAATAAAAGCCAGCATTCCATTGGCCTTCTTGACCACCTGCTGCACTTGCATACTAACTTTTTGTGTTTCCTGCACCAGGACCCCCAGATCTCTTTGCACAGAAGCACTTTCCAGTTTCTCTCCATTTAGATAATAACTTGCTCTATTATTTTTCCTGCCAAAGTGCAAGACCTCACACTTGTCAGTATTATATTTCATCTGCCAAATGTCTGCCCAATCACGCAGCCTATCTATGTCCCCCTGCAGGGTTTCAATGTCCTCCGCACTCATTACACTCCCTCCCATCTTTTGTGTCATCAGCAAACTTTGTTATGTTGCACTTAGTCCCTTTCTCCAAATTATTAATATAGATTGTAAAGAGTTGGGGTCCCAACACCGACCCCTGCGGAACACCACTAGTCACCAACTGCCAGTCTGAGAATAAACCATTTATCCCAACTCTCTGTTTTCTGTTAGAAAGCCAATCCTCCACCCATGCCAGAATATTATTCCCAATCCCATGATTTTGTACTTTAAGTAATAATCTTTGGTGTGGCACCTTGTCAAATGCCTTTTGGAAGTCCAAATACACCACATCCACTGGTTCCCCTTTATCTACCCTATATGTTATGTCCTCAAAGAACTCCAACAAATTTGTCAAACATGACTTCCCTTTTGTAAAGCCATGCTGACTTTGTACTATTAAGCAATGTTTATCCAAATGCCTTGTTACTGTTTCCTTAATTATCGATTCCAACATTTTGCCAACCACAAATGTTAGGCTAACTGGCCTATAATTCCCAGCCTTCTGTCTATTGCCCTTTTTAAATAAAGGTGTTACATTAGCATTTTTCCAATCTGCCGGGACCATTGCCGAGTCCAGCGAGTTTTGAAAAATTATCACTAATGCATCCACAATCCCAACCGCCACTTCCCTTAAGACCCTAGGATGCAAGCCATCCGGTCCAGGGGATTTATCCACCTTCAGTCCCATTAATTTATCAAGTACCATTTCCTTGGTGATTTGAATCGTAGTTAGCTTCTCTCCCCCTAGAGCCCCCCTGCTTATCCAGTGTTGGGATATTTTGAGTGTCCTCTACTGTAAAAACTGATACAAAATATTTGTTCAGTGTTTCCGCCATCTCCATGTCCCCTACCATTAATTTCCTGGTCTCATCTTAATGCCAAACGACTCAGCCTTACAATGAGTCATACAGGATTTCCCCACCCATCAAAGCCTTGTTGATAATGCCTGATCAATCCTTGCCTTTCTACCTGCCCAATAATTCCATTCACAGAATAATTTCCAAAAATATTGGAACTATTGGTTTGGTAGTATTAGACGATTCCACCACCAGTGGTTCAGGTTTAATTCCACCACTCCCTGTAAGGAGTTTGTACGTTTTCCGTGACCACAGGCGTTTCCTCCAGATACTCTGGTTTCCTCCTACGTACAGGTTAGTAGTTTCATTAGTCACATGGATGTAATTGATTGGCTTGGGCTGTCAAGCTTTATCTCTAAGAAAACAAAATGTAAAGAAACTCCCCTCTCTCCAACGTTCAACTGATGGGCTCATGAAACTGGGCTTCACTTTGCTGACATTCTCCACTAAAGGTACAATGTTTGATCTGTAGTAATTTTGGCTCCTCAGAGTTGGCCAGAGATCTTGGATTCACAGGCAATACTTGCCAATTTCTTTACATATTCCATCTTCTTACATCACCCTCTGCTCAGTTTACAGTGCCTTTCTTCGAAACATTATCAGCCTTTCCCTAACATAAACACTCTCAGTTATCTGTGAAGCATCACTGTGTTTCGGGGGAAGAGAAGGTGAGAAGGACAAACTGGGCAGGTCTGTACTGAGCAAAAATCTTCACCTATGTCCTTGATGACATCAATGCCATAAGCATGGCTAATGTCCCTTAGTCAAACTGTGTAGTTAACCGATCTGTAAAATGTTGCACTTATTAAATGCTGTGTCACACAAAGCAACAAATCGAATCCCTCTGAGCATTCCTACCGGTCTCGTGATACAGGGAAGCTCCCTTCTTGGAAATTGTTATGGGCAGTTTCCGGGGAGACGCAGATTCGACTTTCATCATTTCATCACAGCACTGTCTCCACGCACCTGAACAAGAAACGACAGGTGAACAGGCAAGATGGAGCACGAACCAGCAAGGCATGGTAGACAAAGGGGCAAGGTGCAGCATGTAAGTAAGCAACACCGCATGCAAACGGGCAAGGTGAGGCAAGAAAACAAGTAAGATGTTGTGAGTAATCGGCAGCAGCGGAAGGCAGGGAAAGCACCAGTAAACGCGGTGAGTTCTTTCTCCATGCATGGAGATTTTCCTTATTTTTTAAACCATAAAGGAGAGATGGGGTCTAGCGGAGCGGCCATCATCAGAGTTGGGGCTAGAGTCAGAATGGGAACAGAGGCTTCGATGAGAAGAGGCTGAGGCCAAAGAAACACATAAAAAGGGTAACACACTCAAAATACTGTAGGAACTCCGGTGACCAGTGGTGTGCCTCAGGAATCTGTTCTGGGACCCCTCCTCTTCGTCATTTTTATAAATGACCTGAATGAGGAAGTGGAGGGATGGGTTAGTAAATTTGCTGATGACACAAAGGTGCGGGGTGTTGTGGATAGTGTGGAGGGCTGTAAGAAGTTACAACGGGACATTGACAGGATGCAAAACTGGGCTCAGAAGTGGCAGGTGAGTGTGAGGTAGTTCATTTTGATAGGTCAAATATGATGGCAGAATATAGTATTAATGGTAAGACTCTTGGCAGTGTGGAGGACCAGAGGGATCTTGGGGTCATCGAATAGTACAGCACATTACAGGCCCTTCAGCCCACAATGTTGTGCTGACTCTCAAACCCTGCCTCACATATAACCCCCCCACCTTAAATTCCTCCATATACTTCCATATACTTCTGGCTTCCAGTAGAAGTGGTAGAGGCAGGTTTGGTATTGTCATTTAAAGCAAAATCGGATAGGTATATGGACAGGAAAGGAATGGAGGGTTATGGGCTGAGTGCGGATCAGTGGGATTGGGTGAGGTAAGCATTCGGTATGGACTAGAAGGGCCGAGATGGCCTGTTTCCGTGCTGTAATTGTTACATGGTTTTATGGTTATATGGTTATTCTTCAACCGTTTGAGGTGAAAGAGGTACTGTTGAGCTTTTTTCACCACACAGTCAGTATGTACAGACCAGGTGAAATCTTTGGGGATGTGTATGTGAAGAAGTTATATACACGTAGATCTTTCAGCTTTTTGAACACCTGCTCCCTTGTAATAGTAACTGCACTCACTTCTCTTCCCTCACACCCTTCAACATCTGGCACACTGCTAATGTCTTCCACAGTGAAGAGTAATGCAAAATACTCGTTTAGTTCATCTGCCATCTTCTTGGCCCCCCGTTATTACCTCTCTGGCCTCATTTTCCAGCAGTTCTATATCTACACTTACCTCTTTTATTTTCTACATACTTGGAAAAGCCTTTACTATTCACTTTGCTATTGTTTGCTGGCTTGCTTTCATATTTCATCATTTCCCTCCTAATGATTCTTTTAGCTGCTCTCTGTAGGTTTTTAAAAACTTCCCAATCTTCTCTCTTCCAACTAATTTGTGCTTAGTTGTATGCCCTCTCTTTTGTTTTTACATTAGTTTTGACATCCCTCATCAGCCATGGTTGTACTATTTTGCCATTTGAGTATTTCTTTGTTTTTGTAATGCACATGACCTGCACCTTCTTTACCTTTTTCCCAGAAACTCGCACCATTGCTGCTCTGCTGACATCCCTGCCAGCATCTCCTTTGGCCAACTCCTCTCTCATACCACTGCAATTTCCCTTACTCCACTGAACTGCTACAGCAGACTTCACTTTCTCCCTATCAAATTTCAAGTTGAACTCAGTCATGTTGCAATCACTGCCTCCTAAGGGTTCCTTCATCTTAAGCTCCCTAATCACCTGTTCATTACATAATACTCAATCCAGTATAGCTGATCCCCAAGTAGTCGTAGTCTCTCGAAGTCCGAGGAAGACAGATGTGTTGTGGTCAACGTCTGTGGGCACACGTATGACTTCTGAGGCCGAAGTCTGAAGTGCAGATACGGTTGCAGATGGGGCAAGGAGCACCACCTATTGGGGCAGGAGCGGACGCCTTCCTGTGTCTTTCTTGACTCGCCTTGAGGCTGATCCATATGTAGGCTCAACAACAAAAAGACATCTCGGGGCATTCAACAAACTCACACTCTTGAGATCCATTTCCAACCTAATTTTCCCAATCCACCTGCATGTTGAAATCTCTCATTACTATCATAACATTGCCCTTTTAACAAGTCTTTTCTATTTCCTGTTGTAATCTGTGGTCCACATGCCAGCTGCTGTTGGGAGGCCTGTATATAACTGACATCAGGTCCTATTACCCTTGCAGTTTCAAGATTCAACATCTTCCGACCCTATGTCACATCTTTCTAATAATTTGATGGCCACAGCATCATACCTGAGAATCTGTAATAGTACAATAGTGTGTATGGCATCCATTAGCCTTGCGAGACCGTGGATCAGCGCCCTCTCCAGTACAATAGTACATCCACCTTATTTCTTCTACTCTGTGCATTGAGATATCACACTTTGAGTACTGTATTTACTACCCTTTTTAATTCTATATGCCTAATGCACTGATACTCACCCTACTGGCTGCAATTATATTCTATCATCTACCTGCCCTTCCTGACAGTCTGACTGCATGCTATCTTTGCTTTATGTATCCAAATATACATATTTGGATAGACATGGACTTATTAAAGGTAGTCAGCATGGCTTTATGCATGGTATGTCATGTCTAACCAATCCTATAGTTTGTCAAGAAAGCTACCAGGAAAGTGGATAAAGGCAAGGCAGTGGATGCTGTCTAAACGGACTTTAGGAAGGCATTTAACAAGGATCGCGTAGGAGGTTGGTCAATTCAGTCAGGATTCAAGATGAGGTAGTAAATTGTATTAGACATTGGCTTTGTGGGAGAAGCCAGAGAGTGGTAGTAGATGGCTGACTCTCTGATTAGAGGCTGTGACTAGTGGTGTACAGGGATCGGTGCTGGGTCCTTTGTTGTTTGTCATTTATATCAATGATCTGGATGATAATGTGGTTAGCTGGATCAGCAAGTTTTCAGATAATATCAAGATTGGGGCAGTAGTGGACAGTCAGGAAGACTACCATGCACAGGCATCTGGACCAGCTGGAAAAATGGGCTGAAAAATGGCAGATGGAATTTAATCTAGACAAGTGCAAGGTTTTGCACTGCAGATCTCATATGGTGAACAGTAAGGCACTGAAGATTGTGGTAGAACAAGGGGATCTGGAATTACAGGTCTATAATTTGTTGAAAAAGTGTCACAGGTAGATAGGGTCATAAAGAAAGATTTTTGGGACATTGACTTTCATAAGTCAATGTATTGAGTACAGGAGAAGCGATGTTATGTTGAAGTTGTATAAAACGTTGGTGAGGCCTAATTTGGAGTATTGTGTGTAATTTTGGTCACCTATCTACAGGAAAGATGTAAACAAGATTGAAAGAATACAGAGAAAATTTACAAGATGTGCCAAGTCAGGAGAACCTGAGTTATATGGAAAGATTGAATAGGTTAGGACTGTATTCCTTAGAACATACAGACTGAGAGGAAATTTGATAGAGGTATACAAAATTATAAGGAGTATAGACAGGGTGAATTCAAATCATCTTTTCACACTGTTGGGTAGGATTATAACTGGAGATCATGGGTTAAGGGTGACAGGTGAGAGATTTAAGGGAACATGACGGGAAACTACTTCACTTAGAGGGTTGTGAGAGTGTGAAATGAGCTACCAGTGCAAGTAGTGCATGCAAGTTTGATTTCAACATTTAAGATAAGTTTGGATAGGGACATGGATGGTCAGAGCATAGATGGCTATTGTCCCAGTGCAGGTCAATGGGAGTTGGCAGTTTAAATGGTTTTGGCATGGACTAGATGGGCCGAACTGCTGAGCTGTATTTCTCTAAAACTCTAGGACTCTAATTGGGAAGCCAAGAATGTCTGTGTTGTCCATATTGAGTGCAATCAAAGGGTGATTGTGGAAGTGGATAGTGGGTTAAGGATAAAGGAATGTCAAGGTAATATTGAACTGGAAGAATATGATGTTTACTCTTGTCCCCTAGGGAATTCTGAGCTCCAGCCTGTTGTACAACAGCTGAACATCCCACCATTTCTTTTCAAACTCACTCATATCATAGAAATGCTGCCAGAAAGCCTCCATCCATCTGTGCATCTCCTCCAAAGAGTCAGTGACGAGGGTGTGTGTCACCTCCTCCCCTGCAAATTGATTCGTTATTAAGATGCAGTTTGATGTTCTCTTGGGCTCTTTTCCCGTTGCCCTGATACGTGTTTCCTGAAAAACAAAGCATTTGTCTTGTAACGAGATCAGAAGGATTATCCAAAGTGGACTGTTGGGAGAGGGAGAGGGGGAGAGGGAGAGAGGAGGAGAGGGAGAGAGGGGGAGGGGAGAGGGGGAGAGGGGGAGAGGGAGAGAGAGAGAGGGGGAGAGGGGAGAGGGGAGAGGGAGAGAGGGGAGAGGGGAGAGGGAGAGAGGGGAGAGGGAGAGAGGGGAGAGGGAGAGAGGGGAGAGGGGAGAGGGAGAGAGGGGAGAGGGGGAGAGGGAGAGAGGGGAGAGGGGGAGAGGGGGAGAGGGGGAGAGGGGGAGAGGGGGAGAGGGGGAGAGGGGAGAGGGGGAGAGGGGGAGAGGGGAGAGAGAGAGAGGGGGAGAGGGGAGAGGGGGAGAGGGGAGAGGGGGAGAGGGGAGAGGGAGAGAGGGGAGAGGGAGAGAGGGGAGAGGGAGAGAGGGGAGAGGGAGAGAGGGGAGAGGGGGAGGGGAGAGGGAGAGAGGGGAGAGGGGGAGAGGGGAGAGGGGGAGAGGGGGAGAGGGGGAGAGGGGGAGAGGGGGAGAGGGGGAGAGGGGGAGAGGGGGAGAGGGGGAGAGGGGGAGAGGGGGAGAGGGGGAGAAGGAGAGGGAGAGGGAGAGGGAGGGAGAGGGAGAGAGGGAGAGGGGGGAGAGGGGAGAGGGGGAGAGGGGAGAGGGGGAGAGGGAGAGAGGGGAGAGGGGGAGAGGGGAGAGGGGGAGAGGGGGAGAGGGGGAGAGGGGGAGAGGGGGAGAGGGGGAGAGGGGGAGAGGGGGAGAGGGGGAGAGGGGGAGAGGGGGAGAGGGGGAGAAGGAGAGGGAGAGGGAGAGGGAGGGAGAGGGAGAGAGGGAGAGAGAGGGGAGAGGAGAGAGGGAGAGAGGGGAGAGGGGGGAGAGGGAGAGAGGGGAGAGGGGGAGAGGGGGAGAGGGGGAGAGGGGGAGAGGGGGAGAGGGGGAGAGGGGAGAGGGGGAGAGGGGGAGAGGGAGAGAGAGAGAGGGGGAGAGGGGAGAGGGGGAGAGGGGAGAGGGGGAGAGGGGAGAGGGAGAGAGGGGAGAGGGAGAGAGGGGAGAGGGAGAGAGGGGAGAGGGAGAGAGGGGAGAGGGGGAGGGGAGAGGGAGAGAGGGGAGAGGGGGAGAGGGGAGAGGGGGAGAGGGGGAGAGGGGGAGAGGGGGAGAGGGGGAGAGGGGGAGAGGGGGAGAGGGGGAGAGGGGGAGAGGGGGAGAGGGGGAGAGGGGGAGAAGGAGAGGGAGAGGGAGAGGGAGGGAGAGGGAGAGAGGGAGAGGGGGGAGAGGGGGAGAGGGGAGGGGGAGAGGGGAGGGGGGAGGGGGGGAGGGGGGAGAGGGGAGAGGGGAGAGGAGAGAGGGGGAGAGGGGGAGAGGGGGAGAGGGAGAGAGGGGAGAGGGGGAGAGGGGAGAGGGGAGAGGGGAGAGGGGAGAGGGGAGAGGGGGAGAGAGCAGCACGTGTGCTATTTCAGTGATAGAGAGAGAGAGAGCAAGGAAAACCTGTGAGTTGCCTTGGAAACTGAAGGGCGGAGCTATATGATGGACAGCTGGTGTTCAGCACTTGTGGAATATATACAAGGTAATCTGGCTTTGTAATCAGACAGACACAAGAGCCAAGGAAGACACTGTCACAGGTTGAGCTTTGTGTGCCCATGACAAAGGTGGAGTTTCTGCTCACAGTGTGGACAAACTGGTGACTGGTGGGAAGCTACCAGTGTGTTTAACCCTTGCCTGGGTTGATAGATTACCGTGGAAGATTCAATGGCATTGGCACTGGGAAGACAAAACATCTCCCTCTCTCTCCAACTCTACTCAATTCAAATTCCAACTGAACTGACTTCTTACCCATTCCACCATAAGACTGTATCATTTTAACACCTGAGCTGGGAGAAGCTTGGGAACTTTATTTACTCTCTTATATATGCGTATACTCTGCTGACCTGTTTGCCTTATCTTGTTTTATATTACTTTATCATGTAGTTACTACTAGTGTTTATAACGCAAGACTCAGACTCCAGGTGTGTCCATTTCTGCTGGTCCTTTTTAACCCGTTACAGGGTACGTTACAGTCAGGAGGGTTAAATTGTACAATTCTGATAAACAGACCAGGTTGGTAGGTGAGAGTAAGGTTAAACATTTGAACCTTTTCCACAGAGGGGTGCCATTTTGGGTGTCTGTAAGGCATAAAACAATCTCTTTATGAGAAGATTTCAATGATTAACACACACCTGGAATTACTTCAAACCCTCTGCCATTTTCTACAGTCTAGTGAAGTGATGCTCTATTGATCCCATGGTTTGCAGTCTTAGTGACAAACCTCTTAAATCACACATAATCAAATGCCCCTTACATACACAATTTACTTATATAATCTGTATAATTTACACATAAAATGTACAGATACACAATTTCTCCTGTAACTAAATGCTGGCGACTTACTTCCGCCTTACTAACCTAAAACGTACATTGTCAGATTTAGATTTATTTTTCATATCTACATCAAAAATATACAGTGAAATGTGTTGTTTGCATTAACCAACACATCTAAAGAATTGCTGGGACAGTCCACAAGTATCACCATAATTCCTGTGCCAAAAAAGTGTGGCCACAATATTTATTGTGTCCAAACGCTCATACAAGGAGCCAGAGAGCAAACTGCTAGCCTAATGAAATATACATTCCTACTTGCTTGTATGACTCCCAAGGGCAATAGTTTAGCCATCTGGGGAAGCAGACAAGAGCTGCACTCTCCTAGCACTAGTAACCCAGGTTTACTCTTGACCTCACTGGCTTACATGCTTTACCTTTGCCCACATAAATTAGGAACTGCAGCAGGTGACTCAGCTGTGACTCTGCCTCACCAGTCAATATGGTGATAGCTGATCTGAGTGTAAACCCATCCACACCACACCTCCCGCCTTTCACCTCTAGCTCGCTCATACCTGCCTACCTCTGCTAACATATTCAAAGACCATGCTGCCACTAGCATTTGAGAAAGGATTCCATGGAGTGTTCTACAACTCTATTACTTGCCAACCTCTAAGAAAAATAGCCTCAGCATTGTTTGAAATGGACAATCTTAGATCTTCAAACAGATTTTTCCTTGTTCTAGATTCTCCACAAGAGGAAACATCCATGACCTCTCAGGATCTCAGTGCTTTGAACTTACATCCTGTTGGGGAGGGAGTGTGGTGAAGGGGGGGAAGAGAATCAGTAGGGCAACCATCAGATCTGCACTTCAGGATGAGAACCAGTACTATGGGGCAAGAATAGGCAACAAGTCCGGTGGAATTCTCACGGGGGAGTTGCATCCAACTGATGGGCCAAGAAGTCTGTTTTCAGCCAATACAATTTCAGGACCAGCACATGGTCTCATTTTGTCCAGAAACTTTTCATGGTCCTAGACATACAAGGAAATATCACCATAAGGCAGGTTTCAGATGGGCGGTGTCAACAACACAGTTTATGGTAAGAATGTGGTTGTCAACAACAGTTCGGAGAGCTGCTAAAGGCCAGCAGGAGACTGAATACAAACCTTATTGATCGCAATAGTGAAGGCAGCCTCCACCTTGGCCTCGACTTCCTCCGGAGAATAATAACAGAAGAGATTAGTTCCTTGTAAAACGCAGTACATCCTGGTCCAATTGTGCAGGTCACCAACCAGCTGCTGCAATGCCAAGAAAGAAAACAGATAAAAGGGACAAGCTCAGGAGAGGTTGTCTCAGTGACAGAGGGCGAAGGTAGGGTTGAGGGTCAGGGCTCAGTGGGGTGTTGGGATGGGCACTGGGGGATGGGTAGTGCGAGAATTAAGGGGGGAGAAGCAGGTATGGTGAGCCAAGTTGAAAGTGAAACTCAGGATTGTTGTGGATAACTTCAACTTCCCTGATGTAGACTGGGATCTCCTTAGCACAACAGATTTAATTTGTTAGGTGCGTCCAGGAGGGTTTCTTAAATCAGTATGCAGGCAGTCTAAGAGGAGAAGCTATACCATACGAGTATAAGGTATAAGAGCAGAATTACACCATTTGGCCCACTGAGTCTGCTCTGCCATTTCATCATGGCTGATCTATTTCCCACTCAGCCCCAATTTCCTGCCTTCTCCCCTATGGCAATGAATTCCACAGATTCATTTCTCTGGCAAAACAAAATCCTCCTCATCTCCATTCTAAATGGACACCCCTCTATTCTGAGCCTGTTGTCCTCTGGTCTTAGACTCACCCACCACAGGGGTACTCCTGTGGCCAGTCCCCTCAACAACAGGTATACCAATTTGGATACTTTTGGAGGTATAACCTAACAGAGGAAAGTCACAGTGATTGAGTCTCTGGAACTGAGTCTGCCTGTGTGACTCAAAACAGAAGAGGAGAGAAGAGGCATGCTGTGGTGATGGTGGATTCGCTAGTTAAGAGAATGAATAGGAGGTTCTGTGAGCAAGAATGACATCCTGGATGGTATGTTGCTTCCCAGGATGTCTCGGATCGAGTCCTCAGCATTCTTAAGTGGGAGGCTGAAAAGCCAGAGGTTGTGGTCCATACGGGTACTGATGCCATGGGTAGGACAAGTAACGTGTTTCTACACAGGGAGATCAGGGACCTAGTTGCTAAGTTGAAGGGCAGGACTTTCAGGGTTGTGAACTCAGAATTGCTTCCTATGCAATGTGCTAATGTGGCCTGAATGAGGAAGATTATACAGTTTAATACTTCGCTAAGCAGTTGGGGTGGGAGGGAGGGCATAAGTTCTTTGGATCATTCTGCTTTATTCCAGGGAATCTGGGACCTGTACAGAAGGGATGGTTTGCACCTGAACTGGAGGGGGGCTAATATCCTAGCAGGAAGGTTTATTAATGCTGTACGGTGGGGTTTAAAATAGAGTTGCAGGGGGATTGGAACCAGAGTGCCAGAACAGTTAGTGGAGACACTGTGGAGGCAGATGTTGGTAAGACCTCAGGCAAAGTTAGGATTCAAAAGGTTGAGCATGGTGCGACTAGTGTCTTGAGTTGCATATATTTCAATGCAAGAAGCATCATTGGAAAGGCGGATGATAGCGCTGAATATGAGGTAGCTGGTTTACAAACAGAGGCAATGTGTAGTGGGGAGAGGTTGGTGATAAGGCAAAATTGCACCCAGCAGGATGAGTTGCAACATAAAAGGCAAACAAAATCAAAAAGGGTGAATACAGGACTGTAAGTGTTGTATTTGAATGCATGCAGTAATACAAAGTAAGATAGATGAAATTGTAGCAGAGTTGCAGATTGACAGGTATGTTGTTGTAGAATCATGGCTGTAAGATTATAGCTGGGAGCTTAATGTCCAGGGATACACACTGTATTGAAAGAACATGCAGAAAGGCAGAGGGACCAGCATTGCTCTGTTGGTAAGAAATGAAATGAGATCATTAGAAGGAAGTGACATAGGGTCAGAAGGTGTTGAATCATTGTGGATCGAGCTAAGGAACTGCAAGGGTAAAAAGACCCTGATGGGAGATGTATCCAGACTTACAAACAGTAGCAAGGATGTGGCCTGCAAATTACAATGGGAGATAGTAAATGTATGCCAAATGGTCAATTTTATAGAAGTCATGGGGGCTTCAATATGCAGGCAGATTGGGAAAATCAGGTTGGTGTTGGATTCTAGGACAGGGAATTACTAGAATGCCTACGAGATGGCTTTTTAGAGCAGCTCATGGTTGAACCCACTAGGAGATCAGCTGCTCCGGATTGAGTGATGTGCAATGAACCAGAATTGATTAGACACCTTATGGTAAATAATTCTTAGTGGCAATGATCACAAGGTAATCAAATTCACCCTAAAACTTGAGAAGGAGAAGCGAAAGTCAGATATATCAGTATTACAGTGGAGTAAAGAGAATTACAGAGGCATGAGAGAGGAGATGGCCAAAATTGACTGGAAATGAACACAGGCAGGGATGATAGAAGAGCAGTAATGGATGAAGTTTCTGGAAGCAATTCAGAAGCACAGGATTTATACAGCCCAAAGAGGAAAAAGATTTCTAAAGGAAAGATGGTACAAAGATGGTTCTGGATAACAAGAGAAGTCAAAACCAACATAAAAGCCAAAGTGAGGGCATATAATACAGCAAATATTAGTGGGAAGTTAGAGGACTGGAAAGCTTTTAAATACTAACAGAATGCAACTAAAAAAGTCATTAAGAAGGTAAAGATGGAATACATAAGTAAGCTAGCCAATAATATTAAAGAGGATACCAAAAGTTTCTTCAGATACCTAAAGTGTAAAAGAGAGGCAAGAGTGATTATCAGACCACTGGAAAATGATGCTAGAGAGGTATTAATAGGGGAAAATGAAATGGTGGATGAACTGAATAAGTATTTTGCATCAGTCTTCAGTGTGGAAGACACTAACAGTGTGGTGGAAGTTCCAGATGTCAGGAGTCATGAAGTGCGTAAAGTTACCATTTCTACAATGTAGCTTCTTGGGAAACTGAAAGGTCTGAAGGCAAATAAGTCACCTGGCCCAGATAGTGTACACCCCAAAGTTCTGAAAGAGGTGGCTGAAGAGGTCATGGAGGCATTAGTAATGATCAGTCAAGAATCAGTAGATTTGGAACATTTCCAGAATACTGGAAAATTGCATATGTCACTTGACACTTCAAGAAGGGAGAGAGGCAGAAGAAAGGAAACTAGAAGCCAATGTGTCTGACCTCAGTGGTTTGGAAGACGTTGGAGCCAATTATTAACAATGAGGCCTCAGAGTACCTGGAGGCACATAACAAAATAGGTCATAGTCAGCAGGCTTTCCTCAAGGGAAAATCTTGCCTGAAAAATCTGTTGGAATTCTTTGAAGAAATAACAAGCAAGATAGACAAAGGAGAATCAGTTGATGCTGTATACTTGGATTTTCAGAAGACATTTGACAAGGTGTCACACGTGAGGCTGTTCAACAAGCTATGAGCCCATGGTTTACAGAAAAGTTTTCTAGCATGGATAAAATAGTGGCTGATTGGTAGGAGGCAAAGAGTGCAAATAAATAGAGCCTTTTCTGGTTGGCTGCTGGTGATTAGTGGTGTCCCATGGGGTCTGTGTTGGGACCAATTCATTTTATGTTATATCTCAATGATTTGGATGATGGCCATGTTGCAAAGTTTGCAGATGATATGAAGATAGGTGGACTTTGAAGAAGAAGAAGAGAGGCTTTGGAAAGATGTAGACAGATGAGGAAAATAGGCAAACAAATGGCAGATGGAAGAGTTTGATAATGCACTTTGGGAGAAGAAATAAACGGATTGACTCTTTTCTAAATGAAGAAAAACATGAAAGACTGAGGCGTAAGAGGACTTGGCAGTCCTTGTGCAGGATTCCCCTTAAGATTAATTTGCAAGTTGAGTCTGTAGTGAAGGCGGCAAATAGAAAATTAGCATTCATTTCAAGCAGACTAGAATATAAAAACAGGAATGTGATGTTGAAACTTTATAAAGCAGTGGTGAGGCCTCACTTGGAGCATAGTGAGTAACTTTGGGCCCTTATCTTTGAAAGGATTTGCTGAAACTGGAGAGGGTTCAAAGCAGTTTCACATGAACAACTCCAGGATTGAATGGTGTGTCAACTGAAGAGCGTTTGATGGCACAAAGAGTGTATTCACTGGAATTCAGAAGAATGAGGGGTGACCTCAGTGAAAATTATTAAATGGTGAAAGGACTTGACAGAGTTCATAAGGAGGGAATGTCTCCTGTGGTGGGAGAGTCTAAAACCAGAGGACACAGACTCAGAATTGAGGGGCATCCTTTTAAAAACAGAAATGAGGAGGAATTACTTCAGCCAGAGAGTGGTGAATCTGTGAAATTCTTTGCCACAGGCAGCTGTGGACATTGTCTTTATATTTAAGGCAGAGGTTCATAGATTCTTGACTGGTCAGGTCATAAAGGGCTACTGGGCAAAAGCAAGAGATTGAGGCAGAGTAGACTTGATGGGCTAAACAGCCTAATTCTGCTCCTATATATTATAAAATTCTGAGGCTATCAGTCAGGAAATTGGAGGCTTAAACTGGAAACAGATATTCTCAGGGAAAAGTATGGAAGAAATGTGGCAAATGTTCAGGGGATATTTGTGTAGAGCTCTTTATAGGTACGTTCCAGTGAGACAGGGAAATTATGGTAGGGTACAGAAACCGTGGTGGACAAAGGCTATAATAAATCTAGTCAAGAAGAAAAGCTTACAAAAGATTCAGAGAGCTAAGTAATGTTAGAGATCTAGAAGATTATAAGGCTACTAAGGAGAAGTTTAAGAAGGAAATTAGGAGAGCCAGAAGGGGCCATGGTGGGGAGAATTAAGGAAAATCCCAAGGCATTCTACAAGTATGTGAAAAGCAAGAGGATAAGACATGAAAGAATAGGACCTATCAAGTGTGACAGTGGGAAAGTGTGTATGGAACCAGAGGAAATAGCAGAGGTACTTAATGAATACTTTATTTCAGTATTCACTATGGAAAAGGATCTTAGTGATTGTAGTGCAGACTTGCAGCAGACTGAAAGCTTGAGCATGTAGATATTAAGCAAAAGGATGTGCTGAAGCTTTTGGAAAGCATCAAGTTAGACAAGTCACCGAGACCTGACAAAATGTACCCCAGGCTACTGTGGGAGGCGAGGGAGAAGATTGCTGGCGATGTTCTTTGCATCATCAACGGAGACAGGAGAGGTTCCCGAGAATTAGAGGTTTGCAGATGCTGTTCCTTTATTCAAGAAAGGGAGTAGAGATAGCCCAGGAAATTATAGACCAGTGAGTCTTACTTCAGTGGTTGGTAAGTTGTTGGAGAAGATCCTGAGAGGCAGGATTTATGGACATTTGGAGAGGCATAATATGATTAGGAATAGTCGGCATGGCTTTGTCAAGGGCAGGTCATGCCTTCTGAGCCTGATAGAATTTTTTGAGGATGTGACTAAACACATTGATGAAGGAAGAGCAGAAGATGTATATGGATTTAAGAAAGACATCAGATAAGGTACATCATACAAGGCTTATTGAGAAAGTAAGGAGGCATGGGATCCAAAGGGACATTGCTTTGTGGATCCAGAACTGGCTTGCCCACAGAAGACAAAGAGTGGTTGTAGACGGGTCACATTCTGCATGAAGGTCGGTAACCAGCAAAGTCCCTCAGGGATCTGTTCTGCGACCCTTACTTTTTGTGATTTTTATAACTGACCTGGATGAGGAAGTGGAAGGATCGGTTAGTAAGTTTGCTGATGACACAAAGGTTGGAGGTGTTGTGGATAGTGTGGAGGGCTGTCAGAGGTTACAGCGGGACATTGATAGGATGCAAAACTAGGCTGAGAAGTGGCAGATGGAGTTCAATCCAGATAAGTGTGAAGTGGTTCGTTTTGGTAGGTCAAATATGATAGCAGAATAGAGTATTAATGGTAAGACTCTTGGCAGTGCAGAGGATCAGAGGTGTACTAGCCTTCATCAAACATGGAATTGAATTTAGAAGCCGAGTGGTAACGTTGCAGCTATATAGAACCCTGATCAGACCCCACTTGGAGTACTGTGCTCAGTTCTGATCGCCTCATTACAGGAAGGATGTTGAAGCCAAAGAAAAGGTGCAGAGGAGATTTACAAGGATGTTGCCTGAATTGGGGAGCATGCCTTATGAGAATAGGTTGAGTGAACTCAGCCTTTTCTTCTTGAAGCGAAAGAGGATGAGAGGTGACCTGATAGAAGTGTACAAGACGATAAGAGGCATTGATCATGTGGATAGTCAGAGGCTTTTTCCCAGGGCTGAAATGGTTGCCACAAGAGGAACTTGTTCCTTGTAAGCGGAACAAGTGCTACACCTGCCCTTACACTTCCTCCCTCACCACCATTCAGGGCCCCAGACAGTCCTTCCAGGTGAGGTGACACTTCACCTGTGAGTCGGCTGGTGTGGTATACTGTGTCTTTTATATTTTGGTGAGACCCGACGCAGACTGGGAGACTGCTTCACTGAACACCTATGCTCAGTCCACCACAGAAAGCAAGATCTCCCAGTGGCCACACATTTTAATTCCACGTCCCATTCCCATTCTGATATGTCTATCCATGGCCTCCTCTACTGTCAAAATGAATCCAAACTCAGGTTGGAGGAACAACACTTTATATACCGGCTGGGTAGCCTCCCACCTGATGACATGAACATTGACTTCTCTAACTTCCATTTATACCCCTCCTCCCCTTCTTACCCCATCCCTGATGTATTTAGTTGTTTGCCTGTTCTCCATCTCGCTCTGCTTCCCCCTTCCCCCTTTCTATCTCCCGGGGCCTCCCGTCCCATGATCCTATCCCTTCTCCAGCTCTGCATCACTTTCGCCAATCACCTTTCCAGCTCTTAGCTTCATCCCACCCCCTCCGGTCTTCTCCTATCATTTCTCATTTCCCCCTCCCCCCACTATTTTCAAATCTCTTACTATATTTCCTTTCAGTTAGTCCTGATGAAGGGTCTCGGCCCGAAACGTCGACAGTGCTTCTCCTTATAGATGCTGCCTGGCCTGCTGTGTTCCACCAGCATTTTGTGTGTGTTGTTTGAATTTCCAGCATCTGCAGACTTCCTCGTGTTTGCCACAAGAGGACACAGGTTTAAGGTGCTTGGGAGTAGGTACAAAGGAGATGTCAGGGGTAAGTTTATTATTCAGAGAGTGATGAGTGCGTGGAATGGGCTGCTGGCAACAGTGGTGGAGGCGAATACGATAAGGTCTTTTGAGAGGGTTTTAGTTAGATACACAGAGCTGAGTAAAATAGAGGGCTCTCGGTAAGGCCTATCATTCTCCTGAACTCCAGTGAGTAAAGGCTGAAAGCTGTAAAATTCTCCTCATTTGATAGGCCTTTCAATCCCGGAATCATTTTTATGAACCTGCCCTGAACCCTGTCCAATGTCAGCACATCCTTTCTTAGATAAGGAGCCCAAAACTGCTCACAATACTGCAAGAGATGCCTGACCATTGCTTTATTATGCTTCACCATTACATCCTTGCTTTTATATTCCAGTTCTCTTGAACTGAAAGCTGGCATTTCATTTGCCTTCCTCACCACCAAAGCAACCTGCAAATTAACTATAGGGAACCCTGCTTAAGGTCTTGCAAGTCTCTTTGAACCTCAGACTTTTGAATTTTCTCTCCATTGAGAAAATAGTCTAGCCTTTGACTTCTTCTACTAAATTACATGACCATACACTTCCTGACACTACATTCCATATGCGACTTTGTCCATTCTCTTAATCTATCAAAGTCCTTCTGAACTCTCTCACATCAACAATACCTGCTGCTCCATCTATCTTTGCATCATTTACTAGAAACCCATCAATTTCATAATACCATAAGACATCAGAACAGAATTAGGCCATTTGGCCCATCGTGTCTGCTCCATCATTCAATCATGGCTGATTTTTTTTTAATCCCACTCCCTGGCTTCCTCCCGTAACCTTTGATGCCATGTCCAATCAAGAAACTATCAATTTCTGCCTTAAATACACCCAAAAGATCTGGCCTCCACAGCTACCTGTGGTAACAAACTCCACAAATATACCGCCCACTGGCAGAAGAAATTTCTCCATATCTCTGCTTTAAAAGGACATCCCTCTATCCTGAGGCTATGCCCTCTGGTTCAAGACTCCCCCTATATGGGAAACAACCTTTCCACATTTACTCTCTCTAGGCTTTCCAACATTCCAAAGATTTCAATGAGATTCCCCCTCATGCATCCCAGAGCCAGCAAATTTTCCTCACCAGATGTCAGGGGTAAGTTTTTTTTATGCAGAGAGTGGTGAATGCATGGAATGGGCTGCCGGCGACAGTGGTGAAGGCAGATACGATAGGGTCTTTTAAGAGACTCCTGGATAGGTACATGAAGCTTAGAAAAGCAGAAGGCTATGGGTAATCCTAGGTAATTTCTAAAGTAAGAACGTTCGGCACAGCATTGTGGGTTGAAGGGCCTTTATTTCTATGTTTCTATATGATAACCTCTTCATTCCCAGAATCATTCTTGGAAACTCCTTGAAACCCTCCCCAATGCCAGCACATCTTTTCTTAGATAAGGAGTCCAAAACTGTTCAAGGTGAGGCCTTACCTGTGCCTTATAAAGTGTCAGCATCACATCCCTGCTCTTGTACTCTGGGACCTCTTGAAATGAACGCTAACATTTGCCTTCCTAACCACTGATTCAACCTGCAAGTTACTCTTGAAAGTGTTCTGCATAAGGACTCACAAATCCCTTTGTATCTCAGATTTTTACATTTTCTCCCTGTTTAGAAAATAGTCTGCACATTTATTTCTTCTACCAAAGTGCAAATGTTGAAGGGTGTGAGGGAAGAGAAGTGGGTGCAGTTACTATTACAAGAGAGAAGGTGCTCAAAAAGCTGAAAGGTCCATGTCACCTGGATCAGATGAACTGCACCCTAGGGTTCTGAAAGAGGTAGCGGTAGAAATTGTGGAGGTATTAGTAATGATCTTTCAAAAATCATTGGACTCTGGCATGGTGCCAGAGGACTGGAAAATTTCAGATGTTACACCACTCTTTAAGAAAAGGGGAAGGCAGTGAAAGGAAATTATAGACCAGTTAGACCAACCTCAGTGGTTGGGAAGATGTTAGCGTCAATTGTTAAGGATGAAGTGATGGAGTACTTGGAGACATAGTACTAGATAGAACGAAGTCAGCATGGTTTCCTCAAGGGAAAATCCTGCCTGACAAATTTTAGAATTCTTTGAGGACATTACAAGTAGGATGGATAAAGGGGATTCAGTAGATGTCATATGTTTGGACTCTCAGAAGGCCTTTGATAAAGTGCCACACATGAGGCTGCTTACTAAGTTAAGAATCCCTCCCCACTAGGTATTACAGGAAAGTTACTAACATGGTTAGAGCATTGGCTGATTGGTCGGAGTCAGTGCGTAAGAATAAAAGGATCCTTTTTTGGTTGGCTACCAGTGACTAGTGGGTTTGGAGTTTGGACCACTTCTTTTCATGCTGCATATGAATGATTTAGATGATGGAATAGATTACTTTGTTGCCAAGTTTGCGGATGATATGGAGATTGGTGGAGGGGCAGGTAGTGTTGAGGAAACAGGTAGGCTGCAGAATGACTTAGGTGGATTAGGAGAATGGGTAAGAAAGTGGCGAATGAAATACAAGGCCTTTGACATGGTCATGCAGTTTGATAGTAGAAATAAATATGCAGACTATTTTCTAAATGGGGAGAAAATCCAAAAATCTGAAATGGAAAGGGACTTGGAGTCCTTGTGCAGAACACACTAAAGGTTAACTTGCAGGTAGAGTTGGTGGTGAGGAAGGCAAATGCAATGTTAGCATTCATTTCAAGGGGTCTAGAATACAAGAGCAGGGATGTGATGCTGGGACTTTATAAGGCACTGGTGACACCTCACCTTGAGTATTGGGAACAGTTTTGGGCTCCTCATCAAAGAGATGTGCTAGCATTGGAGAGTTTTTAGTGGAGGCTCACAAGGATGATTCCAGGAATGAAAGGGTTATCATACAAGGAACATTTGGTGGTTCTGGATCTGTACTCATTGAAATTTAGAAGGATGAGGGGGATCTCTTTGAAACCTTTTGAATGTTGAAAGAACTAGACCGAGTAGATGTGGAAAGGATGTTTCCCTGGTGGGAGAGTCTAGGACAAGAGGGCACAGCCTCAGGTAGAGGGACGTCCTTTCAAAACAGAGATGGAGAGAAATTTCTTTAGCTAATGGGTGATAAATTTGTTGCCACATGCAGCTGTGGAGTCCATGTTGTTAGGTGTTTTTAAGGAAGAGCTTGAGAGGTTATTAATTGGACATGGTACCAAAGGTTACAGGGAAAAGAAGCATCAGCCATGATTGAATGGTGGAGCAGACTCAATGGGCCAAATAACCTAATTCTGCTCCTATGTCATGGTCTTTCCTATAACGAGCTGAGCAAAACCATAAACAATTTTCTAAATGTGGCGTCATGAACAAGATTTACATCTGCAACCTAACTGAAGAAGGATAGTGTGCTGAACAGCTTTTACACCACCCTGTCCATCTGTGAAGCACTTGCAATGATCTGTGTCCCCTTAAGTCCCTCTGCTCCATCGCACACCTCAGTGACCGAGTTGTCAGTGGGGGAACACTTTGTGACCAGCGATTATAATTCCGCTAATTTCAAAATACTTATGCAGAAGGACTGGTCTACAAGGCAGCTGGTTAATAGATGGATGAGAGATTTAGAGGGCTATAGGCCAAAATACAGGCAGATGTGACCAGATCACAGGGCAATACAGTTAGCATAATTGAGATAGGCTGAAGGGCCTGTTTATAGATCACAGGGCAATACAGTTGGCATGATTGAGATGGGCTGAAGGCCTGTTCCTGTGCTGTGTAACTCTGCCTGGAATGTTTATAGCTAGATTGATGAAAATGCCCAGGTGGAGTTGTACTAACAGAGAGAGAATATTGCTCAGCCAAAGGTCACAGACTGTTAAAAACAGCTAGTTCGGATGAGAAAGTAGAAGTGAATGACACAAAGTTGGAAAGATTGATAATGAGATAAATTACTTTAACCACCAAGACAGAGATTCAGATTCAAATTCATTAATTTATCATGTGCAGTGAAAGTGTAATTTCCATTAACAACCAACACAACCCAAGGATGTGTTGTTTTAGACGCGACAGAACAGGAGGGATTAAAGGAGGGGTGGTGTCACCAGTCAAGGAAAAGGTCACCACGGGTCCCACTCAGGGCACACTGTAGAACTCGACTAGTGAAGCGTTATAAGTGGAACTCAAAAATAAGGAAGATATGACCACGTTAATGGGGCTGTATTAAAGGCCAGCCAACAAATTTGTAGTCAGATCACAGACTGTTGCAAGAAACACAAGGTTGTTATAGCAGGTGACTTTAACTTTCCACATATTGACTGTAAAAGGATTAGATGTGTTAGAGTTTGTCAAATGCTTTCAGGAAAGTTTCCTTAATCAGTACATAGAAGTTCCAATGAGAGAATGTGTGATATTTGATCTGACATTAGGGAATAAGACCATAAGATATTGGAGCAAAATCAGGCCATTTGGCCCATTGAGTCTAGTCTGCCATTTCACCACGGCTGATCCAATTTCCCTCTCAGCCCCAATCTCTTGGATTCTGCCTGTATCCCTTCATACCCTGACCAATCAAGAATCAATCAAACTCTGCCTTAACTACACATACAGTGGCAAAGAATTCCACAGATTTGCCACCCTCTGGCTAAAGAAATTTCTCCTCATCTCCATTCTAAAAGGATGTCCCTCTATTTTGAAATTGTCCTCTATTCTAAGACTCTCCCACCATAGGAAACATCCTCTCCAAATCCACTCTATTGAGGCCTTTCAATATTTGGTAGGTTTCAATGAGTTCACCCCTCATTCTTCTGAATTCCAGTGAATACAAGCCCACATCCCACAAACGCTCTTCATGTGACAAACTGTTTAATCTGGGAATCATTTTTGTGAACCTCCTTTAAACTGTCTCAGTTTCAGCACATCCTTTCTAAGGGGCCCAAAACTCCTCTCAATACAGCACTCCAAGTGAGGCCTCACCAGTGCTTTACAAAGTCGGCATATCAATAGGCGTATCAGCCCGAAACATCGACTGTACTTTTTTCCATCAATTGTTTGCAAGGAGAGGACAAAAGACTGTGGAAGAAAGAAAAGAGGGAGGAACCCCAGAGGGACATTATGGGCAGGTAAGGAGATAAGGTGAAAGAAGGAAAACGGAATGGGGAATGGTGAAGGGAGGGGGATATTACCAGAGTTCGAGAAATCAATGATCGTGTCATCAGGTTGGAGGCTACCAAGGAATATAGGTGACCTGACAGTCCAACCTGACTGTGGCCTCATCAAGACAGTGGAGTGCCAGGAGGGAGATCAGTGGGGAGGGACGAATGGACAAGGAAGTCGCTTGGAGAGTGATCCCTGTAAAGCAGAAAGTGGAGGGAAGGAAAGATTCAGAACAAGAAGGCTGCAAGTGGAACTGCTAAGGATTTCCAAAGCAAAGGCATTTTACTACTTGGGGTATATGAAAGACAAGACTGCGCGGGCACGTGACGTCAGCCAGTAGAGCAGGAAAAGTTTAAAAAGAAGACCGCCATATCCAGCGGGCAGCGTTCGGAGTGGGAAGCAGAGTGAGAGGAAGCAGAGTGAGAGGCAGCAGAGTGAGAGGCAGCAGAGTGAGAGGCAGCAGAGTGAGAGGCAGCAGAGTGAGGGGCAGCAGAGTGAGAGGCAGCAGAGTGAGAGGCAGCAGAGTGAGAGGCAGCAGAGTGAGAGGCAGCAGAGTGAGAGGCAGCAGACTGAGAGGCAGCAGAGTGAGAGGCAGCAGAGTGAGAGGCAGCAGAGTGAGGGGCAGCAGAGTGAGAGGAAGCAGAGTGAGAGGCAGCAGAGTGAGAGGAAGCAGAGTGAGAGGCAGCAGAGTGAGAGGCAGCAGAGTGAGAGGCAGCAGAGTGAGAGGCAGCAGAGTGAGAGGAAGCAGAGTGAGAGGATTTTGGCTCAAAGGGCTTAGGTGGCAATGGGATGAGGCGAGGTAGGTTTTCCTGTGTTAATTGTGGAAAGGAGGTATGTGAGTGAGGCCGGTGTCTGTGGTCAGTGTCAGATGTGGGAGTTCCTTGAGACTCCCAGCCTCCCGGACTGCCATATCTGCACCTGGTGTGTCAAGCTGCAGCTCCTAAGGGACCGTTAGGGAACTGGAGATGCAGCTCAATGACCTTCATCTGGTCAGGGTGAGTGAGGAGGTGATAGAAAGGAGTTATAGGCAGATGGTCACACCAGGGCCACGGGAGGCAGACAAGTGGGTAATAGTCAGGAGAGGGAAGGGGAAGAGTCAGGTACTGGAGAGTACCCCTGTGGCTGTCCCCCGAACAGTAAGTACTCCTGCTTGAGTACATTGGGGGGGGGGGGGGGGGAGAGAGAGACAGCCTATCTGGGGGAAGCGACAGTGGCCAAGCCTCTGGCACAGAGTCTGGCCCTGTGGCTCAGAAGGGTAGGGAAAGGAAGAGGAAGGAAGTAGTGATAGGGGACTCTATAGTTTGGGGGTCAGACAGGCAATTCTGTGGACACAGGAAAGAAACTCCAATGGTAGTTTGCCTCCCAGGTGCCAGAATCCGGGATGTTTCAGATCGCATCAAAGATATCCTGCAGCGGGAGGGAGAACAGCCAGAGGTCGTGGTACATATTGGTACCAATGACATAGGTAGGAAAAGGGAAGAGGTCCTTTAAAAAGACTATAGGGAGTGAGGAAGGGAGTGAGGAAGAAAGTTGAGAAGCAGGACCACAAAGGTAATAATCCCAGGATTACTGCCTGCGCCACGCAACAGTGAGCATAGGAATAGATTGAGGTGGACTATAAATGCATGGCTGAGGGATTGGAGTAGGGGGCAGGGGGTCAGATTTCTGGATCATTGGGACTTCTTTTGGGGCAGGTGTGATCTGTACAAAAAGGATGGGTTGCACGCATCCCAGGGGGGCCAATATGCTGGTGGGGAGATTTGCTAAGGCTACTGGGGAGGATTTAAACTAGATTTGTTGGGGGTTGGGAATCGAACTGAAGAGACTGAGGAAGAGGCGGTTGGTTCACAAATAGAGAAATTTTGGAGAAAATATGTGAGGGAGGGTAAGCAGGTGACAGAGAAGGGATGCGCACAGACCGACGGTTTCAGATGTGTCTATTTTAATGCAAGGAGTATTGTAAACAAAGCAGATAAATTTAGAGCGTGGACCAGTACTTGGAGTTATGATGTGGTGGCCATTACAGAGACTTAGATGGCTTAGGGACAGGATTGGTTAAGATTTAAGATTCAAAAACTTTATTGACATTCCAACCATACATCAGCTCTGCAGGGCAGAATGAGACAGCGTTTCCCAGGGGCAAGTGCAAACATAACATAACAAACGCAACAAATAGTAAACACAACAATAAATAGTAAAACACAACAGCCACATGTCAGATAAAATCAAGTTATAGATGTCCAGTGCAAGTTAAAAGTGTCCAAAGCAGAGTCAGGTAGAGCAGCTATTTAGCAGTCTGACTGCCTGTGGGAGGAATCTGTTTAGTAGCCTTGTGGTTTTTGTTTTGATGCTCCTGTAACATTTGCCTGATGGCAGAAGAACAAACAGTTTATGGAAGGGTGTGAGGGGTCTTTAATGATGTACCGTGTTTTCTGGAGGCATCGACTCTGAAAGAGGTCTTGGACAAAAGGTAGGGAGACCCCCATAACCTTCTCTGCTCCCCTAACCACCCTCTGCAAGGCTTTTTTGTCGGCAGCACTGCAGCTGGAGTACCAGGGTGTGATGCAAAAGGTCAGCACACTTCCAACCACGCCTCAATGTAATTAAGATGTTAGTGGGGAGTGATGCTTGTTTAAGAAAGTACAATCTCTGCTGGGCCCAATTCACAATCCCAGTGGTGTTCCTGGACCAGGTGAGATTGTCCGAGATCTGCACCCCAAGGAACTTGATGTTTTCCACTCTCTCCACTGTGGAGCTGCTGATGCTGAGGGGTGTGTGCTCAGGCTGAGACCGTCTGAAATCGATGATCATCTCCTTGGTTTTGGTGACATTAAGCATCAAGTTGTTGTCACTGCACCAGCTCTCTAGGTGTTTGACCTCCTCCCTGTACAATGTTTCATCAATTCTGCTGATGAGCCCCACCACTGTGGTATCATCAGCAAACTTAATGATCGGGTTCCCCTTGAATCTGGCTGCACAGTCATGTGTTAGCAGCGTAAACAGCAATGGGCTGAGCACACAGCCTTGTGGGGATCCAGTGCTCAGCGTGATTGAGTCAGAGATGTTCCTGCCAACATGGACTGACTGTGGTCTCTCTGTCAAGAAATCCAGAACCTAGTGACACATGGCAGTGTTAAGGCAAAGCAGCGACAGTTTCTCCACTAGTCTCTGCGGATGATGGTATTGAACACTGAACTGAAATCAATGTACAACAATGTACTTCAAGTGCCTGGTTTTAGATGCTTCAGAAAGGACACAGAGGGAGGCAAAAGAGGTGGGGGCATGGAAGGATTGTCTACAGAGTCTCTGTGAGTGGAGATTAGGAACAGGAAGGGGATCAATAACTTTACTGGGTGTTTTTATAGGCCCCCTATTAATAACAGGGATATCGAGAAGCAGATAGGGAAACAGGACCTGGAAAGGCGTAATAATAAGAGTTGTCATGATGGGAGATTTTAATTTTCCAAATATTAATTGCCATCTCCTTAGAGTGAGGGGTATAGATGGGGTGGAGTTCGTTAGGTGTATTCAGGAAGGTTTCTTAACACAGTATGTAGATAAGCCTACAAGAGGAGAGACTGTACTTGATTTGGTATTGGGAAATTAACCTGGTCAGGTGTCAGATCTCTCAGTGGGAGAGCATTTTGGAGATAGTGATCATAATTCTATCTCCTTTACAATAGCATTGGAGAGAGATAGGAACGACAAGTTAGAAAAGCATTTAACTGGAGTAAGGGGAAATAGAAGGCTATCAGGTAGGAAATTGGAAGCATAAATTGAGAACAAATGTACTCAGGGAAACATATGGAAGAAGTGTGGCAAATGTTCAGGGGATATTTGTGTAGAGATCTGCATAGGTACATTCCAATGATACAGGATAGTTAAGGGCGGGTACAGGAACCATGCTGTACAAAGGCTGTAATAAATCTAGTCAAGAAGAAAAAAAAAGCTTACAAAAGGTTTAGAGAGCGAGGTAATGTTAGAGATCTAGAAGATTATAAGGCTAACAAGAAGGAGCTTAGAAGGAAATCACAGGAGAGCCAGAAGGGGCCATGAGAAGGCCTTGGTGGGCAGGATTAAGGAAAACCCAAGGCATTTTACAAGTATCTGAAGAGCAAGAGGATAAGACGTGAAAGAACAGGACTTATCAAGTGTGACAGTAGGGAAGTGTGTATAAAACCAGAGGAAAGAGCAGAGGTATTTAATGAATACTTCACTTCAGTGTTCACTATGGAAAAAGATCTTGGCAGTTGTAGTGATGCCTTTCAGCAGACTGAAAAGCTTGAGCATGTAGATATTAAGAAAGAGGATGCGCTGGAGCTTTTCGAAAGCATCAAGTTGGATAAGTTGCCAGAACCAGATGAGATGCACCCCAGGCTACTGTGGGAGGCGAGGGAGGAGATTGCTGAACCTCTAGTAATGATCTCTGCATCATCAATGGGGAGGGGAGAGGTTCCAGAGGATTGGAGTGCTGCAGATGTTGTTCTCTTATTCAAGAAAACGAGTAGAGATAGCCCAGTAAATTATACACCAGTGAATATTACCTGAGTGGTTGGTAAGTTGATGGAGAAGATCCTGAGAGGCAGGACTTATGTACACTAGGAGAGCTATAATATAACTATATAACAATTACAGCACGGAAACAGGCCATCTCGGCCCTTCTAGTCCGTGCCGAACGTTTACTCTCGCCTAGTCCCACTGAACTGCATTCAACCCATAACCCTCCATTCCTTTCCTGTCCATATACCTATCCAATTTTTTTTTTTAAATGACAATATCAAACCTGCCTCTACCACTTCTACTGGAAGCTCGTTCCACACAGCTACCACTCTCTCAGTAAAGAAGTTCCCCTTCGTGTTACCCCTAGACTTTTGCCCCCTAACTCTCAACTCATGTCCTCTTGTTTGAATCTCCCCTACTCTCAATGGAAAAAGCCTATCCATGTCAACTCTATCTATCCCCCTCATAATTTTAAACACCTCTATCAAGTCCCCACTCAAATTTCTACGGTCCAAAGAATAAACACCTAACTTACTCAACCTTACTCCGTAACTTAGGTGCTGAAACCCAGGTAACATTTGAGTAAATCACTGTATTCTCTCTGTTTTGTTGACATCTTTCCTATAATTCAGTGACCAGAACTGTACACAAGACTCCAAATTTGGTCTCACCAATGCCTTGTACAATTTTAACATTACATCTCAACTCCTGTACTCAATGCTCTGATTTATAAAGGCCAGCATACCAAAAGCTTTCTTCACTGCCCTATCTCCATGAGATTCCACCTTCAGCGAACTATGCACCATTATTCCTAGATCACTCTGTTCTTCAATGGCCCACCATTTACCATGTATGTCCTATTTTCATCAGTCCTACTGTTACAAAGGATGAACAGCTCTGATGGGCAGAAGGGTGCAGAGTTGCCCATGTCTCCCCCCCCCCCCCGGGAGAATCACAAACCATTACTGTTGCTATGCTGCTAATGAGAGAGAGAGAGATGTAAGGGAAAACATGCTGGAACTGGAAAATCTGCTACAGATAAGAGAGAGATAAAGCGGGGCAGAGAGACTTGTTGATTAACCATATTATGACTTCTGAAAGACATGGCTTCTGAGAGGGTTGTTTACCTTATACCATTCTGTTCATTAAAATTCCTCAGTGGACAGCCGGAGTGGGCTGGTTTGATGAACAAAGCCATTCAAAATTGATGGACAACTGAGACCCCGTGAGTAGGGATAAAAGTGAGGTCTGGGGAGACAACCCTCAGGCACATCAGGAGACACACTATTGAGCACTGATTGAGTGTTGGAACCCACGTGAAGATGTGGGGCATTGGAGACCGAACAAAGGGATCGGTCAGTTTAACTCACAGTGTTATAGGAGGGACGGTGGGGGCTTGTGTGTGTGTTCACCCTTGCCTGGGTGACGAGTCCACCACAGAAGAACAGTCCAGCTGAAGGACAGAGGGGTCATACCTGAATGGCCACAACACATCGACGGATCAAGAACATAAAGGAAGGTTTGCCTGCCTGTAGCTGTTACTGCTCGCACTCTCTCTCTTTTTCTCTCTCTCTCCCCAACGATTACAATACAACAACTATAACTACATTAGCACTCATGAACTGAACTGAACTTTACACTTTTCTATGACAATTTATTTACCCCTAGACATCGATAGAGCTTGTTTATTATTGATTATTATTATTCATGCACTTTTAGGTTTATTACTGCTAACTGGTTTTATATGTATATTTGCATTATTAATATGGTTTTGCTTATTTTTATTAATAAACACCTTTAGTATAGTACCACCAGACTCCAACAAATTCTTCTTTCTCTGCTGGTTAGACACCCAATTACGGGGTACGTAACACTACCAAAATGTAGCACCTCACACTTATCAGCATTAAACTCCATCTGCCATTTTTCAGCCCACTCTTCTAACTGGCCTAAATCTCTCTGCAAGCTTCGAAAACCGACTTCATTATCCACAACGCCACGTATCTTAGTATCATCTGCATATTTACTAATCCAATTTACTACCCCATCATCCAGATCATTAATGTATACGACAAACAATATTGGACCCAGTACAGATCCCTGAGGCACATCACTAGTCACTGGCCTCCAACCTGACAAACAGTTATCCACCACTACTCTCTGGCATCTCCCATCCAGCCACTGTTGAATCCATTTTACTAATTCAATATTAATAACTAACTGTTGAACCTTCCTAACTTTCCGTGTGGAACCTTGTCAAAGGCCTTACTGCAGTCCATATAGACAACATCCACTGGTTTACCCTTGTCAACATTCCCAGCAACCTCTTCAAAAAATTCAGTAAGATTTGTCAAACATGACCTTTCACGCACAAATCCAAGCTGACTATTCCTAATCAGACCCTGTCTATCCAGATAATTACATATACTATCTCTAAGAAAACTTTCCAATAATTTACTCACCACTGACGTCAAGCTTACAGGTTGATAATTGCTAGATTTACTCTTAGAACCCTTTACTCTTTAAACAATGGAATCACATGAGCAATACACCAATTCTCTGGCACCATCCCCATTTCTAATGACATTTGAAATATTTCTGTCAGAGCCCCTGCTATTTCTACACTAACCTCCCTCAAGGTCCTGGGGAATATCCTGTCAGGATCCAGAGACTTATCCACTTCTATACTCTTTAACAGCGCCAGTACTTCCTCTTCTTTAATCATCATAGTTTCAATAACTACCCTACTTGTTTCCCTTACGCAATACAATATTATTTTCCTTAGAGAATACTGAAGTAAAGAAATTGTTCAAAATCTCCCCCATCTCTTTTGGCTCCACACATAGCTGTCCACTCTGATTCTCTAAGGGACCAATTTTATCCCTCACTATCCTTTTGCTATTAATATAACTGTAGAAACCCGTCAGATTTATTGGATTTATTTTCACCTTACTTGCCAAAGCAACCTCGTATCTTCTTTTAGCTTTTCTAATTTCTTTAAGATTCTTTTTACATTCTTTATATTCCTCGAGCACCTCATTTACACCATGCTGCCTAAATTTATTGTAGATCTCTCTCTTTTTCTGAACCGTTTCCAATACCCCTTGAAAACCATGGCTCTCTCAAACTTTTAACCTTTCCTTTCAACCTAACAGAAACATAAAGATTCTGTATCCTCAAAATTTCACCTTTAAATGACCTCCAATTCTCTATTACATCCTTCCCATAAAACAAATTGTCCCAATCCACTCCTTCTAAATCCTTCCACATCTCCTCAAAGTTACCCTTTCTCCAATCAAAAATCTCAACCCTGGGTCAAGTCCGATCCTTCTCCATAATTATTTTGAAACTAATGGCATTGTGATCATTGGACCCGAAGTGCTCCCCAACACATACCTCCATCACCTGACCTATCACATTCCCTATCAGGAGATCCAACACTACCCCTTCTCTAGTTGGTACCTCTATGTATTGCTGCAAAAAGCTATCCAGCATACATTCTGCAAACTCCAAACCATCCATCCCTTTTACAGAACGGGCTCCCCAGTCTATGTGTGGAAAATTAAAATCTCCCACAATCACAACCCTGGGCTTACTACAAATATCTGCTATCTCCTTACAAATTTGCTCCTCCAATTCTCGCTCCCCATTAGGTGGTCTATAATACACCCCTGTAAGTGTCAATTCCACCCAAGTAGTCACCCTAGACAAGCCCTCTAATCTATCCTGCCAAAGCACCACTGTAATATTTTCTCTGACAAGCAATGTAACACCTCCCCCTCTTGCCCCTCCGATTCTATCACACCTGAAACAACGAAATCCAGGAATATTTAGTTGCCAATCACACTCCTCCTTCAACCATGTTCCACTAATAGCTACAACATCATATTTCCAGGTATCAATCCATGCTCTAAGCTCATCCACCTTTCTTACAATGCACCTAGCATTAAAATAGATGCATTTAACAAACTCTCCACTTCTTCCTCTGTTTATCCTTAATGGTGCAAACAACTTTATTATCTTTTTCTTCCTTCTCCCCTACATCTTCGGTCTGAGCACTCCCCTTCTCTGTCACCTGCCTATCCTCCCTCACACACTGTCTACAAGCTTTCTCTATTTGTGAACTAACCTCCTCTCTCCTCGTCTCTTCAATTTAATTCCCACCCCCAATCATTCTAGTTTAAAGTCTCCCCAGAAGCCTTAGCAAATCTCCCCGCCAGGATATTGGTCCCCCTAGGATTCAAGTGTAACCAGTCCTTTTTGTACAGGTCACACCTGCCCCAAAAGAGGTCCCAATGATCCACAAACTTGAATCCCACAAACTGCTCCAATCCCTCAGCCACGCGTTTATCCTCAACTCATTACATTCCTACTCTCACTGTCACGTGGCACAAGCAGTAATCTCGAGATTACTACCTTTGCGGTCCTTCTTCTCAACTCCCTTCCTAACTCCCTATATTCTCCTTTCAGGACCTCTTCCCTTTTCCTACCTACGTCATTGGTACCTATATGTATCACGACCTCTGGCTACTCACCCTCCCACTTCAGGATATCTTGGACGGGATCAGAAACATCCTGGACCCTGGCACCAGGGAGGCAAACTACCATTCAGGTCTCCTGACTGCGTCCACAGAATCACCTATCTGACCCCCTAACTATCAAGTCTCCTATTACTACTGCCTTCCTCTTCCTTTCCCTATCCTTCTGAGCCACAGGGCCAGACTCTGTGCCAGAGGCATGGCCACTGTTGCTTCCCCCAGGAAGGCTATCCCCTCAGTAGTACTCAAACAGGAGTACTTATTGTCAAGGGGTACAGCCACTGGGGTACTGTCTAGTACCTGACTCTTCCCCTTCCCTCTCCTAACCGTTACCCACTTGTCTGCTTTCAGTGGCCCCGCTGTGGCCACCTGCCTGTAACTCCTCTCTATCACTTCCTCACTCTCACTGACCAGACGAAGGTCACTGAGCTGCAGCTCCAGTTCCCTGACACGGTCCCTTAGGAGCTGCAGCTCGACGCACCTGGCGCAGATGTGGACATCCGGGAGGTTAGGAGACTCGAAGACCTCCCACATCGGACACTGAGAATAAGCTGCCCTCACACTTATAATTCCCACTTTCCTCAAATAACCTAAATCTACCTTGCCTCGCCCATTGAGCCAAAGCCCTTAAGGCCTCACTCTGCTCCTGGCTCATTCTGCTGCCCGCAAATGATGCTGCCTGCTGTATAAGGCTGTGTTCCTTTTAAATCTTTTGCGCTTCACTGCCCGATGTCACATGCCTGCGCAGTCCTGCCTCTCTTAGTCCCGATGAGAAGAAAAAATCAAAATGGCTCCCGCTGTACTCTTGTTCTGATTCCCAGACTTCCTTCTCCAAATGATTAGGAATAGTCAACATGGCTTTTTCAAAGGCAGGTCGTGCCTTACAAGACTGATAGAATTTCCAAAGCAAAGGCATTTTATGGTGTATTGGCCTTCATTAATCGTGGAATTGAATTTAGGATCCGAGAGGCAATTTTGCAGCTATATAGGACCCTGGTCAGACCCCACTTGGAGTCACCTCATTACAGGAAGGATGTGGAAGCCATAGAAAGGGTGCAGAGATTTACAAGGACGTTACGTTATGCCTTCTTAACCACAGAGTCAACCTGCGCAGCTGCTTTGAGCATCCTATGGACTTGGACCCCAAGATCCCTCTGATCCTCCACACTGCCAAGAATCTTACCATTAATACTATATTCTGCTATCATATTTGACGTACCAAAATGAGCCACTTCACACTTATTTGGGTTGAACTCCACCTGTCATTTCTCAGTCCAGTTTTGCATCCTATCAATGTCCCGCTGTAACCTCTGACATCCCACCACACTATCCACAACACCTCTAAGCTTTGTGTCATAGCAAACTTACTAACCCATCCCTCCACTTCCTCATCCAGATAATTTATAAAAATGACAAAGAGTAAGGATCCCAGAACAGATCCCTGAGGCATTCCACTGGTGATCAAACTCCATGCAGAATATGACCCATCTACCACCACTCTTTGCCTTCTGTGGGCAGGCCAGTTCTAGATCCACAAAGCGATGTCCACTTGGATCCCATACCTCCTCATTTTCTCAAAAAGCCTTGCATGGGGTATCTTATCAAATGCTTTGCTGAAATCCATATACACTACATCTACTGCTCTTCCTTCATCATTGTGTTTAGTCACATCCTCAAAAAAATTCAATCAGGCTGGTAAGGCACGAACTGCCCTTGACAATGCCATGCTGAATAGTCCTAATCATATTATACCTCTCCAAATGTTCATAAATCCTGCCTCTCAGGATCTTCTCCATCAACTCACCAACCACTGAGGTAAGACTCACTGGTTTATAATTTGCTGGGCTATCTCTACTCCCTTTCTTGAATAAAAGAACAACATCTGCAACCCTCCTATCCTCTGGAACCTCTTCCGTCCCCATTGACGATGCAAAGATCATCGCCAGAGATTCAGCAATCTCCTCCCTTGCCTCCCACTGTACCCTGGGGAAAATCTCATCTGGTCAAAACGACTTATCTAACTTGATGCTTTCCAAAAGCTCCAGCACATCCTCTTTCTTAATATCTACATGCTTAAGCTTTTCAGTCCGCTGCAAGTCATCACCACAATCACCAAGATCCTTTTCCATAGTGAATACTTAAGTAAAGTATTCATTAAGTGTCTCTGAAGTATAATGGTTTTGGTGTTATTTATTTAATTTTGTTCTCTTTTTCTAGTTTTAGGCATGAAGATCTGATCACATTTTACGTCAGAAACAGTGAAAATTCTGGAGGGTTCACAACTTTCCAGCATCAGTGTACTTACAGGAAAGATGTAAATAAGACTGAAAGAGTACGGATAAAATTGACATGGATGTTGTTGGGTCTGGAGCACATGATTTATAAGGAAAGATTAAATAGGTTAAGAGGTTTGATTAGAGATATATAAAAATGATGAGGGGTGTAGATAGGATAAGTACAAACAAACTTTTTCCACTGAGGATGGGTGCAACTACAACCAGAGGTCATGGGTTAAAGGTGAAAAGTGCAATGTTTAAGGGAAACTTGAGGGGAAACTACTTAACCTAGAGGCTTGAGATTCTGGACCAAACAGCCAGCACAAGTGGTGCATTTTGCTCAATCTCAATCCTTTGGCGAAGATTGAATAGGTACATGGATGGTAGGTATATAGAGCGTTATTGTCCTAGTACAGCATTTTAAATGGTTCGGCACAGATTAGGTCGGCCAGATAACCTGTTGCTGTGCTGTACTTCTCTATGACTTTACGTACTGGGGCAGCCCACAAGACTTGCCACATATTCCATCTCCAACATAGCATGCCCAAAACACCTGGCAGACAAACCACACGACACAAACACACACACAACACCACAAATGCACACACAACACAACAAGATTCCAGAGAAAATCCTTGCAACTGGGATGAACAGAGCTGGTTTCTCGATAGTCAGAAGACAAGGTGGGATGAATGGCCCACACAGGTTTGAAGTCATGGGTATGGCCCACACAGGTATGAGAACACTTACACTCACCTGCAGGTTTAAAATACCTGTATTCACAGGCTGTGTCATACACCAAGGCTGCGCGGCTAGGCGGCAACACATACTGCCGTAGAGAGGCAACCAGAAGGAGCAATCCTCTGCAATAGAGACAGAGAGACAGGTGGAAGAATGTACGAGCCTGAGACATGAGCAAGAGATGGCGGAAAAGGGGGGAGAGAGACAAAAGGGGAGAGAGGGGGCAGTGGGTGAGAGGGCACAGTGGGAGAGGGAGGGCAGGGGAGACAGAGTGAGGGGGAGACAGTGAAAGGGGGAGAGGGGGAGGGTGGAGGGAGAGAGGGAGGAGACAGGGGAGCAGAGAGAAGGGAGGCAGAGAGGGGGGGCAGAGAGAAGGGGGCAGAGAGGGGGAGGCAGTGAAAGAGGGGGACAGAGAAAGGGGGGCAGAGAGAGAGAGGGGAGGCAGAGAAAGAGGGGGCAGAGAGAGGGGGAGGCAGAGAAAGAGGGGGCAGAGAGAGGGGAGGCAAAGAACATAGTACATAGAATACTACAACACATTGCAGGCCCTACAGCCCAAAATGTTGTGCTGCCCTCAAAGCCTGCCTCATATATAACCCCCCACCTTAAATTCCTCCATATACCTGTCTAGTAGTCTGTTAAACTTCACTAGTGTGTCTGCCTCCACCAATGACTCGAGCAGCGCATTCCACGCACCAACCACTCTCTGAGTGAAAAACCTTCCTCTAATATCCCCCTTGAACTTCCCTCCCCTTACCTTAAAGCCATGTCCTCTTGTACTGAGCAGTGGTGCCCTGGGGAAGAGGCGCTGGCTGTCCACTCTGCCTATTCCTCTTAATATCTTGTACACCTTTATCATGTCTCCTCTCATCCTCCTTCTCTCCAAAGAGTAAAACCCTAGCTCCCTTAATCTCTGATCATAATCCATACTCTCTAAACCAGGCAGCATCCTGGTAAATCTCCTCTGTACCCTTTCCAATGCTTCCACATCCTTCCTATAGTGAGGTGACCAGAACTGGACATCGTACACCAAGTGTGGCCTAACTAGAGTTTTATAGAGCTGCATCATTACATCACGTCTCTTAAACTCTATCCCTCGACTTATGAAAGCTAATGCCCCATAAGCTTTCTTAACTACCCTATCTACCTGTGAGGCAACTTTCAGGGATCTGTGGACATGTACCCCCAGATCCCTCTGCTCCTCCACACTACCAAGTATCCTGCCATATACTTTGTACTCTGCCTTGGAGTTTGTCCTTCCAAAGTGTACCACCTCACACTTCTCTGGATTGAACTCCATCTGCCACTGCTCACTCCATCCTATCAATGTCCCTCTGAAATTTTCGACAATCCTCTTCACTAACTACAACACCACCAACCTTTGTGTTGTCTGCAAACTTGCCAACCCACCCTTCTACCCTCACATCCAGGTCGTTAATAAAAATCATGAAAAGTAGGGGTCCCAGAACAGATTCTTGTGGGACACCACTAGTCACAACCCTCCAATCTGAATGTACTCCCTCCACCACAACCCTCTGCCTTCTGCAGGCAAGCCAATTCTGAATCCACCTGGCCAAACCTCCCTGGATCCCATGCCTTCAGACTTCCTGAATACCATGTCTACCATGTAGAACCTTGTCAAATGCCTTACTAAAATCCATGTAGATCACATCCACTACACTACCCTCATCTATATGCCTGGTCAGCTCCTCAACGAACTCTATCAGGCTTGTTAGGCATGATCTGCCCTTCACAAAGCCATGCTGACTGTCCCTGATCAAATCATGATTCTCTAAACGCCCATAGATCCTATCTCTAAGAATCTTTTCCAACAGCTTTTCCACCACAGACGTAAGGCTCACTGGTCTATAATTACCCGGACTATCCCTACTACCTTTTTTGAACAAGGGGACAACATTCGCCTTCCTCCAATCCTCCAGTACCATTCCCGTGGACAACGAGGACATAAAGATCCTAGCCAGAGGTTCAGCAATCTCTTCCCTCGCCTCATGGAGAGGCCTGGGGAATATTCCATCAGACCCCGGGGACTTATCCATCCTAATGTATTTTAACAACTCCAACACCTCCTCTCCCTTAATATTAACATGCTCCAGAACATCAACTTCACTCATATTTTCCTCACCATCATCAAGTTCCCTCTCAGTGGTGAATACCGAAGAGAAGTATTCATTGAGGACCTCACTCACTTCCACAGCCTCCAGGAACTTCTTCCCACTTTTATCTCTAATTGGTCCTACCTTTACTCCTGTCACCCTTTTGTTCTTCACATAATTGAAGAATGCCTTGGGGTTTTCCTTTACCCTACTCGCCAAGGCCTTCTCATGCCCCCTTCTTGCTCTTCTCAGCCCCTTCTTAAGCTCCTTTCTTGCTACCTTATATTCCTCAATAGACCCATCTGATCCTTGCTTCCTAAACCTCATGTATGCCCCCTCAAAGAAAGGGGGTCAGAGAGAGGGGGAGGCAGAGAAAGAGGGGACAGACAGAGGGGACAGAAAGAGGGGGGGGACAGAGAGATGGGGCAGAGGGTGGCAGAGAGATGGGGCAGAGGGTGGGCAGAGAGCAGAAGGAGAAAGAAGGGAAGAGAGGAGTGGTGAGAGAAGAGAGGGGGAGTGAGAGGAGAGAAGTGAGAGAGAGGGGGTAAATGGGAGAGCGAGAAAAAGATGGAAGAGAGGAGGACAGGAGACGAAGGGAGGGAGCGAGGGACATGAGTGGGAGAGAGGCAGACAGGAGAGGAGAACCTGGGAGGGAGTTGGGGGTGGCGAGAGAGGGGTGCTGAGAGAATGGGGTTTTTAGAGCGGAAAGGTAGGGGAGAACAGGGTGGGGAGGAGAGGGGAGAAGGGTAAGGGATGAGAGGGGGAGGGGGGCATGGAGAGAGGGGGAGGGGAGAGGGGGAGATAGGGTAGTGTGAGGGGGAGAGAGAGGGAGATAGGGAGGGGGGAGGGGGTGAGGGGGAGTCAGAGGGGGAGTGTGGGAGAAAAGAGGGGAAGGAGAGCAGAGTGAGGGGAGGGAGAGAGGGGAGAGCTGAGGGGAGAGAGAGGGGAAGAGCAGGGAAGGGGGAGAGAGGGGAAGAGCAGGGAAGGGGGAGAGATGGGGAGGGACAGAGGGGGTGAGGGAGAGAGAGGGGGAATGTGGGGAGGGAGGAGGGAGAGCAGAGGGACAAGGTAGAAAAAGGGGTGGGAGAGAAGGGGGAGAGTGGGCAGAGAGGGGAGAGGGAAGAGGAGAGGGGGGAGGGGGAGAGAGAAGGAGGGAGAAGGAGGGAGAAGGAGGGAGGAGGGAGAAGGAGGGAGAAGGAGGGAGAAGGAGGGAGAAGGAGGGAGGGGAGAGAGAGAGGGGAGAGATAGGTAGATATAGATGTAGAAAGACAGGATATATATAGAACAGACGGAATGGAGAGAAGGGGAGTGAGGGAGGGGAGAGATAGGTAGATATAGATAGAGAAAGACGGAATATATATAGAAGAGACGGGAAGCAAAAGAGAGATGGGCAGAGAGCAACAGTAGTTGGGGAAAATGCTTGAAACTGTCAGTAAGGCAGAAACAGTGAAATATTTAGAAAGGAGTGGTTCCATTAGACAGATGCAACATGGATTCAGAAAGGGCAGGTCCTGTTTGACAAACTTACTGGAGTTCTTTGAGGACATAATGAGTGCAGCAGATAGAGGGGAACAGGTGGATGTCATATACTTGGATTTCCAGAAGACATTCGATAAAGTGCCGCACTAGAGACTTATGAATAAGATACGGATGCATGGAGTGTGAGGAAGTGTATTGGATAGTGGATTGGTTAACCAATACAAGGCAGAGAGAATGGGTCTTTCTCCAGTTGGACTGAGTGTGGCGTAGCAAAATTTACTGATGACATTAAACTGAGTGGAAAAGCAAATTGTACAGAGGATGTGGAGAGTCTGCAGAGGGATATAGATAGGTTCAGTGAGTGGGTCAAGGTCTGGCAGATGGAATACAACATTGGTAAATGCGAGATCATCCACTTTGGAAGGAATAATAGAAGAGCAGATTATTATTTAAATGGTGAAAGATTGTAGCATGTTGTGTGCAGAGGGACTTGGAAGTGCTTGTTTATGAATTGCAAAAAGCTGGCTTACAGGTACAACAGATTATTAAGAAGGCAAATGGAACGTTGCCCTTCATTGCTAGAGGGGTTGAATTTAAGAGCAGGGACGTCATGCTGCAACTATAGAGGGTACCAGTGAGGCCGCACCTAGAGTACTGTGTGCAGTTCTGGTCTCCATACTTGAGGAAGGATATACTGGCTTTGGAGGCAGTGCAGAGGAGGTTCGCCAGGCTGATTCCAGAGATGAAGGGGTTAACCTCTGAGGAGAAATTGAGTCACCTGGGTTTGTACTCGCTAGAATTCAGAAGAATGACAGGGGATCTTATAGAAACATTCAAAATTTTGAAAGGGATAGATAAAAGTAGGAAAGTTGCTTCCATTGGTAGGTGAGACTAGAACTAGGGGACATTGCCTCAAGATTCAGGGGAGAAGATTTAGGACTGACATAAGGAGAAACTGTTTTTCCCAGAGAGTAGTGAATCTGTGGAATTCTCTGCCCAGGGAAGCAGTTAAGGCTTCTTCACTAAATGTATTTAAGACACAGTTAGAATGAAGGGTTATGGGGAAAAGGCAGGTAGTCAGAGCTGAGTTTATGGACAGATCAGCCATGACTTTATTGAATGACAGGGCAGGCTCGATGGGCTAAATGACCTACTCCACATAACATATAACCATATAACAATTACAGCACAGAAACTGGCCATCTTGGCCCTTCTAGTCCATGCTGAACGCTTACTCTCACCTAATCCCACTGACCCGCACTCAGCCCATAGCCCTCCATTCCTTTTCTATCCATATACCTGTCCAATTTTGCTTTAAATGACAATACCGAACCTGCCTCTACCACTACTATTAGAAGCACATTCCACACAGCTACAACTCAGAGTAAAGAAATTCCCCCTCATGTTACCCTTAAACTTTTGCCCCCTAACTCTCAAATCATGTCCTCTTGTTTGAATCTCCTCTACTCTCAATGGAAAAAGCCTATCCACGTCAACTCGATCTATCCCCCTCATAATTTTAAATACCTCTATCAAGTCCCCCCCCTCAATCTTCTAAGCTCCAAAGAATAAAGACATAACTTGTTCAGCCTTTCCCTGTAACTTAGGTGCTGAAACACAGGTAACATTCTAGTAAATCTTCTCTGTACTCTCTACTTTGTTGACATCTTTCCTATAATTCGGTGACTAGAACTGCACACAATGCTCCAAATTTGGCCTTACCAATGCCTTGTACAATTTTAACATTACATCCCAACTCCTTTACTCAATGCTCTGATTTATAAAGGCCAACATATCAAAAGCTTTCTTCACCACTCTATCCATATGAGATTCCACCTTCATGGAACTATGCACCATTATTCCTAGATCACTCTGTTCTACTGCATTCTTCAATGTCCTACCATTTACCATGTATTTCCTATTTTGATTATTCCTACCAAAATGTAGCACCTCACACATATCAGCATTAAACTCCATCTGCCATCGTTCAGCCCATTCTTCTAACTGGCCTAAATCTCTCTGCAAATGTTGAAAACCTACTTCATTATCCACAACGCCACCTATCTTAGTATCATCTGCATACTTACTAATCCAATTTACCACCCCATCATCCAAATCATTAATGCATATGACAAACAACATTGGCCCCAGTACAGATCCCTGAGGCACACCACTAGTCTCCGGCCTCCAACCTGACAAACAGTTATCCAGCACTACTCTCTGGCATCTCCCATCCAGCCACTGTTGAATCCATTTTACTACTTCAACATTAATATCTAACGATTGAACCTTCCTAACTAACCTTCTGTGCGGAATCTGTACTGAAGTCCATATAGACAACATCCACTGCTTTACCCTTGTCAACTTTCCTCGTAACCTCTTCAAAAAATTCAATAAGATTCGTCAAACATGACCTTCCACGCACAAATCCATGTTGACTGTTTCTAATCACACCCTGTCTATCCAGATAATTATACAGACCATCTCTAAGAATACTTTCCATTAATTTACCCACCATTGACGTCAAACTGACAGGCCTATCATTGCTAGGTTTACTCTTAGAACCCTTTTTAAACAATGGAACCACATGAACAATACACCAATACTCCGGCACCATCCCCATTTCTAATGACATTTGAAATATTTCTGTCAGAACCCCTGCTATTTCTATACTAACCTCCCTCAAGGTCTTAGGGAATATCCTGTCAGGACTGGAGATTTATCCACTTTTATATTCCTTAAAAGCACCAGTACTTCCTCCTCTTTAATTGTCATAGTTTCCATAACTTCCCTACTTGTTTACCTTACCTTACACAATTCAATATCCTTCTCCTTAGTGAATACAGAAGAAAAGAAATTGTTCAAAATCTCCCCCATCTCTTTCAGCTCAACACATAGCTGTCCACTCTGATTCTCTAAGGGCCAATTTTATCCCTCCCTATCCTCTTGCTATTAATATAACTGTAGAAACCCTTCGAATTTATTTTCACCTTACTTGCCAAAGCAACCTTGTATATTCTTTTAGCTTTTCTAATTTCTTTCTTAAGATTCTTTTTACTTTCTTTATATTCCTCGAGCACCTCATTTACTCCATGCTGCCTATATTTATTGTAGATATCTCTCTTTTTCCGAACCAATTTTCCAATATCCCTTGAAAACCATGGCTCCCTCAAACTTTTAACCTTTCCTTTCAACCTAACAGGAACATAAAGATTCTGTACCCTCAAAATTTCACCTTTAAATGACAGCCATTTCTCTATTACATCCTTCCCATAAAACAAATCGTCCCAATCCACTCCTTCTAAATCCTTTCGCTTCGTCTCAAAGTTAGCCTTTCTCGAATCAAAAATCTCAACCCTGGGTCCAGTCCTATCCTTCTCCATAATTATATTGAAACTAATGGCATTGTGATCACTGGACCCGAAGTGCTCCCCAACACATAATTCCATCACCTGACCTATTTCATTCCCTAACAGAAGATCCAACACTGCCCCTTCTCTAGTTGGTACCTCTATGTATTGCTGCAAAAAACTATCCTGCACTCATTCTACAAACTCCAAACCACCCATCCCTTTTACAGTATGGGCTTCCCAGTCTATGTGTGGAAAATTAAAATCTCCCACAATCACAACCCTGGGCTTACGACAAATATCTGCTATCTCCTTGCAAATTTGCTCCTCCAATTCTCGCTCCCCATTAGGTGGTCTATAATACACCCCTATAAGTGTTACTACACCTTTCCCATTCCTCAATTCCACCCAAATAGTCTCCCTAGATGAGCCCACTAATCTATCCTGCCACAGCACCGCTGTAATATTTTCTCTGACAAGCAACGCAACACCTCCCCCTCTTATCCCTCCGATTCTATCACACCTGAAGCAACAAAATCCAGGAATATTTAGTTGCCAATCACACCCCTCCTGCAACCATGTTTCACTAATAGGTACAACGTCATATTTCCAGGTATCAATCCATGCTCTGAGCTCATTCACCTTTCCTACAATGCTCCTAGTATTAAAATAAATGTGTTTAAGAAATTCTCCACCTCTTCCTCTCTGTTTATCTCTAACAGTACAAAGAACTTTACTGCCTTCGTTTTCTTCCTTCTCCCCTACATCTGTTCCTGCACTCTGGTTCCCCTCCCCCCCCATATCTAGTTTAAATCCACTGGAGCCTCTCTAGCAAACCTACTTGCAAGAATATTTGTCCCCCTCCAGTTCAGATGTAAACCATCCCGCCGGAACAGATCCCACCTTCCCTGGAAAACTGCCCAATTATCTATAAATCTGAAGCCCTCCCTCCTGCACCATGTCTTCAGCCACGTGTTGATCTGCACTATCTTACTATTTCTAAATCCACCTGCAAGTGGCACTGGCAGCAATCCTGAGATTGCTATCCTGGAGGTCCTGTCCTTTAACTTGGCACCTAGCTCCCTAAACTCACCTTTCAGGACCTCCTCACTCTTCCTACCCACGTCATTGGTCCCTACATGGACCAAGACATCCAGCTGCTCACCCTCCCTCTTGAGAATACTGAGAACTCGATCCAAGATATCGCGGACCCTGGCACCAGGGAGGCAACAGACCATCCGGGATTCTCGATCACTTCCACAGAACCTCCTATCTGTCCCCCTAACTATCGAATCCCCTGTCACTACTGCTCTCCTCTTTTCCCACCTTCCCTTCTGAGCTGAGAGTCCAGTCTCGGTGCCAGAGACGCAACCTCTGCAACTTGTCCCTGGTTGGTCGTCCCCACCAACAGTATCCAAAACGGTATACTTATTGTTGATGGGAACGGCCACAGGGGTGCTCTGCTCTTCCTGTCTATTCCCCTTCCCTCTCCTGACAGTCACTCAACTACCTGTCTCCTGACTCCTAGGGGTGACTATCTCCCTGAAACTCCTGTCTATTTCTGCCTCTGCCTCCCAAATGATCCGAAGTTCATCCAGCTCCAGCTCCAGTTCCCTAACATGGTTTCTCAGGAGCTGCAGCTGGATGCACCTTTTGCAGGTGTTGTCATCAGGGACAGCTGTGCTCGCCCCGACTTCCCACGTACTGCAAACGGAGCACTCAACTGCCCTAACTGCTGCCTCCATTACCTACTCCTAATCTAATTAGATTAATTAAAGGAGCTTACCCGGCCTTACCTCACCTGGAGTGAAGCTCATACTCACCCTCTGCTCGCTATTTAAATTCTCCTGCTGCCTCAGAAGCTGACTTTCATGCGCTTGCACAGTTGTGCCCCATTCAAACCTCGCCTCTGCCTGTTCTCGCCGAAGCCTGATTGAGCCAAAGCCGACCCACTCTGCCTCAGTCCACTACGATGATGGCTGCTGTAAATGGCGGTCTCTCTTTTTAAACCTTTGGCGCGCTACGTCACACGCCTGCACAGTCTAGCCTCTTTGCCGCGATCAGTTAAAAAAAAGCTTCTCTCTGAGCTTCTTTTACCTCTTCCCTCTCCACCTCTTGCTGCGATTTAAACTGCTGCTCCTATTTCTTATGCTCTTATGTTGACAGGAGAGAATGACTTTCTGCCTCCTGCCTCTGTCTTCTAAGGCCGAGCTAATTATAAATTCAATCTTTCAAAGTTCCAAGGAATGTGGTAAACTGCAGACAGCAGAGGAATCTGCCCAATTCAGCATGAGCACATTATTTCCCACCATCGGTAGTACCTACAAGTAACACTAACTCAAGAAGACAACATCCATCTTCAAATGTTCCCACCATCCAGACCGTACAATCATACTATTGCAGAGGAAGTATAGAGCCTGTTGTCCCACATCACCAGACTCAAGAACAGTTACTTCCCTTCAACCATTCACTTTTTGAATGAATGAACCCTAACCAGTACAATTTAGCAATGCTGTGACCACTTTTTCAGGGTGAATGAATTTTTTTTTCCTCAGGATTGGGAAATCAAGAACCAGATAGTATAGGTTTACAGTGGGGGGTGGGGGGGAACAATTGATAAGCTTCTGTCACGGCATGGACTCTTTCGGCCTGTACCCTGTGCTCTTTTGCTCTATAAAATAAGCTGTGAGGAAGATATGGGCAGAATATAAAAAGCAAAAAGAATATTAGCAAGTGAGATAGCGAGACAAAGAATGAAACTTACCACTTCCGACAATCTTGAGACTGTGTGTTCGGAAACTGCTATGGACCGCTGAAAGGGACAGGCTGGTATGGGCTAAAAGATGATACTGTGGACCCCTGTAATTTAACACAAAAGGTAAGAAAGGAGATGCATTTTAAGTAACTTTTCTGCCCTACACTCACTGAGCACACACACTTAAAACCCACATTCACATTCTGCAAGCCTAGAGACCCAAGAAAGACTGCAGATCTGGAAACTGGAATAAAACCAAGCTCCTAGAGGAATTCTCAGGTCAGGAAGTCAACAAAGGGATGAGACACTGAATGAGGAACATTCTTCTGCCTCCACAGATGCTCTTCAACTCTAAGTTGTTCCAGCAGTCTGCAAGTACAAAGCCTCTTTGATAGAGTGGTCTAAATGGCACACACACCCCCACTTTCTCAATAGCTGTCAAATTTCCAGTAATAATTAACTTCCCCTGAAAGTTTCAGCTGGAATTGTGCCCTTCACTGCTTCTGCTTCAGATAGATCAGCCTCTACACCTCATCTCTCTGTCTGCCATAAATCATGACCTTGTAGAACGGACTCAGCGTCAGAGTCAAAGTATCAGACGTCACAGAAACAGGCCCATTGGACAGTGCCAATAATTATCAGCTGTGCTAATACTATTTAGCAGCTATTCATCTGCACCTTAGTCAGTCAAGTGCTTGTGCAAGATCATTGGAGCCCAGTCCCATTTTCCTGAGTTTGGCTCATATCCTTCTAAATGGACATTGCGTAGGTAGAAGAAATGAGTTTTGTTAGGCATTACACAAGGAAATCTGCAGATGCTGGAAATTCAAGCAACACACACAAAATGCTGGTGGAACGCAGCAGGCCAGGCAGCATCTATAGGAAGAAGCACTGTCGACATCTCAGGCCAAGACAGTCCATCAGGACAAAGGGTCTCGGCCCGAAACGTCGACAGTGCTTCTTCCTATAGATGCTGCCTGGCCTGCTGCGTTCCACCAGCATTTTGTGTGTGTTGCTTTGTTAGGCATCAATTACTATTTAAATTAGTTCAGCTCAACAATGTGGGTCAAAGGGCTGTACTTACCTGTGTTTTCTGTTCTAAAAGTTGTTAATGTACCTCCTCAACCACTTCCTCTGGCAATTAATTTAGTTAACTCAAGGGTCAACCAAATAAAAGTTATCCCTTAAGTTCCTAATAAATACTTCCCCTTCTCATTTTCCAATGCCCTGCAGTTCTTCACTCCTTAATCTTGGGAGAAAAGGCAGAATGTATTCAAAGCTATCTGTGCCTCTGTGGTTTTATACACCTCTGCAAATCACCTCCCAGTCTCTTATGCTCCAGTGAATGAAATCCAAGACTGTCCAACCTCCCCCTATAATTTAGTCCCTTAAGTCCTGGCAACATCCTTGGAAATCTACTCTGCACTCCTTCCAATTTAAGGTCGGGTGACCAAAACTGAACAAATTAATCCAAATGCAGCCTCACCAATTTATAACTGTGATGTAAACTCCCACCTTCTGTACTTAGTGTCCTGACTGAAGGTCAGCATGCCGAAAGCTGCTTTTCAACTCCCTGTCTACCAGTGACCCCATTTTCAAGTAACCATGCATCGGTACTCCACTAACACCATGGACATGATAAAATAGGTCATACTCAGCATGGTTTCCTCAAGGGAAAATCTTGCTGGACAAATCTGTTGGAATTCTTCGAGGAAATTACAAGTAGAATAGACAAGAGAGAATTGGTTGATGTACTTGAGTTTGACAAAGCCTTTCACAAGGTGCCACATATGAGGCTGCTTAACAAGCTACAAGCCTAAGGTATTACAGGAAAGATTCCAGCATGGATAAAGCAGTGGCTTATTGGCAGAAGGCAAAGAGTGGGAATAAAGGGAGCCTCTTCTGTTGGCTGCCAGTGACTAGTGGTGTTCCACAGGGGTCTGCCTTGCGACTGATTATTTTGAAATTCTATGTCCAGAACTGGCTTGCCCACAGAAGGCAAAGAGTAGTTGTAGACGGGTCATATTCTGCATGGAGGTCGGTCACCAGTGGTGTGCCTCCGGGATCTGTACTGGGACCCTTACACTTCGTGATTTTTATAATTGACCTGGATGAGGAAGTGGAGGGATGGGTTAATAAATTTGCTGATGACACAAAGGTTGGAGGTGGTGTGGATAGTGTGGAGGGCTGTCAGAGGTTACAGCGGGACATCAACAGGATGCAAAACTGGTCTGAGAAGTGGCAGATGGAGCTCAACCCAGATAAGTGTGAAGTGACAACACACATAAAATGCTGGTGGAACACAGCAGGCCAAACAGCAAGTACAAGGAGAAGCACTGTCGACGTTTCGGGCCGAGACCCTTCGTCCTGTTGTTTGAATTTCCAGCATCTGCAGATTTCCTCGTGTTTGCTCTTTAAGTGAGAAGTGGTTCATTTTGGTAGGTCATATATGATGACAGAATATAGTATTAATAGAAAGACTCTTGGCAGTGTGGAGCATCAGAGGGATCTTGGGGTTCAAGTCCATAGAACACTCAAAGCATGCAGCACAGGTTGACTCTGTGGTTAAGAAGGCATAAGATATATTGGCCTTCATTAATCGTGGAATTGAATATAAAGCCGAGAGGTGATGTTGCACCTTGGTCACACCCCACTTGGAGTACTGTGCTCAGTTCTGGTCACCTCACTATAGGAAGAATGAGCAAGCCTTAGGAAGGGTGAAGAGAATATTTACAAGGATGTTGCCTCGATTGGGGAGCATGCCTTATGGAAACAGGTTGAGTGAACTCAGCCTTTTCTCCTTCGAGCAACGGAGGATGGGAGATGACCTGTTACAGGTATATAAGATGATGAGAGGCATTGATCGTGTGGATAGTCAGAGGCTTTTTTCCAGGGCTGAAATGGTTGCCACAAGAGGACACAGGTTTAAGGTGCTAGGGAGTAGGTAGAGGAGATGTCAGGGGTAAGTTTTTTTGCGCAGAGAGTGGTGTGTTTGTGGAATGGGCTCTCAGCAATGGTGGTGGAGGCAGATACAATAGGGTCTTGTAAAAGACTTTTGGATAGGTACATGGAGCTTAGAAAAATAGAGGGCTATAGGTAAGCCTAGTAATTTCTAAGGTAGGGACATGTTTGGCACAACTTAGTGGGCCAAAGGGCCTGTATGGTGCTGTAGGTTTTCCATGTCAATGATTTGGATGATGGAATTGATGACTTTGTTGCAAAGTTTGCAGAGGGTATGAAGAAAGGTGGAGGGGCATGAGAGGATAAGAGATGTATAGAGGGATATGGGCCAGGTGTAGGTCAGTGGGACTAGACAGAAAAATGGTTCAGCACAGCCAAGGGCCAAAAGGCCTGTTTCTGTGCTGTGATGTTCTATGACAGGTAGTTTTGAGGAAGTAGAGAGGTTACAGAAAGATTGAGAATGGGCAGAGAAATGGCAGATGGAATACAGTGCTGGCCACACACTGCTAGAAGAAATGAAAGGGTTGACTGTTTTACAAATGGAGAAAAAAAATCAAAAAACTGAGGCACAAAGGGACTTGGGAGTCCTTGTGCAGGATTCCCTGAAGGTTAATTTACAGATTGAGTCTGTGGTGAGGAAGACAAATGCAATGTTGACATTCATCTTAAGAGAACCAGAATATAAAAGAAAGAATGTAATGTTGAGACTTTAGAAAGCACTGGTGCAGCCTCGCTTTGAGTATTATCAGTAGTTTTGGGCCACTTCTTAAGGATGTGCTGAAACTGGAGAGGATTTGATGGAGGTTCACAAAAATGACTCCAGGATTGAATGGCTTGTCATATGAAGAGCTCTGGGCCTATATTCACTAGAAATCAGAAGAATGAGGGATGACCTGATTGAAAACCATTGAATGGTGAAAGGCCTTGATAGAATGGATGTGGAAAGGATGTTTCCTATGGTGGGAGCATCTAGGATGAGAGGGCACAGCCTCAGAATAGAGGGGCATCCTTTTAGAACAGAGATGAGGAGGAATTTCTTTAGTTACAGAGTAGTAGGATTCTTTGCTGTCTTCAGCTGTGGAGGCCAAGTCTTCACCCATGTGAAACACCTTTTTACCTGGCACCTCTAGAGATGTAGCTCATTAACCCTTCGCTATTAGCCATGGACTCAGTGGTGAGAAAACCACCTTTCTCAATCTGCATAGTTCTAGGGGCAATATGACTGTCCCACCAAACCCGGGAGGCTGGGATGTTTCACCACCCAAATCCCAATCTGAACAAATACTGTGTTTTTATTTATTTCCAGCATCTGCAGATTCACTCGAGTGCCTGTATTAATGCTGCCCACTTGCAATTACCTGTCAGCAAGAAATAACATATTGTACACTGTATATAATTATAAAGAAAGCATATTTACAAATTTTAGCTTTAATCGAACAGTTAGTAGGTAAAGAAACAAAAAGTAAAAAGGGCCATTACAGTTAATGCAATCTAAATGCGCACTAAATTGGAGCTCATCTTGAAGTTGGCTTTATCTCTCGCACTGGACCCTCAGTTTGCGTGAAAGTACATGCCACCTTCCAAACGTCGCTTGAATCCACCTCGAACAAACGGGATCCCCCACGGGAGTATCGGTCCTTCCTCCTTGACACCATTCATCAGCATCAAGCACCTTGTGCAACAGGGACAGCATCCTCAACCACCTTCACTCCTGTCTTCTCCTAGCTCCCACAAAAAGACCTCAACCTACACCAGTATCCATCAAGAAAACCTCACTGCCCAGCATTCTCTAAAACCTTCCGACAATTCGACTGATTGAATTACACAACAATTGTAAGCATGGACATCTCAACTTCATCTCATTAGCTCAAATCCAAACTGAAAGCAGAACAGACTGCTCTTACAAAACTGCTAAAATGAAACACCTACAGCATAGCAGTAAAATTCTAAATCAGGGCATTAAATATATTTAAGGCAGAAGTTGAAAGATTCTTGACTGGTCAAGGCATGAAGGGATACGGGGAGAAAGCAGGAGACTGGGACTGAGAAGAAAATTGGATCAGCCATGATGAAATGGAGGAGCAGAATCAATGGGCCAAATGGCCTCATTCTGCTCCTATTCTTATCTTATGGTTTTATAGTCCTTTTTCCACCCTCACTTCCTCTCAGCATTCCCAGTTTCCTTCAATTAACGTTTGCTTTCCCCAGTAGTGAGATATACACTTTAAAAAAACAGATCCTTTGCCTCACTGACAATCAACCTCATGTTCACACTAATCCTGCATTTGTCACATTTTTATCAGCTTCTTCCATTGACTATAACAGGAACCTACTAGTTCTATAGTCAATACATTGTTGTTCTTTCAGTGCCCCTGAAGCACGCATGCTTCCGGTACACTTGACTTTTGGAACATGCAAGGATATGGAAAAGAATTGGTCTGGTTCTCGGGTGGACATTCCAAATTGAAGAAAGGCCAACTTTGATGTATTAGAAAGGATTTAGCAAGTGTGGATTGGGAAATATTTGGTAAGTGGGAGGCCAACAAAAGGGATATCCATTTAGAACATGGATGGAGGAAATTCTTGAGTGAGAGGGTGGTGAATCTGTGGAATTAGAACCATAGAACATTACAGCACAGAAACAGGCCTTTTGGCCCTTCTTGGCTGTGCCGAACCATTTTTCTGCCTAGTCCCATTGACCTGAACCTGGACCATATCCCTCCATACACCTCTCATCCATGTACCTGTCCAAGTTTTTCTTAAATGTTAAAAAAGAGCCTGCATTTACCACTTCATCTGGCAGCTCATTCCACACTCCCACCACTCTCTGTATAAAGAAGCCCCCCCCCAAATGTGCCCTTTAAACTTTTCCCCCTTCACCCTTAACCCATGTCCTCTGGCTTTTTTCTCCCCTAACCTCAGTAGAAAAAGCCTGCTTGCATTCACTCTACCTATACCCATCAAAATTTTATATACCTCTATCAAATCTCCCCTCATTCTTCTACGCTCCAGGGAATAAAGTTTTAACCTATTCAACCTTTCTCTGTAACTCAGTTTCTCAAGTCCCGGCAACATCCTTGTAAACCCTCTCTGCACTCTTTCAACCTTATTTTCAACCTCAAAAAAAAAATTGGATAGATATATGGACAGGAAAGGAATGGAGGGTTATGGGCTGAGTGCAGGTCAGTGGGACTAGGTGAGCGTAAGCGTTCAGCATGGACTAGAAGGGTCGAGATGGCCTGTTTCCGTGCTGTAATTGTTATATGGTTATAAATATCCTTCCTGTAATTCGGTGACTGCACACAATACTCCAAACTCGGCTTCACCAATGCCTTATACAACCTCATTATAACATTCCAATTCTTATACTCAATACTTTGATTTATAAAGGCCAATGTGCCAAAAGCTCTCTTTACTACCCTATCTGCCTGAGACACCACTTTTAGGGAATTTTGTATCTGTATTCCTAGATCCCTCTCTTCTACTGCACTTCTCAGTGCCCTACCAGCTACCTTCTGTTTTACCTTGGTTTTTCCTTCCAAAGTGCAATGCCTCACACTTGTCTGTATTAAACACCATCTGCCATTTTTCAGCCCATTTTTCCAGCTGGTCCAAATCCCTCTGCAAGCTTTGAAAACCTTCCTCAACTGTCCACTGCACCCCCAATCTTTGTATCATCAGCAAATTTGCTGATCCAATTTACCACATTATCTTAAAGATCATTGATATAGATGACAAATAACAATGGAGCCAGCACTGATCCCTGTGGCACACCACTAGTCACAGGCCTCCACTCAGAGAAGCAATCCTCCACTATCACTCTCTGGGCTTCTCCCATTGAGCCAATGCCTAATCCAATTTACTACCTCACCATGTATACCTAGCGACTGAATCTTCCTAACTAACTTCCCATGTGGGACCTTGTCAAAGGCCTTACTGAAGTCCATGTCGACAACATCCATTGCCTTCCCTTCAACCACTTTCCTGGTAACCTCCTCGAGATAATAGATTGGTTAAACATGAGCTACCCCCATGCACAAGGTCATGTTGACTCTCCCTAATAAATCCGTGTCTATCTAAATACTTGTAGTATCTCCTAGTACTTCTTCCAATAATTTACCTACTACTGACGTCAAACTTATTCATTGAAATGGATGGCCATGGAGGCCAAATCATTAAAGCATAAATTGAAAGGTTCTTGATTAATTAGGATATCAACGGTTATGAGGAGAAGGCAGGAGAATGGGGTTGAGAAGGATGATAAATCAGCCATCCTGGATTGCTGGAGCAGACCCATTAGGACAAATAGCCTAATTCTGTTCTTATGTCTTATGGTAAATTATCAGAAGATATTCTAATAAGGCAGGGATTGATAAGAGAGCGTCAACATGGCTTTGTTCATGGTAGGTTGTGTGTAACTCATCTTAAAGAAGCTATCAGGAAAGTTACCATTGAAGTTGATGTAGGCAAGGCAATAAATGTTGTCTTGTGGAAGAAAAATATTAAGACATTGTGACAAATGTTAAGGGGTTAATGACCTACTTCTAGGATGTGAAGTCTGTAATCACTTATCTGCGACTAATATACACTGTGTGACTGAAATGGGCTTTGAAGATGGGATGGGAAAATAACTATGTCTGTGCTTCCTTGTTCTAAGAAGCATCGCATGTCTGCACTTAGGAAAACCTAGAATACTGTCCCGAGAACTAACACTTAAGAAAATGTATAACCACTCAAGGACATATAGTGCAACTTCACTATTCTAATGAGTTGTAGATGAAGTTCCCTCCTTTTTCAGATTTAAGTACTTCGTGTCACATACGCCTGGAGTATAAATAAGAGTGTAATCCATTGCTGAGCAGAGCTGCTGAGCTCTGCTTTCATATATCGTGTCATAAAACCCTTTAGTCTGAAACAATTCTCTGAGTCAGCTTCATCTAGATTTTTCCACAACAGTTTGGCGATGAGGATGGGATCCTCAATCTAGCCTCCTAGCTGAAAGGGAAAGGCTAGAAGAACAGGATCCAAAAAAGAATCCTAGGTGGAAAAGGAGAAGCAAGACAGAAAGGTGCCTTCCAAGTTGGGAAGGAAAATCGGTCTCTTAGCTGAAGGGGGGAGACTGGTGGCCTGTCTCCCAGCTGGGGTGCCTGTGGAGAGAATGCAGGTTTGCCAAGAGACTGTCCAGTAGATTGGATTCCAGCTCAGTAAAGAGTGGCGAAGTTTGGGAAGGGATCGAATAAAAGTAATAAAGAAGATCCTAGTCCCCAAAACAAAAAATGACATTCTTTCTTTCCTGGGCATGGTCTCCCTCTCTCTTCAGCTGTCCATTGATTTTCGATGATGACTGAGGCCTGGGCAAGGTTGTATGGAAGACTGGCAGTTGCCCATGCTGCAAGTCTCCCCTCTCTACACCACCGATGTTGTCCAAGGGAAGGGCATTAGGACTCATACAGCTTAGCACTGGTGTCATCGCAGAGCAATGTGTGGGTAAGTGCCTTGCTCAAGGACGCAACACACTGCCTCAGATAAGGCTCGAACTAGTGACCTTCAGATCACTAGACCAACACCTTATCCACTTGGCCATGCGCCACACTATGGTAAGGCACTGTCGATAGCGGACTCCCGAATACCAGGAGAGGGATGCAGTAATGCATTCTGCTACATTGAAAACAGAGCCCCTCATTGCGGAATGAACACCTGAAAGGGAGAAAGCCTTCCATGACCTAAATGTAATGGTAGAAGAATCTATACCTATTGTATTGGATCACCCGTGCACTGTGATAGTACCCTATGCCATAATGCTACTGTTGAATTCAGCTGCTACTCAGCATTTTACCATGGTTGGAAGGACAGGTTATGAGGTGATTCTTCTCTCTTCATCCAACTGTATGTACAAAAGATCTCTGGCTATTAATCCAGCTACTTTTGTTCCATTATCATCTGCACAGCAGGATGGGATGACCACGACTCTCTGCTCGCAATGGAAGCCACTATTACTCCCCAACTGGATCTGAGAAGCAAACCTATTGATAACCCTGATTTAATTCTTTTCACAGAATGCTCTTTGCACCACCCAAGAGATGATCTGCTGCTGGCAGAGTATGCTTAGTAACTCCTCACAAGGTAGTAGAAGCTTACAACTTGACAACAGGAACATCAGCGCAGGCGGCACAACTCTATGCCGTTTCCCGAGTTTGCTTGCATTTTGGCCTAAGGAAAAGCTGCCAATGTTTTTTCCGACTCACGTTATGCATTTGGGATAGCACATGACTTTGGGCAATTGTGGAAAAACAGAAGATTTATCACCTCCTTGGGGAAAGTGATTAAATACACCTTTTTCATACTGAACCTTTTAGAGGCTTTACAGTTGCCACAGACTTCAGTAATAATTAAGTGCAAGGCACACACCTCAGCTGAGAATGAGGTCTCCAAGGGGAATCGGTTTGTAGACATGGTAGCAAAACAGCGACAACCTGTGCCACAGACCCCTCGGGTTGAATCAGGAGGGAAGGAGCTCCCTGTGTGTATTGACGTCTAGCAGTTGCAGGAAGCCCAAAATCTTGCCTCACAGCATGAGAAATGTGCCTGGAGCAAATCTGCATGTTCCCAGAATACCGGGCTATGGCGTCACCCAGATAGCTGAGTATTGTGCCCGCATAGTTTATTTATGCCCCCGGCTCGCCTGGCACATGGCCAGGCTCACATAGGCAAAGGAGGGATGCAGCATGCCATCACTCAACAATAGTACGCCCCAGCAAATTGACTTTGTACTTATGCCTGCTGAAAGGAGGTTTAAGTATGTTTTGGTAATAGTAGGCATGGTTTTTCAGATGGCCGGAGGCCTATCCAACTCGGAGAAATGATGTAAGAACTGTGGTGAACATATTGATGAAAGAAATTATACCTCCGTTTGGAATTCCCCTAGGGATAAATAGCAACAGGGGAACCCATTTTACAAATAAATTAGTACAGGGACTGAAGAAAGCCTTGGGGTTCCAGTAGAAATTGTATATCCTCTAGCAGCCTCAGCCCTCAGGTACGGTGGAAAGAGCAAATGAGGAAATAAAAGTGGCTTTGACAAAAGTTTGTCAGCAAAACGGTCTCAGACAGCCAGAGGCAGTGCCCTTAGTAATGTACACTCTGCGAAATCAGAAGAATAGACATACAGGACTTACCCCCCATGAAACTTTGATGGGATGGCCTTTGACAACAAGAGCTAGGCCTCCCATGACCCCAGAAAAAGTAGCGCTAATAGGATGTTATGAGAAGACACAGAAATACGCACAAGCATTGTGTAAGGAGGCAGGGATATTGTATGAGAGGGTCTGGCAAGCCCAGGCACCTTTAACTGAAGGTAACGTGCATCCATTTAAGCCAGGAGATAGAATATATGTGAGATCAATGAATAAAGATTCTTTCTCTCCCAGGCTGCTGAGGACCCATACAGCCATTAAGGTGAAGGAGAAACCTAATTGGATCAATGCCAGCAGGTGCAAATTGCACCATGACGAGGACGAAATAAAACACTGAACAAGTGACATCTTCCCTGGGGGAGAGAGAGAGAGAGGAACAGCACTGAAAACCAAGAACCAAGCGTTATTGAGAGACTGGAACATAAATCTATTCTAACTTGCACTTCATGTTATATACATAGTGGTTGATTATTAACGAAATATATACTCAAAAGAGGACTAACATTAAGGAAATAGTGGTAATAATCATATAGGGGGTGGGATTGATTGATTACCTAACAGCATCGGAGGGCAAATACAAAGAGACAGGGAAGAGGAGAAGAAGTATTATCCTGAGAAGGAGTGGTATGTGCATTAGTAGGGAAAGAATGTTGCACCTACATACCCGGTGCTTCAGAAAATATGATCCATGTGTTGGAACATATGACCCAGTTGCGAGATGGAATGCATAGACTGAACTCTCAAGCCCCTCTAGAAGGCTGGGATTTCTTTAAGTGGGTTAAATCAGTGTTAGGAGAAGGAATATTTTCCTGGCTACAGCCCCTCTTTTAGGGCCTCATTGCCCTCGTCTGCTTAGCGGTGTTAGTTCATTGTGTCATACAACTATACATTTGCTGGGCCTGCGCCGGTACAAAGTCAAAGTTAGGGGAGACAGTAGCATTACTCTATGTGCAATCACATGTCATGGGAAAAAAAGAGGATAGTTACGATGAAGAGGAATGTTGTAATTATATTCCTGATGCCACAGAAAACATAACTGACTTAGGCCAGCACATTATGAAGAAGGTTAAGGAGATTAGGAAGGTGGGAGAACAGCTCAAAAACTTTAACAGTGGAGGATCTTGGTGGGAAGGAATATGGGGATGGTTTTCTGGTTAGGGAAGCTGAATAACGCATGGAATAACTGTAGTGGTAACGATTTATGTTTTAGGGTGCGTGTGTGGAGCACTAAGGTTGTGCTGCTATCAGTTGATAAAGAGGACTTTGTCTGGCCCCAAGGGTGTCCCAATGATAGCCCAGATAGTAAAAGATAAAGCTAGCAAGCAGCACTGGTGGGGTGAAGAGGTGTACCCGGGGAAGGAAAGACCCTTCCCCTGTGGATATGAGCCCCCACTTATGAGGGGGGAGGAGGAAATACCACAATAAGAAATGTTAATCTAGAAGATTAACAAGGAGGGAACTGTGGAAGAAAAACAGTAAGACATTGTGACTAACATTAAGGGGTTAATGACCTTCTTCTAGTATGTGAATTCAAAGTCTGTAATTACTTATCTGCAACTAATATACACTGTGTGACTGAAATGTGCTTTGTAGACGGGATGGGAAAATAACTATGTTCTAAGAACCATCACGTCTGCGCTTGGAAAAGCCTGACATACTGCGCTGAGAACTAACACTTAGGAAAATGTATAACCACTCAAGGACGTATAGTGCAACTTCGCTATTCTAACAAGTTGTAGTTGAAGTTCAAACAACACACACAAAATACTGATGGAACGCAGCAGGCCAGGCAGTATCTATAGGAAGAAGTACAGTCGACGTTTCGGGCCGAGACCCTTTGTCAGGACTAACTAAAAGAAAAGAAAGTAAGAGATTTGAAACTAGGAGAGGGAGGGAGAAATCCAAAATGATAGGAGAAGACAGGAGGTGGAGGGGTGGAGCTAAGAGCTGGAAAGGTGATTGGCAAAAGGGATAGAGCTGGAGAAGGGAAAGGACCATGGGATGGGAGGCATAGGGAGAAAGAAAGTGGGATGGAAGCACCAGAAAGAGATGGAGAACAGGCAAGGAGTGATTGTGAGAGGGGCAGAGACAGAAAAAAAGGGGGAATAAATAAATAAGGGATGGGATAAGAAGGGGAGGAGGGGCATTAACGGAAGTTAGAGAAATCAATGTTCATGACATCAGGTTGGAGGCTACCCAGACGGAATATAAGATACTATTATACCTTTAGAGAGATGAGAGTGGATATAGGACAGCTAGAAAATGAGGCTGAAGAAATGCTAACAGGGACAAGGAAATGGCAGATGAACTGAATGATATTTTACATCAGTCTTCACTGTGGAAGACACTAGCAGTGTGCCAGGTATTGAAGGGTGTGAGGGAAGAGAAGTGAGTGCAGTTACTATTACAAGGGAGTAGGTACTCAAAAAGCTGAAAGATCTAAGGGTACGTAAGTCACCCGGACCAGATGAACTGCACTCTAGGATTCTGAAAGAGGTAGCATTAGAGATTGTGACGGCATTGGTAATGACCTTTCAAAAATCATTGGACTCTGGCATGGTGCCAGAGGACTGGAAAATTGTAACTGTCACTCCACTCTTCAAGAAAGGAGGGAGGCAGCAGAAAGGAAATGATAGACCAGTTAGCCTGACTTCAGTGGTTGGGAAGATATTGGAGTCAATTGTTAAGGATGACGTTATGGAGTACTTGGAGACACAAGACAAGATTGGACAAAGTCAGCATGGGTTCCTTCAGGAAAATCCTGCTTGTTGAAACTGCTGGAATTCTTTGAGGAGATTACAAGTAGGACAGATAAAGGGGATGCAGTGGATGTTGTATACTTGAACTTTCAGAAGGCCTTTGCCAAGGTGCCACACATGAAGCTGCTTCCCAAATTAAGAGCCCATAGAATTACAGGAAAGTTACTACATGGTTAGAGCATTTGCTGATTGGTAGGAGGCAGCAAATGGGAATAAAAAGGATCCTTTTCTGGATGGCTGCCAGTGATGTTCCATAGAGGTCAGTGTTGGGACCATTTCTTTTTATTCTGTAAATCAATGATCTAGATGATGAAATCAATGGCTTTGTCGCTAAGTTTACCAATAATGTGAAGATTGGTGGAGGGGCAGGTAGTGTGGAGTAAACAGGTAGGATGTAGAAGGACTTAGACAGATTAGGAGAATGGGCAAGAAAGTGGCAAATGAAATGCAATATTGGAAAATTCATGGTCATGCACTGTGGTATTAGAAATAAATGTGCAGACTGTTTTCTAAATGGGGAGAAAATCCAAATATCTGAGGCACAAAGGGATTTGGGAATCCTTGTGCAGAACACTCTGAAGGTTAACTTGCAGGTTGAGTCGGTGGTGAGGAAGGCAAATGCAATGTTTGCATTAATTTCAAGAAGTCTAGAATACGATGCAATGCTGAGGCTTCATAAGCACTGGTGAGGCCTCACCTTGAGTGTTGTGAACTGTTTTGGACCCCTCATCTAATAAATGATGTGCTGGCATGAGAGATGTTTCAGAGGAGATTCACAAGGATGATTCTGGGAATGAAAGGGTTATCATACGAGGAATGTTTGATAGCTCTAGGTCTGTACTCGCTGGAATTTAGGATGGAGGGTTTGAATTAAAACCTTTTAAATATTGAAAAACCTGGATAGAGTAGATGTGGAAAGGATTCAGATGGAGGATGAAATAGTTAGATCTAAAACTAGTGTATTCAGCTTGAACAAGGGAAACAACAACAGGATGGGGGAGGAGTTGGCTAATGTGGATTGGGAGCACAGGCTATTTGGTAGAACAGTTGAGGAACAATGGAATAGTCTCAACAAGATTTTTCACAGTGCTCAACAAAAATATATTCCACTCAAAAGTAAGGACAGTAAGTGTGGAGAGAGCCAGTCTTGGATAACTAAGGAAATAAAAGTTAGTATCAAATTAAAAGCTCATGTGTACAAAATCGCAAAGAATAGTGGGAGACTGGAGGATTGGGATAACTTTAAAAAGCAACAGAGAACAACTAAACAAGAAAGAAGGAAAGAGAAGATAGAGTATGAAAGTAAATTAGCACAAAATATAAAAACAGATAGCAAAAGGTTTTATAAATATATGAAGTGGAAGAGGGTGGTTAAAGTCAACGTAGGTCCCTTGGAAGACGAGAAGGGGAAATTGATATTGGGTGATAAGGAAATGGCTGAGGCATTGAACAACTATTTTGTGTCGGACTTCACGGTGGAGGACACGTCTAATATGCCAAAGAAGGATGTTATGGATGAAATGGGAGGTGAGGACCTTGATAAAATCACTGTCACTAAAGAGATAGTGATGAGCAAACTAGAGGGCCTGAAGGTAGATAAGTCCCCTGGTCCTGATGGGATATATCCCAGGGTCCTGAAGGAATTGGCAGAGATTATAGTAGACGTGTTGGTAATCATTTAATATCAAAACTCTCTAGACTCTGGGCAGATCCCGGCGGATTGGAAGACAACAAATGTCACACCACTTCTTAAGAAAGGATGTAGGTAAAATATGGAAAACTACAGGCCAGTTAGCTTAATGTCTGTCGTCGGGAAAATGCAGAGCCACCCCTTCTGTCTACCTGCCTACCCCTGGGATACAATGTGTAACCTTGGGCATTCAGCTCCCAACCATCCTTTATCCACGATTCAGAGATGGCCACAAAATCATACCCAACAATCTATGCAAGTGCAACGAGATCATCCACTATTTCTTATACTCCGTAAAATTGAAAGTTGAAAAGCTTAAGGGGAACATGCAAGAAACTTCTGAGAGTGTGGAACGAGCTGCCAGCACAAGTGGTGGATGCAGATTGGCCTTCAACATTTAATGGAATTTCAATTGGTACATGGAGGGGAGCGTATTGAGGACTATGGTTCTGGTGCAGGTGTATGAGATTCTGCAGATTAATTTATTGGTTTGGACTAGATGGGCTAAAGGGCCTGTTTCTGCACTGTCGCATTCTATGACACGATGACTTTTTGTGCAGTAACATACCTGACAGGCAAAGCTGGCAGCAAGATGGGACTTGTACCTCCATTAGACACAGAACTTTCTCCTGCGATGTCCAGCCCAGCTCGAATCCTTCTTCCTGAAGAACGTCCCAGTGAACTGCTTAGCTTGCTTGCAAACTTTCTCGGTGCACTAGTAATGGAGAAATCCTCGTCCATACAACAGCTGTATAACTCCAGTTTCAGTTCAAAGTCAGGTCCAACACTGGGACTAACAAAACATTAGAATGTCAGAAATGCCACAGTAAGAGGTGAGCAGCAGATGGCAGCACTGCTAACAACAGTTCCAAATACATAAAACAGAATTACTGTGAAGTCTGAGCAAATCTGGTTGGAGAATGATATTATTGGTCATCAAGTACATTTGATGAAGCTATGACAGATAGAATTTTAATTTTTTTTATTTTAAGATGCAACACGATAACAGGCCCTTCTGGCCAATAAGCTCATGCCGCTCAATTACACCCATGTGTCTAATTAACCTGCTAACTGATAGGTCTTTGTAATGTGGAAGGAAACATTACATGGAGTTAAATGTGCAGAAAGAATAGGTAAATTTAGGAAGGACAACAAAATTCTAGGGGCATATAGCCCGATGGGAGTTCGGGGAGCTGGGTTAAGCACAATAGGCAGAAATTCAAACAGAGAGAGGAGAAATCAGCTAAAAATTCTATATCTGAATGCACGGTGTCAGAAATAAGGCGGATGAGCTTGAAGCTCAGGTGCGAATGGGTAACTATGATGTTGCTGGGATAACGGAGACACAGCTGCAGGGAGATCAGACCTAGGAAATGAATGTACAAGTGTATACGTGCTATCATAGGGACAGAAATGTGGGCAGAGGGGGTGGGGTGGCCCTGTTGGTGAGGAATGAGATTCAGTCCTTTGCAAGGGGGGACATAGGATCAGGAGAAGTAGAGTCTGTGTGGATAGGACTGAGGAACAGTAAGGGCAAGAAGACCCTAATGGGTGTTGTCTACTGGCCACCAAACAGTAGCATGGATATTGGGTGCAAGTTGAATAGGGAGTTAACATTGGCATGTGACAAAGGTAATGTTGCAGTAGTTATGGGGGAATTCAACATGCAGGTGAACTGGGAGAATCAGGTTGGTGCTGGACCCCAGGATAGGGAGTTTGTAGAGTGCTTACAGGATGCATTCTTGGAACAGCTTGTACGAGAGCCGACCAGGAACAAGGCTATTCTGGATTCACTGTTATGTAATGAACAGGATTTGATAAGTGATCTTGAAGTAAAGGAGCCTTTAGGAGGTAGTGATCATAATATGATAAGTTTTTATCTGCAATTTGAGAAGAATAAGGGCAGCTCGGAGGTGTCAGTGCTGCAGTTGAACAAAGGAGACTATGGAGCCATGAGGGAGGAGCTGACCAAAGTTAACTGGACGGATATCCTAGCAGAAAAGACAGTAGAACAGCAATGGCAGGTATTCTTGGGAATAATGCACAAGGTGCAAAATCAGTTCATCCCCCGGAGAAGGAAGGATTCAAAGGGGGGAAAGGGGCCACAGTGGTTGACAAAGGAAGTCAGAGATAGCATAGCATTAAAAAAAAGGAAGTATGACAGAGCTAAGGTGAGTGGGAGGACAGATGATTGGGAAATTTTTAGGAACAACAGAACTTAACTAAAAAGGCAATAGGGGGAAAAAAAAAATGAGGCACGAATGCAAGCTAGCCAGGAATATAAAGGAGGATAGCAAAAGCTTTTTTAGGTATGTGAAGAGAAAGAAGATAGTTAAGAACAATGTTGGGCCCTTGAAGGATGAATTGGGTGAAATTGTTATGGGAAACAGAGAAATGGCAGAAGAATTTAATAAGTACTTTAGATCTCCCAGATCTCCCAGATCTCACAAGCAATCTCCCAGATGTATGGATGGGCCAAGGACATAGGGTAACAGAGGAAATGAAACAGATTGACATTAGGAAGGAAACGGTGATGAGTAGACTGATGGGACTAAAGGCTGACAAATCCCCAGGTCCAGATGGTCTGCATCCTAGGGTACTAAAGGAGGTGGCCCTGGAAATTGCGGATGCATTGGTAATCATTTTCCAATGTTCCTTAGATTCAGGATCAGTTCCTGAGGATTGGAAAATGGCTAATGTTATCCCACTTTTTAAGAAAGGAGGGAGGGAGAAAACAGAGACTATCGACCTGTCAGCCTAACATCAGTAGTGGGGAAGATGCCAGAGTCCATTATTAAAGATGAAATAGTGGCATATTTAGATAGCAGTGACAGAATTGGGCCGAGCCAGTATGGATTTACCAAGGGTAAATCATGCTTGACTGATCTATTGGAGTTTTTCGAGGATGTAACCAGGAAGTTAGACAAGGGAGATCCAGCGGATATAGTGCACCTCGATTTTCAGAAGGCATTTGATAAGGTCCCACATAGGAGATTGATGGGTAAAATCAAAGCTCATGGTATTGGGGGGGGGAGACATTGACATGGATAGAAAACTGGTTGGCAGATAGAAAGTAAAGGGTAGCGGTGAATGGGTGTTTCTCAGAATGGCAGGTGGTGACTAGTGGGGTGCCACAGGGCTTGGGACCACAGCTGTTTATGATTTACATCAACAATTTAGATGAAGGCATTGAGAATAACATCAGCAAGTTTGCTGATGATACTAAGCTGGGTGGCAGTGTGACGTGATGAGGATGTTAGGAGAATTCAGGGTGACTTGGATAGGCTGGGTGAGTGGGCAGATACTTGGCAGATGACGTTTAATGTGAATAAGTGTGAGGTTATCCACTTTGGGAGTAAGAACAGGAAGGCAGATTATTATCTGAACGATGTAAAGTTAAGTAAGGGAGAAATACAAAGAGATCTAGGAGTCCTGTTCATCAGTCACTGAAGGTGAATGAGCAAGTGCAGCAGGCAGTGAAGAAGGCTAATGGAATGTTGGCCTTTATTACAAAGGGAATTGAGTACAAGAGCAAGGAAATCCTTTTGCATTTGTACAGGGCTCTGGTGAGACCACACCTGGAGTATTGTGTACAGTTTTGGTCTCCAGGGTTAAGGAAGGACATCCTGGTTGTAGAGGAAGTGCAGCGTAGATTCACAAGGTTAATTCCTGGGACGTCCGGACTGTCTTACGCAGAGAGGTTAGAGAGACTGGGCTTGTACACGCTGGAATTAAGGAGATTGAGAGAGGATCTGATTGGAACATATAAGATTATTAAGGGATTGGACAAGATAGAGGCAGGAAATACGTTTCAGATGCTGGGAGAGTCCAGTACCAGAGGGCATGGTTTGAGAATAAGGGGTAGGTTATTTAGGACAGAGTTAAGGAAAAACTTCTTCTCCCAGAGAGTTGTGGGGGTCTGGAATGCATTGCCTCGGAAGGCAGTGGAGGCCAATTCTCTGGATGCTTTCAAGAAGGAGCTAGATAGATATCTTATGGATAAGGGAATCAAGGGATATGGGGACAAGGCAGGAACCGGGTATTGATAGTAGATGATCAGCCATGATCTCAAAATGGCAGTGCAGGCTCGAAGGGCCGAATGGTCTACTTCTGCACCTATTGTCTATTGTCTAAACGGGGAACACAAGCACAAACTCCTTACAGACAGCTACACAAATTGAACTCAGGTCATTGGTGTTGTAATAATATCAAGCTAGCCACTGTGCTGTCCCTATGCCATCACAGAATAAAACAGCAAGGAACCGTTTTCTTCAGCCCAATTCATCCACACCAAATCTGCTGTCTATTTAAACTGATCATATTTAGGAAAAAAAACTAACCATCTACCCTGTCTATACTCCTTAAAATGCTATAAACCTCCATGTTCTCCCCTCAACCTCAGTCATTCCAGTCAATCCACATCTCTATGGCGCTGACTGTAGAACATAAAACAGTACTGCACAGGAATAGACCCTTCAGTTCACAATGTTGTGTCAAACCAAATTAATCAAATGGCTAATAAACTAACCTCTTCTGCCAAGGTGTATTTTAGGTAAAGGTGAACTTAGAGCATGGATCAGTACATGGAACTCTGATATTGTGGACAATACAGAGACTTAGGTGAGATACAGACAGGAATGGGTGTTTTATGTCCCAGGGATTCAATGTTTTAGAAAAGATAGCAAAGGAGGTAAAAGAGGTGGGGAAAATTGCACTATTAATCAGGAACAATATCACAGCTGCAGTCTGAGGGTACATAATGGAATGTACATGGGTAGAACTCAAACATAGAAACCGTGTAATCAGACTGATGGGATCGTACAACAGAACCCCTAGTAGCCACTGGAACAAACATGCAGGCAGATTTAAGAAATTACTCTGGATCTCTGTTTTGAATGGAAGCCCCTCTATCCTGAGGCTGTGCCCTCTTGCCCTGACTCTCCCACCACGGGAAACATCCTTTCCACATCTACTCTGTCTAGGCCTTTCAACATTTGAAAGGTTTCAATGAGATCCACCCCTCATCCTTCTGAATTCCAGCGAGTACAGACCCAGAGCCATCAAACATTTCTGGTATGATAACCCTTTCATACTTGGAATCATCCTTCAGATCATCCTCTGCACCCTCTCCAATGCCAGCACACCTTTTCTAAGATGAGGGGCCCAAAACTGTTCACAATACTCAAGGTGAGGCCTCACCAGTACCTTATAAAGCCTCAGTATCACATCTGTGCTCTTGTGTTCTGGACCTCCTGAAATGAATGCTAACATGGCATTTGCCTTCCTCACCACCAAGTCAACCTTCAAGTTAACCTTCAGGGTGTTCTGCACAAGGACTCACAAGTCCCTTTCCATCTCAGATTTATGCATTTTCCCTCAATTTAGAAAACATTGCACTTTTATTTCTACTACCAAAGTGCATTACCATGCATTTTCAAACATTGTATTTCATTTGCCACTTTCTTGCCTATTCTCCTCATCTGTCTAAGTCCTTCTGCATCCTACCTGTTTCCTCAAAACTATCTGCCCCTCCAATCTTGCAGTATGTGTGGTGTACTTGGATTTTCAGAAGGTTTTTGACAAGGTGCCGCACATGAGACTGCTTAGTAAGGGAAGAGCCCAGGGGATTAAAAGGAAGTTACTAGCATGGGTGGAGCATTGCCTGATCAGCAGAAAACAGAGAGTGGGAATAAAGGGATGTTATTCTGGCTGGCTGCCAGTTACCTGTGGAGCTCCATAGGGGTCAGTGTTTGGACCGCTGTTTTTAACGATGTCTATCAATGATTTAGACTATGGGATTAATGGATTTGTGGCTAAATTTGCCAATGATACAAAGGTAGGTGGAGGAGTGAGTAGTGTTGAGGAAACAGACAGCCTGCAGAGAAACTTAGGTAGTTTAGGGGAATGGGCAAATAAGTGGCAAATGAAATACAATGTTGGAAAGTGTATGTTCATGCACTTTGGTGGAAGAAATAAATAGGCAGACTATTATTTAGATTGGAGAGAGAATTCAAAATGCAGAGATGCAAAGGGACTTGGGAGTCCTTGCACAGGATACCCTAAAGGTTAACCTCCAGGTTGAGTTGATTGTGAAGAAGGCGAATGCAATGTTGGCATTCATTTCTAGAAGTTTAGAATATCAGAGCAGGGGTGTGATGTTGAGGCACTCGAGACCACACTTGGAATACTGTGTGCAATTTTGGACTCCTTATTTTAGAAAGGATATACTTTCTAGAGAGGGTTCAGAGAAGATTCACGAGAATTATTCCAGGAATGAGAGGGTTACCGTATGAGGAACATCCGGCAGGTCTTGGGCTGGATTCCCTGGAGTTCAGGAGAATGAGGGGGGATCTCACAGAAACATTCCAAATGTTTAAAGCTCTGAACAGATTAGATATGGCAAAGTTATTTCCCATGATAGGGGAGTCTAGGTCAAGAGGGTATGACTTCATAATTGAAGGACGTCCTTTTAGAACTGAGACGCGGAGAAATTACTTTAGTTGGAGGCTGGTAAATCTGTGGAATTTATTACCATGAGCAGCTGTGGAGGCCAAGACAATGGGTGCAATTAAGGCATAGATAGATAGGTTCTTGATTAGCCAGGGCATCAAAGGGTATGGGGAGAAGGCACAAGAGTGGGGATGACTGGAAGAATTGGATCAGCTCATGACTGAATGGTGGAGCACACTTGATGGGACATATGGCCTACTTCTGCTCCTGGATCTTATGGCCTTAACTTTTACTATCCACTTTGATATTATTTGCGAGCCTGCTTTCATATTTCATCTTTTCCCTTCTAACGAATTTTTCAGTTGCTCTGTAGGTTTTTAAAAACTTCCCAATCCTCTATCTTCCCTCTAATTTTTGCTTTGTTGAATGCCCTTTCTTTTGCTTTACAATAGCTTGACTTCCCTTGTCAGCCACAATTGTACTATTTTATCATTTGATTATCTCTTCATTTTTGGAATACACGTCTTGCACATTCCTCATTTTTCCCAGAAATTCACATCATTGCTGCTCTGCTGACATCCCTGCCAGCAGCTCCGTCCAATTTACTTTGGCCAGCTCCTCTCTCATACCACTGTAATTTCCCTTACTCTAATGAAATATTGCTATATCAGACTTTATTTTCTCCCTATCAAATTTCAAGTTGAACACAATCATATTGTGATCACTGTTTCCTAAGGGTTCCTTTACCTTAAACTCCCTAATCACTTTGGTTCCTTACATAATACCCAATCCAGTATAGCTGATCCCCCAGTAGGCTCAATGGCAAACTGCTCTAAAAAGCTATCTCTTATGCATTCAACAAACTCACTCTCCTGAGATCCATTTCCACCTTGATTTTCCCAATCGACTTGCATGTTAAAATCTCCCAAGACTTCCATAATATTACCCTTTTGACTTGCCTTTTCTATTTCCTTTTATAAGCTGTGGTCCACCGCCCAACCCCTGTTGGGATACCTGTATAATTGCCATCAGAGTCCTTTTACCCCTGCAGTTTCTGAACTCAACCTACAAGGATTCAATATCTTCCAACCCTATGTCACATCTTTCTACTGATTTGATGCCATTCTTTACCACACCATCCCCTCTGCCTACCTTCCTATCCTTCCAATATAAAGTGTACCTTGGACATTCAGATACTAACTACAACCATCCTTCAGCCATGATTCAGTGATGGCCACAACAGCATACCTGGCAATCTCAGCCTCATGACTGCAACTAAGTCCCATCACCTGCCTGCCCTTACTGACAATCTGACTGCCTGCTATCTTTGCTTTTTTACCATCCATCCTATCCTGAGTCCCTTCACTCCGGTTTCCATCCCCCTGCCAAATTAGTTTAAACCCTCCCCTACAGCTCTAACAAACCTGCCCATGAGAATATCAGTCCCCCTTGGGTTCAGGTGCAACCTGTTAATTTTGAACAGGTCATTCCTCCCCCAGAAGTGAACCCAATGATCCAAGAACCTGAAGCACGGCCCCCTGCACCCACTTCTCAGCCACACATTTATCTGCCAAATCATCCTGTTTCTACCCTCATTGGTATGTGGCACAGGCAACAATCCAGAAATTACTACCTAGGAGGTCCTGTTTCTCAGCTTTCTACCTAGCTCTCTAAATTCTCTTTTCATTGTTTTTCCTTCCTACGTGTTTGGTACCAATATGTACCAAAGCATTAGTGGATGTACTAAGACATCTGCCTGCTTCCCCTCCCTCCTCAAAATGTTGTGGACGTGATCTGAGACATCCCTGACCCTGGCACCTGGGGGGCAACATACCATTCGAGTGTCCTGTTCACATCCACAGAATCTCCTGTCTGTTTCCCTCACTATTGAGTCCCCTATCACTACCACTCCCTTCTCTCTCTTTCCCTTCTGCACCACAGACCCATACTCGGTGCCTATAACCAGATCATCATGGCAGTCTCCTGGGAGGTCATCCCCCACAAAGGTATCCAAAGCAGTATACTTGTTTTTGAGGGGAATGGCCACAGGGGTGCTCTACTCTAACTTCCTATTTCCATTTCTCCTGAAATGGAATTGATGGATTATGGATTTGGAATTGATGGCTTTGTGGCAACATTTGCAGATGATACGAAAATAGGCGAGGGTTAGGTAGGGCTGAGGAAGCAATGAGATTGCAGCAGGACTTAGACAAATTCGAAGAATGGGTTAAAAAAGTGGCAAATGGAATACAATGTTGAGAAATAATAGTGCATTTTTGTAAAAGGAACAATAATGCAGACTATTATCCAAATGGGGAGAAGGCTCAAATATCAGAGGTGCAGAGGGACTTGGGAGTCCTCGAGCAAGACTCCCAGAAGGTTAATTTTCAGGTTGAGTCTGTGATAAAGATAGCATATGCAATGTTGGTATTTATTCCAAAGGGAATAGTATATAAAAGAAAGGAAATAATGCTGAGCCTTTATAAGACACTATGTCAGGCTGCACTTGGAGTATCTTCAACAGTATTGGGCCCTATATCTCAGAAAGAATGTGTTGTCATTGGAGAGAGTCTAGAGGAGGCTCACGAGGATGATTCTAAGAATGAAGGGGTTAATATGTGAGCAGCATTTGGCAGCTTTGGGTCTGTACTCACTGGAATTTAGAAGAATGCAGGGGGGATCTCATTGAAACTTACTGAATATTGAAAGAACGAGATAGGGTGGATGTGGAGAGGATGTCTCCTATGGTGGGGTATCCAGCACTGAAGGGCACAGCCTCAGAATGGAGGGTGGCCCTTCAGAACAGAGGTAAGGATGATTTTTTTTAAGCTAGAGAGTAGTAAATCTGTGGAATACTCTACCACAGACTGCGGAAGAAGCCAAGTTCATGCGTATATTTAAGACGCAAGTTGATCATTTCCTGATCAGTCAGGGCATCAAAGGATATGGCAAGAAGGCAGGTGTATGGAATTGAGTGGGAAATGGAATCAGCCATGATGGAATGGTGGAGCAAACTCTAAGGGCTGAACGGTCTAATTCTGTTCCTTAGTCTTATGGTCTTGTAGTCTAAGTGGATCCAGCTACAGCTCCTTGAAGACCATATTAGGAATCTGGAGCAACAGCTGGATGACCTTCGGCTTGTATGGGAGTGAGGAGATCATCAAACAGAGTTAGAGGGAAGTAGTCACCTGAAGTTGTAGGAGGTGGGTAGCTGGGTGACCGTCAGGAGAAGAAATGGGCAGTTAGCGCCAAATACCGCTGTGGCCTTTCCCCTCAGTAATAAATGCACTGTCTGGATACTGTAGTAGGGCATAACATCGCAGGGGAATGCCACGGAGACCCGGTTACTGCCCCTGAGCATGTATCCGTGCTGCAGAAAGGAAAGAGGGGAGCCGTAGTCATTGGGAACTCAATAGTCAGCAGAACAAAAAGGAGATTGTGTGGACATGAAGGGACATGTCAAATCACATCCACAGCATCTTAGCAGGGCAGTGAGTGCAGATGTTCTGGTACATATTGCTATCAATGACATGGGAAGGAAAAATCAAAAAGTCCTGAAGAGAGAAATTAGAGAGCTAGGTAGAAAGCTGAAAAGAAAGACCTCTGGGGTAGTAATTTCTGGACTGCTACCTGTGCCACCTGCCAGTGAGGGTAGAAACAGGATGAATTGGCAGATAAATGCGTAGCTGTAAAATGGTGTGGGGAGGAGGGTTTCAGGTTCTTGGATCATTGGGATCTCTTCTGGGGGAGGAGTGACCTGTACAAAAGGGACGGGTTGCACCTGAACCCAAGGAGGACCAATATTCTCATGGGCAGGTTTGTTAGAGCTGCTGGGGAGGGTTTAAACTAATCTGGCAGAGGGGTGGGAACTGGAGTGAAGGGACAGGACAGGTAAAAAACCAAGGATAGCATGCAGTCAGACTACCAGGAAGGGCAGGTAGTTGATAGGACAAAATTGCAGCCAGCAGGGCAAGTATCAGTGCATTAGAGATGCTGAACCAAAAACATTAGCAAATATAGTACTCAAAATGTTACATCTCAATGCACAGAGTATAAGAAATAAGGTGGATAATCTTGTTGCACTATTACAGATGGTCGGGTATAATGTTGTGGCCATCACTGAATCATGGCTGAAGGATGGTTGTGGTTAGGTTCAATATGCAGGCCTCCAAACAGTAGCTGGGATAAAGTCTACAGATTACAATGGGAAATAGAAAAGGTGCATCAAAAGCGCAATGTTATGATAATCATGGAGATTTTCACATGCATGTAGTTAGGGAAAATCAGGTTGGTAATGGATCCGAAGAGAATGCATTTGTTGAATGCCTATAAGATGACTTTTTAGAGCAGTTTGTTGTTGAGTCTATCAGCTATATTGCATTTGGTATTATGTAATGAACCAGAGATAATTAGGGAGCTTAAGGTAATGGAATACTTAGGAGAGATTAATCACAATATGATTGAGTTCAATCTGAAATTTGATAGGGAGAAAGTAAAGTCTGACACAACAGTATTTCAGTGGAGTAAAGGAAATTACAGTGGTATAAGAGTTGCCCAAAGAAAATTGGAAGGAGATGCTGGCAGGGATGACAGCAGAGTAGCAATGGCATAAAGTTCTGGGGAAACTGAGGAAGGTGCAAGATAGATGTATTCCAAAAACAAAGACATACTCAAATGGCAAAGTTACTGAAAAAAGTTAATGAAAAGCAAAAGAGAGGGCATACAACAAAGCAAAAATTAACAAGATAGGGGATTTTGAAACTCCTAAAAATCTGCAGAAAACAACTAAGAGAACCATTAAGAGGGAAAAGATTAGATATGAAAGCAAGCTAGCAAACATTATCAAATGGAATAGAAAAAGCTTTTCCAAGTATAGTAAAAAAAAAAGAGAAATGAGAGGAAATATCAGACCACTAGAAAACGTGGCCAGACAAATAATAATAGGGGACAAGGAGATGGCAGATGAACAAAATGAGTGTTTTACATCAGTCTTCACTGTGGAAGACACTAGTAGTTTGCCATGCGTTGAAGGGTGTGAGAGAAGAGAAGTGGGTGCTGTTACTATTACAAGGGAGAAGATGTTCAAAAAGCTGAAAGACCTAAAGAAACATAAATCACCCAGACCAGATGAACTGCACCCGAAGGTTGTGAAATAGGTAGCTGTCGAGATTGTGGAGGCAATAGTAATGATCCTTAAAGAATCATTGGAGTCCGGCATGGTGCCAGAAGACGGGAAAATTGTAACTCACTCCACTCTTTAAGAAAGGAGGGATGCAGCAGAAAGGAAATTATAGAACAGTTAGCCCGACCTCAGAGGTTGGGAAGATGTTGGAGTCAATTGCTCAGGATGAGATTATGGAGTACTTGGTGACACAGGACAAGATAAGACAAAGGCAGCATTGTTTCCTTAAGGGAAAATCTTGCCTGACGAGTCCGTTGGAATTCATTGAGGAGATTACAAGTAGGACAGATAAAGGGCATGCAGTGGATGTTGTATATTTGAACTTTCAGAAGGCCTTTGACAAGGTTCCACACATGAGGCTGCTTACCAAGTTCAGAGCCCATGGTATTACAGGAAAGTTACTGGCATGAATAGAGAATTGGCTGATTGGTAAGAGGCAGTGAGTGGGAGTGAAAGGATCTGTTTCTGGTTGGCTGCCAGTGACTCAAGTGTTCTGCAGGTGCTAAGACTGCTTCTTTTAAAGCTGTATATCAATGATTTAGATGATGGAATAGATGGCTTTGTTGCCAAGTTTGCAGATGATATGAAGATTGGCAGGGGCAGGTAGTGTTGAAGAAACAGGTAGGATGCAAGACTTAAGACAGATTGGGAGAATGGGCAAGTGGCAAATGAAATACAATGTTGGGAATTGCATGCTCATGCATTTTGGTAGCAGAATTAAATGTGCAGAATATTTTCTAAACGGGGAGAAAATCCAAAAATCTGAGATGCAGAGGGACTTGGGAGTTCTTGTGCAGAACACCCTAAAGGTTACCTTGCAAGTTGAGTCAGTGATGAGGAAGGCAAATGCAATGTTAACATTCATTTCAAGAGATCCAGAATACAAGAGCAGGGATGCGATGCTGAGGCTTTATAAGGCAATGGTGAAACCTCACCTTGAGTATTGTGAACAGGTTTGGGCTCCTCATCTAAGGAAAGATGTGCTGGCATTGGTGTGGGGTCAATAGACAATAGGTGCAGGAGTAGGCCATTCGACCCTTCTAGCCAGCACTGCCATTCACTGTGATAATTGTGATAACTGGTTCAGGGGAGGTTCACAAGGATGATTTCAGTAATGAAAAGGTTATCATATGAGGAATGTTTGATAGCTTTGGGTTTGTACTCGCTGGAATTTAGAAGGATGAGAGGGGATCTCACTGAAACTTTTAGAATGTTGAAAGGCCCAGACAAGGTAGATGTGGGAAGGATGTTTCTCATGGTGGGGCAATTGGGGACAAAAGTGCACAGCCTCAGGATAGAGGGGCATCCATTTAAAACAAAAGGTTTAGAGAAATTTCTTTAGCCAGATGGTGGTGAATTTGTGGAATTTACTACCCTGGGAGGCCAGGTTGTTGGGTATCTTTAAGGCAGAGATTGATAGGTTACAGGGAAAAGGCCAAGGATTGGGACTGAGGCAGGGGAAAAAAGGATCAGCCATGATTGAATGGTGGAGCAGACTTGTTGGGCCAAAAGGCCTAATTCTCCTCTGAAGTCTTATGGTCTTATAACTAGGGAGAGGGTAGGACCACTGAAGGATAAAAGAGAGAATATTAGCTTGCATGTGGAGAATGTAGGTGAGGTAATTAATAGATACTTTACCTCAATATTTACCTTGGAAAAGAACATGGAGATTATGAAATCAGTACCAAGAGTACTGGTAAGTTTGAGCATTTCAAGTTAAAGGAGGAGATAGTATTAGATCTCTTAACAAACATTAAGGTGGACAAGTGCCATGGGCCTGACGGGATATATCCCAGGTTGTTGAGAATGGTAAGAGAAGATATTGCTGAAGTGTTGATCAGTATCTTCGTGTCCTCTCTAGTCACAGATGAGGTCCTGGAGGACAGGCAAGTAGCTAATGGTGTTCATTGTTCATAAAGGAACCAGCATTAATCCAGGAAACTATAGACAGAGGAGTCTCACGTCAGTGGTAGGGCAGTTACTGGAGAGAATTCTTTGAAATAAGATCTCAAAGAAAACCATGGCTTTATGGTCTTGGCCTTATTGTTTCATGGCCCACAAGATCACCCCTCAGTCTCCTGTGCTCCAAGGAGTAAACCAGCCCAACCTCCTCCTTAGCATCATCTATGTTTTCTATGTTTCTTATAATCACAGCCAGTGGGATTAGTTACAGGGCAATGGAGCATGGTGCAGTTAAAACAGAAAAGATAGATTAGTAGGCAGAGGGGGTGTTGTGGTCTATGTATAAGAACTAATATTAAATCATTAGAAAGGAATACCATAGGATCGGAAGGTGTAGAGTTTCTATCAGTTGAGTTAAGAAATGACAAGGGTAAAAGGACCCTAATGGCAGTTGTATACAGGCTTCCAAACAGCAGCCAGGATGAGGTTAAGGTTGACTGGAAAGGGACATTTGCAGGAAAGACAGCAGAGCAGCAATGGCTGGAGTTTCTGTGAAAAATAAGGGAAGTGCAAGACAGATATATTCCAAATAAGAAGATATTTTGAATGGGAGAAGGACACTACCGTGACAAGTGAAGACAGAGCCAAAGTAAAAGCAAAAGAGAGGGCATACAAGGAAGCCAAAGATAGTGGGAACATAGAGAACTGGGAAGCTTTTAAAAACTTGAAGGAAACTAAGAAGATCATTAGGAAGTAAAAGATGAATTATGAAACAAAGCTGCCAACTAATATCAAAGAAGATACTAAAAGATTCTTTAAGCATATAAAGGGCAAAAGAGAGCTGAGGGTATATATAGGACCATAAAAAATGACGCTGGAGATATTGTAATGAGAGACGCAGAGATGGCAGAGGAACTGAATGCACATTTTGCTTTGGTCTTCACAGTGGAACACATCTGCAGTATACCAAACATTCAAGAGTGTCAGGGAAGTGAAGTTTGTGCAGTGAAAATTACGTCTGAGAAGGTGCTCTGGAAGATTAACAGTCTGAGGGTGAATAAATCTCCTGAACCTGATGGAATGCACCCTTGAGTTCTGAAGAAAGTAGCTCGGGAGATTGCTGAGGCATTAACAATGATCTTTCAAGAATCGATGGATTCTGGCATTGTACCGGATAACTGGAAAATTACAAATGTTACTCCGCTATTTAAGAAGGGTGGGAGGCAGCAGAAAGACAGCTATAGACCTGTTAGCCTGACATCAGTGGTGGGGAAGTTATTGGAATCGATTGTTAGGGATGAGATTATGGAATATCTAGAGGCACATGACAAGACAGGCCAAAGCCAGCATGGTTTCCTGAAAAGAAAAACCTACCTGTCTAACCTACTGCATTTTATTGAGGAAATTACAAGTAGGGTAGACAAAGGAGATACAGCAGATGTGGTGTACTTGGATTTTCAGAAGACCTTTGACAAGGTGCCACACGAGGCTGCTTATCAAGATAAGAGCTTATGGAATTACAGGGAAGTTACTAGCATGGGTGGAGCATTGGCTGGTCAGCAGAAAACAGAGAGTGGGAATAAAGGGATCCTATTCAGGCTGGCTGCCGGTTACCAGTTGAGTTCCACAGGGGTCAGTATTGGAACCGCTGCTTTTTACGATGTATGTCAATGATTTGGACTATGGGATTAATGGACTTGTGGCTAAATTTGCCAATGATACAAAACATAGGTTGAGGAGCAGATAATGTTGAGGAAACAGAAAGCCTGCAGAGAGACTTAGATAGTTTAGGGGAATGGGCAAAGAAGTGGCAAATGAAATACAATGTTGGAAAGTGTATGGTCATGCACTTTGGTGGAAGAAATAAACAGGCAGACTATTAGTTAGATGGGGGGAGAATTCAAAATGCAGAGATGCAAAGGGACTTGGGAGTCCTTGTGCAGGATACCCTAAGGTTAACCTCCAGGTTGAATAGATGGTGGAGATTCATTTCTGTAGGTATAGAATATAAGAGCAGGGATGCGATGATGGGGCTTTATAAGTGACTTGTGAGACCACACTTGGAGCACGAGGGGTGATTGATAAGGTCATGGCCCAAGGTAGAAGGAGTCAATTTTAGAAAACCTAGCACACGGATCTTGGACCTCCAGAAAGTGTCCACAGCAGGGGTGATTGATAAGTTTGTGGCCTAAGGTAGAAGGAGATGAGTTATACAGCTCTCATTACATGCACATGCAGTTCAACTCTAAGTGATTATGCAGAAAGTTTCAAGTTAATTATTCATCAGTTAAAAACTCATCAGGGTTGATTGATAAGGTAGACAGAAATGAGTTATTAACTTCAACCTTTCTGCATAGTCACCATTTACATTGATAATTTGGAAGAGGGGACTGAGTGTAGCGTAGCAAAATTTGCTGATGATACTAAACTGAGTGGAAAAGCAAATTCTACAGAGGATGTGGAGAGTCTGCAGAGGGATATAGATAGGTTCAGTGAGTGGGTCAAGGTCTGGCAGATGGAATACAACGTTGGTAAATGCGAGATCATCCACTTTGGAAGAAATAACAGAAGAGCAGATTATTATTTAAATGGTAAAAGATTGCAACATGCTGTTGTGCAGAGGGACTTAGGAGTGCTTGTTCTTGAATCGCAAAATGTTGGCTTGCAGGGACAACAGGTTTTTAAGAAAGCAAACAGAATGTTAGCCTTCAGTGCTAGAGGGATTAAATTGAAAAGCAGTGAGGTCATGCTGCAATTATACAAGTTGGATAAGTCACCGGGACTGGATAGGATGTACCCCAGGCTACTGTGGGAAGTGAGGGAGGAGATTGCTGAGCCACTGGCAATGATCTTTGCGTCATCAATGAGGACGGGAGAGGTTCCAGAGGATTGAGGGTTGCAGATATTGTTCCCTTATTCAAGAAAGGGAGTAGGGATAGCCCAGGAAATAATATGTATGTGTCCAAGAAAATCCAGGGAATGTAGAGACATAGAACACGTATGGGTACGAGAATGTACAGGGAATAAAGAGATACTGATCACATATGGATACGAAAACATGTAGTCAAAGAGAGATAGGATCACATATGGGTACGAGAATGTACAGGGAATAAAGAGATATGGATCACATACGGGTAGGAGAACTTGCAGGGAATAGAGAGATACGGATAACGTAAGGGTACGAGAATGCAAAAGGAATAAAGAGATTTATAATAAGGAGAAAAAACAAATAAAGAGAAAAAAGGAGCACATACGGGTATGAGAACGTACAGGGAATAGACACAGATCACATTCGGCAACAAGAATGTCCAGGGAATAGAGGGATACACGTAACGTACAGGAAATGGAGTTACATACAGTGAATGGAGAGTTACGGATCGCGCACAGGTCCAAGAATGTACAGGGAATAGAGAGACACAGATCACATACAGGAAATGGAGAGATACAGGATACATACAGTGAATGGAGTTACAGATTGTGTACGGATAGGAGAACGAACAGAGAATAGAGAGTTACAGATCACAAAACAGGGATAAGAACATACAGGAAATGGAGAGATATAAGTCACATACGGCTATGAGAACGCGTAAGGGATAGAGGGATATGGATCATGAAAAAGGTACCAGAAATTGAAGGGAATAAAGAGATGCAGATCACATACAGGCAAAAGAATGTGTAGCAAATAGAGAGATACAGATAGAAACATAGAAAGCCTACAGCACAATACAGGCCTTCGGCCCACAATACTGTGCCGAAAATGTACTTACTTTAGAAATTACCAAGGTTAACCACAGCTCTCTATTCTTCTAAGCTCCTTGTATCTATCCAAGAGTCTCTCGAAAGAACCTATCATATCCGCCTCCAACACCACTGCCGGCAGTCCATTCCAAGCTCACCACTCTCTGCATAAGAAACTTATTCCTGACATCTCCTCTGTACCTACTTCCAAGCACCTATAAACTGTGTCCTTTTGTGTTAGCCATTTCAGCCCTGGGAAAAAGCCTCTGACTATCCACACGATCAATGCCTCTCAACATCTTATACCCCTCCATCAGGTCACCTTTCATCCCCCGTCACTCCAAGGAGATAGGGCCGAGTTCACTCAACCTATTCTCATAAGGCATGCTCCCCAATCCAGCCAACATCCTTGTAAATCTCCTCTGCACCCTTTCTATGGCTTCAACATTCTTCCTGTAGTGAGGTGACCAGAACTGAGCACAGTACTCCAAGTGGGGCCTGACCAGGGTCCTATATAGCTCTAACATTACCTCTCAGCTCTTGAATTCAATCCCACGGTTGATGAAGGCCAATACACCATATGTCTTCTTAGCCAAAGAGTCAACCTGCGTAACAGCTTTGAGTGTCCGATAGACTTGGACCCAAAGATCCCTCTAATCCTCCACTGCCAAGAGTCTTATTATTAATACTATATTCAACCAACATATTTGGCCTGCCTTCTGTGTGCATGCCAGTTCTGGATCCACAAAGCAGGGTCCCCTTGGATCCCATGCCTCCTTACTTTCTCAATAAGCCTGGCATGGGGTGCCTTATCAAATGCCTTGCTGAAATCCATATACAATACATCTATCGCTTTAACTTCAATGTGTTTAGTTACATCCTCAAAAAATTCAATCACGACCTGCCTTTGACAAACCCATACTGACTATTCCTAATCATTTTATGCCTCTCCAAATGTCCATAAATGCTGCCTCTCACGATCTTCTCCATCAACTTACCAATCACTGAAGTAAAACTCACTGTTCTATAATTTCCATAGCTATCTCTACTGCCTTTCTTTGTTGAGGAAACAACATCTGCACCCTCCAATCCTCCAGAACCTCTCCCATCCCCATTAATGATGCAAAGATCATTGTCAGAGGCTCAGCAATCTCCTCCCTCACCTCCCACAGTAGCTGTGGTATATCTCCTCTAATCCCGGTGACTTATCCAATTTGATGCTTTTCAAAAGCTCCAGCACATCCTCTTTCTTAATGTCGATATGCTCAAGCTTTTCAGTCTGCTGTAAGTCATCCCTACAATCACCAAAGTCCTTTTCCGTAGTGAATACTGAAGCAAAGTATTCATTAAGTACCTCTGCTATCTCCTTTGGTTCCATAGACACTTCTCCACTGTCACACTTGATTGGTCCTATTCTCTCACATCTTATCCTCTTGCTCTTCACATACCTGTGGAATGCCTTGTAGTTTTCCTTAATCCTGCTCACCAAGGCCTTCTAATAGCCCCTTCGGGCTCTCCTAATTTCATTAAGATCCTTCCTGCTGGCCTTATTTTCTAGATCTCTATCATTATCTTGTTTTTTTGAACCTTTTGTAAGCTTTTTTTTCTTCCTGACTAGATTTTCAACAGTCTTTGTACACCATGGTTCCTGTACCCTACCATCCTTTTCCTGTCTCATTGGAATAACCTTTGCAGAACATCACACAAATATTCCCTGAACATTTGCCACATTTCTGCCGCACATTTCCCTGAGAACATCTGCTCCCAATTTGTGTTTCCAAGTTCCTGCCTGATTGCTTCGTATTTCCCCTTACTACAATCAAACGTATTCCTAACTTGTCTGTTCCTATCCCCCTCCAATGCTGTGGTAAAGCAGATAGAATTGTGATCACCATCTCCAAAATGCTCTCCCACTGAGAGGCCTGATACCTGACTAGGTTAATTTCCCAATACCAGATCAAATACAGCCTCTCCTCTATCTATATACTGTGTCAGGAAACCTTCCTGAACATACCTAACAAACTCAACCCCATTTAAGTCCCTTGCTCTTGGGAGATGTCAATCAATATTTGGAAAATTTAAATCTCCCATCACGACGACCCTGTATTATTGCTTCGAGAACAATTACAGGTACGAGAGCGTGCAGGGAATGGAGAGATACAGATCACATATGGATTCAAGAATGTGCAGGGAATAGAGATATGGATCATGTACAGGTTCTGGAGAGATACAGAGCACGTACGGGCACGAGAACGTACAGAGACTGGAGAGATACAGATCACGTGTGAGAATATACAGGGACTGGAGAGATATGGATCATATACGGGTATGAGAACATGATGTACCATCAATAACTCTCGGAGACTGGAAGTGAACGATAGGCTTTTATTAGCAGCAAAAAGGGAGCACGACATCTCGGAGACTGAGGGAGGAGCAGTGCCCCAATCGCCTTTATACAGGGGTCTGTGGGAGGAGCCACAGGAGCAGTCAGCAGAGGGGCGTGTCCAGACAGGTATACATAGTTTACCACAGAACATTCAGGGAATTGAGAGATGCAGATTACGCTCGGGTACGAGAACGTGCAAGGAATGGAGAGATTTAGTTCAACTTGGCATCATGTTTGGAAGTGCCATTGAGGGTCTTGGGGCTGTGCTGTACCAGTTTGTGTTCTCTGTTCTGTTCAGGAATATTTATCGAATGCAGATGAGCTGATTGGTTTCGCGCAATTTTCTACTTACAACACAACAGCACTTTCAAAGCAAATGTCAGTGACGGTACGATTCACAATCACCATCTCCGTGTCGTAAATGTCGCAACCGATCTGCATCAGGCCGAATACTGCATAATGATGAACGTCTGTGAAGAACAAGGACAAGATTTTGCAGAAATGGCAACACTATTCAGTTCAGTGGACTGAGAGATCACCATCTCCCCACCTCAAACTCTTCATGTCTTCTTTTGTCGGTTACGTTTCCATTTCAGCAGCCTTCCTCTTGCTCCACATCCTCACCCTCCTCCCTCACCAATTCTAACCTTTTCTTCCCTATTCTTCCAGCTTCCCCAGATTATTCTTTTCCCTCCACTCACTGTCTTCTCAGAACTTTTCAAAATTCCCTTCAAGCACTTGTCCATGATTTCTTCACTTGCAGTCCCCAGTCTGTTCGAATTGGCAACGTCTCCTCCACAATTTTCATCAGCACAGGTGCCCCACAAGGCTGTGTGCTTAGCCCCTGCTCTACTCGCTTTATACTTACAAATGTGAGGCTAACCACAGCTCCAAACCCATATTTAATTTGCTGATGACATGATAAGACCATAAGATAGAGCAGCAGAATTAAGCCATTGCCGCATCGAGTCTGCTCCACCACCTCAACATGGCTGATCCATTTTCCCTCTCGAAACCAACCTCTTGCCTTCCACAACCTCCCCACCTGTATCCTTTCATGCCCTGACTAATTAATAAACTATCAACCTCTGTCCTGAACATACCCAATAATTTGGCCTCCACAGCTGCCTGTGGCAACGAATTCCACAGATTTAACGCTCTCTGGCTAAAGAAATATCTCTGTTCTAAAATTACTAACCTCAATTCTGAAGCTGTCCTCTGGTCTTAGACTCACCTGCTACAGGAAATGTCCTCTTCACATTCACTCTATCAAGGCCTTTCAACATTCGATATGTTTCTGTTAGGTCACCCCTCATTCTTCTAAATTCTAGTGAATACAGGCCCAGATCCATCAAATGCTCTTCATGTGACAAGCTGTTCAATACTGGAATTATTTTCCTGAACCATCTTTAAACCTTCTCCAGTGTCAGCGCATCCCTTCTTCATTTAGGGGCCCACAACTACTCCAAGTGAGGCCTCACCAGTGCTTTATAAAGCCTCAACATTACATCCTTGTCCTTATATTCTAGTCCTCTTGAAATAAACGCTAAAATCACATATGCCTTCCTCACCACCGACTCATCCAGCAAATTAACATTTAGGGAATCCTGCACAAGGCCTCCTAAACCTCAGCACCTCAGATTTTTGAATTGTCACTCCATTCTTCTACCAAAGTTCATGACCATACACTTCCCGATAATGTATTCCATCTGCCACTTCTTTGCCCATTCTCCTCATATGTAGAAGTCCTTCTGCAGCCTCTCTAAAGACAGAGAACAGCACAATACAGGCCCTTTGGCCCAACTAGTTGTAGGGTTCTCAGTACTATTAACTGTGATGTTAACTGTTAACGCTAACAAAATGGCTTCTCTGTATCATTATAATGAAATAGCTTCTCTGTAACGTTACTTAAATTTTAAAAAAGTTGAATGATCTTTATTGCCATTATACATAGGTACAATGAAACTCTGTTTAGCTTCCTCTCAGGCAATTAAATAAAGCGGTAGGTAAAAACAAGACAGTAATAAAAACAGTATTAAATAGATAAGTAGCAGAAAATAAGTTGCAGCAGCACCAGCATATCATAGTAATGCACAAAGTGCCATTAGTGCAAGTATTTGAGTCCTTGTTGCGGTCAGTTTCAGTCATTGTTCTGTGGGAGTGGTGTGACAGAGGCCACAGCTCTGGGGTAGAAGCATGTTCCTCAGTCTATTTGTTCTGGCTTTTAGTGTCCTGAACCTTTTGCTGGACAGCAGTGGGCCAAACAGGGAGTGGCCGGGGTGTGTGGTGTCTCTGGTTATGCTGATTGCTTTCCTCCTGTGTCTGCTGGAATAGATGGTGTCCAGTCCTGGGAGCTCCATCCTGACAATTCGCTGGGCCGCCTTCACCACGTGATGCAAGTCTTGTCACTCAGCAGCTGTGCAGCTGGCACACCACACGGTGGTGCCGTTGGTCAAGATGGTTTCGTATGTTTCTACAGAAGTTAAGCAACAGCTTTTGTGGGAGTTTGGCCTGTTTCAGCTTTCTGAGGAAGAAGAGTCTGTAATGCTGTAATGGATTTCTGTAGCTGGAATGTTTGGGTTATAAGTGCAGATAAGGGGGGGGGACTAACCAATGGAGAGTTGTTATGCTATCTAGTATGTGTGAACTGAGCTGGAGTTCGCGGTCTTTTGTGGGAGGCGAGTGAAGAGGATGGACATGAGGGGGGCGGACAGTGGTTCCAGGGTGGCGAATAGTGGAATTCGGCAGTTTGGGCGGTGGCTGAAGGCTCGGAAGGTCATTGTGGATGGAATTGGAGTCCTGAGCTCCAACATAATATTTCAATATGTGCACAAAACTGATAAACTTACTGATTTGGCGCCTTTATTTTATCTGTTTCTACTAACCCATCACTAAGAAATCATTATAAAGTTGTGATTATTTAGTCGCCTTCGGCGTGTTGTCTGATAGTTTGTGTTGCGGGTGCACTGGGGTGCATCACACCGTATCCACACCGAAGCGATTGCACTGTTGGCAGGGTCTACAGCAGTTCATCCTAGGCGAACGGGAGTAAATTGGGGGCACAGACACTACATAGTCAATGCCAAAACCATTTAAATGGCCTACTTCCATTGACCTGCACTGGACCATACCTCTTCCATCTATAGACCTGCCCAAACCTCATAAATTTTGAAATCAAGCTCACATGCACCACCTCTGTTGGTAGCTCATTCCACACTCTCACAACCATAGGAGTGAAGAAGTTTCCTCTCATATTCGGATTCAGAACAAGAAGGCAGTGTTACGTATTCAGGCAACAATAAATACATGAGTTCGGCAAGGGTTTATATAACAAACAAAACGTTTATTAAACGCTGAAAACAAACCCCCCCAAAAGTAAACAAACACTAACGTAACCAGACATCAGCTGCTGTGTGGCAGCTTAAACAGTTCTTGAAACGATGCAGCTCAAACAGTTCTTAAAGCGATGTTGCAAAAACAGTTCTTTAAAGTAGTATTGCCAAAAGTTCAAAAATGCTCACAGTCCATTCAAGGGAGAGACTTTTTAAGACAATTTAAATTCTCTTTCACGTCGTTTTGCTTCGATCCCTGACGTCAAACTTCCCACGAAGAATTTACGAAATGTAACGAAACGGCTTAAAGGCACTGACCTTTCCTTTATCACACTGTCCTCAAACTTCTGCTATCCCGCAGAGATTAACAACGAGAACAGTCAACAAATTTCTTTCGAATAAGGATTAAACAAGGTTAAACCTGTTTCACCGTCGAAATAGATTCTCCTCGATCTTTAACTCCCGAACTCCGATCTTCACTTTCCACTGATTCTCAAACTAGCAGTATTGTAAAGAAACTGTTGGCAATGACCTTCTAAACTTTAGGCATTAGATAAAACTTCATCTTTCACCTAAACTGTGTCATCACATTAAATCACGCAGTGGCATGAAGTCAACTTGGCAAATCCAGCCACGAACTGCCCCTCCTCACAGGGTGGGATCTTCCTTTTATAACCTATAAAAAAAACCTGTCACATGATCTCTACTGGCGGGAAAATGACATCACTCCACTATCACAAGACCATTATCTCAAGTCCAGTATAGCTTCAGCCCCAGTCACGTGACAAGGGTACCACTGTCATGTGTCACGAGTACGTAACAGCAGCAAAAGAGCACCTAAGGATTTCCAGCGGGAAGGCGTTTTGAGTTCTCGGGGGAAGAGAGAGGCCAGACTGTGCAGGCGCGTAACGTCTGCCAGTGGAGCGCAAACAGCTTAAAAAGAAGACAGCCAAAGCCAGCGGGCAACAGAGTGAGAGGCAGCAGAGTGATAGGGCTTTGGCTCAACAGGCTTTGGCAATAATCGGACGAGGTGAGGCAGTTGTTAATTGCAAAAGGAGGTTGTATGTGTGAGATGCCAGGTTTCTGTGGTCGGTGTCAGATGTGGGAGGTCCTGGAGTCTCCTGGCGTCCTGGACGCCCACATCTGCACCCGCTGTATCGAGATGCAACTCATCTGGGACCGTGTTAGGGAACTGGAGCTGTAACTCGATGGCCTTCGTCTGGTCAGGGAGAGTGAGAAGGTGATAGAGAGGAGTTACAGACAGGTGGTTACTCCGGGGCCACGGGGAACAGAGAAATGGGTCACAGTCAGGAGAGGGAAGGGGAAGAGTCAGGTACTAGAGAGTACCCCAGTGGCTGTACCCCTCAAGCAGGAGTACTGCTGGGGGGGACAGCCTACCTGGGGAAGTGACAGTGGCCGTGCCTCTGGCACAGAGTCTGACCCTGTGGGTCAGAAGGGCAGGGAAAGGAAGAGGAAGGCAGTAGTGATAGCGCAGGAAAGAAACTCGGATGGTAGTTTGCCTCCTAGGTGCCAGGGTCCGGGATGTTTCTAATCGCATCCAAGATATCCTGCAGTGGGAGGGAGAATAGCCAGAGGTCGTGGTACATATTGGTACCAATGACATAGGTAGGAAAAGGGAAGAGGTCCTGAAAGAAGACTACAGGGAGTAAGGAAGGAAGTTGAAAAGCAGGACCTCAAAGGTAGTAATCTCAGGATTACTGCCTGTGCCACGCGACAGTGAAAATAGGAATAGAATGAGGTGGAGGATAAATGCGTGGCTGAGGAATTGGAGCAGAGGGCAGGGATTCAGATTTCTGGATCATTGGGACCTCTTTTGGGGTGGATGTGACCTGTACAAAAAGGACGGGTCGCACTTGAATCCTAGGGGGACCAATATCCTGGTGAGCAGGTTTGATAGAGCTGTTGGGGAGGGTTTAAACTAGTTTGGCAGGGGGGTGGGAATCAGAATGTGAGTGCAGGGATTAAGGTAGAAGGACAATGGCTTGATGCTAAGAGTTCTGAGTTGATGAGGAAGGACAGGCAGGGGATAGAACATGATTGTAGCCAGCTAAAGGGATTGAAATGTGTCTATTTCAACGCTAGTAGTATTAGGAACAAGGAGGATGTACCTAGAGCATGGATTAGTACATGGAACTACGATGTTGTGGCCATTACTGAAACTTGGTTGGAGGAAGGACAGGATTGGATGACGCAGGTCCTGGGGTTCAGGTGTTTTAAAAGGAATAGGATGGGAGGTAGAAAAGGGGGGGAAGTGGCATTGTTGGTCAGGGATAGTATCGTGGCTATAGAAAGGGAGGGCACTGCAGAAGGAGTGTCCACGGAGTCAGTCTGGGTGGAAGTCAGAAATAGGAAGGGATTAATCACTGTGCTGGGAGTGACCCCCTTTTCCTAATTGGCCACCGTTCAGATAATAATATGTTTTCATGTTCTTGCAACCAAAGTGGATAACCTCACATTTATCCACATTAAATTGTATCTGCCATGAATTTGCCCACTCGCCTAACCTATCCAAGTCACCCTGCATCCTCTTAGCATCCTCCTCACAGCTAACACCACCGGCCAGCTTCGTGAAATCCGCAAACTTGGAGATGCTGCATTTAATTCCCTTGTCTAAATCATAAATATATATGGTAAACAACTGGGGTCCCAGCACTGAGCCTTGCGGTACCCCACTAGTCACTGCCTGCCATTCTGAAAAGGTCCCATTTACTCCCATTCTTTGCTTCCTGTCTGCCAACCAATTCTCTATCCACATCAATACCATACCCCCAATACCGTGTGCTTTAAGTTTGCACTCTAATCTCCTGTGTGGGACCTTGTCAAAAGCCTTTTGAAAATCTAAATATACCACATCCATTGGCTCTCCCCTATCCACTCTACTAGTTACATCTTCAAAAAATTCTATAAGATTCGTCAGACATGATTTTCCTTTCACAAATCCATGCTGACTTTGTCCGATGATTTCACCGCTTTCCAAATGTGCCATTATCACATCTTTGATAACTGACTCTAGCATTTTCCCCACCACTGATGTCAGACTAACTGGTCTATAATTCCCTGGTTTCTCTCTCCCTCCTCTTTTAAAAAGTGGGGTTACATTAGCCACCCTCCAATCCTCAGGAACTAATCCCGAATCTAAGGAGTTTTGAAAAATTATCACTAATGCATCCACTATTTCTTGGGCTATTTCCTTAAGCATTCTGGGATGCAGACCATCTGGCCCTGGGGACTTATCTGTCTTTAATCCCTTCAATTTACCTAACACCACTTCCCTACTAACATGTACTTCCCTCAGTTCCTCCATATCACTCGACCCTCAGTCCCCTACTATTTCCGGAAGATTACTTATGTCCCTCTTAGTGAAGACAGAACCAAAGTAGTTATTCAATTGGTCTGCCATGTCCTTGTTCCCTACGATCAATTCACCTGTTTCTGACTGTAAGGGTAGCCAGGAAGGAGCTAAAGAAAGGACTTAGGAGAGCTCGAAGAGGGCATGAGAAGGCCTTGGCATGTTGGATTAAGGAGAACCCCGAGGCATTCTATGCGTATATGAAGAATAGGAGGATGACGAGAACGAAGGTGGGACCGCTAAAGGATAAAGAGGGCAACATGTGCCTGGAAGCGGAGGAGATTGGGGAGGTCCTAAATGAATACTTTGCTTCAGTATTCACAAGTGAAAAGGATCTTGATCAGGATGAGGTTGAGGATGAGCGGGCCTGTGTGCTGGACAATATGGAGATTAAGGAAGAAGTGCTGGATCTCCTTAAAAACATTAAGATTGATAAATCCCCAGGGCTGGATATGATACACCCCAGGTTGTTGTGGGAATTGAGAGAAGAGATCGCAGGAGCATTAGCTATGATCTTTGAATCCTCTTTGGCTGCAGGGCAAGTGCCGGAGGACTGGAGAATGGCAAATGTAGTTCCCTTGTTTAAAAAAGGTAATAGGGAGAAACCTGGGAACTATAGACCGGTGAGTCTTACGTCAGTGGTATGCAAACTACTGGAAAGGATTCTTAAGGATAGGATCTATGAGCATTTGGAGAGGTACAGTCTACTCATGGATAGACAACATGGCTTTGTGAAGGGAAGATCATGCCTCATGAGCCTGATAGAGGTTTTTGAAGAGGTAACAAAAGAAATTGATGAGGGTAGGGCAGTGGATGTGGTCTACATGGACTTTAGCAAAGCATTTGACAAGCATGAGAGACTCATCCAGAAAGTCAGGAGGCATGGGATAAGTGGAACCTTGGCTGTTTGGATAAAAAATTGGCTTACAGGAAGAAAGCAGAGGGTAGTTGTGGAAGGAAAGTATTCTGCCTGGAGGTCGGTGACTAGCGGAGTGCCACAGGGATCTGTCCTGGGACCCCTGCTATTTGTCATTTTTATAAATGACCTAGATGTAGAGGCAGAAGGATGGGTGAGTAAGTTTGCGGATGACACAAAGATTGGAGGAGTTGTAGATGGAGCTGTAGGTTGTCGAAGGTTACAAGAGCATATAGACAGGCTGCAGAGTGGGGCAGAAAAATAGCAGATGGAGTTCAATCCGGACAAGTGTAAGGTGAAAAATGGCAGATGAAGTTCAATCCGGACAAGCATAAGGTGATATCACTGCGCAGGTTGATAGGGTAGTTAAGAAGGCCCATGGGATGCTAGGCTTCAGTGCTAGGAGTGAGTTCAAAAGTAGAGAGGTCATGTTGCAACTCTACAAATCTCTGGTGAGTATTGTGTTCAATTCTGGTCACCTCATTATAGGAAGGATGTGGAAGCTATGGAGAGGGTGTAGAGGAGATTTACCAGGATGTTGCCTAGTTTGGAGAACAAGTCATATGAAGCAAGGTTAGCAGAGCTGGGACTTTTCTCTTTTGAGTGTAGAAGAATGACAGGGGACTTGATAGAGGTCTACAAGATTATGAGAGGCATTGATAGGGTGGATAGTCACTACCTGTCTCCCAGGGCACCAATAGCAAACACCAGAAGGCATATGTACAAAATTAAGGGAGGGAAGTTTAGGGGAGACATCAGGGTTAAGTTTTTTCACAGAGGGTTGTGAGTGCCTAGAATGACCTGCCAGGGATGGTGGTGGAGGCTATTAGGGGTATTTAAGAGCCTCTATTATGGGTATTTAAGAGCCTCTTGGACAGGCACATGGATGAAAGAAAAATGGAGGGTTATAGGGTAGTGTGTGTTTAGTACTCCTTTTTTAAGGATTATAATGGTCAGCACAACATGGAAGGCTGAAGGGCCTGTACTGTGCTGTAGTATTCTCTGGTTCCCCTTAAATTTTTCACCTTTCACCCTTAATCAAAGACCTCCGGTTGCAGTCCCAGCCAATCTCAGTGGAAAAAGTCTACTTGCATTAACCCTATCTATACCCCTCATTATTTTGTATACCTCTATCAAATCTCCTCTCAACCTTCTACTCTCCAAAGAATACAGTCCTAACGTTTTCAATCTTTCCATATAACTCAGGTCCTCCAGATCCAGTAACATCCTTGTAAGTTTTCTCTGTGTTCTTTTAACTTTGTTTACATCTTTCCTATAGGTAGATTACCAAATTTGCACACAATACCCCAAAATTAGGTCTCACCAACATTTTGTACAATTTCATCATAACATTCCATCTCTTGTGCTCAATACATTTAGATTTATGTTGGCCAATATGCAAAAAAGCTTTCCTTATGACCCTCTCTACCTGTGACGTCACTGTCAATAAATTAGGGACTATTCCCAGATACCTTTATTTTTTCACACTCCTCAGTGCCCTACCATTCATTTTGTAAGACCTATGTAGGTTGATCACACCAAAGTGAAACACCTCACACTTGTCTGCATTAAATTCCATCTGCCATTTTCAGCCCATTTTTCCAGAGGATACAGATCCCTCTGCAAGCCATGATAGTCGTCCTCCCTGTCCACTATACCCCTAAACTTGGTGTCATCCACAAATTTGCTGATCCAGTTGACCAAAATAACTTCCAGATCATTGATATAGATGACAAACAACTAAGGATTTAGCACCAATTCCTGCAGCACTCCACTAGTCACAGGCCTCCAGTCAAACAGGCAACCATCTGCCACTCTCCAGCTACTCCCTCAAAGCCAATGTCTAATCCAATTTACTATCTCATCTTCAACGTCAAGCAACTGAACTTTCTTGACCAACCTCCTATGGGGACCTTACCTACTTCTTCAAAACTACCTGCCCCTCCACATATCTTCTGTAAACTTTGCCACAATACCATTAATTCCAACATTGAAATCACTGACATATAATGTCAAAATAAGTGGTCCACACTCTGCTAGTGTCTGGCAGCCAACCAGAAAAGGCTCCCTTTATTCACACTCTTTGCCTCCTGCCAATCAGCCAATCCCTGATCCATGCTTGTATCTTTCCCATAATATCAAGGGCTCTTAACTTGTTAAGCAGCCTCATATGTGGCAGCTTGTCAAAGACCTTCTGAAAATGTAAATAAACAACATGCACCAATTCTCCTATGACTATCCTGCTTGTTATTTCTACAAAGAATTCCAAGATATTTGCCAGGCAAGGTTTTCCCTTGAGGAAACCATGCTGACTACGGCCAATATTATGTTTCCCCAAATACACCAAAATCAAATCCGTAACAATCAACTCCAACATTTTCCCAACCACTGATGTCAGACTAACTGGCCTGTAATTCCTTTCCTCTGCCTCTCTCCATTCTTGAAGAATGTAGTGACATTAGCAATTTTCCATTCACTGTCATTGGCCAAATCAAAGATGATGAATCAGCATTTAGGAAGCAGACTGAAAATCTGGCTGAGTGATGCCACAACAACCTCTTAATGTCAGCAAGACCAAGGAACTGATTATTGACATCAAGAGGGGGAAACCAGAGGTCTATGAGCTAGTCCTCATCAGCAATGATGAGGACTATCACCATCACCATGAGGTGGAGAGAAACAGCAACTTTAAATTCCTCAATGTTATTATTTCAGAGGATCTGTCCTGGGCCCAGCATGTCAGTGAGTTCCAAAGAAAGCACAATGACCCCTCTACTTCCTTAGAAGTTTGTGAAGTTTTGGCATGACATCTGAAACTTCGACAAACTGTTATAGATGTGCGGTGGAAAGAGTATAATAACTGGCTGCATCATGGCCTGGTGTGGAAATAGCATTACACTTGAACAGGAAAGTCTACAAAAAGTAGTGGATACCATCCAATCCATTACAGGGAAAGCTTGCCCCACCATTGTGCCCATCTCACAGCAAGTTGTTACAAGAAAGCAGCACCTATCATCAGGGTCCCCCACCACCCAGGTCATGATTTCTTCTCACTGCTGCCATCAGGAAGATGGTATATGAGCCTCAGGACCCTCACTGCCAGGTTCAGGAACAGTTATTACCCCTCAACAATCAGGCTCTTGGGGATAACTTCACTCATTCCCATAATCTATAGAGTTACTTTCAAGGACTCATCCCGTGCTCTTGATATTTATTGTTGATTGTTTTTTTTTCTTTTGTATTTGCAGTTTGCTGTCTTTTGCACATTAGCCGTCCATCTTGTTGGGTGCGGTCTTTCATTGATTCGATGGTGTTTCTTGGATTTACTGAGCATGCTCACAAGAAAATGAATCTCAGGTACAAACAAGCTGGATGAACTCAGCAGGTCGGGCAGCAGGTCCTGACGAAGGGTCTCGGCCCAAAACGTTGACTGCTCATTTCAACGGATGCTGCCCAACCTGCTGAGTTCATCCAGCTTGTTTGTACGTGTTGATTTGACCACAGCATCTGCAGTGTACTTTGTGTTTACTAAATGAATCTCAGGGTTGTATATGGTGACATATTGTATATGTAGTTTGATAATAAATTTACTTTGAATTTTGCTTCCATCTGTTCCCCTTCTCAAATTCTCACAGACATCACAGCCTGCATTCACTTGCAAACACATTGTAGTTCTTACCTCCTTTATTTCTGAAGTAATCAGTGTCTTTCCACATCAAAGGAATTCGTAGATCTGTTAATAAAAACAAAACACTGGTATCCCACAAAGCTGCTCCTGCATTCCATTCTATTTTATTATCAGAGATACCACATGGTAGCAGACCCTTCTGGTGTTACAAGCATGCACTGCACATTGGTGTCTTGGTGCTACACATTCCCACTCACTCCCCAACGCTTCTTATCCCTTCAGTATTCAAAATATTCTCAACCCTCTTACCAACTTCCTCAGCACCAGGTCTGTCAAACTCTGCCTAGAATGGACACAGCTACAGCCACATTTCAAATATCCTAATTCCAAGGAGACACAGAAAGCGCAGAATGTTTTCAACAGTGCTTCGGTGCAAGCTTGTCAGAATATTTGCTTATGTACCAACTTTCCTTAAGCTTCTAAGAAATTGGAGGTGTTGGTGCACTTTCTTTGTGATTGCATCTATTTGACAAGCTAAGACAGGTCATCTGAAATGTTAACACCCTGGAACAGAAAATGCTAACTTTCTCCACCAACCCACCAATAAGAAATGGTATGTGGCCCTCTTGATTTCCCCCACAGATGCCATTCGATCCTCTGAATTCCTCCAGCACCAAGATTTTTGCACCATAGTTCAATTACTGAACCAAAATCTACTAACAGTTGTCTATATGCTCAGACAGCTCTCCTCATGTGGAGTATTCCAAAAGGTCCCTACCCTCTTGTTTCCCCATCTTCCTGATTCTGATAGTCTAGAACCTGGGAGTCAATTTACTCATGCTGAAGACCGAGGAGATAACTTTTCAACGTCTACCTCATCAATCTCTTGAAACCTTACAATGCTCATGTTTTCCAGCTCCAGGATAGACAAGCCACTGTCACTCAGTCTCGCCTCAAATATCAATCTACCCATCACAAAATCCAATACAGTAAATATACTGTATACAGCTCCAATTTTCTCCTTCAACATCCTTCCCACACCTAACAACTCTCTCTCTGTCTGCAGTCATACACAATGACACACAGTACAAAAACAGCATCTTCAGCCTCTGCTCTCACTGACAATAAGCATTAGAATATTTATACTAATCCCATTTACCCCTTATATTTAATCAATTTTCTACAGTTTCCCCATAATGCTCCAGTCTCTCTTGACTTACCACAGTCAATTAACCCACCAACCCACATATCTTGGGCACTTGAAAGGAAAACAGCCACCCAAGGAAGACCACTTGGTCATAGAAAGAATGTTCAAGACCATAAGACATGGAACATTCAACCCATCAAGTCTGCTCTGCCATTCCATCATGGCTGATTTATCATCTCTTGCAACCCCATTTTACTACCTTCTTCCCATAGCTTTTAATACCCCAACTAATCAAGAACTCATCAATCACCTGGTCTCCACAGTCATCTGTGGCAATGAATTCCACAGATTCACCACCCTCTGGCTAAAGAAATTCCTCCTCATCTCTGTTCTAAATGGATGCCATTCAATTCTGAGGCTGTGCCTTCTGGTCCTAGACTCACCTACTACAGAAAACATCCTCTCCACATCCACTCTATCTCAGCCTTTCAATATTCAACACAAACAGCGCTGGTAGTGCAAGTGAGGAAAGAGTCAAAGTGAAAACCTCTCCATACTAACCAAGCTGTCGACTTCAACTAGTTGCATTTTCCCATGCTTTGTCCATATCCCTCTGAACACTTTCTATCTATGTAACATCTAAGTGTCTTATAAGTGTAATAATTCTTTGTGCCTCAATCATTTCCTCTGGCATCTTATTCCATATTCTCACCACCCACTTTCCAGTCAATTATAATTCAGGCCCTTTAGTTTAAGACCACCCTGCCCTGGTATTAAGACCATAAGACAATAAGACATGGACAAGAATTAGGCCATTTGGCCCAACGAGTCTGCTCTGCCATTCAATCCTTTTTGCTTTCCTCCTCAGTCCCACTCCTTGGCCTTCTCTCTGTAACCTCTGATGCTGAGTCCAATCAAGAACCTATCAAACTCTGCCTTAAATACAACCCTCCCAGCAAACCATCTTTCTAAATTTCAGTGAGTACAGATGGCCCTTTCAATCTTGGAGTCGACCTTGTGAACTTCCTCTGACCCCTCTCCAATGCCAGCATATCTTTTCTTAGATGAGGAACCCAAAACTGTTGATAATATTCAAGACAAGGCATCACCAGTGCCTTATAATGCCTCAGCATTACATCCTTGCTTTTGTATTCTAGACCTCTTGGAATGAATGCTAACTTTGCATTTTCCTTCCTCACCACCGACTCAATTTTCAAGTTAACCTTTAGGGTGTCCTGCACAAGGACTCAAAAGTCCCTTTGCATCTCAGATTTTTGGATTTTCTCCCCATTTAGAAAATAGTCTGATCATTTATTTCTACTACCAAAGTGCATGACCATGCATTTTCCAACATTGCATTTCATTTGCCACTCTCTTGCCCATTTTCCTAATCTGTCGAAGCCCTTCTGCAGCCTACCTGTTTCCTCAACACTACCTGCTCCTCCACCAACCTTCATATCATCTACAAACTTGGCAACAAAGCCATCTATTCCATCATCTAAATTATTGATATAAAGCATAGAAAGAAGCTGCCCCACACCAACCAGAAAAGGATCCTTTTATTCCCACTCTCTGCCTCCAACCAATCAGCTAATGCTCTAACCATGCCAGTAACTTTCCAGTAACCAACAAGAGAGCACAATATGAACTTGCAGGTAAAGTTGGTAGTGAGAAAGGCAAATGCAATGTCAGCATTCATCTCATGAGGTCAAGAATACAAGAGCAAGAATATGATGCTTTGTAAGGCACTGGTGAGGCCTCACCTTGAGTACTGTGAACAGTTTTGGGCTCCTTATCTAAGAAAAGATGTGCTGGCATTGGAGAAAGTTCAAAGAAGGTTCACAAGAATTATTCCAGGAATGAAAGTGTTAACATACGAGGAATGTTTGATAGGTCTAGGTCGGTGCTCACTGAAATTTAGAAGAATGAGAGGGGATCTCATTGAAACCCTTCGAACGTTTAAAGGCCTAGACAGAGTAGATGTGGAAAGGATGTTTCCCATAGTGGAGGACTCCAGGACAAGAGGGCACAATATGAACTCTGGGCTGTGTATGCAGAGACACAATAAAAATCTAATACATGAAAATCTAGAAACTAAAGAAACAGCTTCAATGACAGTAACTGTACAGCTACAGTACCACAATGGCAGATAACTCGTCAGGTTCTCAGGAATCCCTCAGATGCCTCTCTTTACCGGCATTCCAGCAGCACCACCCTCTCAGAGTCATACAGAAAATCACTAACACAAGAAAACCTGCAGATGCTGGAAATCGAAAGCAACACCACAAAATGCTAAAGGAACTCAGCAGGCCAGGCAGCATCTGTGGAAAAGAGAACAGTTGAGCCAGCACTCTTCATCAAAAATAGACAATAGGTGCAGAGGTAGACCATTCAGCCCCTCGAGTCTGCACCGCCATTCTGAGATCATGGCTGATCATTCACTATCAATACCCAGTCACTGCCTTGTCCCCATATCCCTTGATTCCCCTATCCATCAGATATCTATCTAGCTCCTTCTTGAAAGCATCCAGAGAATTGGCCTCCACCGTCTTCCGAGGAAGTGCATTCCACACCTCCACAACTCTCTGGGAGAAGAAGCTCTTCCTCAACTCTGTTTTAAATAACTGACCTCTTATTCTCAATCCATGCCCTCTGGTACTGGACTCTCCCAACATCTGGAACATATTTCCTGCCTCAATCCTATCAAATCCTTTAATTATCTTAAGCGTTTCAATCAGATCCCCTCTCAATCTCCTCAATTCCAGCGTGTACAAGCCCAATCTCTCCAATCTCTCTGCGTAAGACAGCCCTGCCATCCCAGGAATCAACCTAGTGAATCTATGCTGCACTTCCTCAATTGCCAGAATGTCCTTCCTTAAACCTGGAGACCAAAACTGTACACAATATTCCAGGTGTGGTCTCACCAGGGCCCTGTACAAATGCAAAAGGACATCCTTGCTCTTGTACTCAATTCCCCTTGTAACAAAGGCCAACATTCCATTTGCCCTCTTCACTGCCTGTTGCACTTGCTTATTCACTTTCATTGACTGGTGAACTAGGACTCCTAGGTCTCTTTGCATTTCTCCCTTACCTAACTCTACACCATTCAGACAATACTCTGCCCTCTTGTTCCTGCTTCCAAAGTGGATAACTTCACATTTATTCACATTGAATGACATCTGCCAAGTATCTGCCCACTCACCCAGCCTATCCAAATCCTCTTCGCATGTCACACTGCCACCCAGTTTAGTATCGTCAGCAAACTTGCTGATATAGTTTTCAATGCCCTCATCTAAATCGTTGACATAAATCGTAAAGAGCTGTGGTCCCAATACAGAGCCCTGTGGTACCCCACTAGTCACCTCCAGCCAGTCCGAGAAACACCCATTCACTGCTACCCTTTGCTTTCTATCTGCCAACCAGTTTTCTATCCATGTTGAAACCCTGCCCCCAATGCCATGAGCTCTGATTTTACTCACCAATCTCCTATGTGGCACCTTATCGAATGCCTTCTGAAAATATAGGTACACAACATCCACTGGCTTACCCTCGTCTAACATCCTTGTTACACCCTCAAAAAACTCCAACAGATTAGTCAAGCATGATTTGCCCTTGGTAAATCCATGCTGGCTCGGCCTAATCCTATTTCTGCCATCAAGATGTGCCACTATTTCGTCCTTAATAATGGACTCAAGCATCTTCCCCACGACTGACGTTAGGCTAACAGGGCGATAGTTCTCTGTTTTCTCCTTCCCTCCCTTCTTGAAAAGTGGGATAACATTAGCCACTCTCCAATCTTCAGGAACTGATCCTGAATCTAAGGACATTGGAAAATGATTACCAATGCATCCGCAATTTCCTGAGCCACCTCTTTTAGAACCCTCGGATGCAGACCATCTGGACCCGGGGATTTATTAGCCTTCAGTCCTACCAGTCTACTCATCACAGTTTCTTTCCTAATGTCAATCTGTCTCAATTCCTCTGATATCTTATGACCCTGGCCCATCCATACATCTGGGAGATTGCTTGTGTCCTCCCTGGTGAAGACAGATCTAAAGTACGCATTAAATTCTGTTGCCATTTCCCTGTTTCCCATAACAATTTCTCCCAATTCATTCTTCAAGGGGCCAACATTGTTCTTAACTATCTTCTTTCTCTTCACATAGCTAAAAAAGCTTTTGCTATCCCCTTTTATATTCCTGGCTAGACTGAGCTCATACCTGATTTTTTCTCTCCGTATTGCTTTTTCAGTTAAGATCTGCTGTTCCTTAAAACTTTCCCAATCATCTGTATTCCCACTCATCTTAGCCCTGTCATACTTCTTTTTCTTTAATGCTATACAATCTCTGACTTCCTTTGTCAACCACTGTGGCCCCTTCCCCCTCTTTGAATCCTTCCTTCTCATTGGAATGAACTGCTTTTGCATCTTTTGTATTATGCCCAAGAATATCTGCCACTGCTGATCCACTGTCTTTCCTGCCAGGGCATCCGCCCATTTAACTTTGGCCAGCTCTTCCCTCATGGCTCCGTATTCTCCTTTATTTAATTGCAACACTGACACCTCTGATCTGCCCTTATCCCTCTCAAATTGTAGATAAAGACTTATCATGTTATGATCACTACTTCCTAATGGCTCCTTTACTTCAAAATGGAAGGGTCTCAGCCAAAAAAGTAAACAATTTCCCTCCATGATAACTGCCTGACGTGTGGAGCTCCTCCTCCAGCCTTTTCTGTTCTTCAGAATTTCGAGAATCACTTGTGTTTGTGAGTAGAGCAAATTTTAACCATTTTGCTCCTCTGTTCCTACCTGATAGACTAACCGTCGCTTTGCAGGGCAAACGATCTTCAAGGAGGCCGGCGTCTGAAGATCTGCTGAGAAAACAGTCATCAGTGTAGCAATACACAAAACCAATATTAAATTAATTGATACACTTTGTAGAAACTAATCTTGGGATGTGGTGAAAGATGTCAAGTCTCATAGAACATAGAATAGTACAGCACATTACAGGCCCTTCAGCCCACAATGTTGTGCCAACCCTCAAACCCTGCCTCCCATATAACCCCCCACCTTAAATTCCTCCATATACCTGTATAGTAGTCTCTTAAACTTCACTAGTGTATCTGCCTCCACCACTGACTCGGGCAGTGCATTCCACGCACCAACCACTCTCTGAGTGAAAAACCTTCCTCTAATATCCCCCTTGAACTTCCCTCCCCTTACCTGAAAGCCATGTCCTCTTGTACTGAGCAGTGGTGCCCTGGCGCTAGCTGTCCACTCTGTCTATTCCTCTTAATAACTTGTACACCTCTATCATGTCTCCTCTCATTCTCCTTCACTAAACACATTGTGCTTCATCAGTTATTTGTTGAACTATTGTATTGCCGTTACCAGAATCATAGTGTCACCAGAATCAGGAGACATGGACGAAGTCAAGAAAATCTACAGTTGCTGGAAATCCAAAACAACACACACAAAATGCTGAAGGAACTCAGCAAGCCAGACAGAATCTATGGGCAAGACGACACAGACAATGTCTCGGGCCAAAGGACTGGAGAAAAAAAGATGAGGTCGGAGTTAGAAGGTGGGAGTGGGAGAGGAGGAAGAAGTACAAGTGATGGGTGAAACTGGGAGAGTACAAGTGATGGGTAAGTGATGGGTGAAACTGGGAGAGGGGCAGGGGTGAAGTAAAGAGCTGGGAGTTGATTGGTGAAAGAGATACTGGGCTGGACACTGAATCTTGTAGGAGGGGGTAGATGACCATGGAAGAAAGGGAAGGAACACCAGAGGGAGATGGTAGGCAGGGAAGGAGACAAGTTGAGAGATTGAAACAGGAACAGGAAATGGTGAAGGGGAGGGGTAGGGGGGCAATTATGTTATGAAAAATCAATATTCATGCCATCAGATTAGAGATTAGCCAGACGAAATACAAGGTGTTGCTCCTCCAACCTGAGTGTGGCCTCATCACAGCAGTGGAGGAGGCCATGGACTGACATGTCAGAGGAATGGGAAGTAAAATTGAAGTCGATACCGAGAGATCTTGCTTTATGAAGTGATCTCCCAATCTATGCCAGGTCTCATTAATATACAGGAGGCCACATTTGGAGCACCAGATACAGTGGATAACCCCAACAGACTTGTAGATAAAATGTCGCTTCACCTGAAAGGACTGTTTCAGGCTCTGAATAGAAGTAAGGGAGGAGGTGTAGGGCAGGTGTTGCCCTTGTTCCACTTACAAGGATGAGCACCAGGAGGGAGAACAATTGGTAGAGATGGTGGACAATGGAGTCACATAGGAAGCAATCCCTACATAAAGTGGAAAGTGGAGGGGGTGGGAAAGATGGTGCTTGGTAGTAGGATCCCATACGGAAAATTATGTGCTAGACACGGAGGTTATTGGAGTGGTAGATGAAGTCAAAAGGAACCCTATCTCTGGTTGTCCAGAAAGAAGTGGAGAGCTTTAAGGACCTCCTGATCCATCAGTCACCCATTTTAATTTATTAAGGGATTGGACACACTGGAGGCAGGAAGCATGTTCCCGCTGATGGGTGACTCCAGATCTAGAGGCCATAGTTTAAGAATAAGGGGTAGGCCATTTAGAACAGAGATGCAGAAAAACTTTTTCACCCAGAGAGTGGTGGATATGTGAAATGCTCTGCCCCAGAAGGCAGTGGAGGCAAGTCTCTGGATGCATTCGAGAGAGAGTTAGATAGAGCTCTTATAGATAGCGGGGTCAAGGGATATGGGGAGAGGGCAGGAAAGGGGTTCTGATTGTGTATGTTCAGCCATGATCACAGTGAATGGCGGTGCTGGCTAGAAGGGCCGAATGGCCGACTCCTGCACCTATTGTCTATTAATTCTACTTCCCATTCCACTGTGACAGGCTATGGACTCCTCCACTGCTATGATGAAGTCACACTCAGGTTGGAGGAGCAACACCTTATATTCTCTTTGGATAGCTCCAACTTGATGACATGAACATCGGTTTCTTGCAATTCTGGTAATGCCCCTCTTCACCATTCCCCTTTCCCTCTCTCACCTTATGTTCTTACCTTCCCTTCCTGCCAAGCTCTTCTATCCTGTCTATTGGATTCCCCCTTCTCCAGCCTTGTATCTCTTTCACCAATCAACTTCCCAGCTCTTTACTTTACCACCTCCCCCCTCCCAGTTTCACCTATCACCTTGTCCTTCTTCCTGCCCACCCCCCACCTTCTTACATAGACTAACATCCTATGCTTATCCATCCAATATCAACTGTCATTCCCTTCCTTCCCTTCCATTGATGCTGCCTGACCTGATGAGTTCCTCCAGTGGGTAGGTGGCACTCCGTGGGTCGAGGTCAACCATGAATGTTACATCCTAGCTGTCTACATTGTTGGTGCGGCTCCATGGTGTCTAACAAAACCAGTGTGATGGTGGCAGTGTTGCAAAGCTCGGAGTAAAAGAAGTCTCAGATCTGCTGGACATGCAGCATTCCTTTCTATGGACCACACACAAAATGCTGGAGGAACTCAGCAGGCCAGGCAGCATCTATGGAAAAATGTACCATCAATGTTTCATGCTGAAACCCTTCAGCAGGACTGGAGAATAAAAAGCTGAGGAGTAGATTTCAAAGGTGGGGGAAGGGAGAGAGAAACATCAGGTGATAGGTGAAACTTGGAAGTGGTGGGGGCATGAAGTGAAGAGCTGGTAAGTTGATTGGTGAAAGAGACCAAAGGCCATGGAAGACAAAAACAAGAGGGAGGAGCACCAGGAGTTGGCAATGGGCAGGCAAGATCAGGTGAGAGAGAGAAAGGGGATGGGAAATGGTGAGGGAGGGGGCATTACTGGAAGTTTGAGAAATGGATGTTCATGCCATCAAGTTGGAGGCTACCCAAATGGTGTTGTTCCTCCAACCTAAGTGTGGCCCTGGCCTCATCACAACAGTGGAGGAGGCCATGGTTGGACATATCGAAATGGGAACGGGAAGTGCAATTAAAATGGGTGGCCACTGGAAGATCCCACTTGTTCTGGTGGATGGAGCATAGATGCTCAGCGAAGCAGTCCCCCAATCTATGTCGGGTCTCATCGATATACAAGAGGCCACACCAGGAGCGCTGAACACAGTACTGTATATGATCCCAACAGACTCACAAGTGAAACGTCGCCTCACCTGGAAGGACTGTTTGGGGCCCTGAATGGTAGTGAGGGAGGTGGAGTAGAGGCAGTTGGAGCACTTGTTCTGTTTGCAAGGATAAGGGCCAGGAGGGAGATTAGTGGAGAGGGACGAATGGACAAAAGAGTCACATAGAGATCGATCCCTGAGGAAAGCAGAAAGTGGGGTGGGGGGGGGAGGAGAGTAAAATGTGTTTGGTGGTGCGATCCAGTTGGTGAGAAAGTTTTGGAGAATTATGTGCTGGGCACAGAGGCTCATAGGGTGGTAGGTGAGGACAAGAGAAACCCTATCCCTGGTAGGGTGGCAGGCAGGTGGATGGGGTTAAAGCAAATGTGCATGAAATAGAAGATATATGGTTAAGGGCAGTGTTGATGGTGGAGGAGGGGAAGCCCCTTTCTTTGAAAAAGGAGGACATCTCCTTTGTTCTAGAATAAAAAGCCTCATCCTGAGAGTAGATGTGGCGGAGAAGGAGGAATTGAGAAACGGGGATGGAGTTTTTACAAGTAGCATGGTGGGACGAGGTATAGTCCCGGTAGCTGTGAGAGTCCATGGGTTTGTAATAGACATCGGTGGATAAGCTGTCTCCAGCGATAGAGACAGTGAGATCGAGAAAGGGAAGGGAGGTGTCAGAAATGGACCAGGTGAATTTGAGGGCAGGGTGGAAGTTGAAGGCAAAGTGGATGAAGTCAACGAAGGAAGCAGCACCAATGCAGTCATCAATGTAGCGCAGGAGAAGTGCAGGACAGTCAGTGTAGGCATGGAACATAGACTGTTCCACGTAGCTGACAAACAGGCAGGCATAGCTGTGACCCAAGCGAGTGCTCATGGCTATCCCTTTTGTTTGAAAGAAGTGGGGAAGCCAAAGGAGAAATTATTTAGAGTGAGGAGTTCTGCTAGCTGGAGGAGAGTGGTGGTGGAGGGGAACAGACTGGGTCTGGTGTCCAGAAAGAAACAGAGAGCTTTGAGGCCTTCTTGGTGGGGGGTGGAGGTGTATAGGGACTGGACATCCATAGTAAAAGTAAGATGATGGGGACCAGGGAACTTGAAATCATTGAAATGATCAGAGCATGTGAAGTGTTACTGATGTCGGTAAAAAGGGACTGAACTACTGGGGGGGGGGGGGAAGAATAGGTCAGAGTCGAGGTATGCCTATATGAGTTCAGTGGGCAGGAACAAGCTGAAACTATGGGTCTATCTGAACAAGTAGTTATGTGGATCTTGGGTAGGAGGTAGAAATGGGAGGTGCAGGGTGCGGGAACCATGAGGTTGGATGGGGAGTCAATAAGGTTGGTGATGGGGTGGGAAACAAGGGTCTGGTGTTCCTTAGTGGTGTTCTGTTCAAGGTACAAATAAGAGGAGGTGGCTGAGAGTTGGCCCTGGGTCTCAGCAAGGTAGAGGTCAGTACGCCAGACTACTAAAGCCCCTGCCTTATCTACGGGTTTGATGGTGACATTAGGATTGGTAAGGAGGGAGCAGAGAGCCAAGCGTTCGCAAGGAGTGAGGTTAGAATAGAACAGAGGAGTGTTAAAGTCGAAATGGTTTATGTTCCGTCAGCAGTTGGCAACGAAGACAGAGCAGGCAGAAGACCAGGGTAGGATGTGAAGAAAGGAGAAGGGATCATCGGGGTAGCAAGTCCTTGCCAAAGAAATAGGCTCAGAGATGGAAGTGGTGCACAAGAGCTCAGTTTCATGGCAGGCATGGAACACTGAGGTGTGGGCGCAGGGGGACAAAGGTGAGGCCCTTACTGAGGACAGAATGTTCTGCCTCAGAGAGGGGAAGGTCGGAGGGAGTGGTGAATACCTGGCGTGGATGACAGCTGGGATCGGAGGAGGGAAGGGGATTGGTAGTGTCTGAGGGGAAGGGAGGTTTGGGGTGAGAGGATTGAATCTCCGAGGGCCCAAGAGCTGGCGGTGGGACCTGAGAGAGACAGGATTATGGGGTGGCAGTGCAGAAAGGGAGACATGGGTTCCAGCAGCAGCATGTAAAGACCCAGCCTGGAGCTCAAGGCTTGTGGAATCGGCACTTTGGAGGTGTCCAAGGTCATTGGAGCTTGCACTGATGGCAGTGGAGTCCAGGTTATGAGTCTGCTCTGGATTGTTAGGGCCATTGAGATCAGCAGCAGGGTTCAAGGTCTGGAGACATCCAAGCCTGACGGCATAGGAGTCAGCAGGTTCTGTGGTCTGTAGACAGGCAACCCTCCAATCCTTGCAGGACATGAGAAAGTCAAACCAGTGATTGATAGTGTGGATCCAGCAGAGGATAAACAAGTGTACAGGTCCATTACAGGCAGTGGAGACAGAATTCCAGAGTTGTGGAAGTGACTGGGATAGGGACACCAGGCACCTCCTCATGGCAGAAAGCATGGTGCATAGAACAGGTGGGAACAGCAGAAGGAGCAGTAGTCAATTGAACGTGAGTACCTAGGATCCTCGGAAGGTCCAAATCGAGCAGCTTGAATACAAATCTGGAAACTGTATGCTACAAGCTGGCAGCAAAGACATGTTCCCAAAAAGATACATGGCTGTAGTAGTGGGTCTGCGTAAGCACTTGGTCAGAGTCGGAGAGCAACAGAGATCACAACAGGGGAGCAGTGATAGAGAGTTTCACTGAACTCCCTTCAAAGGCAAGATTTAAACATTTTCAGGGTAGCCATCCCTGGAAGAAACATCACAGAGTAGTAAACAAATCACAAAAAAAAGAAAATCTGCAGATGCTGGATCCGAACCACACACACAAAATGCTGGAGGAACTCAGTAGGCCAGGCAGCATCTATGGAGAAAAGTACAGTCGATGTTTCAGGCTGAGGCCCTTCAGCGGGACTAGAGAAAAAAGATGAGTAGATTTTAAAGGTGGGAGAGGGGAGAAGAAACACAAGGTGACAGGTGAAACTAGGAGGGGAAGGGATAAAGTAAGCTGTGAAATTCATTGGTGAAAGAGGTACAGGACTGGAGAGGGGGGAGTCCAATAAAAACAAATAGAAGGCCAGGGAAGAAAGAAAATGGGAGAGGAACACCAGAGGGAGGAAATAAGGTGAAAGTGGGGTAAAGGGGATGGGGAATGATGAGGGGGCGGAGGGAGGCCATTACTGGAAGTATAAGAAATCAATGTTTCTTAAAGAGCTGGGAAGTAGATTGGTGAAAGAGACAGAAGAAAAAGTGAGGAGGAGCACCAGAGGGGGGCAACGGGCAGGCAAGGAGAAGGAAAAGGGGATAGGTAATGGTGAAGGGGGGCATTACCAGAAGTATGTGAAATGGGCTCATTTATCTTCTTCCAATTTCAGGAGTTGTTTAACATCTTGTGTGGTCATCTGCAAGTTTCCCCCAGTACTCAGTATTGATGTCCGGTGTCTTCATGCCCGGCTTACAAACAGTTGCAGGCAATCAGCGGTTCTCTTGCCTGAAGCTAACTCATTTTTGGGACGTGGCCTATGCTGCTTGTGCAGAGTATACACACTTTGTGTGGGACTCCATTATTAAGAGAGGCTAGAGTGGATATTGGACCACTGGAAAACGATGCTGGAGAGGGAGCAATGAGGGACAAGGAAATATTGGATGAACTGACCAAGTATTTTGCTCAGTTTTTACTGTGGAAGACACCAGCAATATGGTGGAAGTTATATCACCTGAATCTGATGGTGTATGCCTCAAGGTTCTGAAAGAGGTGGCTGGAGAGATTGTGGAGGCATTAGTAATGATCTTTCAAGAATCACTTGATTCTGGAATGGTTCCGGAAGACTGGAAAATTGCAAATGTCACTCCACTCTTCAAGAAGAGAAAAAAGCAATGAAAGCAAATTATAGGCCAATCAGTCTGACCTCAGTGGCTGGGAAGATGTTAGAGTAAGGATGTGGTTTCCAGGCATTGGGAGACACTTGATGAAATAGGCTGTATTCAGCATGGTTTCCTTAAGGGAAAATCTTGCCTGACAAATCTATTGGAATTCTTTGAAGAAATAACAAGCAGGATAGACAAAAGAGAATCTGTTAATATTACAAGACTACTTCTATACATAGTAATACTATTCTTGACTTCAATAACCATAGAGGCATTGATGAGAAGCACTGAACGTGTGGATAGTCAGATGGTTTTTCCCAAGGCTGCAATGGCTAACATGAGAGAGCACAGTTTTAAGGTGCTTGGAAGAAGGTACAGAGGAGATGTCAGGGGTAAGTGTTTTTTTTTAAACACAGGGAGCAGTGAGCGCATGGAATGGGCTGCCTGCGACAGTGATGGAGGCAGTTATAATAGGGTCTTTTAAGAGACTCCTGGACAGGTATATGGAGCTCAGAAAAATACAGGGTTATGGGTAAGCATAAGTAAATTTCTAAGGTAAGGACATGTTTGGCACAGCTTTGTGCCTGTACTGAAAGGCCTGTATTGTGCTGTAGGTTTTCTATGTTTCTATGTCTAGCAGGACTACAGCATCAGTGAGCTGTTCATTATTCAGAATAGCCGACCACAGGTGTCATAAGAGCTGGCCAGCAGTTCAGAGAAGGTGAGTCAGAATTGGACTGTTGAGCCGAGAGAATTTGAGTCAGGCCTTCAGGCTGCAGGAGGAGCTGGGCTGGGTTCAGAAGAGCTGACCTGGGTGCAAACCATGCTGCTACCTGCTACTCGGAGACATCGGAGAAGGTCCCATCGAGTTGTCAGGAAGGCAGCATGTAGTGAAACCGTGAGTGACTGTCTTGGATGTTTCTTTTGTGATCGCAAGACCTATTGGATATTCATTACCGCCGGCATGCTTCCTTTGTTCAGTGAGGTGTCGAGGCAGTAGTTCCTCATCCTCACCTACCACACCAATGGCCTCCAAGTTCCGCACATAATTCTCCGTAACTTATGCCATCTCCTACGGGATCCCACCACAAGCGCATCTTTCCTTCCATCCCCCACTTTCTACTTTCCGCTGGGATTGCTCCCTACATGACTCCCTTGTCCATTCATCCTTCCCTACTGATCTCCCTCCTGGCACTTCTCCTTACAAGCAGAACAAGTGAAACACCTGCCCCTACATCACCTCCCTTACTACCGTTCTGGGCCCTAAACAGTCCTTCCAGGTGAGGTGACACTTCACCTGTGAGTCTGTCGGGGTCATATACTGTGCCCAGAGCTCCCAGTGTGGCCTCCTGAGTATTGGTGAAGCCTGACGTAGATTGAGAGACTGTTTTGCTGAGCACCTATGCTCCGTTCACCAGACTAAGTGGGATCCCCCAGTGGCCACCCATTTTAATTCATCTTCCCATTCCAACATCTCCATCCATGGTGTCCATTACTGTCACAATGAGGCAGCAGTCAGGTTGGAGGAACAACACCTTATATTCTGTCTGGGCAGCCTCCAACCTGATGGCATGAACATTGATTTCTTATACTTCCAGTAATGGCCTTCCCCCACCCCCTAACCATTCCCCGTCACCTTTTCCCCCACTTTCACATTTCCTTGCCTGCCCATCACCTCCCTCTGGTGTTCCTCCTCCATTTTCTTTCTTCCATGGCCTTCTACTTGCTTCTATTGGACTTCCCCCTTCTCCAGTCCTGTACCTCTTTCACCAACAAACTTCACAGCTCTTTACTTTATCCCTTCCCCTCCTAGTTTTACCTATCACCTTGTGTTTCTTCTCCCCTCTCCCACCTTTTAAATCTACTCATCTCTTTTCTCCAGTCCTGCCAAAGGGTCTTGGCCCAAAACATCAACTGTACATTGTCCATGGATGCTGCCTGGCCTGCTGAGTTCCTCCAGTATTTTGTGCGTGTTGCTTGGAATTCCAGCATGGGCACATTTTCTCGTTTACCAAGAACCATCAATTTGCGGGACTTGTCACTCAGGGTCTTGGACTAAAAATGTGTTTTCTTACATGACTATGTTTTGTTTCCCCCTTTCTTGCTATTTTGAATGCACATGTAGGTTTTTGCACCTTGGCCCCACTAGTCACTGGCAGCCAGCCAGAAAAGTCTCCTTTTATTCCCACTCTTTGCCTCCTGCCACTGTTTTATCCATGCCAGAATCTTTCCAGAGGAACCTTGCCTTGTTTGGCTGTATCCATGTATGGTTTGAATGACAAGTAAACTTGATATGATTTGTGTACTTGATAAAAACAGGCCGCAGTTAGTGTGGCTTCCTCTAAATCTAGCCTGACAAATCTGATGGAATTCTTTGAAAAAAAAATAACAAGCAGGATAGACAAAGGAGAATGCTGTGTTCTTGGATGTGTGGCCTTTGACAAGGTGCCACACATGAGTCTGCTTAACAAACTAAGAATCCCTGGTATTACTGGAAAGGATTTCTAATGTAAATAAAGCAGCGGCTGATTGGCAGAAGGTAAAGAATGGGAATAAAGGGAGCCTTTTCTGGTTGGCTACCAATGACTCAAAAGTCCCAAATTCAGCTTTGGCTCTACTCTTGTCTTTTAAGCTTTCTGAGTCTCAGGTACATCACACTGATTATTGGTACATGATCACTGTAGCAGTCGGCACCCAAATATTTTTGCATGATTTCAGAGCATTTCTATACCTTCTCCTTATAAGCACGTAATCATTCTGATTTCTGGTGTTATCCCCTGGGCTCTTCCATGTCCATGGTTTTCTCGTTTGTTGCTTGAAGACAGTATTACCAATTATATAATCTTTTTCTGTGACCCATGTAGCTAGTCGTTCACCTCTCTCATTTCAATCACCTATGCTGTAATGCCCAATATTGTCCTTGTCCCTGGTCTTGCCTACTTTTGCATTGAAGTCACCTTGAATAATAGTATTTTCTGAGCTTTTACATTGTCTTAACGCTGTTTCTAGTTCGTCATAAAATTGATTGATGTTTTCTTCACTGCTGTCTGCAGTTGGGGCATAAACTTGAATGATGTTAACGTCAAAAGGTTTTGCATGTTACTTGTGAAACTACATCTGATCTGATATTGTCCAATAGCCTTTTATTGATTTTGCATGTTCTTCATCTAACATAATTCCAACACCTTTTTCATGTATTTCTCCTCCTGAGTAAATGATGGTATATCCCTCTGAGCTTGTTTTACCAGCTCCTTTCCATCTCATCTCACACCTTCCCAAGATGTTGATTTTTAATCTTTCCATTTCCTGTTTGATGTTGTCTAGTTTACCAGGTTGGTTAAGGGTTCTTACATTCCAGGTTGCTAGTCTGATCTTTTTTGCTTTTAATCTGCCAACAGTCATTGGATAACGGTCGAGGTTCACCTGTGGCTCATGAGATCCTCTACCAGATGAGGCTCCTTCAGTGAAGGCTCCATTCACATCTTTGAGCTGAGAACATAGTTGACTTGAGTTCATGATTGTACAAGGGAAGAAAACTGAAGTGGTTTCCCATTGCCTTCTTCAGTTGCAGTGACATCAAAAATGAATTCCAAACAACAGTGAAGAACAAAACATCACTATTATAGAACAGCAATGGGAAAACCTCAGAGACAGCAGAACACAAGCAGCACAAGAGGTGATTCCCAAGCAACAGAAAAAAGCTAAGAAATGGATGACAATAGGAATTCTGAATCTTATGGAACAAAGAAGAAAATGAAAGGAAAACAAAGAAACCTATGTATCCCTGCATGCACAAACAACAAACAAGTGCAAGGAAGCAAAAGAAAAGTGGCTTAAGAACAAATGTGAGTTAATAGAACAATTGCAGAAGACCAAAAACAGCAAATGTATGCACGACAAGATCAAAGAGGTCACAAATCGGAAGAAAACCGGGGCAACAAAAGGATGTATAAAAGCAAAAGACGGCTCTACAATTATGGAAAAAGGAAAAATAATGCAAAGATGGTCAGAATACATCAAAGACCTATACAACGACAAAGACCGAAAGGACAACTTTGACATTGGCAACAACAACGAGGGGCCAGCAATACTGAAAGAGGAAGTAGAACATGCTATGAAGAAAATGCGTAAGGGGAAATCATCAGGACCAGATAACATTCCGGTTGAACTGTATGAAGCTGTAGAAGATTTTGGTGTAGCGAGATTAGCAATCTTATTGAATAGAATATACAACAGTGGCAAAGTACCAGAAGATCTTTTAAAGACAGTATTCATTGCACTGCCAAAGAAACCAGGTGTAACAGAGTGTGGACAACACAGAACAATTAGTTTAATGAACAACCTCACAAAAATTCTACTTAAAATCATCATGCTCAGAGTAAGAAACAAAATTAAGCCAGAGATCAGTGAAGAACAGTGCAGCTTTGTCGAAGACAAGGGAACTTCAAACACAATTTATATTCTCAGGAATATTATCAAAAGGTCAATAGAAGTACAACAAGGCCTATACTTCTGTTTCATTGACTACACAAAAGCCTTTGACACAGTAAAACACCAAGTCATCATGAAAATACTTCAAGATATTAATATCGACGGAAAAGATCTAAGAATAATCAGCAATCTCTACAATCAACAAAGTGCAGCCGAATGGATAGACAATGAGATTGGTGAGTATCGGACAATAAAGCGAGGAGTCAGACAGGGTTGTGTTCTATCACCAGACCTGTTCTCCCTGTATAGTGAAAACATCATGAGAACCATACAAGACCTACCTGGAATAAGTAGGTATAGGAGGATACAATATCAACAACCTCCACTATGCAGATGATACAGTACTGATAGCAAATAGTGAAGTAAATTTACAGAAACAAGTATCTACCATCAACACAGAGAGCAAAAGACCTAACCTTAAACAAAATATCCCAAACTGTAGGATTGTATTGGAAAATGAAATCCTGAAACAAGTCCACAACTTCAAGTACCTTGGATCATGAGTAACATCTAATGGTAAATGCGAAACAGACATAAAAGCAAGAATGGCAATAGCAAGAACAGCATTTACAGAAATGAGAAACATCTTAATGAACAAGGAAATAGCAACTGACATCTGCCTTAGAACTCTCAGCTGCGACTTCCAGTAAGATGGCGATTGCTTAGCTGCTCCGAACTTTAGTTCCGTTATTTTCGCTATCTTTGCACTAAATGTCTCCATTTTTTAAACCTTAATTAGGAACTTTATTTGGTTTCTTTTACTTGCCTGTGAACACATCTACCTTACAATGTCTAGCAAGAGTTCTAAATCCGGGAGAAAGGAAGTTCCCGCTCTGCCTTCTGAGACCCTCGCTGCGCTGGAACAGCATCGAGACGATATTTTAAAGGAATTTAGAACCGCTTTCAAACAGCTGGAAGCCAAACTGGATCGGATCAACAATCGAGTGGACGAACATGCTGAACACTTATCTCGCATCGATTCGACTTCTGAAGATTTAGAAAGTCATGTTCAATACTTGGAGACTCTCTGTTCCAGCCTAGAAGAAAAAAACAATAAACGCCTTTCCAAAATGGTCGATCTCGAAAATCGCAGCAGACGCTATAACCTTCAAATTCTTGGGTTGCCAGAGGCCACCAAACAGGGATCAACCGTGAAGTTTTTCGCCGAGTTTCTCTGTGAGATATTCAGGAAAGATTTGCTTCCGAACCCGCCTGAGCTCGAAAGGGCACACCGGGTCTACGTTCCCCCCGGAATTCTGGGCTCCCGCCCGCGACCGGTAATTTTGTGCTTTCATCAATACCAGGTAAAACACCATCTGATTATGGAGGCACGTCGCAGAGGTACTTTCACTTTCCAAAATACAATCATTCGCTTTGTGGAAGATTTTGCACCCCAGACCTTAAAGATGCGCGCTGAGTTTAAAGGCGTAATGAAAGTGCTTTTAGATCGTGGTTTTAAACCCTCTCTTCGCACTCCTGCCGATTTATGAATCACGCTTAATACTGGAAAATATGTGGTTTAAGTCAGTGAAGGAGGCTGAGGCATTTGTTGCAAGTCTTCCGGCTATCCAGCCATCTTCAGAACCCCATCGGACCTCCTAAAATGGTGGATAAGTACTTCTTGTAGTAAAATTACTTTTTTCTGGACTCAGACTTTACTTGAATCACTCAGACGTTATTTATTGAAACTCTAAGGGCTGTTGACAATCTCTCCCTGGATTTGGTGTGTCTTTTTTAAATTGACATTCTGTGCTTAATGTTTCCCTATGGACGTTTAACTAGTACTTGTGTAATCTATTTTATTCTTGTATAACTTTATCTATAGAGTTCTACAATTGACTCTAACTTGTTTTGGAGGTTTGAAGTCTTTATTGAAGGCCTCCCTGTTTGTTGGTTCACAGCTCAACTGATTATTTTTTATTTTTTTATTTATTATTTTTTTTCACCTTTTTTTTAATCTTTGATTTTTTTTTCCTCTCTGTAAATGGTTGATAAGTACTCTTCTTGAATCTATAATTTTCCCCTTCCTTTTTTTTTCCCCTTTCTCTTACTTTATTCTTCCATAATTTTTCACGGGTAGGTTAGTTTTGGTTTTCTTCTGATTTTCTCTGTATTAAGTTTTATATTTCTGCATAAGATGTTCCAATTTGTAGTTATGTTTTCTAGTGCATAAACTAGTTACTATTTGCTATAGTATTTATACGGAACTGCTGTTAATGACACAGATCTGGAAGTTATATTTGGGGTAATATTTTTGGTAGAGCTAGCTGCTTTTTTTGGTAGCCGTCTAGTTTTGGGTTGTGTGGGAGGGGTTGGTTTTACAGTTCCAACATCACTCACTGTATTTATTGTTTGTCTTTATTGCTCAGGACATGTTTATGTTTTGATTTCACGAATCTATGTTTACATTTCTGCTCCCAGACTGCTATTGTATTGCTTGACTTTTTATATGCCTGCTGCCTTTTATGCATTAGTAATTGATAATGGCTAGTGCACTTAAATTCGTGAGCTGGAATGTAAAGGCATTGAATCACCCAGTTAAAAGGAGGAAGGTATTCTCACATATTAAACAACTCAAAGCTGACATTGCTTTCCTTCAAGAAACTCATATTTGTTGTTTTGATAACTCCCGGCTTCTGTCAAAGTGGGCGGGTCAGCATTTTCATTCATCCTTTCCCGCTAAAGCTAGGGGGGGGGGGTCTCCATCCTTATTAACTCAAATATTCCTTTTGAACATAATAAAATATCTGATACAAATGGCCGTTTTATTATTGTTTCTGGTAAACTATACAACACTAAAGTTGTACTAGCAAACCTGTATGCCCCCAACTTTGATGATGTTAACTTTTTTGAACGTTTTTTTTCCTCACTACCAGACTTATACTGGGTGGTGACTTCAACTGTTGGTTAGATCCTAATCTGGATCGATCGTCCTCTGTTACCAGATCACCTACTAAATCTGCCTTAGCTATCCAATTGTTTCTCTCTAATTTTGGTATCTCTGATATATGGCATTTCTTTCATCCTACTGAGAGAGATTTTTTTTTTCACATGTTCACCATACCTTCACTAGAATTGACTATTTCTTACCCGATAACCAACTTATTCCATTGGCCTACTCTTGTGACTATCAGAGTACACTGATTTCTGACCATGCCCCAATTACTCTCTCGCTGAACTTTCCTGGTCTCCCTCAGAGGAATAAACACTGGCAGTTTGATTCAACTTTATTATCGGATGATGATTTTTAAAAATTTATTAAGGATCAGATAACCTTTTATTTTAACACTAATACATCACCTGAAGTGTCATCCTAGATCGTCTGGGATGCCATGAAAGCATATCTGAGGGGTCAAATAATCTCTTACACAGCAAATCTCAACAGAAGGTCCTGTGCAGATCAATTAGACCTCATTAACCAGATTAAAGAATTGGATCAACTATATGCTCAAGCTAAGAACCCTGAACTATACAAGAAGTGTGTTGAACTCCAAACTAAATTTAATCTTCTGTCTACTCAACCTGTTGAACGCCAACTTCTCGAAAGCAAGAGTTGCTTTTATATTCATGGGGATAAGTCTGGTAAATTTCTAGCCAATCAGCTGAGGCGTTCCAAAGCCAAACAACACATTACAAAGATCCGGAAGGAGAACGAAGACTTTACATTGGATCATTTAGAAATTAATGACGCATTAAAAAATTTTTATTCTCGGCATTATTCCTCTGAATCCTTGAATGACAATATCTCTGCTGATCAATTTTTAAAGAATCTGAATATTCCTTCACTTTCATCTGATTCTAAAGACAAACTTAATGCGCCTATATCATCAGAAGAAATATCTTTTGCAATTTCTGCACTGTCCTCAGGGAAATCTCCTGGACCTGATGGGTTCCCTGTAGAATTTTATAAATCATTTTCTTCACTTCTTTCTCCTCAGTTACTTTCAGTATTATCTGATTCGTTTAATTACGGCAAATTGCCACCCTCTTTCAATGAGGCATCTATTATTCTTCTATTAAAAAAGGCCAAAGACCCAACAGAGTGTTCCTTGTATAGGCTGATTTCTTTGCTCAATGTTGATGTAAAGATCTTAGCTAAAGTTTTGGCTCATAGATTAGAAACTGTTATTCCCTCCATTATCTCTGATGACCAATCAGGTTTTATTAAAAACTGTCTCCCTTTTTTTTAACATTCGGCGTTTATTTAATATTTTATACTCACCTCCAACTGGGATTCCTGAATGTGTTATTTCCCTCGATGCGGAGAAAGCATTTGATCGTATAGAGTGGAACTACCTTTTTGCAGTCTTAGAAAAATTTGACCTCGGTCAAAATTTCATCTCTTGGATCAAATTGTTGTACCTGTGTCCTACTGCTTCTGTTTTAACTAATTTTCAGAAATCCCAGGTATTTAATCTCAAACGTGGCACCCGTCAGGGATGCCCCTTAAGTCTCTTTCTAGTTGAGTTGGCTATAGAACCTTTGGCGATAGCATTTCGAAATTGTCCTGAATTGACCAGGATTTGGAGAGGGGGTGTTGAGCATAAAGTTTCTCTTTATGCTGATGACTTATTACTCTTTCTCTCAAATCCATCTACATCCTTACCTCCAATGTTTTCACTTCTTGACCAGTTTAGCCAGATCTCTGGCTATAAACTTAATTTACATAAGAGTGAACTTTTCCCAATTAATAAAGAAGCACAAGAATTAACATTTCGTGATCTCCCTTTTAAAGTAGTCCATAATCAATTTACTTATCTTGGAATTAGTCACAAGGAAGTTTAAAGATCTCGTTCGTGAAAACTTTGCCAGTCTTTCATATACTATAAAACAGAGTCTGGTACAATGGTCACCTCTATCGATGTCTTTGGTAGGCCGTATTAATGTTGTTAAAATATATGTTCTCCCCAAATTTTTATACTTATTTCAATCTATCCCAATTTTTATTCCTAAATCTTTTTTTGATTCCTTAGACTCTACTATTTTGTCATATCTGTGGAAGAATAAGTGCTCTAGAATTAATAAAATCCATCTCCAAAAATCTAAAAAAGAGGGTGGCATGGCTTTACCTAACTTTCGTTTATATTATTGGGCAGCTAATATACGTTGTGCTACCTTTTGGTCTTTCTTCCATGGCCAACCCGAGCGCCCTAATTGGGTGGCAATGGAGTTGAGCTCCACTAAAGAATTATCTATCTCTGCACTCCTTTGCTCTGCACTCCCTAGCAGTCTGTCCAGATTAATAGCTAATCCTCTTGTTAGACACACTTTGCGTATATGGGGTCAGTTTAGGAAATGCTATGGTTTCCATGGTTTTTCCGTTTCCAGCCCTGTCGTACATAATCACCTTTTTTTACCTACCACGTACGATTCAGCATTCCAGGTTTGGTATGGGAAGGGAATTAGACATTTTGAAGATCCTTTCATTGATAATTGCTTCGCTTCTTTTCAGCAGCTCTCTGTTAAGTTCAATCTGCCCAATGCTCATTTTTTTAGATTTCTCCAAATTAGACACTTTATTGCTCCTTTAATTCCTAACTTTCCTGAAATGCCTGCGAAAAATGCTATGGACTTATTTCTTTCCATTAATCCACTAGGTAAAGGTTTAATATCAATTATTCAAGATAAATTAGCAGCCTTACGATGGGCCTCTGTGGATAAAATTAAAATGGCATGGGAACAGGATTTAAATACCTCCTTATCTGATGAGAGCTGGGACTCGATTCTCAAATCGGTTAACTCAACCTCTCTTTGTGCTCGACATTGCCTTTTACAGTTTAAGATTGTTCATAGAGCCCATATGTCTAAATCTAAACTATCTTGATTCTACCCTGACATTAGTCCGCTCTGTGATAAATGCAAGAGGGGCGAGGCCTCTCTCATTCATATGTACTGGTTCTGTCCTAGCTTGGAGAAATTTTGGAAAGATGTCTTCACTACGTTATTGCATATTCTGAATCACCACCTAGAACCAAACCCCTTAATTGCTTTGTTCGGTTTCTGGGGCGAGACAGATTTACGTCTGAGTCTGACCAAATGCCGAATATTATCCTTTGCCTCTCTCCTGGCTAGACGCTTGATCCTCCTTAGATGGAGGGATGTCACCCCGCCCACTCATGCTCAATGGCTTAACGACATTATGACCTGCTTGGACCTCGAAAAAATTCATTATTCAGTTCTTAATTCGGACCTAAAGTTCCATAAGGTCTGGGGACCTTTTATCGAGTACTTTCATAACCTTCCTTGACTAGGGTTTTTTCTTTTCGGTCCCTTGCTTTCAGCTCCCTTTTTTTTTCTGGTAGTAGGCATTACTATCCTCTGTTGCTGAGCGTATTCACAGTCTGGGAATTTGATTGTCCTGATTTATATTCTCTATATTGTGTTGTGGTTGGTCTGGAGTTTTTTTTTGTGTTGTGGGGCTTGGGGAGGATACTAAATTTACTTGTCTTCAATTTAGGTGCTTTTTTTTTTAAATTCTCTTTCTCTGTATCATATTGTCATTGTATGCTTAATTTCGCACTGTATTAATGTTCCTCATTGTGATTTGGGGTTTTTTAATCTGTAAAATGTATAAAAAAACTAATAAAAAAAATTTCAAAAAAACTCTCAGCTGCTACATCCTTCCTATATTGATGTATGGCTGCGAGTCATGGACCATCACAAATACAATGGAAAAAAGAATCAATGAAGCAGAGATGTGGTTCCTCAGAAGAATGCTATGCATATCATGTACAGACAGGATAACCAACGAAGAAGTTCTACAGAGAACAAAAACAAAACATACTTTACTTAAAAAAATCAGAAAACAGCAATCAAAATTCTTTGTAGACATCATGCGAAGAGAGACATTAGAAAGCTGTAAGGAAAAAGAAGCAGAGGTATTCAGAGAATGAAAATGATAGATGGATTAACATCATGGTTAGAAACAGGGGAGGCAACAACTACAATTCGGAGGGTCAAGGTCCATGGTGGATGGAGAGACGTGATTACCAACGCCGAACGGCAAGGCACCCGAAACAACCAGTGACTAGCAGTGTTCCACAGGGTTCTGTGTTGGGACCACTACTTCTTATGCTTTATGTCAATGACTTTGATGATGGAACTGATGGTTTTGTTGTAAAGTTTGCGGTCGATATGAAGATAGTTCGTGGCACAAATAGTTTTCAGGAAGTAGAAGGGTTACAGAAGGTCTTAGACAGTTTAGAAGAATTGGCAAAGAAATGGCAGATAGAATACAGTGTTAGAAAGTGTATGGTCATGCACTTTGGTAGAAGAAATAAAAGAATAAACATTTTCTAAATGGAGAGAAAATTCAAAACTCTAAAGCCAAAAGGAACTTGGAAGTACTTCTACAAGATTTCCAAAAGGTTAATTTTCAGGTTGAGTCAGTGGTAAGGAAGGCAAGTACGATTTTAGCATTCATTGCAAGAGGACTAGAATATAAAAGCAAGGATGTAATATTGAGGCTTTACAAAGCACTAGTCGGGCCTCACATGGAGTACTGCGAGCAGGTTTGAGCCCCTTATCTTAGAAAGGATGAGCTGACTCTGGAGAGGGTTCAAAGGAAGTTCACAAAAATGATTCCCATACTGAACATATGAAGAGTGTTTGATAGCTCTGGGCCTGTATTCACCAGAATTCAGAAGAATGAGGGGTGATCTAATTGAACATGGAACAATACAGCGCAGTATAGGACCTTTGGCCCACAATGCTGTGCCGACCCTTAAGCCCTGCCTCCCATATAACCCCCCCCCCACCTTAAATTCCTCCATATACCTGTCTAGTAATCTCTTAAATTTCACTAGAGTATCTACCTCCACCACTGACTCAGGCAGTGCATTCCACTCACCAACCAACACTAGGAAAAAACCTTCCTCTAATATCCCTCTTGAACCTTCCAGCCCTTACCTTAAAGCCATGTCCTCTTGTATTGAGCAGTGGTGCCCTGGGGAAGAGGCGCTGGCTGTCCACTCTGTCTATTCCTCTTAATATTTTGTACACCTCTATCATGTCTCCTCTCATCCTCCTCTCCAAAGAGTAAAGCCCTAGCTCCCTTAATCTCTGATCATAATCCATACTCTCTAAACCAGGCAGCATCCTGGTAAATCTCCTCTGTACCCTTTCCAATGCTTCCACATCCTTCCTATAGTGAGACGACCAGAACTGGACACAGTGCTCCAAGTGTGGCCTAACCAGAGTTTTAGACAGCTGCATCATTACCCCGCGACTCTTAAACTGTATCCCTCTGTGGACATGTACCCCCAGTTCCCTCTGCTCCTCCACACTTCCATTTACTTTGTACTCTGCCTTGGAGATTGTCCTTCCAAAGTGTACCACATCACAATTCTCCAGGTTGAACTCCATCTGTCACTTCTCAGTCCTCTTCTACATCTTATCAATGTCTCTCTGCAATCTTCGACAATCCTCAACACTATCTACAACACCACCAATCTTTGTGTCGTCTGCAAACTTGCCAACCCACCCTTCCACCCCCACATCCAGATCGTTAATAAAAATCACGAAAAGTAGAGGTCCCAGAACCGATCCTTGTGGGACACCACTAGTCACAACCCTCCAATCTGAATGTACTCCCTCCACCATGACCTGCAGGCAAGCCAATTCTGAATCCACCTGGCCAAACTTCCCAGGATCCCATGCCTTCTGACTTTCTGAATAAGCCCACCGTGTGGAACCTTGTCAAATGCCTTACTAAAATCCATGTAGATCACATCCACTGCACTACCCTCATCTACATGCCTGGTCACCTCCTCAAAGAACTCTATCAGATTTGTTAGACACAATCTGTCCTTCACTAAGCCATGCTGACTGTCGCTGATCAGTCCATGATTCTCTAAATGCCCACAGATTCTGTCTCTAAGAATCTTTTCCAACAGCTTTCCCACCACAGATGTAAGGCTCACCGGTCTATAATTACCCAGACTATCCCTACTAGCTTTTTTGAACAAGGGGACAACATTCGCCTCCCTCCAATCCTCCGGTACCATTCCTGTGGACAACAAGGACATAAAGATCCTAGTCAGAAGTTCAGCAATCTCTTCCCTCACCTCGTGGAGCAGCCTGTATTCCATCAGTATTCCATCAGGCCCCAGGGACTTGTTGCAAGTTCTGATAATGTGGATGTAGAGAGGATGCTTCCAATGGTGAAAGACTCTAAGACCAGCGGGCACAGCCTCAGAATAGATGGGCGTCTTTTTAGAACAAAATGAAGTGGAGTTTATTTCGCTATAGTGGTGAATCTGTGGAATTTGTTGACACACAGCTGTGGAGGCCAAATCTTTTTATATATTTAAGGCAAAGGTTGATAGATTCTTGATTGGTCGTGGCAGGAAGAGAAATGGGGAGAAGGCAGGAGATTGGGGCTAAGAGGGAAAGTGGGTGGGCAAAAGAATACAAGAGCAGGGATAGGATGTTGAGGCCCTATATCTCATAGTCTTATTGTAAAATGACCCAAATCTGCTCCTATATCTTATTGTCTAATCTCATCATTCTGCATTTAACCCATAGCTTTCTATGCAATGATAATCCAAGGGTAGCTTAGATGTTTAAATGCTATCAGTGACTCCAGCATCCAACAGAGGAATTGGCAATGTGGAAGGTTGCCAATGTAGATCAGTTGAAAATGTGGGCTAAGAAAATGCAGGAGAAGGTTACTCTGGACAATTGTGAGGTGTTGTACTTTGGAACGTGACATGCAAGAGGTAAGTGTAGAGTAGCAGAACATTTAGACCATTGAAGTACAGAGGGATCTTGGATTGCAAATTCATAGCTCCTTCAAAATGTCAATGCAAGTCATGGAGCAGAAAGTAAAGAGATGAAGAATGGGTAAAAAAAAAATAAAAACACAAAATGCTGGCAGAACTCAGCAGGCCAGACAGCATCTATGGGAGGAGGTAGTGACGATGCTTCAGGCCGAAACCCTTCATCAGGATGAAGAATGGGACCACTTATCCAAAGTTAGGGACCAACTGGACTCAAAACGAAGAGCTTACAGCTGGTTTATTTAACATGATACAATGAAGAAAATATCAGAGAAACAGTTAAGAGAAGCTTGTGGAAAGATTGAGGTCTACAAGCTGAAATAACAATCAATATGCGCGCCCAAACTTCTTCACCAGAGTCACCCACAAAGCAGCTTCAAATTAATGAATGCAATGCCTCATTTTATGAAGAGACATGGGACAAGCAGCCAAGAAATGAATGTGATGAAGAGATAGCACATACATGGAAGGAAGAGCCAACTACCAACACAACCGGAAATGTTTTTTTTTTAGACAACATATATAAAGATGATAAACTCAGTGGCCCGTACCTAATAAAGTGGTCATGTCTTCTGTTGCTGTAGCCCATCTACTTCAAGGTTTGACATATTACCCATTCAGAGATGCTCTTCTGCACACAACTGTTGTAATGCATGGTTATTTGAGTTAATTTCACCTTCCTGTCAGCTTGAACCAGTCTGGTCATTCTGCTGACTTCTCTCATCAACAAGGCATATTTGCCAACAGAACTGCCACTCACTAGGCGTCTTCTATTTTCACACTTAAACTTCAGAGAAAGTTGTGTGAAAACCCCAGGAGAGCAGAAGTCTCTCAGATACTCAAATCACCCTGTCTGCACCAACAATCATTCCACAGTCACATTTCTCCCTCATTCTGATGTTTGGTCTGAACAAATGAACCTATTTACCATGTCTGCATACTTTTATGCATTGAGTTGCTGCTGCAAATTGAATTGATTAGATATTTGCATCAACAAGTCAGTGTACAGGTATACCTAATAAAGTGGCCAATTAGGGTTTATATCCTCTTTTGGCATTTTTATTTAACTTTAAAATTGGCACAACATCATGGACCTGTAGTGTCATTGTTTGTGTCAACATTGTGCTGTAGTGTTCTATGAAAGTAGAGACAGTGGTAAAGAGCCATACAGCATGTTTTGCCTTCAGTGGCTGGGATGTTGAGTATAAATGTCAGGAAAGCATGTTGCAGCCACATACACCTTTGGTTGGGCCACATTTGAAGAACTGTGTGCTGTGCAGTTCAGGTTGTTGCATTACAGGATAAGATATGGAGGCTTTGGAGAGGGTGTAGAAGAGTTTCACCAGCACAGGGTCATACAGTACGGAACTTTAGACCAATGCATCATGCTGACCTTGTTTTCTACCCAAGTTGGTCTCACTTCTTTATGCCATAGACCCCTAACATTAATGAAGTGGTCCATGGACCCAGGTGGGGAACCCCAGCTCTAAACCAAGTACCTGTTTAAATGTTTTTTAAATATTGCAAATGTACCCACATTTTCTGTTTCCTCTGGCAGCTCGGTCTATATACTGACCATCTCTGAGTGGAAAACATTAGCCCTAAAATCCCAATAAAATACTTCCCTTCTCAAATTAAACCAATAACTTCAGGCTTATTTGGTGCCCCTACCCCAAGAAGAAGACTATGACCTCTGGTAGGTGAGTCTAGGAGCAGAGGACACAGCCTCAGAATAGAAGGAGATCCATTTAGAACAGTTGAGAAGGAAATCTGGGGGATTCACTGCCACAGACAGTTGTGGAGGCCAAATCAATGAGAATATTTAAAGCAGAGTTTGATGGGTTCTTGGTTAGTGAGGGCATTAAAGGCTACGGAGAGAAGACAGGAGAATGGGGTTAAGAGGAATAATAATCAACCATCATGGGATATTGAAGCAGATTTGATGCACTGAATGGCCTGATTCTGCTTCTATCTATTATGGTCTTGATGGTGGTCACACCCAGAGCAGAGCACAGGCTTCAGAGAGTAGATGGGTGACCAGCAGAAGTAAAGGGAGCAAGCAGTCAGTGCAGGGTTCCCCTGTGGCCATCCCCTTTAGCAACACATATACCTTTTGGATATTGCTGTGGGGGTGGAATGACCTGCGAGGGCAAAGCGAGTCACGGCCAAAGGTCAAAGTACAAATTGGCACCAACAACATAGGTAAAATAAAAAAAGGGGAAAAAAGTCTTGCAGAGTTAGTATTGAGAGTTAAGGAAGAAGTTGAAGAGCAGGATTTTCAAGATTATTCAGTCAGGAGGAGGAAGGGGAAGAGTCAGTACTAGAGTACCCCTGTGGCTGTACCCCTTGACAAAAAGAACTCCTGTTTGAGTACTGTTGGGGGGGGAAGGCCTTGCTGGAGGAAGCGACAGTAGCCGTGCCTCTTGCACAAAATCTGGCCCTGTGGCTCAGAAGGGTAGCGAAGGGAAGAGGAAGGCAGTAGTGATAGGGAACTCTATAGTTTGGGGGTCAGACAGACGATTCTGTGGACGCAGGAAAGAAACTCAGATGATAGTTTGCCTCCCAGGTGCCAGGGTCCGGGATGTTTCTGATCGCATCCAAGATATCCTGCGGTGAGAGGGAGAACAGCCAGAGGTTATGGTACGTATTGGTACTAATGACATAGTAGGAAAAGGGAAGAGGTCCTGAAAAAAGACTACAGGGAGTTAGGAAGGAAGTTGAGAGGACCGCAAAGGTAGTAATCTCAGGATTACTGCCTGTGCCACACGACAGTGCGAAAAGGAATAGGATGAGGTGGAATGGCTGAAGTATTGGAGCAGGGGCAGGGATTAAGATTTCTGGATCATTGGGCTCCTTATTTTAGAAAGGATATACTAACATTGGAGTTTCACGAAGAATGATTCCAGGAATGAGAGGGTTACTGTATGAGGAACATCTGGCAGCTCTTGGGCTGTATTCCCTGGAGTTCAGGAGAATGAGGGGGGATCTCAATAAAGCATTTCAAAAGTTAAAAGTCCAGAACAGATTAGATATGGCAAAGTTATTTCCCATGGTAAGGGATTCTAGAACAAGAGAGCAAGACTTCAGGATTGAAGGACATCCTTTTAGAACTGAGATGTGGAGAAATTACTTTAGCCAGAGGGTGGTAAATCTGTGGAATTTGTTGCGACGAGCAACTGTGGAGGCCAAGTCTTTGGGTATATATAAAGCATATGTTCTTGATTAGCCAGGGCATCAAAGAGTATGTGGAGAATGCAGAGGAGTGGGGATGACTGGAGGAATTGGATCAGCTCATGATTGAATGACAGAAGCAGACTCAATGGGCCAAATGGCCTACTTCTGCTCCTATTTCTTCTGGTCTTATGGTCTCTGGTCTTATGCTGCCCAGATTAGAGAACATGTCTCATGAAGAAAGTCTGAAGGACCCAAGGCCTTCTCTTTGGTGCAACAGAGAATGAGGAAAATTGAAATGTGTCTAAGGTTATGAGAGTTATAGATAGAGTGGTTCCAAGGTTGTCAAGCCAAGGAGTGGTAGTGGAAACAAGCTCCCACTACCTAAAAATGCTCCTCACGCATGCGCCTCAAATAGCCTCTGACGACCAAGTCCATCTCCTGGCCTTCTCCTGTGGCTTAGCCTCTAAGCCCGGCGGAACTGTTTCTACTGACAGGAGAAGGGCAAAGGTGGGTCCTGGCGCCTTAAAACCAGTGCTTCTGGTAGATATAGCTCGCCAGCCTGGGAAAGCAGTCCATCTGAGAGAGGGAAAACTATGATTTCAAACCTCTGCTGCCTTGCGGCCATACCCACTCACGGGAAAGACTTTGGGAGTAAACAGCACAAATCCGGAGCTGAAGTCCCTGAGGCAGTCTGACGTTGCCTTCAACCTCGTTCTGGCAACTCCTGTGACAACACTGGTGCCAAGCTGTATCGGTCCTTGCCCTTCCCTTGGACAACATCGGTGGAGTGGAGAGGGGAGACTTGCTGCTTGGCCAACTGCTGGTCTTCCATACAACCTTGCCCAGGCCTGCACCCTGGAAACCATTCCAGGTGCAGATCCATGGTCTCACGAGACTAACAGATGCCACCACAGATGGAGTGGACAGTCATCAACTTTTTCCCCCAATACCAGAGGATATTGGGTACTTAGACAAATTGGAAGAATGGCAAAAAAGTGGCAGATGGAACACAGTGTTGGGAAATGTATAATAATGCATTTTGATAAAAGGAATATAAATGCAGACTATTATCTAAATGGGGAGAAAATTCAAACATCAGAGATACAGAGGGGTTTATGAGTCCTTGTGCAAGACTCTCAAAAAGTTAATTTACTGGTTGAGTCGGTGATAAAGAAGGCAAATGCAATGTTGGCATTTATTTCAAGGGGAATAAAATATAAAAGCAAGGAGACAATGCTTAGCTTTTATAAGACACCAGTCAGGGTGCACTTGAAGTACTGTCAACAGTTTTGGGCCTCATAGCTCAGAAAGAATAGAAACATAGAAAACCTACAGCACAATACAGGCTCTTCGACCCACAATGGTGTGCCGAACACATACTTATTTTAGAAATCACCTAGGATTACATATAGCCCTCTATTTTTCTAAGCTCCATGTACCTATCCAAGTGCCTCTTAAAAGACCCTATCATACCACCACTGCCAGCAGTCCATTCCACGCACTCGGCATAAAAAAACTTACCCCTGACATCTGCTCTGTACCTACTTCAAAGCACCTTAAAACTGTGCCATCTTGTGTTAGCCATTTCAGCCCTGGAAAAAAGTCTCTGTCTATCCACACGATCAATGCCCAGCATCATCTTATACACCTCTATTAGGTCACCTCTCATCCTCCGTTGTTCCAAGGAGAAAAGGCCGAGTTCACTCAACCAATTCTCGTTAGGCATGGTCCCCGATCCAAGCAACATCCTTGTAAATCTCCTCTGCATCCCTTCTATAGTTTCCATATCCTTCCTGTAGTGAGGTGACCAGAATTGAGCACAGTACTCCAAGTGGGGTGTTGTCATTGGATAGAGTCCTGAGGAGGTTCATAAGGATGATTCTGGGAATAAACAGGTTAACATATGAGGAGCATTTGTCAGCTTTGGGCCTGTACTCACTGGAATTTAGAGGAACGTGGAGGGATATCATTGAAGCCTATCAAATGTTGAAAGGACAAGATAAGGTGGTTGTGGAGAGGAAACAAAGTATACTGCAGATGTTGTGGTCAAATCAACACGTACAAACAAGCTGGATTAACCCAGCAGGTCGGGCAGCATCCGTTGAAATGAGCAGTCAACATTTCCGGCCGAGAACCTTTGTCAGGACTGAAGAAGGAGGGGGCAGGGGCCATATAAAGAAGGTGGGGGGGGGGGGGGGGAAGGTGCCTGGTGAAAAACCAATCACAGGAAAGATCAAGGGGTGGGGGAGGGGAAGCAGGGAGGGGATAGGCAGGAGAGGTCAAGAAGGAATGCAAGGGAAAAGCACTATGGATAGTAGAAGGCAGAATCATGAAAGAGGCGATAGGCAGCTGGAAGAGGAGGCAGAGTGAAAGTGGGATGGGAGAAGGGAGAGGGAGGGAATTACCAGAAGTTGGAGAATTCAATGTTCATACCAAGGGGCTGGAGACTACCCAGACGGTATATGAGTTGTTGCTCCTCCATCCTGAGTTTGGCCTCATCATGGCAGTAGAGGAGGCCATGTATGGACATATTCGAATGGGAATGTGAAGCAGAGTTAAAGTGGGTGGCAACTGGGAGATCCTGTCTGTTGTGGCGGACAGAGCGGAGGTGCTCGACGAAGTGGTCCCCCAATCTGTGTCGGGGCTCACCGATGTAGAGCAGGCCGCACCAGGAGCACCGGATGCAATAGATGACCCTAACAGACTCACAAGTGAAGTGGTGCCTCACTTGGAAGGACTGTTTGGGGCCCTGAATGTGGAGAGGATATTTCCTGTTGTGGGGGTATCTAGCACTGGAGGGTATAGCCTAAAAATTGAGAGGTGACCCTTTTGAACAGAGGCAAGAAGAAATTTTTTAGCCAGAGAGTGGAATGTTCTGCCACAGACTGCAAAGTCCTTGGGTCCTGATCAGTCATGGTATCGAAGGATATGGCGAAAGGCAGTAATATGGGGTTGAGTGGGATCCGGGATTAGCCATGATGTAATGGTGCAGCAGACACGATGGGCTAATTCTGCTCCTATGTCTTATGGTCCAATGACATCAGTTTAAGGTGAGTGGGGGAAGTTTAGGGGAGATGTCACTGGTAGGTGAAGTGGATGCCTGGAACTCACTGGCAGGAATGGTGGCAGAGGCTGATACCACAGGGACATTTAAGAAACTCTTAGACGGGCATACAAAGGTAGGAAAATGAAGGATTATGAGCTGCGTAAAATTAATGGTGTAGGTTCATATTGGTCAGTAACAGCACCATGTTCTCCCATCATGCATAATCGTTTCCATCATCCTCAAGTGCACCTCACCTTTGCCCATCTCCCCCTCACTGTAAAACCTCTGGTATTGCTGCTTACCGCCTTACGCGCCGCTGCATCACCTCAGCTTCCTTCATCCTCTGCACCTGGGACATGTAGGATGTGATGCGTGCGTTGCAGACCATCAGGCTCTTGGCTGCTTCCAGTGTTTGGTCCTTCTGCGTACATGCTGCAAGAAGCTTGCAGGCCCCATCCCGCATTCGGATTTCATAGTCAATCTTCTTCTGGAAATCAGAGTCCTAGAAAGCACGAAGCAATGATCAGCTTACCCACTTCCTCCCTTTCTCTCCTTTTGCCCTGCAATGATCAGGCTTTTCTCCAGCCACCTACTTACATTGCCACTTTCAATCAACCCCCGGATCCCTCAATACTCCAGTCCTGCCAGTTACTGTGTACTTTCCCCTAAAACTGTGCCTCCCAAAGTGTAACACCTCACATTTGTCCAGATTAACTTCAAGTTTATTGTCATTTCAACTCAATACACATTTACCACCAAGCGAAACAACGTTCCTCCTTGTATGTAACAGCACATATTGTACAACTCACGCTCAACACAAAGTAATATTACTACAAATAGTAAGGTGCATTTAATCACAAGTTAAAAAGGAAACAGTATACTGTCATACACAGCATATAAGAAAGCAAACATACAAAGTTCGAAGTAAAATTTATTATCAGAGTATATACATGTCACCACATACAACCCCAAGATTCTTTTTACTGTGGACAGACTTATCAAATTTATAGAACAGTAACAGTAAACAGGATCAATTAACAACAAACTGTAAAAATGCAAATATAAATAAATAGCAATAAAAATGGACTAAGAAATAACATGAAATGAAAGAGCAATAAATAACAAGATAAAGAGAAAAGTGAGACTATCCACTATGGAAACACCAGAAATCGATTGAGTGTATTCATCCCTTGTTAGACAATAGGTGCAGAAGTAGACCATTCAGCCCTTCGAGCCTGCACCGCCATTCTGAGATCATGGCTGATCATCTACTATCAATACCCAGTTCCTGCCTTGTCCCCATATCCCTTGATTCCCCTATCCATAAGATACCTATCTAGCTTCTTCTTGAAAGCATCCAGAGAATTGGCCTCCACTGCCTTACAAGGCAGTGCATTCCACACCCCCACAACTCTCTGGGAGAAGAAGTTTTTCCTTAACTCTGTCCAAAATTACCTACCCCTTATTCTCAAACCATGCCCTCTGGTACTGGACTCTCCCAGCATCTGGAACATATTTCCTGCCTCTATCTTGTCCAATCCCTTAATAATCTTGTATGTTCCAATCAGATCCCCTCTCAATCTCCTTAATTCCAGCGTGTACAAGCCCAGTCTCTCTAACCTCTCTGCGTAAGTCAGTCCGGACATCCCAGGAATTAACCTCGTGAATCTACGCTGCACTTCCTCTACAGCCAGGATGTCCTTCCTTAACCCTGGAGACCAAAACTGTACACAATACTCCAGGTGTGGTCTCACCAGGGCCCTGTACAAATGCAAAAGGATTTCCTTGCTCTTGTACTCAATTCCCTTCATAATAAAGGCCAACATTCCATTAGTCTTCTTCACTGCCTGCTGCACTTGCTCATTCACTTTCAGTGACTGATGAACAAGGACTCCTAGATCTCTTTGTATTTCTCACTTACCTAACTCGACACCGTTCAGATAATAATCTGCCTTCCTGTTCTTACTCCCAAAGTGGATAACCTCACACTTATTCACATTAAACGTCATCTGCCAAGTATCTGCCCACTCACTCAGCCTATCCAAGTCACCCTGAATTCTCCGAACATCCTCATCACATGTCACACTGCCACCCAGCTTAGGTATCATCAGCAAACTTGCTGATGTTATTCTCAATGCCTTAATCTAAATCATTGACGTAAATCGAAAACAGCTGTGGTCCCAATATCAAACCCTGTGGCACCCCACTAATCACCACCTGCCATTCCGAGAAACACCCATTCACCGTTACCCTTTGCTTTGTATCTGCCAACCAGTTTTCTATCCATGTCAATATCTTCCCCCCAATGCCATGACCTCTGATTTTACCCACCAATCTCCTATGTGGGACCTTATCAAATGCCTTCTGAAAAATCGAGGTACACTACATCCACTGGATCTCCCTTGTCTAACTTCCTGGTTACATCCTCGAAAAACTCCAATAGATTAGTCAAGCATGATTTGCCCTTGGTAATTCCGTGCTGGCTCGGCTCAATCCTATCACTGCTATCTAGTTATGCCACTATTTCATCTTTAATAATGGACTCTAACATCTTCCCCACTACTTGTTGTTAAAGAGCCTGAAGGCTGAGGGGTAGTAACTGTTCTTGAACCTGGTGGTGTGAGCCTGAGGCACCTGTACCTTCTACCTGATATCAGCTGCCAGAAAAGACCATGGCCTGGGTGGTGAGGATCTTTAACGATGAAGGCTGCTTTTCTACAGCAATGTTTCATGTAGATATGCTCAATGGCTGGGGGAGTTTTTACACATGATGTTCTGGGCCAAATCTACTTTTTTTTTAGGATTTTCCACTCAAAAGCTCTAGTGTTCCCATACCAGGCCATGATGCAGCCAATCAGCACACTTTCCACCGCACAACTATAGATCTCTAAGGTGTTTGATGATGATGTGCTAAATCTCTGCAGACTCCTAAGACTCCTGTCGTGCTTTCTCTGCAATTAAATTTATATGACTGGGCCCAGACAAATCTTCTGAGATAATAACACCCATGAATTTAAAGTTACTGACCCTCTCCAATACCGATCCTCCGATGAATACAGTCAGTAAGACAGTATAACGTTCCATATGCAGTGGGACCTGGATGATGGCAGGGAGTTCAGTCATCTTACAGCCTGAAGTAACAACCTGCTTCCTATCCAAACAGTCCTTGTCCTAATGCTGCAATACCTCCTGCCTGATGGTACAAGGTCAAAGAAATTGATGGACAGATGGAAGGGATCATTGACAATGTTAAGGGCCCTGCATATGCAATGCTCCTGCTAATATCTCTGATGGGTGGAAGAGAGATCCTGATAATCCTTTCAAGAGATTTACAAGGATTTTGCCTGGATTCAGGAGCATGCCTTATGTGAATAGGTTGAGTGAGCTTGACCTTTTCTCCTTGGAACAACAGAGGATGAGAGGTGACCTGATAGAGGTGTATAAGATGATGAGAGGCACTGATCGTGTGGATAGTCAGAGGCTTTTTCACCAGGGCTGAAATGGTTGCCCCAAGAGGACACAGGTTTAAGGTGCTGGGGAGTAGGTACAGAGGAGATGTCAGGGGTAAGTTTTTTTTTACTCAGAGTGGTAAGTGCGTAGAATGGGGGGCCGGCAACGGTGGTGGAGGCTGATACGAGAGGGTCTTTTAAAAGAGACTTTTGGTTAGGTACATGGAGCTTAGAAAAATAAAGGGCTATGGGTAAGCCTAGTAATTTCTGAGGTAGGGACATGTTCGGCACAACTTTGTGGGCCAAAGGGCCTGTATTGTGCTGTAGGTTTTCTATGTTTTCTATGAGTTCTCACAATCCTTTGTAGGGTCTTGCAGATCTTGTATCAGATGGTGATGCAGCTGGTCACGAAATTTTCAATGATGCTCCTCCGAGTATTGATTGGAATGGAGGTTGGGAGCTTCATTCACTTCAGTCTCTTCAGAAAGTGAAGATGCTATGCTTTCTCAACTAAAGAGATCAAGTTCAAGTTTATTTATCATTCAACCATGAATAAACCCAAAGGATTCCTCCAGGACCAAGCTGCAAAATGCAGTACAATAGTCAAACATAACACAAATAAACATAGTAAGTCATAGAAAAACACAACTCAGAAACACGCCCTTCAGCCCATCTAGTCTGTGCCAAATCATTTAAGCTGTCTACTCCCTGCAACCTGCACTGGGAACATAACCTTCCATATCCCTAACATCCATGTACCTATCCAAACTTCTCTTAAACAATAAAATCGAGCTTGAACTTGTTCTGGCAGCTTGTCCACACCCTCACCAGCTTCTCACTGAAGAAGTTTCCCCTCAGACATTTCACTTTTCACCCTTATCCCATGATCTCTGGTTGTAGTCCCACCCAACATCAGTGGAAAAAGCCTGCATTTATCCTATCTACACCCCTCAGAATTTTGTATACCTCTATCAAATCTCTTCTCAATCTTCTATGTTCTAGGGAATGCAGTCAAAACCTATTCAATCTCTCCTTACAACTCAAGTCCTCCAGACTCGACAATATCCTTATATATTTTCTCTGTACTTTTTCAACCTTGTTTACATCTTTCCCGTAGGTAGGTGACCAAAACTTCACACAATACTCCAAATTAGGCCTCACTAACATCTTATACAACTTCAACATAACATCCCATCTCCTGTACTCAATACGCTGATTTATGAAAGCCGAAATACCAAGAGCTTTCTTTATGAACCCATCTACCTGTGATGCCACTTTCAATGAATTAGGGACCTGTATTCCCAGTTCCCTTTGTTCTACCACACTCTTCAGTGCCCTACCATTCACTGTGTGAGACCTACCTACCCTGGTTGGTCCCACCAACGTTCAAAACCTTGCAACTGTCTGTGTTAAATTGCATCTTCTATTTTTCCAGCTGATCCAGATCCCTCTGCCAGCCATGATAGCCTTCCTCACTGCCCACTGCACCCCCAATCTTGGTGTCATCTGCAAATTTGCTGATCCTGTTAACCACATTACCATCCACATCGTTACTATAGATGACAAACAATAATGGACCCAGCACCAATCCCTGCAGCACAGCACTAGTCACAGACCTCCAGTCAGAGAGGCAAACATCTTTTACCACTCTCTGGCTTCTCCCACAAAACCAATGTCCAATCCAATTTACTACCTCATCTTGAATACTAAGTGAAGGAACCTTCTTGACCAACCTCCCATGTCAAATGTCTTGCTAAAGTTCATGGAGATAACATCCACTGCTTTGTCTTCATCCATGTTCCTGGTAACTTCCTCGAAAAACTCCAAGATTGGTTAGACATGACTTACCATGCATAAAGCCATGCTGACTATCCTTAATCAACCCATGTCTATCCAAATACTTGTATATCCAGTTCCTTAGAATACCTTCCAATAACTTTCCCACAACTGATATCAAATTGATTTAAGTTTAGAGCCTTTCTTAAATAACAGAACATTGGCTATTCTCCAATCCTCGGGTACCTCTCCTGTATCTAAGGATGATTTATATATCCTGGCTAGAGCCCCAGCAATTCTTACACTTACCCTTCGTAGGGTCTAAGGGAACAGCTTGTCAGGCCCTGGGGATTTATCCACCCCGAATTGCCACAGGGTAGCACACATATCCTCCTCTGTAATCTAGAAGAATCTATGGGTTCTTTACAAAAGTCTGAGGGACAATGGGCTGTTTCAGGAGAGATGTTACAGATGTTCATTGTGATCTCTGTTAACTAGGCTGCATAGTCCCTCAGCACACAACCAGGCTTGTTATCAAACCCTGCAGTTTTACACTGGCTAGGGTCTTCCTCACATCAGATGCAGCCAGACATTGTCTGCCCATATTTCATTCTGATCCAGAACCTGTTGAATTATTTAACAACTTTCCTCACAATCCACCACATCAGCTTTTTCGTCAAACATTCAGCCAGTCTGCATTTTCCTCCAAGTTTATCATTAAAAATCATTTAAATATCTTTAAAACATTATATTTTAACCAAATTGCAGTCACGGAATCTACAATGATGTGCATACTTCCAGCCCAACTTGCTCTCCACCACCACCTCCCTGAGCAGTGCCACTGTTCCAACGTGCTTCAAGACTGCCACCATAGTCCCTGTGCTGAAGAAGTCTTCAGTGTCCTGCCTAAATGACTACCATCCCATTGCAATCACATCCATCATCAAGTGTTTCGAGAGGCTCGTCATGAGGCAAATCAAGACCCTGCCGCCCCCCTCACTGGACCCCCTGCAGTTTGCGTACCATCCCAACCGCTCAACAGACAACACCATTGCCATCACCCTCCAACTGGCCCTAGCCCACCTGGACAAAAAGGACACACACGTTTGAATGCTGTTCATAGACTTCAGTTCAACAATCAACACAATCATCCCTCAGAAACTGATTGGGAAGCTGAGCCTACTGGGCCTGAACACCTCCCTCTGCAACTGGATCCTAGACTTCCTGACTGGGAGACCTCAGTCAGTCCGGATCGGGAGCAGCATCTCCAACACCATCACACTGAGCACGGAGGCCCCCCAGGGCTGTGTGTTCAGTCCACCACTGTTCACTCTGCTGACCCACGACTGTGCTGCAACACACAGCTCAAACCACATCATCAAGTTCGCCAATGACATGACCGTGGTGGGTCTCATCAGCAAGAGCGACAAGTCAGCTTACAGAGAGGAGGTGCAGCAGCTAACAGACTGGTACAGAGCCAACATCCTGTCTCTGAATGTGAACAAAAGAAAAAAGATGGTTGTTGACTTCAGGAGGGCACGGAGCGGCCACTCCCCGCTGAACATCAATGGCTCCTTGGTAGAGATTGTTAAGAGCACCAGATTTCTTGGTGTCCACCTGGCAGAGAATCTCACCTGGTCCCTCAACACCAGCTCCATAGCAAAGAAAGCCCAGCAGCATCTCCACTTTCTGCAAAGTCTGAGGAAAGTCCATCTCCCACCCCCCATCCTCATCAACTTCTACAGGGGTTGCATTGAGATCATCCTGAGCAGCTGCATCAGTGCCTGGTTCAGAAATTGCACCATCTCGGATCACAAGACCCTGCAGCGGATAGTGAGGTCAGCTGAGAAGGTCATCAGGGTCTCTCTTCCTGCCATTACGGACATTTACACTACACGCTGCATCCGCAAAGCAAACAGCATTATGAAGGACCCCATGCACCTGTCATACAAACTCTTCTCCCTCCTGCCATCTGGGAAAAGGCACCGAAACAAACGGGCTCTCACGATCACACTATTTAACAGTTTCTTCCCCCAAGCTATCAGACTCCTCAATACCCAGAGCCTGGACTGACACCTTACTGCCCTATTGTCTTGTTTATTATTTATTGTAACGCCTGCACTGTTTTGTGCACTTCATGCAGTCCTGGGTAGGTCTGTAGTCTAGTGTAGATTTTTTATGTAGTGCAGTTTAGTTTTTGTACTGTGTCATTTAACACCATGGTCCTGAAAGAACATTATCTCATTTTTACTATGTACTGTACCAGGAGTTATGGCTGAAATGACAATAAAATTTGAAGAAGGAAGTCGGAGAATCAGAACAGGAGTGCGGCAGAAGCCATTTTGATTTTCTCTTATTCTCATCGGAGTTAAGAGAAGAGGGACTGCGCGGGCATGTGACGTCGGGCAGTGAAGCAAGGAAGATTTAAAAAGGACACATCCTTATACAGCGGGCAGCGTCGTTTGCGAGCAGCAGAATGAGCCGGGAACAGAGTGCAGGCTTAAGGGATTTGGCTCAATGGGCTTAGCTGGAAACAGGCGAGGCAAGGTAGATTTAGATTTCAGTTTTCCCTGTTATTTGAAGAAAGGGGGAAGTATGTGTAAGGGCAGCTTGCTGTTCTCGGTGTCGGATGTGGGAGGTCCTGAAGTCTCCTAGCCTCCCGGATGTCCACATCTGTGCCAGGTGCACCGAGCTGTAGCTCCTAAGGGACCGTGTTAGGGAACTGGAGCTGCAGCTCAACTCAAGTCAGGTCAAGTCAAGTCAACCTTTATTGTCATTTCAACCATAACTGCTGGTACAGTGCATAGTAAAAATGAGACAACGTTTTTCAGGACCATGGTTTACATGACACAGTACAAAAAACTAGACTGAACTACGTAATAAAAAAAACAGAGAAAGTTATACTAGACTACAGACCTACAATGGACTACATAAAGTGCACAAAAATAGTACCGGCATTACAATAAATAATAAACAGGACAGTAGGGCAAGGTGTCAGTCCAGGCTTCGGGTATTGAGGAGTCTGATAGCTTGGGGGAAGAAACTGTTACATAGTCTGGTCATAAGAGCCCAAATGCTTCGGAGCCTTTTCCCAGACGGCAGGAGGGAGAAGAGATTGTATGAGGGATGCATGGGGTCCTTCATATTGCTGTTTCCTTTGTGGATGCAGCATGTAGTGTAAATGTCCGTGGTGGTGGGAAGAGAGACCCCGTTGATCTTCTCAGCTGACCTCACTATCCGCTGCAGGGTCTTGTGATCCGAGATGGTGCAATTTCCAAACCAGGCAGTGATGCAGTTGCTCAGGATGCTCTCAATGCAACCCCTGTAGAATGTGATGAGGATAGGGGGTGGAAGGTGGACTTTCCTCAGCCTTTGCAAAAAGTAGAGACGCTGCTGGGCTTTCCTTGCTATGGAGCTGATGTTGAGGGACCAGGTGAGATTCTCCGTCAAGTGAATATTAAGAAATTTGGTGCTCTTTACGATCCCTACCGAGGAGCTGTCGATGTTCAGCGTGGAGTGGGCGCTCCATGCCCTCCTGAAGTCAACAACCATCTCTTTTGCTTTGTTCACATTAAGAGACAGGTTGTTGGCTCTGCACCAGTCCGTTAGCCACTGCACCTCCTCTCTGTAAGCTGACTTGTCATTCTTGCTGATGAAACCCACCACGGTGGTGTCATTGGCGAACTTGATGATATGGTTCGAGCTGTGTGTTGCAGCACAGTCGTGGGTCAGCAGAGTGAACAGCAGTGAACTGAGCACACAGCCCTGGGGGGCCCCTGTGCTCAGTGTGATGGTGTTTGAGATGCTGCCTCCAATCCGGACTGACTGAGGTCTCCCAGTTAGGAATTCTAGTATCGAGTTGCAGAGGGAGGTGTTCAGGCCCAGTAGGCTCAGCTTTCCAATCAGTTTCTGAGGGATGATTCTGTTGAATGCTGAACTAAAGTCTATGAACAGCATCCAAACGTATGTGTCTTTTTTGTCAAGGTGGGTTAGGGCCAGGTGGAGGGTGGTGGCAATTGCGTCAGCTGTTGAGCGGTTGGGACAGTACGCAAACTGCAGGGGGTCCATTGAGGGTGGCAGCAGGGTCTTGATATGCCTCATGATGAGCCTCTCGAAACACTTCATGATGCTGGATGTAAGTGCAACGGGACGGTAGTCATTTAGACAGGACACTGAAGACTTCTTCGGCACGGGGACGATGGTGGCGGCCTTGAAGCACGTTGGAATGGTGGTGCTGCTCAGGGAGATGTTGAAGATGTCAGTGAGAACATCTGCCAGCTGGCCTGCACATCCTCTGGTCACTCTACCAGTGATGTTGTCTGGTCCAGCAGCCTTCCGTGGGTTGACCCTGCACACGGTTCTTCTCACTTCGGCAATGGAGAGACACAGCACCTGGTCATTCGCAGGAGGGGTGGACCTCCTCGCCATCACGTCATTTTCCGCCTCAAACTGGGCGTAGAAGTTATTCAGTGCATTTGGGAGGGAGTCATCCCCTGCACAGTCAGGTGATATTGTCTTGTAATGGGTGATGTCTTGGATGCCCTTCCACATGCGTCGCTGTCCTGGAAGTGGCTGTGGATTAGCTGGGCATGTGCACGCTTTGCCCCTCTGATGGCTCGGGACAGTTTGGCCCTTGCTGTTGTTAAAGCTGCCTTGTCATCTGCTCTGAAGGCGGAGACGCGGGACCTCAGCAGCGCACGCACCTCTGCGGTCATCCATGGCTTCTGGTTGGCACGTATAGTGATGGTCTTGGACAGAGGAACATCATCAATGCCCTTGCTGATGTAGCTGATCACTGATGCTGTGTACTCCTCTAAGTTGGTAGAGTCACCATCGGTTGCAGCCTCCCTGAACGTGTGCCAGTCAGTGTTCTCAAAGCAGTCTTGAAGAGCAGAGATGGCTCCTGCTGGCCAGGTTTTCACCTGCTTCTGAACTGGTCTGGAGCGCCTGACGAGCAGTCTGTATGCTGGGATTAGCATAACAGAAATGTGGTTTGAGTATCCGAAGTGGGGGTGGGGCTCTGCCCGGTATGCGTCGGGGATGTTTGTATAAACTGGGTCCAATGCGTTCTCCCCCCTCGTTGCAAAGTCCACATACTGATGGAATTTGGGGAGCACTGACTTAAGGTTCGCGTGGTTAAAATCACCGGCGACAATAAACAGACCATCACAATGTGCATTCTCGATGAACTTCGTCTGGTCAGGGAGAGTGAGGAGTTGATAGAGAGGAGTTACAGGCAGGTGGTCACTCCGGGGCCACGGGAGGCAGACAGATGGGTCACGGTTAGGAGGGGAAGGGGAAGAGTCAGGTACTAGAGAATACCCAGTGGCTGTACCCCTTGACAATAAATACTCCTGTTTGAGTACTGTTGGGGGGGGACAGCCGACCTGGGGGAACCAACAGTGGCCGTGCCTCCGGCACAGAGTCTGGCCCTGTGGCTCAGAAGCATAGGGAAAGGAAGAGGAAGGCAGTAGTAATAGGGGACTCGATAGTTAAGGGGTCAGATAGGTGATTCTGTGGATGCAATCAGGAGACCCGGATGGTAGCTTGCCTCCCTGGTGCCAGGGTCCGAGATGTTTTTGATCGCGTCTAAGATATCCTGAAGTGGGAGGGTGAGTAGCCAGAGGTCGTGGTACATACAGGTATCAATGACATAGGCAGGAAAGGGGAAGAGGTCCCTGAAAGGAGAATATAGGGAGTTACGAAGGCAGTTAAGAAGAAGGACCGCAAAGATAGTAATCTCGGGATTACTACCTTTGCCACGTGACACTGAGAGTAAGAATGGAATGAGGTGGAGGATAAATGTGTGGCTGAGGGATTGGAGCAGGGGGCAGGGATTCAAGTTTGTGGATCATTGGACCTCTTTTGGGGCTGGTGTGACCTCTACAAAAAGGACAGATTACACTTGAATGCTAGGGGGACCAATATCCTGGCGAGCAGATTTGCTAAGGCTTCTGGGAAGACTTTAAACTAAAATGGTTGGGGGGTGGGAATCAAATTGAAGAGACTCGGGGAGAGGAGGTTAGTTTACAAATAGAGAAAGCTAGCAGACAGTCTGTGAGGGAGGATAAGCAGGTGATAGAGGGGGGAGTGCTCAGACCAAAGATGTAGGGGAGAAGGAAGAAAAAGGTAATAAAGTTGTTTGCACTGTTAGGGATAAACAGAGGAACAGGTGGAGAGTTTCTTAAATGCATCTATTTTAATGCTAGGAGCATTGTAAGAAAGGTGGATGAGCTTAGAGCATGCATTGATACCTGGAAATATGATGTTGTAGCTATTAGTGGAACATGGTTGCAGGAGGGGTGTGATTGGCAACTAAATATTCCTGGATTTCGTTGCTTCAGGTGTGATAGAATCAGATGGACAAGAGGGGGAGATGCTGCATTGCTTGTCCGAGAAAATATTACAGCGGTGCTTTGGCAGGATAGATCAGAGGGCTCATCTAGGGAAACTATTTGGGTGGAATTGAGGAATAGGAAAACTGTAGTAACCCTTATAGGGGAGTATTATAGACCACCTAATGGGGAGCAAGAATTGCAGGAGCAAATTTGTAAGGAGACAGCAGATATTTGCAGTAAGCACAAGGTTGTGATTGTGGGAGATTTTAATTTTCCACACATAGACTGGGAAGCCCATTCTAAAAGGGCTGGATAGTTTGGAGTTTGTAAAATGTGTGCAGGGTAGTTTTTAGCAGCAACACATAAAGGTACCAACTAAAGAAGGGGCAGTGTTAGGATCTCCTGTTAGGGAATGAGATAGGTCAGGTGACGGAGGTATGTGTTGGGGAGCACTTTGGGTCCAGTGATCACAATACCATTAGTTTCAATATAATTATGGAGAAGGATAGGACTGGACCCAAGGTTGAGATTTTTGATTGGAGAAAGGCTAACTTTGAGGAGGCGCAAAAGGATTTAGGGGGAGTGGATTGGGAGAATTTGTTTTATGGGAAGGATGTCATAGAGAAATGGAGGTCATTTAAAGGTAAAATTTTGAGAGTACAGAATCTTTATGTTCCTGTTAGGTTGAAAGGAAAGGTTAAAAGTTTGAGAGAGCCATGATTTTCAAGGGATATTGGAAACTTGGTTTGGAAAAAGAGAGAGATCTACAATAAATATAGGCAGCATGGAGTAAATGAGGTGCTCAAAGAGTATAAAGAATGTAATAAGAATCTCAAGAAAGAAATTAGAAAAGCTAAAAGCTATGAGGTTGCTTTGGCAAGTAAGGTGAAAATAAATCCAAAGGGTTATATTAATAGCAAGAGAATAGTGAGGGATAAAATTGGTCCCCTAGAGAATCAGAGTGGACAGCTATGTGTGGAGCCAAAAGAGATGGAGGAGATTTTGAACAATTTCTTTTCTTCGGTATTCACTGAGGAGAAGGATATTGAATTATGTAAGGTAAGGGAAACAAGAAGGGTAGATATGGAAACTATGATGATTAAAGAAGAGGAAGTACTAGAGCTTTTAAAGAATATAAAAGTGGATAAGTCTCCAGGTCCAGACAGGATATTCCCTAGGACCTTGAGGGAAGTTAGTGTAGAAATAGCAGGGGCTCTGACAGAAATATTTCAAATGTCATTAGAAACGGGGATGGTACCGGAGGATTAGTGTATTGTTCATGTGGTTCCCTTGTTTATAAAGGGTTCTGAGAGTAAACCTAGCAATTATAGGCCTGTAAGTTTGATGTCAGTGGTGGGTAAATTAATGGAAAGTATTCTTAGAAATGGTCTATATAATTATCTGGATAGACAGGGTCTGATTAGGAGCAGTCAACATGGATTTGTGCGTGGAAGGTCATGTCTGACAAATCTTATTGAATTTTTTGAAGAGGTTACTAGGAATGTTGATGAGGGTAAAGCAGTGGATGTTGTCTATATGGACTTCAGTAAGGCCTTTGACAAGGTTCCACACAGATGGTTAGTTAGGAAGGTTCAATCGTTAGGTATTAATATTGAAGTAGTAAAATGGATTCAACTGTGGCTGGATGGGAGATGCCAGAGAGTAGTGGTGGATAACTGTTTGTCAGGTTGGAGGCCGGTGACTAGTGGTTGCCTCAGGGATCTTTACTGGGTCCAATGTTGTTAGTCATATACATTAATGATCTGGATGATGGGGTGGTAAATTGGATTAGTAAGTATGCAGAAGATACTAAATTGGTGTTGTGGATAATGAAGTAGATTTTCAAAGCTTGCAGAGAGATTTAGGCCAGTTAGCAGAGTGGCTGAAAGATGGCAGATGGAATTTAATGCTGATAAGTGTGAGGTGCTACATTTTGGTAGGACTAATCCAAATAGGACATACAGGACAACAGGACATACTAATCCAAATAGGACAATAGGATGCAGAAGTGGGCTGAGAAGTGGCAGATGGAGTTCAACCCGGAGAAGTGTGAGGTGGTACACTTTGGAAGGACAAACTCCAAGGCAGAGTACAAAGTAAATGGCAGGATACTTGGTAGCGTGGAGGAGCAGAGGGATCTGGGGGTACATGTCCACAGATCCCTGAAAGTTGCCTCACAGGTAGATAGGGTAGTTAAGAAAGCTTATGGAGTGTTAACTTTCATAAGTTGAGGGATAGAGTTTAAGAGACACGATGTAATGATGCAGCTCTATAAAACTCTAGTTAGGCCACACTTTGAGTACTGTGTCCAGTTCTGGTCGCCTCACTATAGGAAGGATGTGGAAGCATTGGAAGGGGTACAGAGGAGATTTACCAGGATGCTGCCTGGTTTAGAGTATTGATTATGATCAGAGATTAAGGGAGCTAGGGCTTTACTCTTTAGAGAGAAGGAGGATGAGAGGAGACATGATAGAGGTGTACAAGATATTAAGAGGAATAGACAGAGTGGACAGCCAGCGCCTCTTCCCAGGGCACCACAGCTCAGTACAAGAGGACACGGCTTTAAGGTAAGGGGAGGGAAGTTCAAGGGGGATATTAGAGGAAGGTTTTTCACTCAGAGAGTGGTTGGTGCGTGGAATGCACTGCCCGAGTCAGTGGTGGAAGCAGATACACTAGTGAAGTTTAAGAAATTACTAGACGGGTATATGGAGGAATTTAAGATGTGGGGGTTATATGGGAGACAGGGTTTGAGGGTCGGCACAACATTGTGGGTGTAATATGCTGTACTATTCTATGTTCTATATACATGGTAAATGGTAGGGCATTGAGAAATGCAGTAGAACAGAGTGATCTAGGAATAATGGTGCATAGTTCCCTGAAGGTGGAATCTCATGTGGATGGGGTGGTGAAGAAAGCTTTTGGTATGCTGGCCTTTATAAATCAGAGCATTGAGTATAGGAGTTGGGATGTAATGTTAAAATTGTACAAGTCATTGGTGAGGCCAAGTTTGGAGTATTGTGTACAGTTCTAGTCACCGAATTATAGGAAAGATGTCAACAAATTAGAGAGAGTACAGAGGAGATTTACGAGAATGTTACCTGGGTTTCAGCACCTATGTTACAGAGAAAGGTTGAATAAGTTAGGTCTTTATCCTTTGGAGCTGTAGAAGGTTGAGGGGGGACTTGATCGAGGTATTTAAAATTTTGAGAGAGGGATAGATAGAGTTGACATGGATAGGCTTTTTCCATTGAGAGTAGGGGAGATTCAAATGAGAGGACATGATTTGAGAGTTAGGGGGCAGAAGTTTAAGGGAAACACGAGGGGGTATTTCTTTACTCAGAGAGTGATAGCTGTGTGGAATGAGCTTCCTGTAGAAGTAGTAGAGGCCAGTTCAGTTGTGTCATTTAAGGTAAAATTGGATAGGTATATGGACAGGAAAGGAGTGGAGGGTTATGGGTTGAGTGCGGGTAGGTGGGACTAAGTGAGATTAAGAGTTCGGCATGGACTAGGAGGGCCAAGATGGCCTGTTTCCGTGCTGTGATTGTTATATGGTTGTTATATGTCATTTTGATCAGTGATCAATGGAAGTTATAATCAGCAAAATGGGGTCAAATATTGGCCTGTGCACCATCCTGCAGCCTTCTTGCCATGAGTTCACTCACGCTGCCTCTGTCTCCCAGAGTCTTGGAGACTGCAGAGTGCTGAAGCAACCAAATGATCTCCAAACAGCAAAACACAAGCTCCAACAGTTCTAGAATCACATTCAAGATGAGAAACAATGTAAAAGACATAAAAGAAGTGAATATCCATGATTTGTCCGGAAGATGTCGACCAAAAGAGCGTTGTACGCAGGCACCATCTCGACCGGAACTCAAAGACATCAGGCCTTCAACTTCTGGACATGGCGACCAAAGGCTTCAACCATTGGGCCTCAACTCTGGATTCACTAACTTCAGTCTTCAACCTTTGGGTATAGGACCCAGGACTCATCAATCATGGGAACTCAAATGCCAGACTTGCATTGACCTCTGAAACTGGGGTGGGGGGGTGGCCACCAGCTCTCATGCCTCATATCAACACAGACCTCTGATCCAGAACCGACCAACCTGACAAATCACCAACCTTCGTCCACAGAGCCCACTAACCTCAGTCAGTCGCTGATCTTCATCAACAGCACTTGATGACCTGAGATCCATCAATGAGAATTGCTGGTCTTTGACCTCACCCTGATCCCTAATTTCCTGTGCTGTCCCAAAACTATCCTTACAAAGCTAAAGAAAAAAAG